>NW_027256884.1:120248398-120850233 GCF_029215685.1 Pituophis catenifer annectens
AGAAATGACTCTGACCAGCTAGCCATGCCTACCTAGTCACATGACCTCCAAGCCACACCCACAAAATAAGCCACGCCCACAGAACCGGTAGTAAAAAAATTTAGAACCCACCCCTGAAATAACCACAATAATTCAGGACAAGTTCACTCTTTACAGAATGGCTGCCCACACTTACAAAATTAACCCAGACATTTTGGCTCAATAAACTATAGTTTAAACAAATTGCGCGCTCTTTCACCTCGGTGAGTAAACTGCTAAGAAAACAGATATCTTCGACCGTGTTGCCAAGATACACTAACTAAACTTATCTTTAATGGTTAACGTAGGTAATTATATGTTAAGAGTCTCATCCCACTGACCTATGTGGTTTCAAAGCAGACCTATTTGTATTGTATACTATTTTCTTTTTGTGGTCTTCTAACAACTTCCACGGCTACTAAGCAGAGCAACAAACCGAAGGTAACTCATACGGTGTTTGTTTCTCTGGTTTGCAGAGA
Source organism: Pituophis catenifer annectens (assembly GCF_029215685.1). Classification (NCBI taxonomy): domain Eukaryota; kingdom Metazoa; phylum Chordata; class Lepidosauria; order Squamata; family Colubridae; genus Pituophis; species Pituophis catenifer. The sequence goes on from NW_027256884.1 coordinate 120,248,896, forward strand.
ATAGTAATCATGGACAGAGACAATAAGTCTTAAATAAGTCCATGGTGGCTATTTTCAGGTTTTGGACGTTGAGAAGAGTAACTGCCTGACACGACAGTAAGGTTAAATATGGAAATACTGTCCTGTAAATGTACCCTAGCTGAGCTAGACAAACCTGGAATTAAATCTACACAAAGAAACAAGAATAGTCAACCTGAGTTTAGTCAGGTTTTATTACAGACTGATGTTTTCATGCTACTGCTTCTTGCTTGGAAATCCTTGGGAGGTCCGGTGGCCAGAATGATAAAAAATGATCTAGATATCTGTGGGGAAAAAGGAACGTATTTACATATGTGGTGGGATTGTAAATTTGTGCAAAAATTGTGGAAGATGGTGTTTAAGGAGATAGAAGAAATTGTAGGAATAAAGGTAGAAGAGGCACCAAAGGTAGCATTATTCTCACTATTGGAAGATATAAAATGTAAAAAAGAGACTAAAGAATTGATAATAAATTTGTTGACCACAGCAAGGCTAATGATTTCTAGGAACTGGAAGATACAAGGTGTTTATAATTTGGAAGAATGGTATAAGGAAGTATGGGATCTTGCCATAAATGATAAATTGACTTGCAATATTAAAGTAAGGAGGGGCATAATGAAGGTAAACGAATTCAATGGAATCTGGAAACAGTTCCTAATATATGTGTTTTCTGGAGGAAGAGGGATACCACCACCAGAAGAAGCTTTAAGATTCTGGAAGCAGGAATGATCCCGAGGGGTGGGGGAGCACTCGTTGATTGTTTGTATTCTGTATATTGTTATATATTATATATTATGATTCATGTATGTTATGTATGTTAATTTCTTTTTTTTTATATGTTAATAATAAAAAAAAATATGGAAAAAAAAATGATCTAGATATCTGGCCATAGGTTTAGTCACTCCAAAACACAGCTCATGCATAACTTAATTTTATTTATAATTTTATTCATCACTCGTACTGTGTGTTTTTAAAATAATTAACTGCTCTGGTGTTTTATACTTTGATACACATTTTATACGTTGTTTCTGTGAATTTTATGCACTATGCTGCATTTTCCTACGCCGTACAAAATAAAATAAAACAGACTTACAAAGCATAAACCCAAATTGGGATATTTATTTATTTTATTCATTTATTTAATATAATTTGTATCCCACCCTATCTCTGTAGGACTCAGGGTGGCTCACAACAAATAAAAACAAACCCAATAAAACATAAAATACATAAATATGCATAATTTAAACATATATTAAAACCCATTAAAATAATAAAAAAAAACCCTCAGTCCTGGCTGGGCGAAGTGAACAGCCATGTTTTTAATTTGCGGCGGAAGGTGCGAAGGTCAGGAGCCAACCGAAGCCCCAGGGGGAGTTGATTCCAAAGAGCAGGCGCGCCCACAGAGAAAGCTCTACCCCTGGGGACCGCCAGCCGACATTGTCTAGCCGACGGCACCTGGAGAAGGCCCTCCCTGTGAGAACGCACCGGGCGATGGGAAGCTGTTGCTGGCTGCAGATGGTCCAACAAATATCCTGGGCCTAAGCCATGTAGGATATCATGTGATAAAAATCCAAAAAGCTGTTAATCTATCTGTTTGTGCAGAGATAACTAGTGAAAAGATTAAAGTACATGTGTTTTTTTAACAGGGATCTGGCCTATAGTTTGTAACAGGATAATAGAGTTGGAAGGGACCTTGGAGGTCTTCTAGTCCAACCTCCTGCTCAAGCAGGAAACCCTATACCATTTCAGACAAATGGTTGTCCAATCTCTTCTTAAAAACCTCCAGTGTTGGAGCCCCCATAACTTCTGGAGGCAAGTTGTTCCACTGGTTAATTGTTCTCATTGTTAGGAAATTTCTCCTTAGTTCTAGGTTGCTTCTCTCCTTGATTAGTTTCCATCCATTGTTTCTTGTCCTGCCTTCTGGTACTTTGGAAAATAGGTTGACCCCCTCTTCTTTGTGGCAGCCCCTCAAATACTGGAACACTGTTTTCATGGTACTCATCTTTGATATGAGCATGTACAAATACTGTACACACAAACACAGAGAGAGACTTTGGTCAAACATAGCTGCAAATGCAGATGTCACTGATAACTTAATTGTCAACTTTTGATAATTAAGACCAGAATCATAAACCCCTTTTGAAAAGTCTTCAGCTCAATCCTACACTCCTTTGCACAAAAACACTTTGATTTCAATGTAGATTATTCCCCCCAAATTAATAAATAGGATCACAGCCTTTCTTCAATAAAACGATGATGGCCTGTTTTTTCTTCATAGAGTCAGATAACCAGATATGATTTTAATATTCTACCTTTTGGTGGCCTAGTATTCATTACATCTGGTAAGCTGAAGAATCCCCCTAATGTTTCTTTCAAGGTATTTAAATGTATGTGTAAGTGCAAAACAAGCTGCACCACATTAGCATTGTATTAGTTTACATGACCCTAGAGTTGTGGGGTATCTCCCCTAGGCAAAATTCACATTCTTATAAATTGCTATTAAACAGGAACATATGGTGACTTTGGGCATCCTGAGCTGTCATTTTTTCTCAGAAGGTGAACACGCTACAGATTAATTGTCTTTCTAAGCCTAGGAAAACAGCTTCTTTCCAAGAAGCAATAAGAGTAGCTATTTCCCACATGAAAGGAGGTAGTAGTGATGTCCTAATTGGTGAAAGATGTTCTCTATTTCCTTCTGAGTGGAGAAGAGGAAGGTTTCGTATGTATTTTTGTTACTTCCTGAGAAGTCTTCCAAAATATAATATTTCCTAGTTCCTAAGTCATTTTCTTGTGAGTTGGGTAGAAATACAAATTTGATTAATAAATAAAATGAATAAGTAAATTGGTGGCAGAAGAAGAGATAAACTTCATAACTAAAAAGCTATGACCCAATAATAAGAAGGGACACTTCACCAATTTTAAATGTTTTTTTTATTAGCCTGGATACGCTTCTATCAGAGGTAAAGAATGATGTAACAATTAGGGTTCTTACTTCAAGGATTAAATTAAGCTACTTATCCTTCTTCAGGAGGAAAGGAATAAAATTTGAGAGGAAAAAAATGAAATAAGGTATTTTATAAATTGTCCCAAAGGTGCTTTTTCAAGAGGCAACTGGACTTTCTGGGTTCTTCTTTGAAGACATTTCGCTTCTCATCCAGGAAGCTTCTTCAGCTCTACTTTAAAATCTAGTTTGTTCATAAAATCATCAAACTAGAGAAATTCACCATCTTGTATTCCTTATTTTATTACCTTCCTTTATCGTGTTTTATTGGGTTTGGTTTTATGAGGCATTTATTTTGTATTTCTTTTAAATTTAGCAGGGATATCAGATTGTGGCAGGAGAGAAATGTGAAAAATTTTTTTTTGCTACACTAAGTTGAGTATGGTTAAGCCTGTGGATGATTTTTAATTACAGTTTCTCCTCGACTTATAACCATTCAGTTACACAGTTACAACAGATTGAAAAAAGTGACTGAAAAAAAAAAAACGTTTTCACACTTATGAACGTTGCAGCATTCCCACAGTCATGTGATCAAAATTTGAGCGCTTGGCAACTGGCATGTACTTATGACAGTTGTGCTATTCTGGGGTCACATGATCACCATCTGTAAGCTTCACAGCCGGCTTCCAAAAAGCAAAATTAGTGAGAAAAGGCAGATTCGCTTAATGACCGCGTGATTCATTTAACATCTGCAATGATTCACTTAAACTTTGAACTGCCAAATTGCCGTCAGCTGGCAGTCAGCAGAAGTAGCCTGCAGTACTGCACCCTAACCACTGCCCCACCGTGGTTCAAAGTTGACTCATCTTTCCATCCTTCCGAGGTCAGAAAAACGAGGACCCAGATTGTTGGGGGCAATAGGTTGACCTTGTAAACTGCCCAGAGAGCAGTATAAAGCAGCTTCCACCAAACTTGTGGGCATTAGGGACTGGTTCCATGGAGAAATGTTTCTTTGCGGACCAAAGGGGGGGGCATTGTTTTGCATACTGCCTGCATCCCGTGGATGGGGCTTCGCTTGTTTGCGTGGTCAGGTTGCTGGCATGCCACGGATGGGTGCCGGTCCATGGACCAGAAGTTCAGGACCCCTGGTGTAAAAGCATTGTGGGGCACTTTATCAGTCTAAATACCATTGGTATTGCTGTTCCATTTGGAAGGATGACCTCTGTCCTCCCTTCCATGATTCTGTGTACAAAGTTTTTTTGATGGATCATTTTTTTAAAGAGATCATTTCAGGAGTGAAATCCAGCAGGTTCTGACAGGTTCTGGAGAAACGGTAGCGGAAATTTTGAGTAGTTCGGAGAACCGGCAAATACCACCTCTGGCTGGCCCCGGAGTGGGGTGGGAATGGAGATTTTGCAAATATCCTTCCCCCAGGAGAGGGGAGGGAATGGGGATTTTGCAGTATCCTTCCTCTGCCACGCCCACCAAGCCACACCACACCCACCAAGCCACGCCCACAGAACCGGTAGTAAAAAAAGTTTGAATTCCACCACTGGGGGAATCAAAATATTTCAGTAACAGAATCTTTGCCTTAAACATTGTGTTCAGTGTTCGAAAATGTTCTACGTCTTTTAAAACATTTCACAAAGTTTCTTGTGGACGAGGCAAAAAGAGCATTCAAAGCTGTACATTAAGCTAAACTTCCACGAAACTGCACTTATACCATATTGTTTATTTGCTTTATATATTTTTTTTTGGGGGGGGGAGAGAAACAGTCAGACTTGCATAGTCAATTTTTACCGCTTAGAGAACATGAAAACCCACGCAAGTCCATCTGCCACCGTAATAGCAGATTCATTACATCAATTCTGACATATTCCACAACGTTGGATGTTGATGAATTAAAATCAACAGATAATTGAACCAAGTGTGCAAATATATCTGGCCACACCCACTCATATGCTTAAAAGTCCAAAATGTGCACCATCTTTAAGATTGATTTGCGGAGAAAAAAAAAATTATGGCAGAAATAAAGTAAACTTCCTGATTTAGAGAGATAAACAGGGGCTTACGGAATTCTTTCTGAAACATATAATTAAATTTTTGTGTTTTTATTTTTCAGGAGCTCAAGTTAAACTTCCTGATAACGTATTCCCATAGAATAGAAATATGGGAAATTAAAGTTTGTACCACTTTGCACATCAGTAATTTAATTATTAGCAGCAAACGTTGACTGAAAGGACTGCAAGCTGTGCAAAACTAAATCATGGTGGCAAAAGAGATGGGTATGTCTATCCTGATACCTCTTGATCTCTCAGCAATATTCAGTACTGTTGACTACAGTATCCAAGTTGAGACAGAGAGGCAAAGTTTTGCAGTATCTCTCCTCCTTTCCATGGCCAGTTTCATTTGGTGTTGATGGAGGTATAAGAGGCTATGCCTGCAGCCTTTTACTTGTGGATTGCTACAGGGCTGGACGTGGGATGTGGTGGCTCAGTGGTTAAGATGCTGAGCTTGTCGATAGAAAGGTCAACAGTTCAGCACTAGGTTGAATCCCTAGTGCCGTGTAAAAGGGTGAGCTCCCATTACTTGTCCCAGCTTCTGCCAACCTAGCAGTTTGAAAGCATGTAAAAAGTAGAAAAATAGGGACCACCTTTGGTGGGAAGGTAACAGCGTTCCTTGTGCCTTCGGTGTTTAGTCATGCCGGCCACATGACCACGGAATTGTCATCAGACAACGCTGGCTCTTCGGCTTAGATATGGAGATGAGCACCGCCCCCTAGAGTCGGGAATGACTAGCACATATGTGCGAGGGGAACCTTTACCTTTAATTGACGGATCAATATGTCCATATGTTTCTACCACTATAGGGAAGTCAGTTAGGGGCAGCTTCTTGGTTCTGTCAATGAAGCATTGCCAATTTGAGGGACCAAGTAGCATGGGTGCTTAGTGATGGTGCCTGCCCTATGGAGATCCATACTGATCCCATCTTTTGATTTTTCAAGACCTGGTTGTTCTCCCAGACTCTGGTTTAGAATGGTGGCTGAGTATCTTTGATTTTTGATCCTGCCTTCTGGTCATCTGTATTCTTTTCCTTTGATGTGTATAGTTTTCTTCTCCATTGTTTAAAATCATAAGCTACCCAAAGTTGCTGTGGAGTCAAGGGGTCTCAAAACGGAAGTAATAACATCAAAAATAATTTTCCTTTGAACTTAGTAATTATAGCCAGTGTATAACTTTCCATAGGTGGGGGAATAGGATTAAAAGACATTGTGGTTCTATTGTTTTTTCTCGATTTCTTGGTGGCTTTTGATAGCGTTGGCCTTCTGGATTGCCTGAGAGATTTAGGAATTTATTCTGTTGTTTATTGCATCATCAAATATAAATTGACTTGTGGCCAGTAGGGAAATCTTGGGAATTTCCCTATTGGCAATCGGCCAATCTCGGATATAGGGGACACAGGTTTGTAGTCATTCCATTCGTATCTCTAGGGTGTATTTTACTCGGTGTTGCTCAGAGATAGTTGCTGTTTGAAACAGAAGCTATTATGCAGTGTCCCCAAGGGCTCTGGTCTATCTCCAATATATTTCAATCTGCAGATGAAACCACTGAGAGAGATCTTCAGAACATTTTGAGTTGGGTGCGAGATCTATTTCTTGGCGACATTTTCAAGAGATGAGGTGGCTCCCATGAACATGTTCTGGCCATGAGCCTGGACAAAAGATAATAAAATGAAACCGAACCCAGACTTGTGAAGAGCCATATTTCCAGAAAGCTGATAGATACACCTGTTGTTATTCTGACCTAGGCTCCCTTAAAAAGCAGGAAGCAGAGTCTTGGTCCCAGCAAAACCCCTTTTATTTACACGACTGTGAATTCCTTTCATTCACAGTCAGCAAAACCTGTCCAAACAGTTTTTCAAAGGAATATTTATCAACACAGAACTTACCTCACTTGGAAAGTTTCCAAGTAACTAATTTCCAAATGCAGTACAAGGCAAAACTTGGCACAGAGTCTGTCATAGTCACAGAACGAACTAATTGTTTCCTGCAAAAGACTACGCCCTGTTCGCTCCTCTTTTGTTTCCTATGGGAGGGATCAATTACCACCAAGGTGTGGCTTTACTCCCAAGTCGACCCTGCTTTCTGAGTTGTTCTCGTCTTCTGGCAGCTCTGTGCATGCGCACACTGGGAACAGGCTCCAGCTGTTCCTCTGCCTCACTGCTATCTAGCTCCCTCTCTGCCACCGACACAGAGCCCTCGTCCGAGCTTTCCCCAGCCCCCAGGACTGGCCCATGTTCCTCCCCAGCCTCCTCACTGTCCGACTCTGCTGCCGCCGACGGGCCACAACAGTTGTGAAGGTAATTAAGCTTTCCTAGAGGAACATGTATACACTCCGGGGAAGCCTCTATATCTAAATTTCTCGTTTCACATTGCAGTCCTGTGGTGCACTGGTTAAAGTAACAGTATTGAAGGCAAACACTGTTCACAGCCTATAGTTTGATCCTGATAGGGCTCAAGGCTGACTCAGCCTTCCATTCTTCCATGTCAGGTAAAATGAGGACCCAAGTTGTTTGGGTCGATCCCGTTACCTTACTTAAAGGTAAGTAGAACCCACCCCTGGTGTGACCCTTTGAGAGCTGTATGCAATAAAATTTCATTTTAATATATGCCGATTAGTGTACATTTAAAGTGACAATAAAGTTATTTTAAATCAAAGTCTGATAGATAGATAGATAGATAGATAGATAGATAGATAGATAGATAGATAGATAGATGATAGATAGAAGATAGATAGAAGATAGGTAGACAGATAGAGATAGAGATATATAAAACAAAGTTAATATATATTAACTTTGGATAGTAAGATGGGCAGCACAGAAATTTAATTAATAAATAAGCCAATTTAATGTGTTTTAATCACGAATAACTGGAAAACTTTGGTAAGTTTGTAGTATATCAAGCTGAAGCAATGAATAAATAAATAAAATGGGAGTCTCCAGTATACACACAGAACAGATGGTATATTGCCATATACTTCCCCTAAGCTCGTTCTGACTTCATTTCAGTGGGAACAGTTCACATATTCAGCAATAATGCTGGAATGGTTGGTTGAACAGTCTTTGAATTTATTGGCTTTTAATTATGCAACATTCAGCTCGCTACCTTCTGAACCAAAAAACGACTAAACCAAAACAATGATTCCAATGAACAATCTGTTATTTTCACAGATCAATATCCAGAGAAAATCTCCTCTCTCTTTTCTGAGCCATATTAGTTTTTTTGAGCAGAGAATGCCTGATGGTTTAAACAAGCAGTGTCAAACTCAAGGCCCAGGGGGCGGATCCGGCCCACAGCGTGCTTAGATCTGACCCAGCAGATCTGAAACAGCAAAGGATCGGCCCGCGGTGCCTCTGCCAGCAAAACTGGAGCTCATTAGGGTCGCTGGCAGATGGCTGCAGGAGGCTGTCACAGCCAAAAACGGAGCTCGGGAACCTGTTTTCGCTGGCAGAGTGCTCGGGCCACCACAGGCACCCCTGACACGAGTGATGTTGAGCTGGCCACGCCCACCCTGGTCCCCAAGGTCAAACACAACCCTAATGCGGCCCTCAATGAAATCAGGTTTGACATCCCTTGCTTTAAACAGAACTATTTCCCGATACAAGCATCCTCATTTGGTTAGTGACTGTTCATAACTATGACAGTATTGAATAAAGTGACTTATGACTGGTTCTTACACTTACAACCATCAAAGCACCCCCACCATCACAAAACTCGGACCCTTAGCAAATAAGACATCCCGTGATAATAAGCCCAATCGGGCTTTTGAACGCATGCGCTAAAATAAACCTCCCCCCGAAAATAAGCCCTCCCCGAAAATATTTAACCGCAGAGCTGAAAATCAGGTAAGACAGCAAGAGGAGCCCCATCTTGCTCCATGCGCCCCAAAATAATAAGACCTCCTTGAAAATGAGGTCAAGGGCTTATTTCGGGGTTCAAACAAATATAAGACAGGGTCTTATTTTCGGGGAAAACACAGTATTTATTTATTAAACAAATTTATATTGCCGTCCAACTCACACATAGGTGACTCCAGGTAGCTTACAGCATTTAAAAAAAAATAATCACATAATAATAATTTAAAAAAACCTACTCCACCACCCCACGGAAGCAACAATGCAATCAAATCAGCCACAAATTCAGATTGGCTTTGTCTCCATTTATGGCCTCCAGGGCTGCTGACAAAAAACACATTTTTAGGGCTTTTTTAAAAAAATTTGATTTATATGCCGCCCTTCTCCAGAGACTCAGGGTGGCTTACAATGCGCTAAGCAATAGCCTTCATACTTTTGTATATTTATACAAAGTCAGCTTATTGCCCCCACAAACTTGGTCCTCAATTTACCTACCTTAGAAAGGATGGAAGGCTGAGTCAACCTTGAGCCTGGGGAGATTCGAACTTGCAGTAATTGCAGGCAGCTGAATGTTTATAACAGGCTATTAGTCTGCTGCGCCACCAGGCTCTTCTTTTTGGAAGAACAACAGAACGGAAGCCAAGCATACCTCATGAAATGTATCCCAAAACACTACAGTATTTATTTTCTATATGCTGTACCTCTTTGAACCAAAGATGGGTTTCAGCAGGTTCTGACCAGTTCTGGAGAACCGGTAGCGGAAATTTTGAGTAGTTTGGAGAACTGGTAGTAAAAATTCTGATTGGCCTCTGCCTCCCAAGTCCCAGTTGGTCAGGAGGAAATGGGGAATTTTGCAGTAACCTTCCCCTGGATTGAGGAGGGAATGGAGATTTTATAGTATCCTTCCCCTGCCACGTCCACCAAGCCATGCCATGCCTACCAAGCCACGCCCACAGAACCGGTAGTAAACATTTTTTAAACCCACCACTGCTTTGAACATATATTTTTTGTTTATAAGACGCTGGAAGCCGTTCGTGGAGTTTCTCTGTGTTAAATACAATAATGGATCGTTAATGGAGGGCTCTGAAGATTAGCTTATTTTGGGGGGATATCAATTAACAGGGGTTTTATTATAACTAACAGATATTGGACCAACATGATTGATAGACATTAGATATAGTTGAGATATTTCTTAAGTAACTGTGATGTAAAAATAGTAATATACTAGTCATACAGATGAGAAGGTTCATAATTATTTGTAGGCCCAATGCGCAATAGCGGGGGGGGGGGGATATGCTAGATTTATTTCAAATAATTTTTTCAACACTCAACCAGGGTGGACAATGTATGTTTAATGTTGATTCCAGATATGTTGGGTGCACTTCTTTATTATCTTTTTTTTCTTTTTGCTTTGTAATTTTTGTATTTTTTTTTAACCGTCTTTGTAGTTGTTCCTTTTATATGCATTGTCTTATTTTTGAAATAAAAATTTGGAAAAAAAAGAAAAAGAAAACATATATTTTGGTAACTTGAGTATATCAATCCAATGTTCATGATGGAAAGCCTTTTATTGCAGGAGGATGTGCTTCCAAGATAACACACCGACAACTGCAATCCAGATTTTATTTCACGGGTGTCAAACTCGATCGCTTCACGTGACGGTATCACGATGTTGCCTTTGCGGAGCCGGGGTGGGCGTGACCTGCGCAGGATACATCCGCCCCACGGGTCACCCATTTGACAGGCCTGTTCTTCTATTTCATAACATCTTGAGTCAACACTTTCTTCATTTTACAACTCTGAGAAGAGGAAAAAAACAACCCCCACCATTCTCTCCTTCTGTTGCCATTGCGTTTCAAGATGAAAACTTCCTATATAAACAGGGCAAACTTTCAACTTGAGTTCCAGCAGCCCTCCGAGGACCTGCGAGTGGAGGCAGACCATTTTTCTTCCACCCAGAGAGGACAATTATTTCCATACGAACTCTGCTTGTCTTTCCTCGCAGCTTTGTTTTGCTAAAAGAAGACAGATGACTACTTGGGCAACAAAATAATTCTAATAGGCAAATAAGGGTAAACTGGGCCGCTTTCCGAACAAGGGGCTATAAAGAGCGCTCATTTTTTTACTGCGGTTAATGTGAAGCAATTTTTCCCTAATTACCTTTGTAAACAATAAATGGCAATAATTTAGCAACTCGGTTCATTCCATTAGCTAAAAACAAAGTGGGTGTTATCTCAGTCTCTCTCTCTGTCTCTCTCTCTCTGTCTCTCTCTCTCTCTCCATGTATTATTCTCCATCGAAATATGTTTTACGGCTTCTCAATTTAAATCACATTATTGGCTAAAAGCATATTACGCTAACATTTGAGCTGATGTGTCTTTTTTTTAAAGTGCCCAAACCATAAAAATAAGTTAAACCAGCAATTATTATTTATGAAATAAGAACTGTGTTTCATATGCATAATTATATGCAAGAGTATTATTTAAGCACTTCTAATCCTTAAACCGCACTCAGTCTGTTGCAGCCCGTTGGCCACTTCGCGACAAGCCAAATGTTCCAACGGTTATGAAGAAATACGAACTTTAGAATTAATCTACTTTCAAGCCGATCTTAAAATTGGCAGTAAAGAAGAAAGGCTGACCTAAAATATACTAGATTTAGATTGACTCTGACACAGAAGACAATAAAGCTAAAATTAGAGGAGAACGAGTTGAATACTTAATTCTTTGAAACAGTGATCTTGTTTAAATAAAGATTTCGCTCCATGCATCATTTTCAAAAGGAACGAGAAATAAAATGGCCCTCATAGCATTGTCTTTATTGTATTAAACACCTGGGAATAATTACCACAAGAAAAATGTTCCCGTTTTGTAGAAACAAGTGTGTCAAATTCTACAACTCTGGTTATTTTTTCTTTAAGCAAAGTGTATGACAGTATTTATGAGTCTCTGGCAAAGAAGAAACATGAAAATAAATGTGGCTTCAAGACTGATATATACACATTGAGTGTTCTATTTATGGGCCTAGGACAGTGTTGGCGAATCTTTTCGGCACCAAGTGCCAAAATGGGAGCACACATGTGAGTGCCGGAAACTGGAAGACCAGCCACCTGGTGCACATGCGCGACCCGGGAAGATGATCTTCCAGGTTCCAGCACACACGTGCATGCAAAGAGCAGCCGCCCGGCACACAAGTGCACGACGGAAACCGGAAGAGCAGCTGCCCGGTGCAAATGAGCATGCCAGAAACTAGAAGATCATCTTCCTGGCATGCGCATGCGCACCGGGCAGCTGCGCTTCTGGTTTCTGGCACTTCCGCACGTGTGAAGACCAGCTGGCTGGCGCTCCGGAACCTGGAATAGCAATGGGTGATGGCTTGTGTGCCCGGAGAGATGGCTCTGCGTGCCATAGGTTCGCCATCACGGGCCTAAGACTGAAATATCTTAATTATACTGTCAAGAAAGTGGTAAAATGTCTTTGAAACACCTAACTGGATGGACTGTCTCTGACCTAAAGAGATGCTCTGGACCTATTTCAGTCAAGATTCAGATCAGGATATGGGACAGAAATGCATTGCTCATGGTTTTAGATAGCACAGGTGGATGCATGTTATATAGTCTACTTACTCAGTGGCTTTTGATACAATTGGCCATAGTATCGAAAATTGGGGGTGCGTCGCATTGTGTGTGCTGTCCTGCTCACTCAACTCTCTCTCTCTCACTCACACAAACACATAATGGTAGTTTAGTGTGTTTATTAATATCCCCCAGCAATTCCCTTCACCAAAAGCTCAGCCAAAACCAGACCCATGCTAGTCCACAGAGCAATGGCCAGAGTCCACAATACCCTTGAAAGGTTCCCAAACAAGATAAACCCACCAGGCAAAATTAAATACAACATGTTGATTCTGTAAACCGCTTAGAGAGATCTGTAAAGCACTATGAAGCTGTATATAAGTGCCATTGCTATAAATATAGATGATATATAGATGTGTGTGTGCGTATCGTTTGTATATGTGGTACACACACGGTCAGTTCCAGTGTTGTCTTTTAAGCAGATGGCACTATCTCCGTGGTTCCTGCTGGAAGGATAAGCAGCAGCAATGTCCAGGGAGGCCTTTTGCCCAACTACAACATTTTTTGGGGTGGAAGGATAGCAATAGCAATAGCACTTAGACTTAAATATACCGCTTTACAGTGCTTTACAGCTCTCTCTAAGCAGTTTACAGAGTCAGCTTATTGCCCCCAACAAATTGGCTCCTCACTTTACCCACCTCGGAAGGATGGAAGGCTGAGTCAACCTTGAGCCTGGTGAGATTCGAACTGCCAAATTGCAGGCAGCCGGCAGCCAGCAGAAGTAGCCTGCAGTACTGCACTCTAACCACTGCGCCACCGTGGCTCATGATCTTGCAACAATGATTTCTTGCCATATCAGCCCGGATCATTGCTTTATATTGCTTGCATATAACACTTTTCCATTCTTTCTAAAGTTAAGGTAGTTAAAGTAATTCCAAAAAGATTTGACTAATGCAAAATGTACTAAAAAGCTATTATATATTCTATTTTGGAAACCACGACTGCTATTTTTTGCCACTTAAAACTACCTTAATGACGATTGGCATAAACTATGGAATTCATACTTAGGTGAAAATTGTCTTGCATTTATAATATCAATGCCGAAGATATGCTGGGAATGGGAAACAAAATGATTGCATATTCTTAAGAAAAGGTACATATATATATTTCCAGAGTTTGAACTGCTCACATTTCAAGATGGATTGACACGAACGTATTGAAGGGTGAGTGTGGGCTGGGTAGGGGAGTTCATCTACATTGGATTGCCAAACGAGGACCAAATAAAAGCAGCCAATCCAACAAAGCTTTCCCCAAAATATCATCAAAACATTATTTTATTGTATGAGTGAAACTTTTCCCCATCTGTTTTTTTTGCTGTTTTATCTATTCCATCTGCTTTGGTTTCCAGTCCTATACAGTAATAGGGCTTCTGTGCAATGAAACAGAAAAGTAATTTGCATTGGGGAGTGGGGGAAAAGAAGAGACCGAGAAAGGGAGACAGAGACTCCAATCTTCTTCCATTATCGGATTCGCTTGAACTTTCCAGAAAACCAAATGAACTGCGGTCCCGCAAGGATTTTCAGTATCTAGGACGGATACCCACAGATTTCAATTAGCGGCTCACACGCAGCCAGACAAAATAAATTGATTTAGCATCTCATTCCTCTACAACCCAAATCTCAACGAAGGGTCCCTCCTTCCCCCTTCACCCCCTTGACAGCGTGTCATCCGCAAATATCAGTTGCCGTAATAGACTATCACGTAAATCAAATAATAGCTACTCCGCTGTAATCACATCGGGCCACGGCAATAGCATGTTTCAATGGTTATCCACTGGAACTCATTAAGAAAGCATTATGTAAAGTAAATTAAAATGCTGGGGGCCTACGATCCGCGGACAAAGAGATGGCAAGGCTTATCGTAGGTATGCCATGGACTTCTCACTAGCGGAGCCTGCAAAAGGCATTGTCCTTTTGGAGCAGGTCGCAAAGCTCTAAGGATATTTTGGTTTCCTAATGAGAACCGCAGAGTCAGGGATACTGCAAGCAGGGCAGAAGGAGCTACCACAAGGCATCGGTGAGCCAAATATGAAAGTAGGCAGGCAGTTTGGAAAGATAAAGGAGAATATTTGTGGCTCGAGGTTGAAAGGAGGAGCCCTTGGTGCTCTCTGAGCTTGGTTGTTTTCTTACAGACGTTTCATTACCCAACTAGGTAGCATCATCAGTTGTGCTAGTGTGGGTAAAGAAACATCTGCGAGGAAACAACCAAGCTTGGAGAGCACCGAAGAGCCCTCAGTTTGGAAAAAAGTAACTTAATGACTCCTGTGTTGTTCACGTTATATAGGTTAGTCCTCAACGTACGACTGAAATTGAGCCCAAAATTTCTGTTGCTAAGCGAGACAATTGTTGAGTGAATTGCTCCCCATTTTACAACCTTTCTTGCCACAGTTGCTAAGTAAATCTCTGCAGTTATTAGGTGAGTAACACGGCTGTTAAAGAAATATGGCTTCCCCATTGACTTTGCTTGTCAGAAGGTTGTCAAGGGTGTCGAACTCAAGGCCCGGGGGCCGGATTTGGCCCATGGGGTGCTTAGATCTGGCCCATGGGCCCACCCTGGAAACAACGGACCGGCCCACAGTGCCTCTGCGAGCGAAAAGGGAGCTTGGGAGGGCCACGATGGCCTCCTGCAACTCTGGGCCAGCAAAAATGGAGAACAGGGAGGCCACGCACAGCCCTCCCGAGCTCCGTTTTCGCTGGCAGAGGGCTTCAGGAGGCTGTTGCGGCCGAAAACGGAGCCTGGAAGGGCCGTCGTGGCAGAAAATGGAGCCTTGATGAGTGACATCGAGCTGGCCACACCCACCCTGGCCCCCCAGAAGTCAAGCACAATTCTGATGCAGCCCTCAATGAAATAGAGTTTGGACACCCCTGTCATAGGTGATCACATAACACCGGGACACTGCAAACCGTCATAAATACGAGTCCATTGCCAAGTGTCTGAATTCCGATCACGTTGACTATGGGGATGCTGCAACGGTCCTCCGTGTGGAAAAAAATGGTCATAAATCACTTTTTTCAGTGCCACTGTAACTTTGAATGGTCACTAAACGAACTGCGGTAAGACCTGCAATGGTGGAAAACCTATCTGGTTTCCTGGTTATACTTTCCTCCATTTCAAAGTGTTAAATTTAAAAGATTAAAGGGTTAACATAATCCTGCGTAAAGAACTCAGGAACCATATTCAAAGAACTGGCACATGGCTCGGCTTTTTCTGTTACGGCTTCCTGTTTTTGAGCAGCGTTCCTCCTAAGATTAGGCTGGCACCAATCCTGATGGGTTTAGGAAAACCTTTAGACCCCACTTCTTCCAGAAATCCTTTGCAAATCTGCTACAATTGGATTTCTCCTGCGGTAAAGGTTATGGTTGCATGGATTTTAGTTCCCGGGTGTATTATCTCCTACAACACAGAACAACATTTACTGTTTTAATATTCTACTGTAAGTGGGAAATGAGAGATGCTTAGAATTGATTGAACCACCTAAGTAAGTAAATAAGTACGTTCCCACAAAAACGTCTCCAGTTTTAATGCCGGACAACTGGATCAGTTTAAGCGTCTAAAATTACCTAACCTCAATAACGTCTCTGCAAACACTTTCCCCCTCTAATTGACTGACATTCCTTTACTGGCATCCCCACTGCCAAGAATATCTTCCCAGCAAAACTCCAATTTTCAATCATCCAACTCATTGCCCGTATGCCACAATGTGACCTCCTAAACAGACTTGTATTCCACCACATCTGCCTTTGCCAGGCTGCCAACTTATAAATATCCCGTGTTCGCTTTGCTTACTGGACAAAAAGCCACAATCGGCCCTTGCGCATTCATTGTTTTTGGGTTTCAGATACTGGAAAAACAACCAATTTCCTCTCCAAAATTTCTTAGCTTCTGCATTGGTCATTTAATTTGAATGGGGTGAGACTTTAATGCCACTGCAAATAGCAGCAAGCATGAATACATCAGATTTTTCTCTTATCGAAAGCAGAATCATTTAAATCGTGAAGACAAGCATTTAGAAGTTAAGTTCACAAAGCAAGAAACGCTCTAGACCCGTGATGGCGAACCTATGGCACGCGTGCCACTGGTGGCACGCGGAGCCATATCGGTGGGCATACGAGCATTGCCATAGTTCAACTTCGGCGCGCGCAAGCTGATTTTCAGGCCTTTCAGGTCCACCGGAAGTCGAGAAACTGGCTGTTCCCGGCCATTGGAGGGCCTCCAGGGGGTTGTGGAAGGCCCGTTTTTCACTCTCACCAGGCTCCTAGAAAGGCTTTGGAGCCTGGGGAGGGCGAAAAGCGGGCTTACTGGGCCAACCGTGCCATTGCGTGCCAAAACCAGGGGGAGCATGGGGGGCAGCTTGCGCGCGCATGCACGGGGATTACGCATGCATGGGTGGGGGGCAGGGTGCATTGAATTATGGGTGTGGGCACACACACGCGGGCCACCCCCCGCTCCTCCCACTTTTGGGACATGATAGCAAAAAGGTTCGTCATCACTGCTCTAGACCCAAGTTAACAATACACCATTGTTGTATAGGAACAGATACCCTGTTTTCCCAAAAATAAGACATCCCCTGATAATAAGCCCAATCGGGCTTTTGAGCGCATGGCAATAAGGCCAAGCGCTTATTTCAGGGTTCAAAAATATATAAGACAGGGTCTTATTTTTGGAGAAACATGGTAGTCCTCAACATACCACCACAATTGACCTGAAAAAGACAGTTTGCTGCATTTTATGATGTTTCTGATCACAGTTGTTAAATGAACCACTGCAAATTGTTAAGTTAGTAACACAGTTGTTAAGTGCACCTGGTTTTCCCATTGCTTGTCAGAAGGTTGCAAAAATTGAATCAGAAGACCCCCGGGGCACTACAACTATCATAAATATGAACCTGTTGCCAATAACCATGGGGATGTTGCAATGGTCATAAGTGTGAGAAGCGGTCACAAGTCACTTTTTTCAGTACCGTTGTAACTTCTAAATAAATGGTTTTAAGCAGAGGTGGGTTTCAGCAGGTTCTGACCAGTTCTGGAGAACCGGTAGCGGAAATTTTGAGTAGTTCGGAGAACCGGTAGTAAAAATTCTGACTGGCCCCGCCCCCATCTATTTTTTGTCTCCTAAGTCCCAGCTGATGGGGAGGAAATGGGGATTTTGCAGTAACCTTTCCCTGGATTGGGGAGGGAATGGAGATTTTACAGTAACCTTCCCCTGGATTGGGGAGGGAACGGAGATTTTACAGTATCCTTCCCCTGCCACGCCCACCAAGCCATACCCACAGAACCGGTAGTAAAAAAATTTGAAACCCACCACTGGTTGTAAGTTGAGGAGAACTGAATAGTTGACGAATGGTTGTAAATTGAGGAATGTAGTTAAGGAATGGTTGTAAGCTGAGGAATGTAAGTTGAATGTAAGGTCACCAAATGAATGGTTGTAAATTGAAGAATGTAGCTCTCGGCTTAACATCTGGTTGAAAGTTACGATGGATCCTGAAAAAAAATGACTTATGAATGGGATCTGAAGTTCTAACATCGCCCCCCCCCCCTGTGATCACATGACCACATTTGGGTGCTTAACAACCAGCTGGTTCTAACTGTGATCATAAATTGAGGACATCCTGAAGTACAGGTCTCTGAGAGATGGATCTAGCCTAGGTTTAAAGACTTTCTTCGGTGAGCGAGAATCTATCATTTGTTCAGCCCTTGTCTTCTATTACTAAACATTTCTTATTGTGAAGAAAAGACATTCCTGATGCCCATTTGATAATTTATGTGGTCTGTGGCAGTGGAGACTGACAAGGCTCTGTGATGGATAGGTTTGCTCTACTTCATGGAGTCAGAGGGGCAGGTCCAACTAAATGTAGGCTTTGCTCCCTCTATACATTTCAGAAATCTCATTCTGTCCAGGCGAAATGCCACATATGAAACCCCTTGGACAAGGAGAACATGCTTTTCCCTCCGACAATCACAATATTAACTCTGCCCAGTAGCATTTCTGTATTAGCTTTGGACTTGCTCCGAACATGGCAACACAGGGATCATTGCCACGGTTCAGCAAGTCTTTGATTTCCCCCAGTGACAGCACTTTTGAAGGCCATCACTCATTCTGGGTTAAATTGAAAACACATCAACAAGCTAGCTTGGAGGTGGTGGGCATCTCTTTAATTATCTGCACCCCTTTTTAACAAAGCTGATGCCACAACTGTTTGGTGCCTTTCCCTCACCTTTGGAAGGGAGAGAGGGGGTGGAAAGGAGGGAAAAGAGAAGAAAATCTATCTTCCAAGAGTCATTTGAAGCTGTCACCTAATATATAATCTGGACTCATAAAGTCTGCCAAGCAGGGAAAATTTAGACAAGGGTTTGAAGTCAAGGGAAGAAAGGTTAAGGGCTGTTTTTTTAAAAACACAGGGAAAACATGAAGGAGACCGTAACAAGCCAAGGAAAATAGCATTCCACTCATCGTACACAGCAATAGTTGATATATCCGCTGGAGACATTGGATGACACTTGAGGGCAGGACAAGAACAACGGATGGAAGCATGTCAAAGGGAGATCCAACCTAGAACGAAGGAGAAATTTCCCTGACAATGACAACAATTGACCAATGGAATGTCTTGCAGTGAAGGTTGTGGTTGCTCCATCGCTGGAGGTTTTCAAGAAGAGATGGGACAGCCATTTGTCCGGAATGATATAGGGCAGGAGTGTCAAACTGGATTTCTTCCGAGGGTGTTGTGACCAAGTAGATATTATCAGACGCAATCAGTTCGAAAATAAACAGACTTTATTAGAACAGCTGAGAATTAACTCATTCTCAGCATAGTCCAAACCAGAGTGGATTTGATTTAAATAGAGTTGATTTAAATCACAATTAAAATCATGATTTAAATCACTAGTAAAAGGGCTTGATTTAAATCAACTCGATTTAAATCATAATTTTTAAAGAGCAACTGTCATCTCTGCTACTCCTTTGACCCACTGTTGACTCACCGATAGTCCCAGTGTTGCAGAATATACAGCCTCCTGCTACATAACTAAGCTCCATTTCATGCTGAATAAACTAAATATGTATCTTAAATAGAAAACTATCTTACGATAGATTTTTACCCCAAAAGTTTTTTATTAAAATAAATTCGATAAAAATAAAAAAAAATCCGATTTAAATAAAAAAAATCTGATTTTTTTGATTTTTTTTTTTAAATCATTGATTTTTATCCACCCTGGTCCAAACTAATTCAAAACAAATTCTTCATAACACAATTCTTCAGCCTTATCACCAACCTGGGTCTAATTAGGCAACCTGCCGAAGGCTTTTCTTGGCAAAAGTTCAGAAGCAGAAGACGCCGACAAGAAATAAATGCAGCAAGACGAGAAACAAATCTATCAACGTTGTTTTCCGACAAAGAGCCCAAGAGCTGTTGCTGGTCTTTTAAGCCTTATGGGAGGGGCCAATCATCTCTTGGCTCTACTCCCGAGTCGTCCTTTTTGCTTTAGCTGCTCTTGCCTTCTGGCAGCTCTTCTCATGTGTGCACTAGGAACAGGCTCCTCCTGTTCCTCTGCCTCTCTAATGTCATCCTCTGGAGGCTCCGGAGTCTGCACATCACTCCCGGATGGCCCTGGCCCCATCTTTGCCTCCGATGCAGAGCCCTCATCTGGGCCTTCCCCAGCCTCCAGGACTGGCCCATATTCTTCCTCAGCTTCCTCACTGTCCGACTCCACTACCAGCTCTGCAGGCTACTGGCGGACTACAACAGGGGGCCGGATCATCATTGTAGTTCTCCTCCTTGGGCCAGCAGGGGGAACGGGACGGGGTGAACGCCTTCTGCAGCACCCTGCTGGTCAAAATGGGACACTGGGGCAGGGGGGGCTCAAGTGGCCCTCCATACCATTTTTGGCCTGGACGGCCTTCTGCAGCACCCAGAGGCACCACAGGCCAGTCCTTTGCCATTTCCAGGTCGGCCCCATGGGGCAGATTTAAGCACCCCGTGGGCCATATCTGGCCAATGGGCCTTAAATTTGACACCCCTGATATAGGGTCTCCTGCTCGAGTAGCGGGTTGAACTAGAAGACCTCCAAAGTCTCTTCCAACTCTGTTATTCCATATTCTGATTTGTCTTGTTTGAAGACTAATCCAGAAGACAACCCCGGAAAATGTTCACTAAGACAGGAATCCTGGCTTCATACAGAGGATCAAGTCCAAAAACAGCAAAAACAGGACGTCCTACAGATCTCTCTGCTTCAGGAGGTGGTTGAGGTAACAATGAAGATGGAGGTTAACTTATATTTCTATATTTTTATAAATAACAAAAGGCTTTATTTTGTAACAGATGACAATGCCAACCCTCCTTGGCTGAACACAGAAAGACCAAGCAGGGTTGAATTCTGTTAACATTTTGAAGGGAGGCTACTAGGAAATATATTTGATTGGAAAACCGGAAAAAAAAAACATCCTTCAAAAAAAGCGAGGACAGCCATCTTCATATTGTTGCTGTGAAAACTGAATGCTATCTCCCTGCAATCCCAAGGAGAGTTCAACTTGAAACAAGTGGATTAAAAAGTATTTTATTATTACCCACTTCAAAATGGATGGGAAATTACAAGTTTGGATTTTGGGCAATTGTAGTCATGAGCAGTGGTGAAATCCAATTTTTTTTTTACTACCGGTTCTGTGGTCGTGGCTTGGTGGGCGTGTTGTGGCTTGGTGGACATGGCAGGGGAAGGATACTGCAAAATCTCCATTCCCACCCCACTCCAGGGGAAGGATACTGCAAAATCTCCATTCCCACCCCACTCCAGGGGAAGGATACTGCAAAATCCCCATTCCCTCCCCACTCCTGGGGGAAGGATATTGCAAAATCTCCATTCCCATCCCACTCTGGGACCAGCCAGAGGTGGTATTTGTCGGTTCTCCGAAATACTCAAAATTTCCGCTACTGGTTCTCCACAACCTGTCAGAACCTGCTGGATTTCACCCCTGGTCAAGAGGCTTTGAGAGGTTCAAAAAAGGTTTCAGGGAAGAATGAAACGAGGAATCTGCATACAGACAGGAGGTTGAACAGCTAGTGCCTTGTGGTGCAACCAGAACAATCTTGAACTAAATACACTCAAAACCGTAGAAATGGTGGTGGATTTTAGAAGAAAACCTCCTATACTACCACCTCTTACAATACTAGACAACACAGTATCAACAGTAGAGTCCTTCAAGTTTCTAGGTTCTACTGTATCTCAAGACTTAAAATGGACACCTAACATCAAAAACATCATCAAAAAAGCTCAACAAAGAATGTTCTTTCTGCGCCAACTCAGAAAGCTCAAACTGCCCAAGGAGCTGCTGAACCAGTTCTACAGAGGAATTATTGAGTCTGTCATCTGCACCTCCATAACTGTCTGGTTTGGCTCTGCAACCAAACAAGACAAACACAGACTTCAACAGATAATTACCAACCTGCCTTCCATTGAGGACCTGTATACTGCACGAGTCAAAAAGAGGGCCGTGAAAATATCTACAGACCCCTCACATCCTAGACATAAATTGTTTCAACTTCTACCCTCAAAAAGATGCTATAGGGCACTGCATAGCAAAACAACTAGACACAAGGAGAGTTTTTCCCCGAATGCCATCACTCTGCTTAACAACTAATTCCCACGACACTGTCAAATAATTTACTAAGACTGTATTACTATTATTATTCTCTTCCTTACTAGTATCTATCTCTTCCCACTTATGACTATAACCATGTTGCTTGTATCTTTCAATTATATTGTTTTTATTTGTTTCCTAGTAAAATTTGATATCTTATTAGTAACCTTGACTATCACTAAGTGTTGTATCTTTTTTATTCTTGATGAATGTATTTTATTCTCCTTATGTACACTGAAAGCATATACACCTAAAACAAATTCCTTGTGTGTCCAATCACAAATTCCGTGTGTGTCCAATCACTTGGCCAATAAAGAATTATATGCAATCCTAAAGCCTCAAATGTCTCCATAGTCCAGAAAAATAATTAGGCAAAAACCACGAGTAACTAACTACAGATTAGGCACCCTGCCTACCTGCATACTATTTGTGGTTCTGGCAGCTGATTTTATCATTTAATAAAAATTTTAAAAGGAAGGTAAATTAAAGATATAAAAGAAGCTAAAAGTCACAAAATTATCTATCCATCCTCTATCATCTATCTATCTATCGTGCTTCTATCTATCATCTATCTATCATCTATCATCTATATCATCTATCTATCTATCTATCTATCTATCTATCTATCTATCTATCTATCTACCTACCTACCTACCTACCTACCTACCTACCTATCTATCTATCATCACACTTTCCAGGAATAAGCAGATTATAAAAATGACAAGTCAATCTATTATTAAAAACTACAGCTGTCTTTCATTTTAATCTGGTTCAAGATTAAGTCTCAGTACTACAGATAGGAAAGCAAATTTTCACACAAATTCCTAAAATTATTTTTGGTAATATCTGAGAGATGCTACAACAATTATAGAATCTACCCAGTTTAAAGACACTATTTAGGTTACTGAATCCAACTCTAAATCAAATGCAAGCATCTCCAGCAGATGGCTGTCCAGTGTCTACCTAAACACATCTAATGAGGAGGAGATTTTAACAGTTAATACCAAAACAAGATTCCTTCCTTCCTTCCTTCCTTTCCCCTCCCTCTTTCAGCTTCTTTTCTTCCCTCTCTCCTTCCTTTCTTCTTTGTTTCCTTCTTCCCTTCCATCCCCTCCCTCCCTCTTTCAGCTTCCTTCCCTTCCTCCTTTTCTCTCTGATTTAATTAGAAGCTATGAAATCTCTGAAGGACCCATAATGGAGAGGACAATAAATAAGAGAGAAAAGTTTCAGTGCCCACCAACCATTGTCTGATTTTACTGTACTTGCTTTATAGACCAAAATTATTATTTTCCTTCCAGCTTCTATGAAGCTCCAAGTCACCGTAGCTAAAACTCTGAATACTGTCAAGGCTTTATAAAAAATCAGTCTTCTAGAAAACAGTCATAGTTTTAACAGATGCTTTCCCAGCCTGTCTGGAAAGTAAAGTATTCTAAGACAAATCATGTTGGCTGTTTAAATTTTGAAAGGTACTGTGTATTAATTTTTTTTTCTCCTAAACTTCAGACAGCTGCCTTCCTCAGCCATACTACCACGCTTCCTCTCTGGCAGTTGAATCAAAACTGTAAAAATTGCTATAACTTTATTCTTATAGAAGCACAAAGTACAATTTGTTCTTTTTTTCTGGGTGGCCCAATAATAGGCCCGGCATTCTTCTATTATATAAAAGCATCAGTTATTTGACTATAATCACCTCATGTCACTGAAGACGGGGAATATAACAAAATGTTCTTCAGCAAAACTAGATCATCATCCAAAACGATTTTATTTACTGAATGTGATACCAAAAACCATTCGAAATATACCTCAGAAAGAAAATGAAATCTCACATGGAAAAGCTGTTGTTGTAAAACTGTCCTCGCTCTTAAATCCGTTGTACTATTTCTATTAAAAATTTACACGATTTTATTCCATTGAAGATGCCGTACAATAAAGAAAGAGTGCAGAGAAGAGCAACAAAAATGATTAGGGGACTGGAGATTAAAACATATGAAGAACGGTTGCTGGAATTGGGTATGTCTAGTTTGATGAAAGGAAGGACTAGGGGAGACATGATAGCAGTCTTCCAATATCTCAAGGGCTGCCACAAAGAAGAGGGAGCCAAGCTATTCTCCAAAGCACCTGAGGGCAGGAAAAGAAGCAATGGGTGGAAACTAATCAAGGAGAGAAGCAACCCAGAACTAAGCAGAAATTTCCTGAGAGAAAATTAATCAGTGGAACAACTTGCCTCCAGAAGTTGTGAATGCTCCAACACTGGAAATTTTTAAGAAGATATTGGATAACCATGAAATGGTGTAGGGTTTCCTGCCTGGGCAGGGGGTTGGACTAGAAGACCTCCAAGATCCCTTCCAACTCTGTTATTCTATTATATTCTAATATTTCAATTAAAAATATGAACAATGAATGAAAAGTGACAAGTCAGGTAATTTGGTGCATTGTAACAAAACAATAAGGATGCTAAAATGAGGGAGTGAGTGCAGTGACATTACCACACACCTACATGCCACAAATATAGATAGTCCTTGATTTACAACTATAAGTGAGCCCAACTTTTCCGTTGCTAAGCAAGACAGTTGTTAAGTGAATTTTGCTCCATTGTAGGACCTGTTCTGCCGCAATTGTTAAATGAATGACTACAGTTGTTAAATTAGTAACACAGTTTGTCAAGTGAATCTGGCTTCCCCACTGAGTTTGCATCTCAGAAGGTCGCAAAAGGGGATTACGTGATCCCAGGATATTGCAACCGTCATAAATACATGACAGTTGACAAGCATCTGAATTTTGATCACGTCAACATGGGGATGCTGCAAGAAGTCGTGTGAAAAATGGTCACAAGTCACTTTTCTCTGGGGATAGATCATCCTGGAGAACACCTCCTTATGTAGTTGCTAACAGTCAAGAGTATCTTGATAGCACATGATCAATACTTGTGCATATACAGTAGTGGCCAAAATTGTGGAAACCTTTTGGGAAAAGTGTACTTTCTACAACTAGCTAATAACACCACTTTTTTTTTTGGAGTAATACCATAAAATTATATATCAATGGAAAGATAATTTAATCAAGAATGTAATGCAATGACTTTTATGAAGGATTTGTTATTAGAATAGCAGTTACAGTATAAAGAAGAAAAGTGAAACACATAGAAAAAATGAGATATACAAAAATTATCACCATAGAAAAAACGAGATATACAAAAATTATCACCATGTCAGTTAATACTTAGTTGGGTAACCTTTAGCATGAATTATGGCCTTACAACATCTTCCCACGGAGTGAACCAAGTCTTTTTAGTTCTGCAGCTGTTCTAATGTGAAACCAAGATTGAATGATTGCTTCTATTAACTAGGTTTTATTGCTGGGTCGCTTCTGACTACCAAGTTTCTTTAGTCAGCTCCATAGATTTTCAATTGGGTTAAGGTCTGGGATATTCCCAGGTCATTCCAGCAGTGGAATATGATTATCTTTGAAACTCCAAAAAAAAAAGTAGTGTTATTAGCCATCAAACCTCAAAAATACATTTTTCCTAAAAGGTTTCCACAATTTTGGCCAGTACTGTACATAGGTATGTATTTGAGAAGAAAGTTGAGTTTGACAGAGTATTGTCAGAGTATTATTTAATAGGTGTGGATGGTGCTTTTTGGTAGGAGAAAGCAATCAATGGCGGTTAATGTTATAGCCCAGAAATTTGCCCACTCAACCTTCTGTGTCCTTCAGACCCATCTGCCAGTTCCAGAAATCTGCTTCCAATTCATAAATCTCCCACCTCCATTTTTGTCTTTTGGGACACATGGTCCTGAAACACCCACTCCTTGCAAACTGTTACTATGTCTGGTGGGTTAATATTTTACAACATTATGACAAATCGGCTTTATATTTGCTGTGGTTGCATTGCTCAGTGTGGTATGCTTGTGTTTTGCAACTCATTTCCTTATTTATGTTGGTCAGGGTCTGTTTCCAGAAAGGCTGTGCTGCATGACCAACAAAGAGGATGTAAAAAAAGACACTCACTTTCCATTCCAAAATGGAAGCTGGTCTCAGTGGAGCATCCAAGCTTCTGACAATATTGGATTGAGTGGCTTCCAGCAGAGAAACAAATCCTTATTTGTGCATGAACATGATGAAATCATATAGCTCTACCCATGAACACACAATTAAAAGAAACAACGAGCAAAGACTTAATTAGAGAAAAGGAGAAAATCTGAAACACCGTAGATTTCCAGGAACACTGGAAGAATTTTGATCAGATCTCATTGGGTTCTGTTTTGGTCGCCACGATATAAAAAAAGATGTTGAGACTCTAGAAAGAGTGTAGAGAAGAGCAAGAAGAATGATTAGGGGACTGGAGGCTAAAACATATAAAGAACAGTGGCTGGAATTGGATCTGTCTAGTTTAATGAAACGTAAGAGAAGTGGTGGCTCAGTGGCTAAGACACTGAGCTTGTCGATCGAAAGGTCGGCAGTTCAGCGGTTCGAATCCCTAGTGCCCTGTAACGGGATGAGCTCCTGTTATTTGTCCCAGCTTCTGCCAACCTAGCAGTTCAAAAGCACGTAAAAAATGCAAGTAGAAAAATAGGGACCACCTTTGGTGGGAAGGTAACAGTGTTCCGTGCACTTTTGGCATTTAGTCCTGCCGGCAACATGACCATGGAGACATCTTCGGACAGCGCTGGCTTTTCAGCTTTGAAACGGAGATGAGCACCGCTGCCTAGAATCGGGAACGACTAGCACATATGTGCGAGGGGAACCTTTACCTTAGTTTAATGAAAAGAAGAACCAGGGGTGACATGATAGCAGCGTTCCAATATCTAAGGGGCTGCCACAAAGAAGAGGGGAGCAAGTTATTTTCCAAAGCACTTGAAGACAGGACAGGAAGCAATGGATGGAAGCTAATCAAGGAGAGAAGCAAGCTGGAATTAAGGAGAACTTTCCTGAGAGTTAGAACAATTAATCAGTGGAATGACTTGACTCCAGAAGTTATGGGTGCTCCATTACTGGAGGCTTTCACAAAGAGACTGTACAACAACTTGTTTGAAATGATATAAAGTCTCCTGCTTGAGCAGAGGATTGGACGAAGACCTCCACAGTCCCTTCCAATTCTGTTATTCTGTGTCCAATTTCAGGCACCAAAATTCAAAAACGACAGTGACATGTGAGTTCAGAGGAGGACTACCAGGGTCTGGAAACTCAAGTCATATTGAGGAGCAACTCAAGGAAGTTCAGAATATATTTAGTCTACAAAATAAAGATAGCCAAGGGGAGATGTGACAGCAATCTTGAAATATCTGAAAGACCATCAGACTAAAGAATGAGCTGAATTACTCTCTATATCTTAATGTTCTCCAGGAGTAGAAAACAACTTGATGTCACATCATCATTCTAAAAGGCAAGTCCAGAATCTATGGAACTGAAGCAAGAAATGTGTTTCAGGTTAGACATTGGGAAGAATTTCCTTCTAATATGAGTTTTCAACCAATGCAACAGGCTTCCCCATCATCTGCCGAGTTTTCCTTTTCTAGAGACTTTTCAAACAGCAGCTCAATTGTCATTTGTCAGAAATGCTCCGCTGGATGCGCCATTGAACAAAGATGGTCTTCTTCTAATTCAGCGATGCTATGATTTTATGAACTCCAGTCCTGGAACAGAATGCGTTGTCAAAGCCTGAGGAATGCCTTCCAACTACTTGTATCCCACATCCGTGCTTGGATGGTTGCAAATAAAAATACATACTATAAAGAAACTCCCTATATTCCAATCAAATGGGAAGTAAAATCTGTGCAACTTGTCTTTAGAACGTCTCACAGAGAGAAAGTATAATCAGTTATCAATTATATGCACTTTTGATATTAGGGACACTGCATTCATTTGCTGGTTTAAGAAGAGCTCCAGCTTTCTGTTTATTTTTCAATAGCAAGGATAAAAAAAAACAGAGAATGAGGGAAACAAAGGTGCACTTGTCGGAAAGTTGGCAAAACAAACCCAGTGGTTTTTTGCCGTTGTAAACATTAGAAAGGGGAGATGACCTATTACATCAGTTAGTGACGGGGGCCTTGCCAAGAGGAGCCTTTGGAGAAAAAAGCATTGGTTGAATTAAAAAAGCAAAACAAAATAGTTCTAAGCCAGTTAAACTGACTTTCCAGATTTCAAATTATAAACGGTTCTTAGATGGTTGGCAGTGCCAGAAGCAATGGCACATACATACATACACACACAGACACAAACACAAAAGCCAAGAACATTTAAGTGAATGTATTCTTTAATCTTTAACCACTGATTGGTTCAAAATTGGGAAAGGAGTCCGGGAAGGCTGTATACTGTCGCCCTGCCTATTTAACTTATACGCAGAGCACATCATGAGAAAGGTGGGGCTAGATGAATCAAAAATTGGAATTAAGATTGCCGGGAGAAATATCAACAACCTCAGATATGCAGATGATACCACTCTAATGGCAGAAAGTGAAGAGGAACTAAAGAGCCTTCTGATGCGGGTGAAGGAGGAGAGTGAAAAAGTTGGCTTGAACTCAATGTTAAGAAAACTAAGATCATGGCATCCGGCCCTCTCAATTCCTGGCAAATAGATGAGGAAGAAATGGAGGTAGTGACAGATTTTATTTTCCTAGGCTCCAAGATCACCGCAGATGGGGACTGTAGCCAAGAAATTAAAAGACGCTTGCTCCTGGGGAGGAAAGCTATGGCAAACTTAAACAGCATACTAAAAAGCAGAGACATCACCCTGCCAACAAAAGTGCTTACAGTCAAGGCTATGGTGTTCCCAGTTGCAATGTATGGCTGGGAAAGTTGGACCATAAGGAAGGCTGAGCGTCAAAATAATTGAGGCCTTTGAACTATGGTGCTGGAGAAGACTCCTGTGAGTCCCTTGGACGGCAAGGCGATCAAACCGGTCAGTCCTAGAGGAGAACAACCCTGACTGCTCTTGAGAAGGCCAGATCCAGAAGAGGAAACTCAAATACTTTGGCTACTTAATGAGAAGGAAGGACTCACTGGAGAAGAGCCTAATGCTGGGAAAGATTGAGGGCAAAAGAAGAAAGGGACGGCAGAGAGCGAGGTGGCTAGATGGTGTCACTGAAGCAGTTGGAGTGATCTTAAATGGTCTCTGGGGGATGGTAGAGACAGGAAGGCCTGATGGAAAGTTGTCCATGCGGTCGTGATGGGTCGGACATGACTTTGCAACTAACAACAACAACAATCCTTTAATCTGCTATTAATTTATTGTCTTAATAAATTGACTGTTAATGCAGGACACAGGGAATTAAAACACACATGCAGATTGATTTGCAAAATGTAACATTTCGTACAAATTAAAGAATAGATAATTGACTGTAATAGCATTCTCTTCCAAAACATTTTCAGTGGACATATGGTTAAGCAATACGCCATACAGCGAGCATCAGTATTATCATACAAAGTTCTGAGGTTTGCGTTGTTACAGAGGAAACTAAGGTGGTTTATATTCTGTAATTTGGAAGGAACTTTTAAACCACAAGTTAAACCTTCTATGTGTTACGTGTTAAACGTGCTATGTGTTAAATACAGTATATTATTTTTGCATGCACACATCTAACTGACAAACCGCAAACACAAACTCAAGGGACTTCCGTAACTCAGTGATGAAGGTTTTATCGCTGTTTTAACTGAAGATGGGTTAAAATTTTAGTATTAAAAAAAAGTAGGAGAGCCAGTTTGGTATAGGTCTTAACAGCACCAGATTAAAAAACAGGAAACATACAGTTCTAGTCAGGGGTGAAATGTAAAATTTGTTACTACCGGTTCTGTGGGCGTGGCTTGGTGGGGGGGATGTGACTGGGTGGGCGTGGCTAACTTTTTTTTTTTAACTTTTCAAAGCATTTTTTCTAATGCTTTGAAAAGCCTCTGCCGATCAGGCAACTCAGCTGGGATCGTCAGAGACTTTTCAAAGCATTTTTTTACCATCTCTTTGGCCAAGAGGTTGCAGAAAAAAATGCTTTGAAAAGCCTCTGATGATCCCAGCTGAGCTGCGCAATCATCAGAGGCTTTTTTTTTACTTTTAAAAGCATGTTTTCATCAGAAGAGGTGGTAGAAAAAATGCTTTTAAAAGTAAAAAAAAAAAAAAGCCTCTGATGATCGTGCGGCTCAGATGGGCGGGGGGGGGGGAGCGCAGGGATTTTTGCTACCAGTTCTCCGAACCACCCACCGCCATCGCTACCGGATCGCGCGATCCGGTCCGAACCGGGAGCATTTCACTCCTGGTTCTGCTTTAGGCGCGGAATCCGTTGGGTGACCTTGGACCCTGCATCCAATACTACGCCAATAGCTGCAAAGGACCTCAGAATAACAGAGTTGAAAGGAAGGTCTTCTAATCCAGAGATCTCCAACCTTGGCAACTTTCAAGACTTGTGGACTTTAACTCCCAGAATTCTGGCAGACGGTACAGGACAATAAAAACAAGGACAAATAGGCTGAAAAAACAGCTTCTATCCCAGAGCAGTAACTATATTGAATTCTACTGTATAGTGCAATGATGGCAAACAATGGCACTTGTGCCAGAGGTGGCACGCAGCGCCCTCTCTGTGGGCACGGGAGCCGTCGGCCCAGCGCTGCTCCGACACACATGCGCACATACCTCCCACCAGCCAGCTGATTTTCTATTCTCTGCCACGCTAGCACGGGGGACATGATGCATGCAGGGGCCGCGCGCACACATTACATTTTGGGGGTTTGGGCTTGCGCTTTGGGTACTTGGTCCGGAAAAGATTAGCCATCACTGGTGTAGTGCAGGGATGAAATGCTCCCGGTTCGGACGGGCTCGGGCGAGTAGGTAGCAATGGTGACGGGCAGTTCGGAGAACCAATAGCAAAAATCCCTGGCCCGCCCCCCATGCCCAACCGAGCCGCGTGATCATCAGAGGCTTTTTTTCTTTTAAATGCCTCTGATGATCCAAGCTTTGACGATCCAAGCTCTGACGATCCCAGCTGAGTTGCCTGCTGATCAGGAAACTCAGCTT
Source organism: Pituophis catenifer annectens (assembly GCF_029215685.1). Taxonomy (NCBI): domain Eukaryota; kingdom Metazoa; phylum Chordata; class Lepidosauria; order Squamata; family Colubridae; genus Pituophis; species Pituophis catenifer. Next base: position 120,280,027 of record NW_027256884.1, read on the forward strand.
GGATCGTCAGAGCCATTTAAAAGAAAAAACTTTTTTTTCTTTTAAATGGCTCTGACGATCCCAGCTGAGTTGCCTAATCGGCAGAGCGTTTTTTTAAAAACCCTCTGACGATCAGGCAACTCAGCTGGGATCGTCAGAGTCTTTTGAAAGCATTTTTTACATGGTTTTACATGTAAAAAAATGGTTTTAAAAGTAAAAAAAAAAATTGGCCACGCCCACCCAGTCACATTACCCCCCACCACCAAGCCACGCCCACAGAACCGGTAGTAACAAATGTTAGATTTCACCACTGGTATAGTGCAATATTAATGCAATATCAAATGGGTTTTCAATTTAATTGTATAGAAAGTGAAGGATGTTTCTGATTTATTTTTTATAGTTTTTTTTATGTATAATGTACATTGAAGATGGCATTTAATTTCGTTGTACGAGGTGCGGTGACAATAAAGTAAATTCAAAAATTCACATTCAAACGGTGTTCTGCCTCCTCAATGACATTTGGAGTACCAAACCAGAGAAGGAAGGGCCTTCACTCTGGCCCAATATCATGCCTTCCCTTCTGCTGTCCTTTAAGCCGATACAGGAAGAAGATCCCTACAAAAAGAAACAACATCCAATATCCCTATGAGTCTGGACACACAGAAACTAACACACCACGTGCTTCTCCAGGGCCTGTATTACAGGGACATTTGTACTAGTCTCATCTCACCATTATTAAATAAATATCCATTTATCCAGCATAGGGCGCATTTCTACACCTTCCTGCTGCTTTCAGAGGCTAAACCCGCTATAATGCATAATGCTAACAGGTTCTGCGCAGCTGTGCTTAAAATCCATCAGATGATGACCTGTGCCATACACTCGTCTTAATAAGCATGAGTTTCATCATAGTTGAGTGTTTTGTATTGTGATGGGTTTAGTCTGCCACATACTAACTTTTATGCTTCCCTGAATTTATCTAATGATCCTACCCTTCCTTTTAGACTTTTGTTTTTTTATATATACATATACATTTTCCGCTTGATATCTTTCAGACTCTTGATGTATTTTCTATCTTCTTTAACAGACTGCACCCCATCTTCCTTATGCTGGTCTTTGACCGTAATAAAGATTTGATTTGATTTGACCTCGGGCCACTCGATGACCTTCCAAGCCCTAGGAAGAAATCGTTTCTGAAAATCTTGCAAGAAAACTGCAGGGGCTAATCCCAGACAGTCATCAAGATTTTTAAAAAAAGAAAATGAAATTAAAGATAAATGTTGAGTTTCTTGCTTACTCCCATACACCAATGAAAACATGCGTTGTAGAGATATGCCGTGTCAGGGAGGGTTGAGATCTCCCATTTTGATGAAAAATAGTAACAATAAAAATAATACCAGGAGCAAGTTTCTGGTGATTTCAGGAAATTAACTCTCTGCCAATAACATCAGTCCAGCATCGCCGGCCAATTATTCCTATATCTCCCACTAAAAGGAACGCTAACACAAGTCAGGAAATACATTTTCAATTGACAAAATGTAGAGATTTTTGTCTGCAAGCACCTGAAGGGCATATTTTTCCCTCTCTAAGATATTTATGTACAGCAAAAATAAAGATATATTCATTTATTTTCGAAGCTGCGTTCACTTGACATTTTAGGAACATCAACTGGAGTTTTGACCGCAGAACTCAATATTTTCTTCAATACTTCATCCATTTACCTCTTCTTCCCTTAGACAGCACATGATTAGGAAACCATGAAATCTCCATTTCCTTATATTAAATTACTATTTATTTTGGCTATCTTAAATTGGTTCTATCCCAAGGGTGTCAAACTCGATTTTATTGAGGGCCGCATCAAGGTTGTGTTTCACCTCAGGGGGCTGGGGGTGAGCGTGGCCAGCTCGACGTCACTCGTATTGGGGGTGCCTTTGGTGGCCTGAGCGCTCTGCCAGAGAAAACAGGCTCCCAAACTCCGTTTTCGGCTGTGATGTCCTCCTGCAACCCTCTGCCAGCAAAAACGGAGCTTAGGAGGATCGCCTGCAGCCCTCACGAGCTCTGTTTTTCCTGGCAGAGGCACTGCAGGCCGGTCTTTCACTGCTTCCAGGGTGGCCCTGCAGGCCAGATCTAAGCACCCCGCGGGCCGGATTTGACCACTGGGCCTTGAGTTTGACACCCCTGTTCCAGGGATGAAATGTTCCCGGTTCAGACCGGATCACCTGATCCGGTAGCAATGGCGGCGGGTGGTTCGGAGAACCGGTAGCAAAAATCCCTGCCCCCCTCCCCCCGCCCATGCCCAGCTGAGCCATGTGATCATCAGAGGCTTTTTTTTTACTTTTAAAAGCATTTTTTCTACAACCTCTCTGGCCGAAAAAATGCTTTTAAAAGTTAAAAAAAAGCCTCTGATGATCGCGCGGCTCAGCTGGGATCGTCAAGAGCCTTTTAAAAGCATTTTTTTAACAATCTCTTCGGCCTAAGAGTTTATAGAAAAAATGCTTTTAAAAGTAAAAAAAAAAAAAAAAGTTGGCCATGCCTACTCCCCTGCCAAGCCACACCCACAGAACTGGTAGTAACAAATTTTACATTTCACCACTGCCCTGTCCTATCCCATTTCCACATCAACCCTGATTTGGACTTGATGCTGTGGCATCACTACAGCAACTTCAATCAGGATCATGATTTGGGATCGGGTAGGTACCCGTTTCTCCTTCATTTGGCTTATCCTAACAATAAGTACCACACTAACTTGTGCTGTAAGTCTTGGTCTCATATTTGCAGTTGGCTGGACTTCCGTCAATATGGTCAGTCCCAGTTGCTTGAAACTAGTTCCCAAATAATAATTCAAAATTATCCTTGTATCTGGTGCGGTACACGATTCCTTTTTCCAGGGCTGATTTATCCTGTTCCTTTCTTCCACATACAACAACCCGTTGTAGGTTCAATGCTAAAAGGGAAATGACTAAGCAGTGCAAAGGGTTTGCCACAATTGTTATATAACATCACTATGGTGGAGAAGACACGTGTTTGTGACGAATCCCCAGTGCTGCTGCGCCGAATCTGGCCACCTGTGCTGTAGTTATGGACTGTTCATCCTTAAGCAGCCACTGAAGATAGGTAGTATCAGAACAGCCAGGACATCTAGCAGTTATTGGCAGAATATGTTTTTTCCTAATCTCCATATAAAAGGAACATCTAAGGAACATGTGACCTACAGTCTCCACCTCTCCTGAGCCACAGGGACAGACTTTCCATGAATGGTATCCTTTTATACTTGCCTTATAGGACGACCGATGGAATCGCATGGCACCACACAGCTTAGGGCATGGGTCAGCAACCTGTGGCTCTGGAGCCGCATGTGGATCTTTGGGCCCTCTGCTGTGGCTCCCTGTCACTACTGGCTGGCCCCGCTTCTCGCCCTCCCCTCCCAGTCACTCCTCGCCTGGCCTGAGAAGGTAAGGGTGACAGTGGGAGATGGAGAAGCGGCCAGGGCAGAGACAGAGAGATACAGAGAGAGCGGGAGAGAGACATAGAGAGATACAGAGAGAGGGAGAGAGACATAGAGAGATACAGAGAGAGAGGGAGAGAGACATAGAGAGATACAGAGAGCGGGAGAGAGAGAGACAGAGAGATACAGAGAAAGCGGAAGAGAGAGAGACATAGAGATACAGAAAGAGGGAGAGGGGAGGAAGGGAGGGGGAGGGGGGAGAGAGAGAGATGTCAAAAGGATTTTGTGGTTCCCGTTGTTTTTTAACAACTGGTTCTCTGCCCTAATGACCGGCTGGGTAGGCGTGGCTGGGGTGTGTATCATGTGACTGGTTGAAGTGAGTGACATCGAGTTGGCCACACCCACCCATGTTTTGTGGTTCCCAGTGTTTTCTTTTCTGCGGAAAACGGGTCCAAATGGCTCTATGAGTATTTAAGGTTGCAGACACCTGGTTTAGGGATGGCAGCTATCATATAGTCAGACCATGTATAATTGACACTGGATTTTATTATAGATTTTAGTTATTTATTATTTATTATACTAGAAGTTTTAAGTGTATATATACTGAGTGCTTTTATTTGTTCTGTAATAATAAATTATCGTTCTTGTTGTTGTTGTACAACAACCTGAAGTTCCAGAAAAGTTTAGCACCACCTTGAGATATTAAAGTCAGAGTCATCCCCAACTTCTCTGCCATCCTTTACCTGCGGAGAGTTAAATACAGATTTTGTAGCAAAGTACTCCTAGAAGGACCTCAGTCCTCACAAAAAAAAACATTTCTGGAAAAAAGTCTTATTAGAAGAAACCGTTTATGAGTTACTTTGACAGATATCTCTGGGATAGCCATCTGCCAGCATATTATTTCTAATTGCTTATCCTTGGCTTCATTTGTCTAAGGGCCTAAATTTTCTTCCCCCGTTTGAAAGAGAAAGTCACCGGGCCCCTGTGCTTACTAATTGTTTCCAGGTTCAGGGAGTTTGGGATGGACGTCTGCTGAAAAAAAGCTTCTTGTTGTTTATCTAGATCTGCCTGTCAACCCGGATTTTCCATCCACCAAGAATCTCAGCTCTTGGGAATTAAGTCTGCAAAACATCCAAGCTGCCCACGGTGAAATATTCTCTGGGGTTTTTGAAAGCAGGAATAAAATCGAAGATTGACAGAGAACAATTGAGGACAAAATGCAGTGCCAGCATCTTTCTGCATCCAGAGATACTTGAAAGACATAAACAGGAGTCTCAAAATTATAAGGGAGCCAGGTGTTCCCAAAATTAGGCAGGATTGTGAACAAAACTGTGGCAATATCAGTATAAACCTCTCTCCCTGTGCTATCTATTTTCTTTAAAAACACATTTAATGTAGAGGGGGTATTCAGCCGGTTTGAACCGGTTCGCCTGAACCGGTAGCAGAAATTGTGGGTGGCCCCGCCCACCCACCCCGGCTCTATGCCATCCCATTTATGCATGTTTTTGAGCACGGGCGCATGCGTGGAAGGTGTGCGCCTCAGTAAAACGTGTGCGCGGAAGGCCGGGCACATGTATGGACAGGACACATGAAAGCGAAGCATGCACGCACACTCACTCATATTTGCGAACCGGCAGGGAAGGTAAGTAAATATCACCCCTGGAGTATGTGTAACCCAAAACACTTAACAGAAGAACATTTTCAGGAGAGCTTTAGTGACCATCTCAAATAGGGAAGTTTATCCTTGAGAACTCATAGGAGGTTTTTCTTTTTCCCTGGGAGAAATTTGAAGGAATTGTCCATCCAATTTCTCTGCCTCCAGATACGCTTGGAGAATGGCAACAGTCTGTGTTGACAAACCTAGCTGTAAAGAGCATTAAATTTAGCCCGGATGATGGACAGGAATCTGGAAATTCTTGATAAATTCGTCTTAAGACTCATTTATTGGAAGGTAGCTTTCTTAGTTTCTCTATCTGTGTCTTTTTTTTTCCTCAGATGGTTCATCGCTAGACCATACAGACTTCACGCTGTGACAAAACATTGATGTAATATGGTGCAAACCCACAAAACATGTCTATCAAAGAAAACGTAGCACACACACATAAAATTAACAGAGCAGCAGGAACATTGAAAAAAAAACGAGGAGTTTATGTTATAGCCACAAGAGGACTCCTGAGCTCCCCACAAGCAACGTTCTCAACCCACCAGCCCTCTCAAAGTGAAGTGAGCTGCAGGAGACGAGAGCACTTGAGCGCCATTCATACTCGCGCATTGTTATTTATGGGAACCACATTACTTCACTGCTCCACTTGACTTTACAGGGATAGAAAAACCCTGTGCTTAATGCAAACTGAAAACACATTTGTTGGCCCTGATTATTTTAATAACTCTGCCACAGGTTAACTAACGGCTTTTGAGATGACTGGGGAGGCAGCCGCTACAAACATCACATTTTCAAGTAGCTCAGATTTTGCAGTCCAGGCAGGTGAATCTTACGAAAACCATGAGATTCAGGATCTATATTGTATGGATTCTTGGAATTCAGTTTAATTTTACTGTCTGTGTTAGTAAGGAAACTGACCAGTGACATAGATTTTATCTATCATATCCTATCCTATCCTATCCTATCCTATCCTATCCTATCCTATCCTATCCTTTCCTTTCCTTCTTTCCTTTCCTTTCCTTTCCTCCATCCTTCCTTCCTTCCTTCCCTCCCTCCCTGTTGTTTATTATTTAAAATTCCCTGATACTGATTTTAAAACAAAATACAGGCAGTCCTCCACTTACAACAATTCATTTAGTGACTGTTCAAAGTTATAACGGCACTGAAAAAAGTGACTTATGACAATTCTTTTCACACTTATGACCGTTACAGCATCCCCATGGTTACATGATTTACATTCTCAGATGCTTGATGACTGATACACATTCATGACGATTAATCCACATTAACAAATGTGGCAAGAAAAGTCATAACATGGGGCAAAAGTCACTTAACAAATTTCTCACTTAACAACATATATTTCGGACTCAATTCTGGTCGTAAGTTGAGGACTACCTGTAGTACAAATGATTCCGATATAAGCTCTTTGTTATTTCTCAGACATTTCTCTCAACAGCAGTGTTACCTCTTTCTGGATGACTGTTGACAAGAGGAAACAATTTATAAAATATTTCCTTCAAAATTAAGGTCAGTGCCAGAAGTTTCAAATCTTTTTTCACTCTGAACCTAGTTACTTAAATGAAAAATAAATAAACCCCAGAGTTCGTAATCAAGACACAAAATCCTGATGGTAAATTGGCTGTGTTTGAGTGAACTCTTTTAAAACTTGTTGCTGTTAATTCTTTATTACTGGTAGTCCTCCTTACATGCGTAATTAAGCCTAGAATTACATGTGTAAATCATGTCAGCCGTTAAGCAGCCACACTCTATTTTACAACCTTTCTTGTGCTGGTCATTAAGCAAATGCTTAACGGTTGTTAAGTGAAGTTTAACTGCTCCTTGAAGGACTTGGTTTCCAGACCCTTCAGAATCTTGGTAGCTCTCTTCTGAACTTGGGTCTTTTTAAAATTGTGATACCCAGAACTGAACACTAGAACTCCAAGTGGTATTTGATCAAAGCAGAGTGTAGGGAACTTCCTAATTTACACCCCAATTTTAATCTCTTGAAAGCACATCTAAGGCTTGGAAAGACTGTTCCTATGACATCAGCTAATTCCTTCTCCAAGAAGGCAAATGTGTGTCTCTTTTCAGACATTATATTTTTAACATCCACACCACATTGTAATACGGAAGGATATAAAAAGAAAGCCATTTCTTGCACTAAAAAATATATGTAGCTGAAAGATGAAACTCAAATACTTTGGCCACCTAATGAGAAGGAAGGACTCACTGGAGAAGAGCCTAATGCTGGGAAAGATTGAGGGCAAAAGAAGAAGGGGACGGCAGAGAACTAGGTGATTGGATGGAGTCACTGAAGCAGTCGGTGTGAGCTTAAATGGACTCAGAGGACGGTAGAGGACAGGAAGGCCTGGCAGAATATTGTCCATGGGGTTGCGATGGGTCGGACACGACTTCGCAACTGACAACAAGAAGCTGAAAGATTTCCACTATCCCCTTTTTAACAGTTACAACCAGACGAACCGGTAGTTGCGACCCACGGGTGGGCCTGCTCACCAGCCCAGGCACAATCCCGTCCTATATCGCTGTGTTTTTGATGCCGCACACATTTATGGACAGCGCGACTTGCCATGTTTTGTGATGCCGCACACATGCACAGAGGCGTGCACTCACATTTCCAGTTCCTGGGCGAACCTTTTGTTAAAGTATGGGATGCCCACCTCTGAACAGGGGTCACTTTTCATTTTGAAGCTGCAGAAGGTCTACGTGATACACGGGGGAAGTGGAGGAGAATGAGAACAGCCCATTTTCATCACTCATCATCCTTTGTGCTTCTCACTATTAATCTGGGTTTGCCAGAAAGCAAATCAAATCTGCTCTTTCTACTTTGGGACTGGATTGATCAGAAGATTGAAAAATGAGAAAAGGAATTCATGCAGGGAAGTGATAACCGGCCTGAGCTATAAGGGCAAACTTTGGACTTTACTTTTTATTCATTAAAGTTAGTCCTTGACTGATGACCACCATTAAGCCCAAAATTCTCGTTGCCAAACAAGACAGCTCTTACATGAATTTTGTCCCGTTTTACGACATTTCTTGCCATCGTTTGTTAAGTGAATCACTGCAGTTGTTAAGTTAGTAAAATGGCTGTTACGTGAATCTGGCTTCCCCATTGACTTTGCTCATCAGAAGTGCACAAAAGATGATCACATGATCCCAAGACACTGCAACCGTCCTAAATATGAGTCAGTTGTCAAATGTCCGAATTTTGATCACATGTCCATCGGGATGCTGCATGTGAAAAATTGTCATAGGTCACTTTATTCAGGGCCATCGTAATTTTGAGCAGTCACTAAATGAATGGTTGTTAAACCGAGGATTATCTGTACAGGTAGTCCTCGACTTACAACAGTTCGTTTAGTGACAGTTCAAAGTTACAACAGCACTGAAAAGAGTGACTTAATACTGTTTTTCACACTTAGGACTGTTGCAGCATCCCCATGATCATGTGATCAAAATTCAGCTGCTTGGCAACTGATTCACATTTATGATGGTTGTGGTGCCCTAGGGTCATGTGATCCCCTTTTGCGACTTTCTGACAAGCCAAGTCAATGGGGGAGCCAGATTCACTTAACAACTGTTTCAGTGGTGGGATTCAGCCGGTTCGAGTGAACCGGTAGTTGCCTGCCCTGGCACAATTCCATCCTATGTCACTGTGTTTTTGACGTTGCCATGGCGGGCATGAGAGCCGTCACCCCAGCTTAGCTTCATTGTGTATGCGTGTGCACCTCTCGTCAGCCATCTTGTTTTTGGGTCACTGCTGCACATGTGGGAGACGTGCGTGCATGCATGCTTCGCTCGTGTGCGGCGCTTCTGCGCATGCGCAATCATCCGTGATGACATCCGGGAAGGTGGGTGGAGGCTCCCACCGCTGCTGCTTCTGGTTTGCCCGAATTGGGGCGAACCGGTAGAAACCCACCACTGGTTTCAACATAAATTTCTCCCGATGCAAAAAAATAAAAGTCTTGCAGTCAAAGTTTGGAATGAAAGCAGCAATTCTAACTAGGATTGCCTGTTACAAATTAAGCAATTATCAAACTTAATGAAGTTGGTTCGGCATGTAAATGCACAGCTAACCCCCCTCTGCTATTGATTCAGTGGTTCCCACCATGATTCCCGATTTCCCGTGACACTTTTTAATGTCCGTGCATTGGCAGAAGCATTGCCACATTTCAGACTTTTGAAGAATGCCTGTCAAGAGTTGTGTGGTCTCTAGTCGTAGTGAAGTTAATTTAAGAGAGGAGTGCCGCATGAATTCTGATTTTCACATCTATTCTCATTTCCACCAATTTTTCATTGCATCAGTTGTATTCAGTGGAAACTAATAAACAAATATAGTGAAAGGGGAAATTTATTTTCCATTTATGTAGATACCACCACCACAACTATCCAGGATTGACTCCAAAATACTACTCATTATTTAGGTTACTTATCACTCAAGGCCATTCAGGGAGGCAATTGTACACAGGTAGTCCTCATTTAGTGACCACAACTGGTACCAGCAACTTGGTTATGAACTGAACTGAACTGTGAAACTGTAACTGTCCTTATGAGTTATTTTTTCATCAGTGTCATAACTGCGAACGGCCACTAAACGAGGACTATCTGATCCACAACACAAATATCACAACTTCCATAACTGACCTGAAACTGAGTTGCAAGTACAGATAGCCCACGAGTTACAAGTTTATTTAGTGACCATTCAAAGTTACAACAGCACTGAAAAAAGTGACTTATGTCCGTTTTTCACACCCACGACCATTGCAGCATCCCCGTGATCACGTGATTATAATTCAGACGCTTGGCAATGGTTCATATTTATGACGGTTGCAGTGTCCCAGGGTCACGCAATCACCTTTTGCGACCTTCTGACAAGCAAAGCCAAAGGGGAAAGCTAGATATACTTAACAACCATGCTACTAATTTAAGTTTCAGAGATTCACTTGCCACAACTGTAGCAAGAAAGGTCGCACAGCGGGGCAAAATCCACTGAACAAATGTCTCACTTAGCAACAGAAATCTGGGACTCAAATGTGGTCCTAACTCGAGGACTATCTGTGCAATAATGACAAGAGTTTGCATTATGATATGCACACCCGTATTTTTGCACCATGGCGACATATCGCCAAAGTCCTTCCCATTAGACTTTGTCGTGGATACAACATTCCTCAAGTTTTAAACCCAAGGCTTTCCGTTCAATTCGGTTTGCATCTCCAAATACTGGTAGTCCAGCCTACAAATATTAAATTGTGCATATACAGTAGCATATTTGGCATGACTGGATAAGAAATTAGATTTTGAGTAACTTCCCTTCGCAGGTAACGGAAACGGCCTAGTTTGAGGTGGCTGCGCCAAGCTCAATTTTTCATCATTTCTTTTGGCTTCTCACCCTCGGGGAGGGGCCTCTGTCTCCGGTTTACCTGCTTCGAGTTGCGCCTATTGCCTTTCTGCCATGAAACTCGTGCAATTTCTTATGAAACTTAGTCATGAAACTGTCACCATTGAACTGAAAAATGGGACTCAAGGTACATGGAACCATTACAGGAGCGGATGTCAGCGTGAATGCACATCTTAAAGCTGTAAAGATGACTTTGAAGAACAGAAAACCTGTCCAGTTGAAGACATTGAGCGTTTGAGGCAATAATACCGGATATTTTATTCTGCCAGACAGTTTGCCTCTTGATAATTTGCTGGTGGATGTTGAACCAAAAGTCAAATCCAAAAAAAGGGAGGCAGTTGCAGGTAGACGACGTGGAAGAGGGGGTTCAAGACAATACCTTCTTTATATCTGTTACTAGCTGGAGACCTGTGCTTCGCTACTTATGACCATTTTTCACATTTACAACCATAGTATCATCTCCATGGTCTTGACAGACTCTCATTGTCATCATCAACAACAAAGTATATCTGGAGAAATGAAGGCTGCTACTGAAGCCCCGCCATGATGCTCCCTATCCTGTGGTAGACCTTCCCCTGCACTTTAAATGTTGGCATAAAATTTCCCTCCTTCACCTCTTTGGCTCTAAAAGACGTCATTTTGAAGCATCCGTTGTATGTCCGTGCAGCAGAAAGACAATCTTTTCCCCTTAACTGGTATTACAGTAGAAGGAACAGATTTGTCTGAACTGAGGAGGTCAGTGTAAGAAGTGAGTTGGGGCTGGGATACGATGCAGGAGAAATTCGGTTCACAATCCGTTGGCTCAGTGGTGGTCAGTGATTGAAACACATAAGGGAATATCTCTCCCACCGCCTTGAGTCCGGAATTAGTTTATAGGTGGAAGGCATAGACATTTTGGTGAAGTAGGGACGTTTAGTACTGTAAGGAGCCTCAGACCACTCCTGAGTGGAACGTCTGCCAGTTTGAACTGAGGTAACGGAATGTGAGGCAACTGGCAGTTGGAACTTTTCAGGTGGAGAGGGGGAGTAAAACATCTAACTCCTTAGCATCAGAGCGTGTTAATACACCGTATATGAATAAACTGTATATGAAATACTAATGATCTGATTGACATTTCGAAAAATCCTTTCTTAGCGAGCACCTAGAAGCCAAGAGGAACATACATGCCAAATTTCAAGTTTGTAGGCTTTACAGTTCTGGAGATTTTGTGATGAGTGAGTAGATTTGCTTTTATATATATATAGATTTAAAAAAGCCTCAAGCAACCGTTTTTTTTTTTTTACAGGTTTTGTTTTGTGTCAGTTTTAATAAATAAATGTGGAAAATGTCTCCAAAAAGAAGGAGGAGAAGGAGGAGGAGGAGGAGGAGGAGGAGGAGGAGGAGGAGGAGGAGGAGGAGGAGGAGGAGGAGGAGAAGGAGAAGGAGAAGGAGAAGGAGAAGAAGAAGAAGAAGAAGAAGAAGAAGAAGAAGAAGAAGAAGAAGAAGAAGAAGAAGAAGAAGAAGAAGAAGAAGAAGAAGTTAGATTTTGAGACCTTCAGCATGTCAATTCCAGTGGAAGATGGGCAGTGGTTCTGACTGACCAGGAATAGCTCATATCTAAGCTACTCAGATATAAATTTATTTATTTATTTAATTTAATATCTCCATAGGACTCAGGGCGGCTCACAACAAGTAAAAACAAAGCCAATAAAAGATTATCAATAGAGTAGGTCTGACTCTCCATGTAGTCCTCAATTTACAACCATTCATTTAGTGACCATTTAAAATTATAATGGCAGTGAAAAAAAGTGACTAATGACCATTTTTCGCACTTATAACTGTTAGAGCATCCCCATGGAACCACGATCAAAATCAAGATGCTTGGCAACCGACTCATATTTATGAGTCATCTGATCACCTTTTGCAACCTTCTGACAAGCAAAGTCAATAGGGAAGCCAGATTCACTTAACAGCTGGGTTGCTAACTTAACAATTGCAGTGATTCACTTAACAATTATGGCAAGAAATGGGGCAAATCTCACTTAACAAGTATCTTATTTGGAGCGGAATTATAGGGCACAATTGTGGTCGTAAATTGAGGACTACCTGTATACAAAAGCTGCATCTCTAGGCTGCTGATGGAAAATCCCCAATTCTTGATATTGAGGAATTTCAACCTCCAGGTTTCGGAAAGCTGGTTCTGATAAAGCCCAGGATTTCATGATTTCTATGGACGTCTCAATTTCTGACCTGACACATTAGACTTGGTTTTTTGTGTTTTTGGTCCCTGAACAGATGTTATGTGATCTGAATATGGAAAAGATTTGCCTTACCCCTTTGCTGTGGTCAGATCATATCTTGATCCAAATGTAATTTCACCCATGATCTCCACTGGATAATAACTCTATCCATATTAATCCATACCAGGTGCCTAATGAATCTATATCATTTCCATTTGGATTTTCCCAGCATTTTGGCAAGCAATTCAATTTAGTGCCTACAGAGTCTCTGGCAATAGGAAGTAAGAAGAATACCTAAATGACTTCCTTCTGATGGGTGATCCTTTGCTTTTCCATAGACCTCAAAACAGAAACCACTCATTCTATGCCCGTGATGGCGAACCTATGCCACACGTGCCACGGGTGGCACGCAGAGCCCTCTCTGCAGGCAAGCCAGCCATTGCCCCAGCTCGGCTCCACCATGCATGCATGCGCACCTCCTGCTGACCAGCTGGTCTTTGGGGCGCATGCGGAGGACACACACGTGCATGTGGGTCTGACTTTGGGTCTGAAAAGTCTCCTGCACCAACCTGGAAGCCAAAATGGGGCACGGGGGGAGGCAGGGCGCATGCACGGGCGAGGGCGTGCCTCCAGAAGTTGTGAATGCTCCAACACTGGAAGTTTTTAAGAAGAGGTTGGATAACCATTTGTCTGAAGTGGTGTAGAGTTTCCTGCCTAAGCAGGGGGTTGGACTAGAAGACCTCCAAGGTCCCTTCCAACTCTGTTATTCTATTTCTATTTTTCACACTTACGATCGTTGCAGCATTCCCACAGTCACGTGTTCAAAATTTACCATGTTTTCCAAAAATAAAACCCTGTCTTATATTTTTTTTGAACCCTGAAATAAGCGCTTGGCCTTATTGCTATGTGCTCAAAAGCCCGATTGGGCTTATTATCAAGGAATGTCTTATTTTGGGGAAAACAGGGTAGACACTTGGCAACGGACTCATATTTATGACAGTTGCAGTGTCCCCAGGTCATGTGGTCACCTTTTCAGACCTTCTGACAAGCAAACCATATTCACTTAACAAGTGTGTCACTCACTTAAAAACTTCAGCGATTGACTTAACAACTGTGACAAGAAAGGGCGTAAAATGGGGCAAAATTCACTTAACAACTGTCTCACTTAGCAACAGAAACGGCTCAATTGTGGTTGTAAGTCAAGGACTACCTATAATTTCCTTTCAGCGACATGACACCCCTTTGTCCAGCATTTTGGTACTGACAACCTTACATTGAGTTTCATTTTCCAAATCTTTTGGCCATCAGCTCCTTACATTTCTTGGCTGTCTTCGTGATGCAGACAACATATAATTTCTAGAGATAGAGCTGTAAGCATAATTATGGTCCGATAAGCCAGGCATCATGCCAAACCATAATTGATTTTTCCTTTAGTTTGATTTAGCATTGTATTGGAATTAAGTCATATAAAGCGATGAGGACCTACAAAATGGTGATTGAATTTCATAAATTTCTTCATGGTCTCCTTAAGGCAGACCAGTTTGCTGGCATCCAATTAGGAATAATTTCTCTTATTTATTTTTTTTTAAATATTCATTATTGTTATGGCATTGTATGAACATCCTGATAAAATAAAAATTTAAACGCTTGGCATATGTTTGTGCTTAAAAAAAGTGATGTCAAATTGGCTGCTATTTAGCTGAAACGTATTCCCAATTACATTCTTTTTATACAAAAGAATGAAGATATTATTGGCTGTGCTATATTTATCCCTATATTCCTTATTTTTATTGCAAAAGTTTTACAATTACATTTTCACCCCTTTTTTCACCCCCCCACCTCCCTCCCCAAACTTCCCATCCACCCTAACCCTCCCTAACCCTCCCCCCCCAGACTTCCCTATTACATACTCATAACTAATAACACTAATATATAAACCTGAACCCATCCCTCCCCCTATATAATTTTTCCTCTTTGTCTCTTTACATAAAAATATTTCTAACACATTATTTTCAAATAAAAGCTATTTGATACTTTCTGGTTTGGTATTTGTTCTGAACATATTCTATCCACCTTTTCCATTCCCATTCGTAAGTCTCTTGTGAACAATCTTTTAGATACGCTGAAATCTTCGCCATCTCTGCAAAGCTGGCCATCTTCAAAGTCCATTCCTCGATAGTAGGCAAAGCTTCATTCTTCCAATATTTACCTATCAACAATCTAGCTGCTGTTATCATATACAATATTAGTTTTATTTCACCCCGTGTAAAACCCTTAACTATACCCAATAAAAACAATTGTGGAGAAAATTGAATTTTTTTCTTCAAAACATTCTGCATGACCCACCAAATTTTTATCCAAAAAGCCTTAACTTTCCTACAGGTCCACCAAACATGATAATATGTAGCATCTACACAATCACATCTCCAACATTTTGGCTGAACATTAGGGTACATACATGACAACTTTTTAGGATCTAAATGCCATCTATAAAACATTTTATAAAAATTTTCTCTCAGGTTTTGCGACTGTGTAAATTTAACATTCTGAACCCAAATTTTTTCCCAAGTTTCCAGCATCACTGGTTCTTCAAAATTCTGTGCCCACTTAATCATACAATCTTTAACTAATTCCGTTTCTGAATCTCTTTCTAACAAAACATTATACAGCCTTTTAATATGCATTGGACCTTTCTCTCTTATATGTCTAACCAATTCTTCCTCATGCAACATAATACCAGTTTTTTGGTCCTCTTTCCATCTCATTTGTAATTGATTATATTGTAACCAGGTTAAGTTAATCCCTTCGTCCAACAGTGTCTGCAATGTCTTCAGCTGCCATCTGCCCGCATCTGTAAAAAGAACCTCTTTGTATAAAAACCCCCCGAGTGACATTATATTTGTATTCCACAAGGTATGACCAAGATCCAGCCATAGCGGTATTTTATAATCCCATTTGAGTCGGTGCTTCTTCCAAACTCTCATCAAAGAATCTCTGAGTATATGACTTTTAAATACTTTATCAACTTTATCATCATAAAATAAATAAGCATGCCATCCAAATTCAAGATCAAAACTTTCTGCATTCAATATTCCAGCCTTTTTATTTCCAAACCAGTCACTTGTTAAAGTTAAAGCTGCTGCATCATAATATAACTGTAGGTTTGGGAGTTTAAGGCCTCCTCTTTCTGGAACATCTTGCATAATTTTCAATTTCACTCTCGGCTTTTTCTCGTTCCAGACAAACTTATTCACACCAGACTGCCAGACTTTCAGTTGTTTATCACTTTTAAGCACCGGAATCATTTGAAACAAAAACAGAAATCTTGGCAAAATATTCATCTTAACTGCTGCTATTCTTCCAAGTAAAGACAGTTGCAGCTTTTTCCAGGTCTCCATGTCTTTCTGAACCTCTCGCCACAACACCTCGTAATTATTTTGAAACAATTTCATATTTGATTCTGCAACCTGAATTCCAAGATATTTTACCTTAGGTACAATTTCAAAACCTGCCCTCCTTTCAAGCTCATGTTTACGATCTTGTGTCATATTCTTAACTATCATTTTAGTCTTTTTTGAGTTCAGTTTAAAACCTGAAACTCTACCATAGTCTTGTATAATGTCGTTCATCAGGATTATTGATTCCATTGGTTGTGATAGGGTAACAACCAGATCATCTGCAAATGCCTTTATTCTATAATCCTCTTGCCTTATCACTATACCTTTCAAGATTTTTGAGTCCCGTATTATATTTAGCAAGACTTCCAATGTTAATATAAATAAAAGTGGGGACAACGGACATCCCTGTCTTGTTCCTTTTTCAATTTTAAACTCTGTCGTCAAACTTCCATTAATAATAATCTGTGCTTTTTGCTCTTGATAAATTGCTGAAATCGCCTGTATAAATTGGTCCCCAAAGCCCATCTTTTTTAAAGTCTTTAGTAGAAAGTTCCAATCCACTCTATCAAAGGCTTTCTCCGCATCCAAGAAAACCAGCACTGCAGAAATCTGTTTATTCTTATCAAGATATTCCAATAAGTCTATTACTTGCCTTACATTATCCTTCATATATCTGCCCTCAATAAATCCCGCTTGGTCCTCATGAATCACTTTTTGAATTACTGGCATCAACCTGTTGGCTAATACCTTCGCATAAATTTTATAGTCTGTATTCAAAAGAGATATTGGTCTGTAGTTCTCTGGTTTTTTAGGACCAACTTGTTCCTTTGGTATCAAAGATATATAAGCAGTTGTCCAAGATGGGGGTATTTTACCCCCTTGTTGAATATTACAAAATAAATCTCTAAGTTGTTCCACCATTTCAGCTTGTAAAGTTTTGTAATACACTGCTGTCAAACCATCCGTGCCAGGCGCTTTAGCTGTTTTTAGCTGCTTAATTGCTGCTATTATCTCCTCCACTGTTATAGGGTAATTCATTCTTTCCTTTTGTTGATCAGTAATTTTTGTAATTCTCTTATCCTTTAAATATTTTTCTATAAGTCCATTCTGCACCTCTTCTTTGGCATATAATTTAGTATAATAATCCACAAAAGCTTCTTTAATTAATTTTTGTTGAAAAATTTCTTTCCCTCCAATGTCAATACTATCAATAGTCCGTATACTTTGTTTTTTCCTCAGTGTGTAAGCCAACCATCTGCCCGGTTTATTAGCATTGCAAAATGTATTATGCTTTGCGTATTGTAAACTTGTTGCAACTTGTTCCGCCATAAGCATTTGAAATTGGTCTTTCAAAAGTTTTATAGCACTTCTTATTCTTTCATCTGTTGGGTTTTTAATAAGTAACTGTTCCTTATTCTTTATTTCCATTTCCAACTCAGATCTTTTCTTTTGTCGGAACAGTCTGTGTTTAGAATTCATGTAGATAAGTACCCCTCTCATATAAGCTTTACTAGCGTCCCAAACAATTTCAATTGGGGTACCTTTATTCAGATTTATTTCAAAAAATTCTTTCAAATGCTTTTTAAGTTCTATTGTATTTTTTTCATATCTAAACAAGTTCTCATTTAATCTCCAAGAACGTCTCTCAACCTTATCCATCTCAATTTCTATCCATACAGGGCTATGGTCAGTCAAAGTTCTTGGAAAAATCTTTGTTCTTTTTGTCTTAATAAGTAAATCATTTGACAACAGAATAAAATCAATCCTAGAAAAGGATCTATGTCTATCGGAAAAAAAAGTGTAATCCAATTCATTCGGATTATGTATTCTCCAAACATCTTTTAGTTCCATATCTTCTTTCATATCAAAAAAAGTCTGCGGTAGTCTAATTCTAGACTTTGCCAAGCTCTTTTTATCTAATTTAGAATCAATTACTCCATTCCAGTCTCCCATAAATAAAATAGATCTATAGTCCCATTGCAATATTTTAGTATGTAACATCTTGTAAAAACAATCCTGTTGTTGGTTAGGAGCATAAATTCCAATCAAAAGAATTTGACCATTTGCTGTAAGCAATTCAATTGCTACAAACCTACCATCTTGATCTACTTCTATAATTTTTGCTGTTAATTTTTTATTTACATAAATAACCACACCATTCTTTTTCTGCGAAGTTGAAGATATATAATGCACTCCTAATTTTGAATTTATCAAATATTTCTGATCTTGAGTTGTAATATGTGTTTCTTGTAAGCAAATTATATCATTATTAAATTGTTTCAAATATGTAAATATTTTCTTCCTTTTCTGTGCTGAATTCAACCCATTAACATTCCAAGATAGACACTTAAGGGTCATCGGCCTGTTTCTGGAGCGCAGAGCAAAATATTTGAAGTTCATCCAAAAGCTTCGATCTTGCTCTTCCCATAGCTCCACTCTCTTGTGGGGTACTCTTAGCTGCCATCTTGTCTTGTCTTCCCTGTTGTTGTTGTTGCTTTTGTTTAAGTAGCTTGGATTGAGCTCTAGTTATACGTTGATCTTTAACTTCAGTCAGCTGAATCAAATCCAAAATTGGAGAAGAATCCAGCAAGGGCTCACTCAGAAAACCTCCTTCTGCACCTTGCACATTTTCTAATTCTTGCTTGGGCTGTTCTTCCGACTGCCTCTCTTCACTCTCCTTAATCTCCAAAACTGTAGATGTACGTGGAGATGGTGTTCTTTCCTTAAGAATAGTACTATAAAAATGTTGTGCCTTCTCCACGGTATTCAATCGATATCCTTCTCCCTTATATCTAAAAATTATCCCAGCTGGTGCATCCCACCGGAAGGGTATCTGTAAGTCTTTCAGTTCCTTAACAAGAAAACCAAACTCTTTTCTAGCTTTCAGCATTTTAGGAGGTAATTCTTTAAAAATTACAAGTCGTGAGCCCCCCACTTCTACAGAGGTGTGAAAAGATTTTTGGAGGATTTCATTTCTAATTTCTCTCTCAGTAAAGTATATGACCACATCTCTAGGCAATTGTCTTTGTCTGGCCACCCAAGAGTTGACTCTGTAAATTTTATCTATTTTGTGAAATACCAAATCAGGGTTAACTTGTAAGATCTTAGCCAGGGCTTCAGAGCAAACTTGTCTCAAATCCTGTCTCTCCTCCTCTCGAATTCCCCGAAGCCGTATGGCAAATTCCATCGCCCGGAATTGTATCATGACAATCTCATCTTCAATTCTCTGCATTTTATTATCAGCTTCTTCAATTTTATAGTCATTATCTTTCATCCTAACATTAACTTCTAATTTGAGTTCTTCAACTTTAAAATCAACTTTCCCAATAAAATTTGCCAGGCCAGACGCCACTTCTGATATTTTTTTGGTCACCATATTTTGATTCTGCTTCACCATATCTTTAACTTCATTAATTTCCTGCAGAAATTCCTCATGTGATTTTTGAAGTTTATGATCTATTTCCTGTTGAGATTCTTGAAATTTTTCATCCAAAGTTTTAGCAATAAAGTCTTTTAAATCTCCCACATCAAGTTCTTTTTTCTGAGTTTGTAGTTGTTGAGCAGGGGGAAGTTGCGTTTGATGTTTGTGTGTGGGGGATCCCCCCCCTGATGCCTTCCCTTCCTGCTTCTTTGAAGCCATTGTGCCACGTAGGCTAATTTTTCTAGAGAGGGAAGTTCTTTTTCCTTTCCCTCTTCCACAAAAGCTTCTAAAAAAGTCCCCCAAATTTAGTCAAATAAAACTGAAGTAAAGCAAAGTCAAATTTTAGCAAAAAGAAATGTTTTCCTTTAGGTAAGACAACTTTGTAGCAACTTTTCAACTTTGTAGCAAAGCAGAGAGGCTTCACAAATTCACTTTCACTAGCTCGTTAACTCAAGCGCTGGACGCCATATTTTTTCCAAATCACTTTCACTCGCTCACTTTCTCTTGATTTAAAAAGTCAATAAAGCACTAATACTTGCAATTTTCAGGTTTCTGGATTCAAGTTGGTATTTCCGCTATTTGTTAGAATTAGTTCCTCTCACTTTAAGAGTTTGCTGCTGTCGGCTTGTTCTGCTGAAGGCAGAATCGTCCCACGCCGCCCGGAGTCTCCGCAGGTTGGAAGGGAGCCGCTCCTGTTTTCACCCCCAGAAACAATTCCCTGGGGGGGTTACAGGGGCTCAACCTGTGCCCTGCTGTCTCTGCTCCTGCAATCTTCAAGATTTCGGAGTTTTCGAGCCGCTCCTCGTTCGCGGGGCGGCTCTACAGGCGGCGGGGCTGGCGGTCTTAGAAAATCACCGCCGTCGCCGAAGCTCGCAAACCGGAAGAGTCCCTATATTCCTTATTAACATTGCTGATTTACTGCTGGCAGAATTCTTTACTGCATATTAAATTTTTCTACTTAGAATGGAGGCTTTAAAATATATCCCTAATAAATGGCACTTACCAATTCATAATTGTGGCATTTACATGAAATTAATATATATTTATTTATTCGCTGCCAACCAGATTCATAAGGGTATCATCACAGACAATAACTCTACAATAGTTTTATTAATTATATAAGCATGCTTTTAGCATATATGGATAGATTCTTATCGCACTTTCATTTCACTGTATTACTGTTGTGCTCAAATAACACAAACCTATAAACTTTTATTCAGGAATTACTACATTTTTTTATACACTTCCACTAATAGCAATTTAGCATTCAAGTCAAAGTAACAGTATGTGTGTATAATAATAGTAATTATTATACAGGTAGTCCTCGAATTATGACTGTAATGGAGCCTGCCTGTCATGGTTATAACTAGTAAAACAGATTGGTCAGATGACTGACCTGATTTTATGCCGTTTTTGAAGTGGACATTAAGTGAACATTGTGGTCCTAAAGTGGCCAACCCAGTCATTAAGCAAATGTGGCAGTCATTGAGCGAATTTGTTTTATCCAATGGGCATTTTTTGCTGGAAAGTGGAACAAAATGCCAAAAAAATGGCAAAAAAACATCAAAAACAGTGTTCATGTGACTGTGGGACACTGCAAAAGGCCATAGGTATACAAGTCAAGGTGGTGAACATATCTAATACCACTTTCTCCTCCAATTTTCCTCACAACAACAACACTATGAGGTGGGCTGGGATGAGAGAGTGACTGACCTAAAGTCAACAGGCCACCTTTCATGCCTCAGATGGGATTAGAACTCGCATCTAAAGGTGAGCCAGCTCCCAAGCTCCCAAAATGAGATTACGTGTCCGTGGTGTGTGACTCTGTGTGTGTCTGTGTTTGTGCCTGCCAAGCAACTGTTGTAAGTCAACAAACTGCCTCTACAATAGCAATAGCACTTAGACTTATGTACCTCTTCACAGTGCTTTACAGACCTCTCTAAGTGGTTTAGAGTCAACATGTTGCCCCCAACAATCTGGGTTCTTATTTTACCAACCTCAGAAGGATGGAAGGCTGAGTCAACCTTGAGCTGATGAGATTTGAACTGCCGAACTGCAGCTAGCAGTCAGCTGAAGTAGCCTGGGGAGGGATCATCCTGTAGAAGGCTTATGTACAGATGCGGTAGCTAAACATTAACATCAAATAATTGTACTTTCTTATTTTATTTATTTATCTTTATATCCTGCCTTTATTATTTTTATATTTACTCAAGGCGGTATTATATTTATATTTTACATTTATATATATTTATATTTACTCAAGGCGGTAAACCTATCTAATACTCCTTCCTCCTCCAATTTTCCCCTAGAACAACACTGTGAGGTGGGTTGGGCTGAGAGAGAGGGCCTGGCCCAAAGTCACCCAGCTAACTTTCATACCTAAAGCGGGACTAGAATTCACAGTCTCCTGGTGACTAATCCAAAGACACCTAACCATCTTTCATGACTAAGGTGGGACTAGAGTTCACAGTCTCCTTGTGATTGGCCCAAAGTCACCCAGCTGTCTTTCATGCCTAAGGCGGGACTAGAATTCACAGTCTCCTGGTGACTAGTCCAAAGTCACCCAGTTGTCTTTCATGACTAAGGCGGGTCTATAACTCGCATCTTCTAGTGATTGGCCCAAAGTCACCCAGCCATTTTTTATGACTAAGGTGGGACTAGAACTCACAGTTTCCTACTTTATAGCCTAATGCCTTTAGCACTAGACCAAACTGGCTAGGATGTGGCCAGGATTATGACTAGGATGAGAGCACAACAGGAGAGGCATACAGTTGTACTAAAATGGAGACAGGTATTCCACCATATCATACATCCCCTGCCAAATTGAGTATTTTACACCTTGAATAAATGGGAAGATGGAATGGAGCAAAGCAAACTCCTAGCCACCAGTGTAAATTTTCTAGAGAAGAGACACAACCCACAAGCACAGCTCAGTGTTCTGTTTGGAAGTACTTCCACTTGATGGAATAAAATACAAAAATAGGCTGGAGAGTATAATCCCAGGGGGGAACATGGGAAGGCAGGAAGATGCTATGCTGGTAATTGGTGCTGTGCAGCTGCTTCACTTCCTTTCTTTGCTACCCTTTTCTGAGAACACCCTCAATGTTCCAAAGAGCACATAAACTGCAATAGAAGACAAAGAGATAACCTAATTCAAGCCTCCTGAAATTCTACTACATTACGAGAACATTTAGTTATGTAAGTGGGGGGACGTGATGGCTCAGCAGTTAAGACACTGGGCTTGTAGCTGGAGAGCTGACAGTCCCAGTTTGAGACCTGAGCGCTGTGTGAGGGTGAGCTCCCGTTTCTTGCTGCAGCTCCTGCCAACCTAGCAGTGTGAAAGCATGCAACTGCAAGTAGATAAATAGGTACCATTTCAGTGGGAAGGTAACAGTGTTCTATGCACCTCGCCCAGGGGTGGGATTCAGCTGGTTCAGACCGGTTCATGCAAACCGGATGCTAATTTTAATTTGGTTATCCAAACCGGGTGTTGCAAGGACTGGCTGGCCCTGCCTGACCCTCTCAGAAGTCTCCACATGTCCCATTTTGGAGGTGAGGTAAGTACAGGGCCTGCACGGAGGTTCTGGAAGGGCAAAAATGGGGCTCCCAGAGGTTTCAGAGACAGGCCCGTTTCCAGCCTCCAGAGCCCAGGGGAGGTCATTTTGCCCTCCTGGAGGCTCGAACAAAGCCTCCGGAACCTGGAAAGGGCAAAAACGTCCCCCTCCCTGCCATGGTGCAGGAGGCAGAGAAGGACACGCCCCCATGGCCCCGCCCACCCAGCAACCAGGCAGAGAACCGGTTGCTAAAATTTTTCAATCCCACCCCTGACCTCGGCATATAATCATGCTGACTCCCTGACCATAGAAGCATCTTTGGACAATGTTGGCTCCCTCAGCTAAGAAATAGAGATGAGCACTGTCCCCTAGAGTCTGGCATGATTGGACAGGGGGAAACCTTAATCTTTGCCTTTAGTTGTGTAAGGCTGAGCGTTGTTGTTTTTTATATGTCCCTTACGTATAGACATACATCACTATGGACCAAGAGAGATGTGTTGAGACAGGCTTCAAAGTAGTGTAGTCAACCATTTTGCCCATATATTTTGTTGTTAATGTTGCATATTTATTGGCTGAAAAGTGCCTTTAAAAGAAACACAATCTATTAATCCACCTTTTGAGATGACAAAGACTGGCAGGCAGATTGTGGGATCCATTTGCTGTTCTTCTGAGCTTTGAATTGCATCATTAATTTTAAACAGAAATAAACTAGATGCACTTAACATACACTCCAGGGTATCCACGCCATACACACTTTGCTAAGAGAAAATAAGGAAGATTAAACATATATTGAAAAGACCAAATCTCTTAATGAAATGGAATATTAAAAACTTTTTGGAATATATATCTAGCGCTATTAATTATTATTACTATAAAAAGCACATTCAGCACCTTAGGTAGCAAACAGCAGCATCTGAAGTTGTGATGATATCCTGTGAAACTAAAATGCTGAATATAGTAGTTTTTTTTTTTCTAAAAACCCCAGAACGATGTCAGAGATACAAAAGAGGAAGCTGTTGGTGCAAATTCATCTTGCATTTTGCATTGGCGAAGAAGCACAATTCTTCTTTGGGTTTGAGAGAAGTATTTTAATAAAACATAAATTTTCAGTTACATTTTGAGATGGGTCTTTTTATTCTTTTTTTACTTAAGCTCGAATCCTTAAAGCTCCCAACTCTTTCTTTTTAGAGTATATATTATTCCTATGTTTTCACAGGAATCGAAGACTTTCCTCGGAAATAGTTCTTCTATGCCCTTGATGGCAAACCTACCGCACGCGTGCCCAAAGTGGCATGCGGAACCATGTCGCCTGGCACGCACGACATCACCTGCTCCTCTTCCGGATTTCTGGCATGCATTCGCATGCGATGATCAGCTGGCCTTTTTGTCTGCGGCAGTGCCAAAAACTGGAAGAGCTGGTCTTCCATTTTCCTGTGTGAGCATGCGCATCAGTCAGCTGATCATCACGGGTGCATGTGTGCCAGAAACCTGGAAGAGTAGCTGGCCAGCGCAGATACACATGCCAGAAACCAAAAGTTCATTTTTGGGTACACGCATACCAGTGGTGGGTTGCCCCCGGTTCACACCGGTTCTATAGAACCAGTAGTAAAACCGGCGGGAGGCCCCGCCCATTGACCCTGACATCATGAAAACGCTTCTGCGCATTCCTGCACGGCCCCATTGCTAACTGGTAGTAAAGGTAAGTAGAACCCACCCTTGGCGCATACATACCCTGGATTCTGGATTTTGGCCCAGGCGAGCATGTGCATGCGCCCTTTTCAGCACTTCATTCGCCATCACTGTTCTATGCTGTTGGCACTGATGTTAACTTAGAGAAATTGTTACTTTAAAAAAGGAGGAAGAGGAAGAGGAGGAAATACTACAGGTAGTCTTTGACTTACGACCACAATTGAGCCCAAAATTTCTGTTGCTAAACGAGACAATTGTTACGTGAGTTTTGCCCCATTTTACGACCTTTCTTGCCACAGTTAAAACAAATCACTGCAGCTAATAAATTATTCACATGGTTGTTAAGTGAATCTGGCTTCCCCCTTCACGTTGCTTGTCAGAAGGTCACAAAAGGTGATCACATGACCCCGGGACACTGCAACCGTCATAAATATGAGTCAGTTGCCAAGAGTCTGAATTTTCATCATGTGACCATGGGGATGCCGCAATGGCCAGAAGTGTAAAAAACACTTAAAAGACACTTTTTTTAAAGTGTCGTCGTAATTTCAAACAGTCACTAAAAGAACTGTTGTAAGAGCCGAGGTGGCGCAGTGGGTAGGATGCAGTACTACAGCTACTTCAGCTGACTGCTAGTTCAGCAGATCAGCGGAACAAATCTCACTGGCTCAAGGTTGACTCAGCCTTCCATCCTTCCGAGGTGGGTAAAATGAGGACCCAGATTGTTGGGGGCAATATGCTATTTAGTATACTGTCTTTGGTGTAAGCTGCCCAGAGTCCTCAAAGAGTGGGCGGCATTGAAATATGACTAATAAAAAAATAAAAAAAGCTGAAGTCTGCCTGTAGCAGCATTGGCCCTTTTCAAATTTTCTGAACTTTTGCATATCTCTGTCAGTGAATGGGGACAGGGTTTCACCTGCATCCCGTTTCTATACAAAACTCACAAAAATGAGCAAAGTTTGGTCCGTGTTTGGTTCATTTCATTAAAAAAAACCATCCAAGCTGTAATGTGCTGATATGAAAAAAAGCAATCACCTCCCTTGAGCTCCATCAATCAATTACCCTGCGACTACTTGTGGTGGGAGTACTTTATTAAAATATCAGGGCCTCAGAGTGTTGATCGTGGTGAAATATGACTTTTGGCATTATTCCTCACTCTGAAAATCCCACCCCTGCCTTCCATATGTTTCTCTTATTTTCACTGCAACGCCTAGGCCAGTGCCCAAGGTGCACGTGTGAGCACGCAAATGTACGCACGTGTGCTCAAATCCCCAAAATGCAATGCAAGCGCCTCCCTGTGCTTGCACCGTGCCCTGTGCTCCCGCGTATGTGCCCTGCTTTGGCTTCTAGGTTGGTGCAGGAGGCTTCCCAGGCCCAAAACAGGGCGTTGGGGGGCCTCCTCCTGCTTCCCCTCGCATGGGTGCCTTCCGCACATGTGCAGTAGAGATCCAAAGACCAGTTGGCCAGCAGGAGGCGCGTGTGCATGCATGGTGAAGCTGGGCTGGGGTGATAGCTGGCGTGCCCGCAGAGAGGGCTCTGCATGCCACCTGTGGCACATGTGCCATAGGTTCACCATCACGGGCCTAGGCCAGGGCTTGGCCACTTTTTGGGACCAGTGACACATGTTAGAGTTTTGATACCATGGCTGTCCAGGTTGGTCATGGCAGCCATGACACACTCACCGGTAGTTACCTCACCTAACACCTCAGGATCTATGAAAGTTGACAGAGATGGTAGAAGGTGAAGAAACGTCTTGGAAACAAAGCTGATGACAGAAGTGGATAACTTGCCAGATTACCATTAGTTAATTAATGGAATGAAATTAAATGAATATATCTTCTTTTTTTAAAAAAGGGAGGAAAGGAACACTTTTAAAGTGGGGACTTCCAACAGAAGTACCGTATTTTTCGGAGTATAATTTAGGTGTGTCTTATACACCGAATGTAGCCCCGCCCACCCACTGGCCCCCACCCTTTGGCCTCTGCCTCCCAGCAGTTACCTCCTTGCAAGCAAACAGCAAGAAAAAACAGCTCCTTTCAGCTTCAGCATAGCCTAATTAGCACAAGTTGATTGGATCCGCCTCCTGACTCTCAGCTGATTTGCTCTCAGCTGTTTTGCCACGGCCTCTGCTGCTTCCTGCAAAGAGGTAAATTGCTGGAGCAGATTTTTTTTCCCCTTGTGCTAATCAAGCTATGCTGAAAATGAAAATGAAAGTAAAGCAGGATGTTTTTTTTAAAAAAATTGATTTATATGCCGCCCTTCTCCGGAGACTCAGGGCGGCTAGGCAATAGCCTTCATACTTTTGTATATTTAAGTCATCTTATTGCCCCCATAATCTGGGTCCTCATTTTACCTACCTTAGAAAAGATGGAAGGCTGAGTCAACCTTGAGCCTGGTGAGATTTGAACTTGCAGTAATTGCAGGCAGCAGATGTAAGTGGATGTTAATTAGTCTGCTGAGCCACCAGAGCTCTTTTTGCTGTTTGCTGCAACGAGGCAAAATTGCTGAGAGGCAGAGGCAGATTTCTTTTTTTTCCTTTTCCTCACCAAAAAAGATAGGTGTGTCTTATACTCCGGTGCATCTTATACTCCAAAAAATACGGTATCTATCCATAGATACACCTGCATGTTTGGGCATCTGGATCATCCCAAGAGTCAGCCAGGTACAGTTATTTATGGATTTATTATTAAAATCTATATTCTGCTTTTCTGTTTGGAGGAGGTGACAGCTCACTATCTCCAGTTTTAACCTGCCCCATGTACCAGTTTTATAAACGTGAAGTTACTTTCTTCTTCCTTCTTCTAGTTCCAACAAACATTGTTGTTGATTAGTTTTCGTGATTCCAGCATTCCCTCAACCTTGGAAATCATAAAGGCAGGCATCATTATATAGGAAGGACAAAACAGTGCTGCTTTTAAGGTTGGTCTGCATAATTTATTCCACAGTTGCAATGTATAGCTGTGAAAGTTGGACCATAAGGAAGGCTGAGCGCCAAAGAATTGAGGCCTTTGAACTCTGGTGCTGGAGAAGACTCCTGCGAGTCCCTTGGACTGCAAGGCGATCCAACCGGTCAGTCCTAGAGGAGATCAATCCTGACTGCTCTTTAGAAGGCCAGATCCTGAAGATGAAACTCAAATACTTTGGCCACCTAATGAGAAGGAACGACTCACTGGAGAAGAGCCTAATGCTGGGAACGATTGAGGGCAAAAGAAGAAGGGGACGACAGAGAATGAGGTGGCTGGATGGAGTCACTGAAGCAGTCAGCGTAAGCTTAAATGGACTCAGGGGATGGTAGAGGACAGGAAGGCCTGGAGGAACATTGTCCATGGGGTTGCGATGGGTCGGACACGATTTTGCAACTAACAACAACAAAATTTATTCCAAATCTAGGCCATCCCATTTCTTTCTAAGTCCTTGCACCTAATCTAAATTTTAAAATCCCATCAAGTTTTGGGTCAGTCGTTTTCAAATACTTTAACTGCGACTGCACTTTTCCAGGAACATGCAATTTATTTATAACTTATTGCAATTCGCTTATGAACTGTGAATCTGTATTTATTTTTATTTTTTTTACAGAAATGCCAGTGTAATCTCTTCCTTAACTCTAGTATGCCTTTTTAGTATTGGTCTGGTCAATTTTACTGCTTCCAGTAAATTATATTCCATCCTTATCACAGCACATTTATTATCCAAATTGGGGTTTTTTTTCCGCTACAAAAAGAAAAATATTGATTATGTTCCATCAGGTCAATGTCAGCTCTTAGCATATAGATAGATTTTCTCCAGGATGAACGGAGGCATATATTTATTCGTAATTGACATTATGATGGTTCGTCACACAATCAGCCAGATGTTTAGACTGGATATGACGGTTTTATGTACCTATCGAGTCTTTCCCAAAGATCTAGGATAAGTAGATGTTGTTTAATAATACTAAATGTATTGTTGCAGGATATAGGCTATTCCAAGTAAAGTTGTCTTTTGCAATTGTTCGGTGGTGATTCTGTTAATGCAGATTGTGTTCAAGTTATACTCCAGATCAGGGGTGTCAAAACTTGATTTCATTGAGGGCCGCATCAGGGTTGTGTTTGACCTTGGGGGGCTGGGGTGGGCGTGGCCAGAGTGGGCATGGCCAGCTTGACGTTACTTGTGTTGGGGTCACCTGTGGTGGCCCGAGCACTCTGTCAGCAAAAACTGGCTCCTGAGCTTCGTTTTCGGCTCCGACGGCCTCCTGCAACCCTCTGCTGCAAGCGGCCCTCCGAGTTCCATTTTTGCTGGCAGAGGCACTGCAGACCAGTCCTTTGCTGTTTCCAGGGTGGCCAGATCTAAGCACCCTGTGAGCCGCATCCGGCCCCTGGGCCTTGACTTTGACAGCCCTGCTTTAGGACCATATTACTATTGGTACTTTTTCTGCTTTTTTTCTTTTTTTTTTGCCACAGTCATTATATTTCTATTTGCAAGTCTTTGTAGTTTGTGATTTTTTTCTTGTTCTTCCTCTTCTACACTGTGGTCTCCAGGCATTGCAATGTCCATTTTCCAGACTTTTTTAAAATCTTTTATATCAATAGTTGTTAAGTGTGGGGTGTTATGTAGCAGAGGCCTGTCTGTTTGAATTCTAAAGTCCCAGAGCAGTTTAGCTTCTGCATTTTCATCGCTTTCTCTATTTTATGTTCCCAACAGTTCTTGTTTACAGGCAAGTGGTATTTCTTGCAGCTCTATCAATGCACCATTGTTGCTACTTTGCTTGGCCGTTGTCTGAGGTCACTCTGTGCAATCTTCTTACAGTACCTCACCAGGTGATCCACAGTTTCTTCAGCTTCTTTGCAGAGGTAACATTTGCTATCTCATGTGGCTTTGTATGCATTTTTTCTTAAGGCTTGGTCATGTGCAGTCAGAATTAGTCCTCTGTCTCTTTCTTCAATTTTCCTACTCTTAGCCATTGCCAGGTATTGTTGTTATCTTTCTCTGCTATTTTTTTTTAGAATGTATTGTCCAGGTAATACTTTAGTCATATCACTTTTCTGTTCTTCATTTGGACTTTCTTGTAAGCCAGTGCGATCTCCCCAATACTCAGTAAACCTTGACAGAATACTACAGTGGTGGGATCCTTCCGGTTTAACAACCGGTTCAGTGATTGTGAGCTTCATTTTCATAAGGACCCAGATTGTTGGGGGCAATAGGTTGATCAGTGGTGAAATCCAAAATTTTTTTACTACAGGTTCTGTGTGCGTGGCTTGGTGGGCATGGCAGGGGAAGGATACTGCAAAATCCCCATTCCCAACCCACTCCAGGGGAAGGATACTGCAAAATCCCCATTCCAACGCCACTCTGGGGCCAGCCAGAGGTAGTATTTGCCGGTTCTCTGAACTACTCAAAATTTCCGCTACTGGTTCTCCAGAACCTGCTGGATTTCAACCCTGATGCTGACTCTGTAAACCGCTTAGAGAGGGCTGTAAAGCACTGTGAAGTAGTATATAAGTCTAAGTGCTATTGCTATTGCTATTTCCATAGCAAGGAAGATAAAGCAGGAATGGTTAGATTGATTATTTTATTTAAAGAGGAAAATGTGTTCTTATTTGGATATCATTTCTGGAATTTGTGCTTGTGAAGAAAAAAAAATGAAACGTTGATCTTGGTTTTGTTGATTAGAAAGATTTGGTGTTATAGAAATAGCTAGTTATATATTAATGTGTAAAAGCAAAAAGTTGAGGCTGGAGTTTATTTATCTTGTACTGTGCTAGGAAGAGTTGGAAATCAATGCCCCCTTTTCTTTCTTTTTCTTTTTCTCTTCCCCCTTCTATTTCACATCCCATTTTTCCCGTTCTCTTTCCCTCCCTTAATTTCCTATTTTCTTTTCTTTTCTTTTTTTGTATTTTATATAATAAAAACAAAAATGATTTTAAAAAAGGAAAAAAAAGATACATTAAATCTCTTCCCTTTTAAAAACGACAGATTTGCAAAACTGTCTTGACTTTGCTGGATCATTCCAACACAAAATACACACAGATCACCCAAAGGCAGTAAGGAAGCATCATGGGGAAGGCAGGATTTCAAACCCAGCTCTGCAATCGGCAAATCACATGAAAATATGGAATGAAAATATTTTTTTAAAAAAAGCAGTCGTGCAAACAGATCGTTCCTATCAAAACCACTTTCACGTCCAAAAAAACCCAAAAACAAATGAAATCTAGCTTCCCTGTCCTTTTTTTTTTAAAAAAAACCATCTCCCTCCACTCGTCTCCTCCGCCTCCTTAATACCCCGTACTTCTAGCCCCTTTTTTCTGACCTCACAATAATAATAAACCATAAGATTAAAGAGAAATTCCACCGGCCTATTTACCCCTAGCTATCTGCAGGAATTCAGAACTTCAATTTACAGAAAGAGGAATGATGCTTCCTGTCTTTGTAGTCAGAAAGGATAAATTTATCCACAAAAGAATCTAGACCTCAGCTTCTGAAATGGGAGATTAAGGAGGTGCAAGGGAGGAAGGGTTAGATTCCGGGGTCAGCTTCTAGCAGTCCTGGTTGAAATCTTCCTATTCTTCTGAAACAAGAAGCTGTCAAATGCATTGGTTTTACTTGTCCCAAGCTCCTAAAATTTCTCCCACTAAACAAGCAAACAAACCTAAAGACAGCCCAGAATAACAGAGTTGGAAGGGACCTTGGAGGTCTTCTAGTCCAACCCCCTGCTCTGGCAGGAAACCCTACACCAGTTCAGACAAACGGTTGTCCAATCTCTTCTTTAAAATCTTCAGTGTTGGAGCATCCACAACTTCTGGAGGCAAGCGGTTCCATTGATTAATTGTTCTAACTCTCAGGAAAGTTCTCCTTAGTTCTAGGTTGGTTCTCGCCTTGATTTGGTTTCCATCTATTGCTTCTTGTTCTGCCTTAAGGTGCTTTGGAAAATAGGTTGACCCCTCTCTTCTTTGATGCAGCCTCTTAGAGATTAGAAGACTGCTATAATGTCACTCCTAGTCCTTCTTTTCATTAAACTAGACATACCCAGTTCCTGCAACCGTTCTTCGTATGTTTTAGCCTCTAGTCTCCTAATCATCTTTGTTGCTTTTCTCTACACTCTTTCTAGAGCCTCAACATCTTTTTTACATTGTGGTGACCAAAACTGGATGCAATATTCCAAGTGCGGCCTTACCAAGACATTATAAAGTGGTATTAACACTTTATATGATCTTGATTCCATCCCTCTGTTGATGCAGCCTAGAACTGTGTTGGCTTTTTCTTGGCCAAAAACATTCAAGAAAACCTCCATGGATAAATAACTAAAGGTAAAGGTAAAAGTTCCCCTCACACATATGTGCTAGTTGTTCCCGGCTCTAGGGAGCGGCGCTCATCTCTGTTTCAAAGCCGAAGAGCCAGAACTGCCTGAAGACATCTCTATGGTCATGTGGCCGGCATGACTAAATGCCAAAGGCACACGGAACGCTGTGACCTTCCCACCAAAGTGGTCCCTATTTTTCTACTTGCATTTTTTACGTGCTTTCGAACTGCTAGGTTGGTAGAAGCTGGGACAAGTAACGGGAGCTCACCCCGTTACGCGGCACTAGGGATTCGAACTGCTGAACTGCCGACCTTTCCATCGACAAGCTCAGCATCTTAGCCACTGAGCCACAGTGTCCTCTGGATAAATAACTAGTCACCCATAAAAACACACTCCCAGCTGCTGCCCTTGAGTGGTAAACTCAGAACAGTGACTCCCACAGAAACAAAGAGACAGCCGACATTCCTTCTTTCAAAGCGAGCTTGGAAAAGCCCGAATAGGTCAGCTCACCCAACGAGATAGCCTAATGTTTGAAAACAGAACCTATCCTTGCATAAATGGGCGCATAATGATCCCAGTTAATTAGCTACTCTGCAATGCAATTAACAAACTTAAAAAAAATTACATAGGAAAAGCTGCATGCCAAATTGCTTACAAAAGGTCGAAAGATTTGACTGTACGCCAATAAATACATATTAGCAATGGAACCTGCTTAAAAATCCGCGAACCTTTTTGAATTTTCAACATTTTTCCATACATAAGGTCTAAAATATGGTCTGTTCTCCACACTACCATGTTTACTCGAAAATAAGCCCTCCCCTGAAAATAAGCTCTCCCCTAAAATATTTAAATGCATGTGCAGCTGGTCCCTGCCATTTCCTCTGGTTAGGGTTAGGGAGACAGAGCTCAAAATCAGCCCTGTCTTGATCCACGCACTCCAAAATGATAAAACCTCCCCGAAAATAAGGCCAAGTGCTTATTTTGAGATTCAAAAAAATATAAGACAGGGTCTTATTTTCGGGGAAACACAGTAGTCCTAAAACTAGACAGAGAACCCAATTAAACAAATAAGCCAAATAAAAGAGGTAATATGTAGCACTGGCTTGATTTTTTCATTTCTTTGGAGTGAATTTCCCCCCCCCCTTATATTTACAACAGCACAAATAAGAAATTTGTTTCACCTTTGAGTTTGAAGACACAAGGGGGGGGGGGGGGAGAGTTTCCAGTTAGGATTCGTGTTTCTGCATGTTTAAAGTGGACACTCTCTAAAGGATTTGCCCCAAAATCGTTGAGAATTGTTCTTTTTTAATCCTATTCTGTTCCTTCATCAAACATGTCACATCTGACAAATCTGAACCTTTTTTTTAAAAAAAAAAAGGTTCTTAATAATAGAGTACCATTTTGGAATATTTGAGACGAGAAGAAGGCAGATGGAGCAGAATATTGCACTGAATGTTCTCAATGAGTCCACCCGAAAAGGGAAATTGTATATTTAAGGGATTGGCAACTAAAAGTCTAAGTCAGAACCTGTCATTTGGCCCAATCGGTGCCAACTTCCTCTCTAGTCTCCAACTTTTTCTACAACTTGGCTGAAGTACCCGGTCATCTGTGCAAAACCTGAAGGAAATCACCGTGGGTGGAGAGAGGACAAAGAGTGATACGAAATAAAACTGTGTGAAGCTTCAGTTGGAATCAGAAAGACAAACTGAACTGTCAAATTGAATTGGACGCCTCTGAATCAATTTGGCAATTCGGATGAGATGCTCGCATGCTCTTTTCCCCACCACCACCACCAAATCATTTGGACTTGATTTTCAGAAAACGGACTTGATTTACAGAATTGTCTTGAATTATATTCCATCAACTGCCCAAGCTGAGGATTTGCTGGAGATGTTCCATATATATATATATTCTCCCGTTTAAATACCTTTTGCTTCTTGTACAAGAATCGAGAAACAGGCTATGGTATAATCCAGACATCTGCAAACTTGGCAACTTGAAGATGTGTGGACTTCAACTCCCAGAATTCCCCAAACAACTGGGGAATTCTGGGAGTTGAAGTCCACACGTCTTCAAGTTGCCAAGTTTCCAGGCCTTTGGTTTAATCAATCCATTTGTTCCTTAAAATCATATCAATATCACCTCTCTCCTTGCCAATTTTTTTTCAAAATGTTAAGACTATCAATTCTGGAGACGAGAAAAAGTGCTTTTTGTACTCCTGCAATAAAGAATGTGAAACATTAGCAGGCTGGTCAACATTATCCCAATATTCTTCATTATTTGCCCCAAATTCAGTTTCTAAAGCTCTGTTTGCAAAGCCATCCCTGCCCAGTTTTACTCTTCTCCTCTTTTGGAATTAGTAATTGTATTGGTAATGCAAGCCAACAATAGGGCTAATAGCAAAATATTCAGATGGCAGACCAAAATGACAGACCCACTGGTAATAAAGCTACTGAGAAGTACAGATACAAGTTGGTGTCACAAAGTGAATTATGAAAAAATAGATCCAGATTCAAACTACGGCTTTATTCAGCCAACAACAAATTAGTTGGGGGCCAACTGTTTTCTCAACTTCATTCCAATTTCTCCAAATGCAACTCATAAAAATCATACCACTCTCCATAATATGTTATTTTTTTTAAAGCTAACAGTGCCATCTTTAAAAAAACAAAAACAAAAAAAATTCCCTGAAATAGCCAATTTGGGTAGCAAACGCCAACAGAAAATAAGAGCGAAAACGGATCACCGGGAAACGAAGAAGAAAATGTTAACAAGGTCAGAAAATCTTTGAAGTTCACAGAAGCGCCGATACATTTTAGGAGTCAAAAAAATAACAAATGGGTAAAAAAAATGAAACTGAAGATCAGTGCCCCCCCCCAAGTTTTCCCACAGACCGGAGGGGGTGTGCTTCCATGTGCTGCCTGCATCTGGCGGATGGGATGTCACTTGTTCGGGCTGCCTGGTTTCTGGCATGCCGCGGCCTGGTACGGATCCACAGAACGGGGTTTGGGGACCCCCTAGGATAAGCAAAAGCTTATGAAGATGCTAAAAATTTCAAGATGGCAGTTTTAGGACCTGCCCCCCCTTTTTACGTTTGTGTAATGCACATTATGAGCCATGGTGGCGCAGTGGTTAGAATGCAGTACTGCAGGCTTCTTCTGCTGACTACCAGATGACTGCAATTTGACAGTTCGAGTCTCACTCACTCAAGATTGACTCAATCCGTCCATCCTTCCGAGGTGGGTAAAATGAGTATCCAGATTGTTGGGGGCAATAAGCTGACTGCTTAGAGAGGGCTGTAAAGCGGTATATAAGACTAAGTGCTATATTGCTATTAACAAAAGTTGGGGCTTCCATATCTGGCAGGATATATTAAAGAACCTTTTATTTCCTACCACCCCCTCCTTTAAATAATAGTGTTTGTTATACTCTACGTGACTGTATCATCATTGAAAGATCCAATTACAGTGTACAATCTTCACTTACAACCATTTGTTGAGGGATCGATGTCAGAGGTGGTATTCAGCAGATTCTGGAGAACCGATAGCGGAAATTTTGAGTAGTTTGGAGAACCGGCAAACACCACCTCTGGCTGGCCGTAGAGTGGGGTGGGAATGGAGATTTTGCAATATCCTTCCCCAAGGAATGTGGAGGGAATGGGGATTTTGCAGTATCCTTCTCCTGCTACACCCACCAAGCTATGCCACGCCCACAGAACCGGTAGTAAAAAAAATTTGAATTTCACCACTGATCGTTGTATCAAATATTGCCTTTATATTCTAAAGCATAGTGAGTCTCTGCACAGGTAGTCCTCGACTTACAACCATTTGCTTAGCGACTGCTTGAAGTTACGACGGCACTGGGAAAAAAAGTGACTTATGACCGTTTTTCACACTTACAACCATTGCAGCATCCCCATGGTCACCTGATCCAAAATCAAAACATTTACTCACATTTATGACGTCTGTAGTGTCCCTGGGGTTATGTGACTCCTTTATGCGACCTTCTGACAGGCAAAATCACTGGGGAACCAGATTCACTTAACAACCGTTATTATTCCTTTAACAACTGCAGTGATTCACTTAACAACTGTGGCAAGAAAGGCCACAAAATGGGACAAAGCTCACTTAACTGTCTTGCTAAGCACTGGAAACTTTGGGCTCAGTTTTGGCTGTAAGTCGAGGACTATTTGTATACTAAAAACACTACCTTTAGGTATCAGCTATTTCCATCCTGATGCTTCCAACTGATTTTAATAATTATTTTTCGTGCTTTCTGGCGAAGAGCACTCTGGCGAAACAGTTCAAATATCCTTCCTTTCCTCATTGCATGCAGTGTTTCCAGCTTCATATTTCCCAAAAAAGGTTCAACAAAACTTTTGTGCCTATTTTTGTAAATACACAATGTTCCCTTCCAATTCCAGCATTTTTTTTTCCGAACGCAAGTACTGTATTTTCTTAGTTCTGTTTATTCAAGAGCAGCAAGTTCATGAACAGTATTCATTAAGAAGCTGGAACAGAGAGATTGCGAAGGAAGATTAGTATTTATGAGCCTTTCACTTACTGCAGATATCTGCATCTCATCTGAAACCTTCCTTCATCCCAAAGTCTTTTAATCTTACAGTGGAAGGAGATAAGCATCACTCAGGAATGGAGTGAAAGGCTGATGAAGTTCTCTGAATTGAGCGCTTCATTTGGGTGGTCTCATTTCTTTATCTAGATAACATCATCAAGGCTATGACCTTGGAGATCCTACTTTTTGCTTTATTCTTCAAAGCAGCCTTGCAAATACAGCATTTACTGGTAGGTTGGAATTCTTACTACAGGGGTGAAATGCTACCAGTTCAGACAAACTGGTAGCGATGGTGATGGGTGGTTTGGAGAACTGTTAGCAACGGCAGTGCGAGGCTCCACCCATCCGCCAGGAAGTAACCTGTTTTTTATCCTCTGTCCATGCGCAGAAAGGTTTGTGCATGCGCAGAGGGTCCATGTGTGCGCATGAGGCATGCGCGTGCGAGCAAAGTGGTCACACATGCACGGCGCATACACATCCGAACCAGTAGGGAAGGTAAGTAGATTTCACCCCTGTCTTACTCCCACTGCTACCATCCTCATCCTAAACCAGATCCATCCATCCATTTTAATTCCGGGGCTGCACTGCACTTTCAATATCATATAAAGTTTGATCTACTATTGATTTTCTTTAAAAAAGAAAAAAGGAAAAAAGTTTACATACTGTAATATAACACAATCACATCTGGTTTTTAACAGTTATTCTTCTCTTTGTTTTCGGCATCAGACTACTGAACAAAAAGTTTGTTTATAACAGGGTGGATAAAAATCGAAGATTTTTTTTTTAAAAAAAATTAAAAATCAGTTTTTTAAAAAAATTTAAATCGGATTTTTTTATTTTTATCAAATTTATTTTAATAAAATGCTTTTGGAGTAAAAATCTATCTAAAGATAGTTTTCTATTTAAGATACATTAATAGTTTAGTTTATTCAGCATGAAATGGAACTTAGTTACGTAGCATATGATGCTGTATATTCTGCAATATTGGGACTCTCGGTGAGTCAACTGCGGGTAAGAGGAAGAGCCGCTGCAGGGCAGAGATGACAGCTGCTCTTCAAAAATTATGATTTAAATCGAGTTGATTTAAACCAAGCCATTTTACTAGTGATTTAAATCGACTTGATTTAAATCAAACCCATCCTGGTTTATAGAGTCCAGATAACTTTTAACAATGTGCTGCCCCACTCACACACCCCCATGGTATAAGGAGTCTTTATTATGGTTTCCGAGCTGAACTGGTATTCCCCAGCCAATTCCCTATGCAGGCACCAGCTCAACCCTAATGCGTTCCACAGGCTACTCAAATGAAACCAACACTAGTCCTCAAGGCAAAGGCAAGTCCAATCCACTAGGCAAAAGCAAGTTTCCAAGGCAAAGGCAACTTCACAGGCAAAGGGAAGGCAAGGGCTGAAGAGACATGATCCAAAGTTCAAGGCAAGAACAAACAAAAAGGAAACAGATTGTTCCCAGCATGGTCTCCAGCTCTCTGCTGTGCTAAATAGCCAGCTTCTTGTCCACCCCATCAAGAGCGGCATGGGAGGCTGCTTCCTCATGAGTTATCAGGCTGACTTTCGCTGCTCCTGCCTTCTCTCTGCCCTACGTGTTCTTGGATCAGGTGCAGAAGGCAATTCCTCTGTCTCATCGCTGACCAGCTACAGCTCCATGGTTTCCCCACCTGAAGCCTTAGGGCTGTAGTGCTGCAGCTGTGCTTCAGCCAAATCCCTCTCAAATGGCTGCTTGGAGCCACTGACCAACTCTCCTCTCCTGATGTGCCTGGAATTGGTTCATCCTCCTCCGAGCTGACATCTGGAGAGATATCTGGGGAAGTGTCCAGGAGAATCATCACAAACAGTCTTTTCCCAATATAATGGTTTACAGATGAGTGGCACTAGACCTCTCCGACGAGATGGCACAGAACAAGAGACAATGGCAGGTTGCAGGAGGCTAACCTAGAATCTAGGCTATTGAGATTAACGTGGCTTTAAAATCTAGATACACTTTCTCTCACAAAGGGACACAAATGAAGTACAAGATCATATATGGTGTGTTACTAATTTTGCTTTTCATCTTCTATCACAGTGATAGCTAACCTTTTCCGGACCGAGTGCCCAAAGTGCTCCCGAACCCCCAAAATGCAATGTGTGGGCGGCTGCTGAGCATACACCCCACCCCTGCACATGCCTGCGCGACCCCCCGCACTCACCCTCCACATGCACATGTCCCCCCCGGACACACCCTGCCCTCCCGCACATGCGTGTGCACCCCCTGTACACGCCCCCCCTTGTGCATGTGCGGCAGAGACCCAAAGACCAGGTGGCCAGTGGGAGGCACGTGCGCATGTGCAGCAAAGCTGAATGGGGAGATGGCTTGCATTCCCACAGAGAGGGCACTGCGTGCCACCTCTGGCACACATGACATTGGTTCACCATCACTGTTCTATCAGAAACCACAATTGAGCCAAATTTATTTTTTAAGACTTTAACCAGCCTGAGGGTGCTTGTTTACAAGACAGTACTTTCAGCAGTGACAATAAGGCTCCACAGATATTTGCACTATTCAGGTGACCCTGAGGGCACCCATAAACCTCCAAGTGGTCTCAACTATTCTCAGAGAGACTGCTAACGACCAGATGACTGCAAGGGATATAAAGCCTTCCATTGTCCACCATTCCGTCAGAACTGAAGAAGCTTCTTGGATCAGAAGTGAAACGTCTTCGAAGAAAAGCAAAGTCCACTTGCCTTTTTGAAAAAGCTGGTGAGAATTAAACTGGCAGTCAGCAGAATTAGTCTGCAATTCAGCATTCTAACTACTGCACCACCACGGCTCTGATTCAAAAGCTTATTCATTTAAATAATAAATTTAAATGATTATAATTTATTAAAGCCATGTATATAGCTGCCTGGAGTTCAATGTAAGATGAGGGGCTATATAAATGTTTGAAATAAGTAAAATAAAATCATGTCAGCAACACAATGGAAAAAAAATTAAAACTTATTAACAATGCAAGAGAATGAGGCTCTGCTGTGCCAGTCAAAGCCTCTAAGCCATACTTGCTTTGAATCAAGATTCTTCATTCCTACTGAAGTTTATCAACCAAGTTTAGTTTATATAGCAACCCCAAAGTTCAAAGCCGAGTTTGAATCAAAGCAACCCAAAAGTTCTTTCTGTATTATTTACTCATTGCTGGTTACCAATTTTCCTCCCTGGCTTCTGACCTCCACCAAGCGAAGGGTGGTTGGATAAACTTAATGTAGACCCAAGCTTTTGTCATACCACAATGCTGGCAAAAAAAAAAAAAAGCCTGGAACTTCAGTGAGTTATACAAGTTGTCAAACAGAAAGAGTAAAAATTAACTAGCTCATTAGGCAAAAGAAACAAAGCTCAATATAGTATATACACAAAGGGATAAACTGGCTTCATCGGAGAGACTGGGGCTTCCATGAAAAATACATCTCGGGGAATTGCTATAAACATTATAATTAAACTTTTTTTTTCTTTCTGGCAATTGGTTGACCAGTGTGTCTGTGTGTGAGAGAAAGAAAGAGTGTGTAAGCATGCAGAGAAAAGAAAACGTACTAGAACACAGCTTTCAAATTAGTTTTGGTCTCTTGCGGGCCTGCCACTCTCCCCCCAAATGCATGTAACCGTCACTGCACAATTAAAAATATACGGGAAAGGCCACTGTGTTCATAAAAACACATTTTCAAGAAAAGTTGTAGAAAAACTCTGAAGGTTTTTAAAAAAGGAGAATCGGGAGTTTAAGAGATTAAACAGAATAATGGAAGGGAGCTTGGAGCCCACTCCACTGCTCACGAAGGAGATCTTATACCAGGGGTCCTCAAACTTTTTAAACAGGGGGGCAATTCATGGTCCCTCAGACTGTTGGGGGGCTGGACCGGTTGGGTTGGTGTGACTAGGATGTTGGTGGGTGTGGCCAATTTAGCAATCCATTAAACAATATACACAAATTAAACTTTAATTTGTTATGCTCCTGCCAGTGGAAAGGTGGTTAGTAAAGGGTTGTGGCTGTCTTGGAGTGTGTGTAAGGGACTTTTGTTTGTTTGTTTGTGTGTGTGTGTGTGTGTGTGTCTTTCTGTCTGTCTGTCTGTCTCCCTCCCTCTCTCTCTTTTCTCTCTCTGGAGGCTGGGGAGGCCAAAAACGGGCTCGTTTTTGGCCTCCTCGGCAGAGCTGGATTTCAGCAGGTTCTGACCAGTTCTGGAGAAACGGTAGCGGAAATTTTGAGTAGTTCGGAGAACCGGTAGTAAAAATTCTGACTGGCCCCGCCCCCACTATTCTCTGCCTCCCAAGTCCCAGTTGATCGGGAGGAAATGGGGATTTTGCAATATCCTTCCCCTGGATTGGGGAAGGAATGGAGATTTTACAGTATCCTTCCCCTGCCACGCCCACCAAGCCATGCCCACAGAACCGGTAATAAAAATTTTTGAAACCCACCACTGCTCCTCAGCCTCCAGAAGGCAGGTGGGCGCCAGTGGGTAGGTGGGGTGATGTGGGCGGGGCAGGCTCATGGACCCAAGGGGGCCGGATTAATGGCTTCAGCGGGCCGTATCTGGCCCTTGGGCCGTAATTTGAGGACCCCTGCCTTATACCATTTCAGACAAATGGTTGCCTCATCTCTTCTTTAAAACCTCCAGTGCTGGAGTACTCACAACTTCTGAAAGAAAGCCATTCTATTGATTAATTGTTCTAACTGTCAGGAAATTTCTTCTCATTTCTCTTCATTAAATTACAGAGTTCCAAATTGGACTATTTAATGTTCACTGTCAATCAACTTTAGCGATATTCTCAAAAGAAAAGAATTTTGACTGGCAGGGGTCTAAGAGAATGCCTCTGCCCCCCCACACCCACATTATGGAATACCCTCCCCCGGAGGTGAGAGGGCCCCCCACTCTCCTGGCTTTCCAAAAAGGAGCCAAAACCTGCCTCAGCCGACTTGTGGAGGGTGGGGGCACAAAGGACCATACAATTCAGGGGCTTGCTGGCACCACGAGAGCCCTCCCTCTGCCTTCACTAACCGATGTTAAATGACCATCTTGGATTTTTTTAAAAAAAAATTCTTTGAAATTTTATAATATTATGAATTTATAATTTCTAATATTCCATTTTTAATTTTAATCCTCCAAGGTTAATTTTATAAGCTGGTTTATATGTCGATTATACGGTACCCTATTTAGAGCCCCTCACAGAGGGAGATGAGTGGTCTAGAAACACGAAATATAAATAAATACAGCATACTGGCTTGTGGATATTTCATTCCTTCGACTTTGTATTACCTTGAGTTATCCAAAGAAACCAAGATAATAAGCCAATTAGTGCAATCAACACCTGGCGTGTAAAACATCTAGAAGGGGGGGGGCATCTGGAGTCCATCAGCACCCCTATTGTTCGCTTGGTAAGTCCAGCAAGGGATGTGAATATTATCTCGTTGTTTCCTAGTTATGTACGTCTTATTTTTTGTTTGCGTCTGCAAAGAAGTGAAAATGAGAGAAGAAGGGAATACAGAGAAGAGAGAAAGGACATGAAATGGCCAGTAACACCCACAAGTCTGAAAAGAACAGGCTACAAAGGCTTTACTACGTGGGTGCATTTCCCCAGGCACGCTTAAAGCGAAGTGCAGAATTTAATTCAGGGATTCTAAAGCACATCACTCCTTCAAAGAGGAGTGATCTATTCATCTGTTGGCTATTTTCTTTAACTCATTCCCACCTACCCTTCTCCTGCAAAGCGGAGCATTTAATGTTGCATGATTGAAATGAACAGATACGTACAGATAGTCCTCGACTTACAAGCGTCCGTTTAGTGACCGTTCAACGGCAAGTTACAAGGGCACTGGAAAAAATGACTTAGGACCGTTTTTCCACAATTATGACCGTTGCAGCATCCCCATGTATCACGTGATCAAAATTCAGATGCTTGGCCACCGACTCATATTTATGACGGTTGCAGTGTCCTGGGGTCGTGTGATCCTCTTTTGCGACCTTCAGATGAGCAAAGTCAATGGGGAAGCCAGATTCATTTAACCACCGGGTGAGTGACTTAACAATTGCACTGATTCACTTAACAACGGTGGCAAGAAAGGTGGTAAAATGGGGCAAAATTCACTTAATGACTGTCTCGCTTAGCAACAGAAATTTGGGTCTGAGTTGTAGTCATATGTCAAGGACTACCTGTAATATATATATATTCCAAGATCCATTTGTATATCTTGTATCGCTCCCTCTGTTTTATTCAAATTTTTATTTTTTTAAAAAAAAAATCTGATTTTAGCAAGACTTCTGGAGTAGGAAGAATATATTTTTCCTATGTCCCTTCTTTTGTTCTGCACATGCTAAGAACTTCCTCTCCACGAACAGCATATATTACTCTGCTAATGACTCCACTTTATGTTCTGAAGTTAGATCTAAGCATGAAGAGTCTGAATTGTCCTGAAATTCTCTTTGAATTTCCTTTTTTTCCCCCCCAGACTTTTATTGGCCACTGCGCTTAGTTCTGAAGCGTTTTACTGAAGTTTAATCTAGTGGGGAGAAGCGAGAGAGTTGCATGCAGATTTGCAATATGGGAATAAGTACAGGTAGTCCTTGACTTACAAACCGTTCATTTAGTGACCGTTCAAATTTACAGCAGCACCGAAAAAAGTGACTTACGACCATTTTCCACACTTATGGCTGTTGCATCACCTCCGTGGTCATGTGATCAAGCAAAGTCAACGGGGAAGCCAGTTCATTTAACAGGCTCCAGGGGCTTCTTAACAACCGGGTTACTAACTCAAGAACTGCAATGA
This sequence comes from Pituophis catenifer annectens, assembly GCF_029215685.1. Taxonomy (NCBI): domain Eukaryota; kingdom Metazoa; phylum Chordata; class Lepidosauria; order Squamata; family Colubridae; genus Pituophis; species Pituophis catenifer. Next base: position 120,323,455 of record NW_027256884.1, read on the forward strand.
TTCATTTAACAACGGTGACAAGAAAGGTGGTAAAATGGGGCAAAATTCACCTAACAACTGTCTCTCTTAGCAATGGACATTTGGGGGTCAATTCTTTTTGTAAGTCGAGAACTATCTGTATGGCAAGGATTAAAACCCCTAGGCAAGCCAGCGAGGTAGGGAAATGCATTATATATTTTTCCTAGACTCAGTGGGCCCATTGAAGACATTCTGCTGACATCCTATATGGCTGTCATGATTAACAGTGATGGATGCCAAAACTGGAGTGTGCGCCAGAGCACTGGAACCCAGAAGAGGGCAGCTGACCAGTGCGCATGAATACGGCGGCCAGTTGTTCTTCCGAGTTCCATCATGTGCATGTGCACCGGCCAGCTGATCTTCACATGAAGACCAGCTGGCTGGCGTGCATACACGCACCGGAACTCAGAAGAGAGCAGCTGGCCGGTGCGCATGCACACCGGACCAGCTGGCCGGCACACATGTGCGTGATGGAACTCGTTTAGAAGGTATTAGAATACCTAGAAGGTGTTAGGGATGGTTTTATTTCCACGACAAAGGAATTGTTCCATTAAAAAGCAAGAAAACCCACAATTCTCTCTCTTTCCTCTCTCTCCTGGCTTTCTTTGTCCCTTTCCCCATCCCCCCCTTCTTTCTCGAAACAGCAGGCGGAGAGAACGATCTGATCAGATGATACATAGCTAATGCAGCGCACAAGGGAGGCTAATCAATGGAGGTCCAACCGAGATTGTTGCGAATCAGAGCTGGGAGTGGGCGGAGGGGGGGGGAAACCACACAATTCATGCAAGCCAAATTGTGCTTTGCACACCTAAATATAATAAAAGCAATTGCTTAGCGTACAGACCACGAGCTATGGAAATAATCTTAAATCAAGAGAGTGGCTGTTTCTTAGCAATTTGAGAGAAAGGAGAAACAGTGTAATTGGCAATCAAGAGTTCCTCTGGGAGCTTCTGAACAGCCAGCTCAATTTGTCTGCACGTGGTTAATATGTCTGGGGCAGATTCTCCAGCAGCATAAGCAGAAAAGGCAGCTTTGCGTGTGGCATAAGTCAGTTGGAAGGAATGTGCACGAACAAAGAGTGCCCCGTTTGGAAATGTAAATACAGTCGGGTGTCCAAGACCTGGCCAAGACACCAACTATTTTGTTTAAAGAAGACGAATTATAACTGCTCACCTCTTCTTCCCTGGCAGAAGTCCATATTTAACTTAAGCTCAAGCTGAAAGTCCAATGTATATTAAACAACATGGACATTTCCATTCTTTCCATAATTCAGGAGACTTATTGCCTTTCTGGCTTCATTTCTTGACATTCCATACCAGCCTTTCTCTGACCTACAATATTCCCTTCCTCTTATCTTCACGAGGAATTTCCATATTCATCCCAATTCAGCGACGATCCTGAATTGAACATCCCTGAAAAAATGAGATGGAAAATCTGGTCCGCCTCCATTTATGTTATATGCAACAGTATTTTGTTCTAAAAGTAAAATATTTGATTGTGGGAGGGAAATTAGTCTTCTGAATCACTGTTTGGTTGGGTGGCAGCAGTGCCTCAGATAGAAAGTCCATACAGAGAGTGGTAAGGACAGCCGAGAAGATTATAAGAAGCTTGCTTCTCATTATTCAGGATACTGCTTATAAGCGCTATGTGCTTATAGCTCAAAACATTGTTAGAGACTCCACACATCCACTTCACGGTCTGTTTCTGTTGTTCCCCTCTGGGAGGAGGTTTCAAAGCATCTATAGCGGGACTACTAGATTCTGTAACAGCTTTGTTCCTTATGCCATTCATCTTGTAAATTCGTAGGATACTTTTTTTCCACCATGTACATGTATAGATTTGAACTAGACTGTGATGTTTCTTTGTGTCATATATGTGTGTGTATGTGGGTATATGTATAATGGTTATCTTTTGAGAGCTGAGTGCAACGAAATTTCATTTTAATGTATGCTGATGAGTGTACATTGAAAGTGACAATGAAGTTTCTGTTCTGTTCTGTTCTGTTCTATTCTATTCTAAATATAGAAGGCTGGCAGAATTAGTTTGGTATAGTGGTTAGGGAGTCAGGCTAGAAAATGGGAGACCATGAGTTCTAGTTCTCCCTTGAGCACAAAGTCAGCTGTGTGACCTTTTGGCCAGCCAGCCACTTTTTTTCAGCTCTAGGAAGGGTGCAATGGTAAACCACTTCTAAAAAAAACTCTTGCCAAGACAATGCAGGGACTTGTCCAGGCAGTCTCCAAGAATCGAACATGACTGAATGGAAGGGGGGAAAAAAGCAATCTAGCAATACTCTTCCTAATGGATTTATAAAACTGTAGAATTCCTTGCGCGGTCTTTTCCTCTACATTTTTCTCCTTTGAATTAAAGCACCAAGTACAGGGATCTGCAGAATGGAAATCCAGACTAGCATTTCTGCTTCCAGAGTCTGCATTTCATTGCTCACTTACACAGCTAGACAGCTGTGAATAATCACACCATCATTTTCATTGTTATTATTATTATATTATGTCTAAGCCTGCATTCTCATAAATGTGTGTGGGCAGTCACTGGACTTCAAACAAACACGTGCAACCTGAAATTATACTACTAATAGTAAGGCAACCAAAACCAGGGACCCACTGGGGAGAGAAAACTAACACTGAATTAATTACACGCCACTAAAAGCTACTTGCGTGTTGAATAATCAACCGTGCCACCATTCACAATTGTCAAAACTTTAGGGCTTTCAGTGCAAGCGTTAAATAATAAAACAAAGTCAATGTTTTAAGTCTGCCCACTTCTCCTTCAATTAGCACATTATGCACTGGTTGAAGAATTAAGCTCAAATTGACCAGATCCAGAAGGAATAGCATGCATGAGTCCTGTGGATTAGGGAATGCAATCTTGTGGGACCCACAAAGCACAACTTTTGTGTCACAGTGCCTTTCCTTTAGAACACCATGCAAGTACTCCCTGACTTACAACCAGTAGCTTGGTGAGTTTTTGAAGTTACAATAGAGGTACTTGTGACCAGTGGTGGGTTCCTCCTGGTTCGGCCCGGTTTGGTCGAGCCGGTAGCGGTAACAATATGACATCACCGAACCGGTTCTCTTTGTTCGGGAGCTGGGCCCTCCTGCCCGCCCCGCGTTATTCTTACCTTTTATTTGGCCCCACCCCCAATCTATTCGCTGCCTCCCAGTCCCAGCTGATCGGCTAGAAGGAAAAAAACTGTTTAAACTCTTGCCGCGGGGCTTCAAAGGGCCGCCCTACAGCTGATCAGTGTTAAAAGGCAATGTGGTGTTGGACCAGTGCGCTCGAAAAACAAATGGGTAGACCGGTGCCTCCAAAAACAAATGGGTAGACCAGGACGCTCCAAGAACAAATGGGTAGACCGGTACAGCTCTCCAAGCAGTTAAAAGCCTGGTAGACCAGTACCTCTGCTAAATCCTAAAGAATTGTCACATGACCATCAAACCATGTATGTGCTTTGTATGTTTGTTTGTTTTTTAATGTCAATATGGATTTGGATTCTGTCTTTTATATGGTGTTAGCCAGTAGATATAGAAATATGGGTAGCAACATAAATGAAATAAATTAATGAAATAGTTAATTCCCAACATTAAACATGGGGAGTTTTCGTTAGAAAACTCTCTCAGATACAAAACACTTGTACTTATTTATGTATTTATGTTCTGCTTAGTTCCAACAGAGGAGTTTCCAGTCAAAACCCTGATTGTGGGGATGGATTTACCCATTATGGCTTGTTGATAGTTCTTGCCTGTTTTTTGTTTTTGTTTTTTTTTAATCCTGATTTTCACAGAATGCCACTCACAGGTATTTGGAGAGCAGCAGCCTAGAAATGTCAGGAATATATAAATAATAAATAAGCTGTAATTTCCATGTTCCTCAAAAAGTCAACATCATAATAATAATTTTAAAAAAACCCTGATTCAGTTTATCTAAGAGTCAAGTTAAGGGGTAAAAAAAAAAAAAAGATGCCATTTCTTTTATCTATGACAATCTGCAATCAAAGCTGAGATGCAGGCAGAAAACATAGTAATTGTCTTTGAACGGTGATCTAATTTTCCCCTGAAATGCCCTGAAATGAAAGGTTTCCTTTGGTATATAATACAGGAACCGTGAGGTAAAAAAAAAAAAAAAGTGGTAATTTGATAGCATGCAGAACTATGGAGGTTTTTTTTATTATTTCCGCTCATCGCATTAAACTCCGAATCGTTTCAGCTCTATACGATGGGAAGGACGCAATCTCACTTCCCTGCTACGAAAAATGCAGCGATATAATGCAGTTGGAAACTGGGGTGACACTCATCAGATTGCCCAGGAGTGGAAGCTCATTAACTGAATATTTAACCACAAGCTACATATCCTGTTTGAGGAGAGATAGCCATGCTGCGATGTCGAATTTTCTTCTTGATATGGGGGAGAAAAAAAAAAAAGGCCAGAAATGGGAAATACATTTTCTTCAAAGCTCCGAAGCTCGAAAATGAATCTCGGGAGATTAAACTGTATTTAAGGAATATTTTAAATCTAATAAGGAATTCCACCACTGCATAACCTCTCTCTCTCTCTCTCTCTCTCTCTCTCCCTCTGTCTCTCTCTCTCTGTCTCTCTCTCTGTCTCTCTCTCTCTGACTATCTCTCTCTCTCTCTCTCTCTCTCTCTCTCTCTCTCTCTCTCAGCATTTCTAACGAAACCACAGAACTGTGAGTAGCAACACTTGATTTAAAACATGCAAAGTCTCAATGGATGAGGATAGGAAAGGAGATGGAAAAGGAGAGGGTGCCTAATGAGAAAAAAAAACCCCTACCTTAGAGATTTATAAAATCCTAAAGCTGGGGGGGGGGGGGAAACCTAGTAGCTTGACAATTCCCGCCTTTTTATAATGGGATTTGAGAAAAGAAGAGCATCGGGGACCGTTCTTCTCTTACCTTATTTTTACCCACATCTTGAAAGGTCTTAAAAGGTTTTCCATGAATAATTCATGACGTGAGCGACATAATTTCATGTGACTTTAGAAGTATTTGAAATACATTCGTGAAAGGATAATGAATATACTAATGAACCCTCAGTCACATAGCAAATGGGTTAGTTGAAAATCGTGTGAAGGAAATAATGGGCTTTTTGTGACTGGACCTTCCTAAATTGATGCTGTAGTTTTCCTTATTATTTATTATTTAAATTTTTATACCACCCTTCTCCCGAAGGACTCAGGGCAGTGCACAGCCAACACTAAAACACACATATGCAAAAAATTTAAAAGCAATTTAAAATATATTAAATAATTTGGCCCCGGTATATTAAAAAAAACGAAAACAACCATTAAAATTCATGTTTAGGCCGGCCCAGCTTGTTGGAACAATAACGTCTTGAGGGCACGGCGAAAGGCGCATAGGTCAGGGATCATCCGTATCTCCGGGGGCAATTCATTCCAGAGGGCAGGTGCCCCCACAGAGAAGGCTCTCCCCCTGGGGGTCACCAGTCGACATTCCTTTCCCTCCCCCTTCCTGTTTTTCTGCAACATCTGAAATGTTTTTTTGAATCCGATGCGGAGTAGATGAATTCTTCTGGGGTTTTCCCTACCAGGTCTCATTCGGTCTGATAGAGTGGAATAGAATACCAGAGTTGGAAGGGACCTTGGATGTCCCTTCTGCTCAAGCAGGAGATCCTATATACCAATCCAGACAAGGGACTGTCCACTCTCTTCTTAAAAGCCACCAGTGATGGAGCATCCACAACTTTTGAATGCAACCTGTTTCACTGGTTAATTTTTGTCACTGTCAGGAAATTTCTCCTTAGTTCCAGGTTGACTCTCTCTTTGGTTAGTTTCCATCCATTGCTTCTTGTCTTGCCTTTTGGTGCTTTGGTAAATAGGTTGACCCCCTCTTCTTTGAAGCAACCCCTCAAATATTGAAACACTGTTATCATGTCACCCCTGGTCCTTCTTTTCACTAGACTTGTTGTTGTTGTTAGTTGCGAAGTGGACAACGTTCCTCCAGGCCTTCCTGTCCTCTACCATCCTCTGCAGTCCATTTAAGGTCACACCGACTGCTTCAGTGACTCCATCCAGCCACCTCGTTCTCTGGCGTCCCTTTCTTCTTTTGCCCTCAATCTTTCCCAGCATTAGGCTCTTCTCCAGTGAGTCCTTCCTTAGGTGGCCAAAGTATTTGAGTTTCATCTTCAGAATCTGGCCTTCTAAAGAGCAGTCAGAGTTGATCTCCTCTAGGACTGACCGGTTTGATGGCCTTGCAGTCCAAGGGACTCGCAGAAGTCTTCTCCAGCACCATAGTTCAAAGGCCTCAATTCTTTGGTGCTCAGCCTTTCTTATGGTCCAACTTTCACAGTCTTACATTACAACTGGGAAAACCATAGCCTTGACTATACGCACTTTTGTTTTGGTTCACTAGACTAGACAAACCCAATTCCTGCAACCGTTCTTCATATGTTTTAGCCTCCAGCCCCATAATCATTTTTGTTGCTCTTTTCTGCACTCTTTCCAGAGTGCAGAAAAAGAATGTAAATCTATGTTCAATTTTCAAAATCACCTTCAAAGAAGAAAAGCATTCACATTAAATTATCATGGAGGAAGGATGGACTTATCAGTTATAAAGCGAGCAATAGCTGCTCTGCATTCAATTGTACAAAACTTCATGTCATTGTAGAGTTGCACAATCCATTATAGTGTTGGCTTTCTTCCAGGGGTGAAATCTGCTTACCTTCCCCACCGGTTCGGAAGTGCACGTGCTGCCCGCACGCACGCAGACCCTCTGCGCATGTGCAACTCCTTCTGCGCATGCACAGAGGGTAAAAAACAGTTTACTTCCTGGTTAAAAACAGGAAGTAACGATGACCGAGCAGGTGGGAGGAACCTCATGCTGCCGTTGCTACCGGTTCTCCGAAACACCCGCCACCATCAGCCGAACCGGTAACATTTCACCCCTGCTTTCTTCCCTGTCTTCGCACTTCTTCAGAAGTCCAAAAGAAGGTATCAAAACCAATCTCTTTCCATGAGATGTCCTTGGTATGATACTAGCATCATTGTTCAGGGAAGCTCAAATCTTTGATCGTGGAATCCTTTATTTCATTGTAGAGTTGTACACAATATTGTAGTGTTAGTTTTAGGGTTGGGATTTAGCTGGTTTGGACCGATTCGAGCGAACCGGTAGTTGCGGCCAGCGGCTGGGCCCACCCACCTACCCCGGCATCCTGTATCCCATCCTATACAGTAGCCGTGTTTTTGGGGCAGCACGCGTGTGCAAAAGGCGCAAGCAAGCAAAGCAAGTGTGAGTGCACACTCACATTTTTGATTCTGGGTGAGCCGGTTGTTAAATTATGTGAAGTCTACCGCTGGTTGGTTTGCTTCTCTGTCTTCCCACACTTCTACAGAGGTCCAAGAGAAACTATCAAGAAGAATTTTTTGTATGACACAACCATCAATGCTCAGGGAAGCTCAAATCTTGATCCTTTATTTCATTGTAGAGCTGTACACATCATTATTGTGTTGGTCTGCTTAAAGTTCAGAAATTGAGAAAGTATTGTGGAATTTCTCCTTTCCTTAGACACCTGCAGAAAAACGCTCACCCCATTTGTCTGTCTACAAAATAGGAGGAGAATTTTGTGAAATGGTTTCTGTCCAGCTTTATTTGAACTACTTGACTGAAATTCTAATTCAGTGCTGATTCTTCTTTTTTTATTTCTCACTGAGGCTTCATTTAAATTTGAGGAAACAATTGTCAATGTTATATGTGGGAGAGGCTCAACTTTATAATTTCAACCTTCAAGCTGAAGCCAAGAACTTTTAATAATAAGAAATAATTTTATTTTTTTTCTTTCGAAAAGAGAAACAGGGAAGAAAAATATTGCCTGTTCCATTTGAATAATAAGCTGCCTCCATTTTTTTTTTTCTGGAATTAGTAAAAATTAATGAAGAAATTTAATAAAAAGTCAGGATCGTCTCATGAATCTAATTACATTCATTAAAGTCGATATGAAGCAATAATTCTTGGTCCAATTAATTAGCAAATGGAATATTAATAGTAGGCATTTAAGTCTGTTTATAAATATCTTTTAAATGTTAACATTTTGAGGTACAGGTCATCATGATTTCCTTATAGGCAATACTGGACCTCCCAGGAAATATCTAGTTACTATATATGTTGCTTTTTACTCAAGGATCTGGCTCAACAATTCCGTCAAACGGGGTACATTTTTTTAAAAAAAGCACGAATATAATTATAAAAGGAACGAATCACTTACAGTTGGCCTAGGATTGCAGAGGTTCAACATGAAAATTTATTAAAATTTTCAACCAGCTGACATGCAAAACTTTTAATTAAAATCAATTTTAGGTTACAACATACTATGAGAGTAAAGTTTGAATCTGATTCAAGCAAATAAATACGGACTTGATACTTTTTCTGCTAAACATCACAAATGTTTGTAAAATTTGCAATCTTTGTTAACCCCTCATTGGTTTGCCCAGATAAACAGGATATAACTATTCTCTCCTTCCAATAAAATTGTATTATCACAGTCATTCTGTAATCAGTTATCACTAAGATTTAAATGCCTTGCGTTCTCCTTTCAAAATTTGATACAGGAGAATTGGAAACATTGTGCAATTTCCTCAGCTCTCAACATAAATATAGTCCTTGACTTACAACTGTAATGGAGCTGCTCATTATGGTCGTAAGTTGTGATGGTCATAAAGCAGTAATCACATGACCAACCTGATTTCTATGACCTTTTTTGAGGCGGTTGTTAAGCATAACCACAAATCATTAAGTGAATTAGCGATTGTTCAACAAATCCATTGTTCGCACTATGGCAATTTTGCCAAAAACCTAACTAAATGCTGGTTTTTGGCAAAAAGTCTTAAATCAGAACCATGTGACTGCAGGACATGATAAACCAGGGGCATCAAACTCAAGGCCCGGGGGCCAGATCTGGCCCACGGGGTGCTTAGATCTGGCCCGTGGGGCCGTCCTGGAAACACCAAAGGACCAGCCTGCGGTGCCTCTGCCAGTGAAAACGGAGCTCGGGAGCTCATTTTCGCTGGCAGAATGCTCTCGCCACCACCACCAGTGACGTCGAGCTGGCCACACCCACCCTGGCCATGCACACCCCGGCCCCCCAAGGTCAAACACAACCCTGATACGGCCCTCAATGAAATCGAGTTTGACCCTTCTGCTGTAAACAGTGAAAAATGCAGCCACATGACTGAAGGAACAGGGGTGACCACTGGAACTTTGGAACCAAGTCGTAAGTACCTATGAGAAGTCCATTTTAACTTCAAATGGTAGCTAAACAACTGATTGTAAATCAAGGACTACCTCCATTTTTTTCTTGCATGAAACAATATAATCATATTATATAATATCACAATAGAATCCCTTATGCCACCAGACTTGAAATTTTGGGCTTGGACAATCTGGAACTGCACCGCCTATGGTCCGATCTAAGCACAGTACACAAAATTGTCTGCTACAACGTCTTACCTGTCAATGACTTCTTCAGCTTCAACCTCACTAATACATGGGCAAACAATCGATACAAGCTCAAGGTAAACTGCTCCAAACTCGATTGCAGAAAATACAACTTCAGCAACAGGGTGGTCAACGCCTGGAATGCTCTACCAAACTCCATTGTTATATCCTCAAACCCCCACAGCTTCAACCTCAAACTGTCTACCATGGACCTCACTCCATTCCTAAGAGGTCCATAAAGGGGGCGTGCATAAGCGCACCAGAGTGCCTACCGTCCCTGTCCTACTGCCCCAATTTATTTGTATTCATTTTCCTCATTCATGTCCATGTTCATATTTATACCTCTATCTTGTACATGTTTGACAAACTAATAAATAAATAAATAAAAATAAATAAATAAATAAAAAAGAGGGGGAAAAAGCAACTTCAAATTATAACATGGATAGATAGACAAGAAAGTGAGCCTATATAATATTGAATTTTTCTCTCTTTTTTAATGATACTGTGTGCAGTAGACATTTCTTTTTAATGGGCCACTATAATTTTTTTCTGTAAAAAAAAAAAAAAAAACCATTGTTCAATACCATATTACAACTTCACAAAAATAAGACTTTTAAAAACCTGTTCATCTCCATAAAAAAATTAATTCATCGGGCCTCCATAACAATCCCGTAAGAATTAATATCCATTTAATATAAAAAACATCATCACATTCTACTGCTTAACAGACAGCTAGAACTGGGTATTAATTGATGTCATTCTGAACATGTGGAAGAAATCCATTTGTGACCCCACGTGTCATGAAATTTAGCATAATTACACACTTTCTCATTTGGGTGATTCCCCCCCCCTTTCATTAAATCAAGTTCGTAGCACAGTTACATTTTTTCCCCCCCTCATCATTTTATTACATTTACCTTATGGTGAGAGCAGCTTTTCTTTCCAACACAGGCCTTTCAAAGATGAAATACAGGTAGGGAAAAAGAGGCTTGCTCACGAGTAGAGCACATGACTGACTCCCTGGAACCACTAATTAAAATAAAGAACAGGGAGCAGATAATGAGAAATGGCTACTGTCTCAGCAAACCAGGGTAACGCAATCTGCAAGAGAACTTGCAGTTGCAGCAATCCTTGACGGGTTGCATTACAATCCTAACTTATTACCAGGCACTTGTGTGTGTACCTGAGAGGAGCGGATACACAAGAGAAGACGTATTTTTAATGTACAGCTTACATTTAATTTGCAGAGAAGAGCAAACTAAGATAGTTAAAGGCCTGGAGACACAAACGTATGAAGAATGGTTGCAGGAATTGGGCATGGCTAGTCTAGAGAAGAGAAGGGCTACGGGTGACATGCTAGCAGTATTCCAGTATTTGAGGAGCCGTGACAAAGAAGAAGGGGTCAACTTATTTTCCAAAGCACCGGAGGGCAGGACATGAAACAATGGATGGAAATTGATCAAGGAGAGACGCAACCTGGAATTGAGGAGAAACTTCCTAACAGTGAGGACAATTAATCAGTGGAACAGCTTTAGAAGTTGTGGGTGCTTCATCACTGGAGGGTTTTGTTTGTTTGTTTGTTTTTTAATTTATCAAGCATGCATAAGATAATAGATATAAGTATAAACATGATTATGAACACAGGAAATGGATACGAATAAATGGGGACATTAGGACAGGGACAGTAGGCACGCTGGTGCGCTTATGCACGCCCCTTTCAGACCAAGTAGGAATGGAGTGAGGTCAACAGTAGACAATCTTAGGTTAAAGTTTTGGGGTTTGGGGGATGAAACCACAGAGTCAGATAGTGCATTCCAGGCGTTGACCACTCTGTTGCTGAAGTCGTATTTTCTGCAGTCGAGTTTGGAACGGTTTACCTTGAGTTTGTATCTATGGTGTGCTCATGTATTGTTGCGGTTGAAGCTGAAGTAGTCATTGACAGGTAGGATGTTGTAGCAGATAATTTTGTGTATTACGCTTAGGTCAGACCATAGTTCTAGGTCTGTGATGGCGTGGGGGGGGGGCAGGGCACATAGAATTATGGGTGTGGGCATGTGCGCGCGCAACTATCCTGCACTCCCCCAGCTTTTGGCACGTGATGGCAAAAAGGTTAGCCATCACTGTTCTAGGTTGTCCAAGCCAGTGGTGGGATTCAAGTAATTTAACAACCAGTCCTAATGATTTCTTCCAACAACCAGTTTGCCAAATGGCTCAGAAAGTTAACAACTGGTTCTCTCGAAATGGTACGAACTGACCGAATCCCACCACTGGTCCAAGCCCAAAATTTCAATCCTAGAATTTTAATTATTTAAGAAAAAATGGATAGCCACTTGTCTCAAATGATATAGGGCCATGACGGCAAACCTGTGACACGCGTGCAAGAGGTGGTATGCAGAGCCCTCTCTGCTGGCACGCGCGTCGTTGCCCCAGGTCAGATCTCCGTGGTGTTTCTTTCGTGAGCTTCTGTTTCCCTGCAAATGACGAAACAGAAGCTCATGAAAAAAAAAAAGAAAAAAAAAGATCTTACCTCTTGCCGCACTGCCGATACTGGGATGCCCTGCCTCCTGCTGGCCAGCTGAACTTCAGGTCTCTGATGTGCATGCGCGCATGCATGTCCGTGCATGCACGTGTTTGCGCATGTCCGTGCATGTGCACGTTCACGCATGTCCTTTCAGTTTGGGCATGGATGCACGCAGTCTGGGCACTCGGTGTCATAAAGATTTGCCATCACTGGTATAGTGTTTCCTGCCAGAGCAGGGGGTTGGACTAGAAGACCTCCAAGGTCTCTTCCAGAGTAGATTGACTCTGCTGTGAAACTGAAAGAGCCAGGTTGGTGTAGTGGTTAAGGCATCAGGCTAAAAACTAGGAGGCTGTGAGTTCTAGTCCCATGTTACACAGACGTCTTGCGGGGGAACTTTAGGCCAGCCACACCCTCCCAGCCCTAGGAAGCAGGCAATGAATGGCAAACCACTCTCTGAAATCTTGCCAAGTAAACTGAGAAACTTTTCAGACAATCACTAGAAGTCAAGACAGATTTGAAGGCATAAGACCCTCCTATTCCAGCAAGCCGGCCTGGCCTAATTTTCTCCCCTTTTTTAAATTTTAAATTGAAATTTTAATTTGTTTTAAATTATTGGGATTTTTAATTGTCTTGGGCTAAATTATTTAATTTGGTTTTAATTATGTTTCTAACTTTTGTATTTATGTATTTTATTCTGTGCCTGTTCACCGCCCTGAGTCCTCCGGGAGTAGGGCGGTATATAAATCTAATAAAACATAAAACAAATATAAAACATAAATACAATACATGCTGAACCAACAATCAACGCCACAATCATCACCACCCTCATAATATTATTATTATGGTTTGTCACAGAGTCATTCAGATGTTTAGACTGGATTTGGCAATATCCCATTGGTTATGAAAAAATTAAATACGGAAAGAGCAAAATCAAAAGTAGGGAGATAATTTAATACTGACCTGCTGTACGAATCAACCCAAACAGCCTATTAGATATGCATACGTACAGTAATAAGGAATTCTCATTTTTCTGCTTTAAGTTTATCCCATCCTTTTTTATTTTATTATTATTATTGTTTGCAATTTCCAACTCCAAAGCAGTTTGAATTTCTTGGCCACTGTGAAAACTATGCAGGTGATGCCACATGCGTTGGTTCAACAAAAAAGAGCCTTGGTGGCGCAGCAGATTAAGTGCTGTTAACTAGCACCAGCTGCCTGCAATTACTGCGAGTTCAAATCTCACCAGGCTCAAGGTTGACTCAGCCTTCCATCCTTTCGAGGTAGGTAAAATGAGGACCCGGATTGTGGGGGCAATAAGCTGACTTTGTATAAAAAAGAACACCGCGGGGGGGGGGGGGGGGCGAAAGCCCTACTAAGCAGGTATATACAAAAGTATGAAGGCTATTGCTTAACGCATTGTAAGCCACTCTGAGTCTCCGGAGAAGGGCGGCATATAAATCGAACAAATAAATAAATAAATAAACACATTTCATGAATGAGATTGGAAAAGTACAGGAGAAGTACATCGACTTATAACAGTTCATTTAGGGACCATTCAAAGTTACAATGGCATTGGAAAAAGCAACTTGTGACCGTTTTTCACACTCACGACCACTGCAGTGTCCCCATGGTCACGTGAACCAAAAATTTGGATGCTTGGCAATTGACTCATATTTATTTATTTATTTATTTATTTATTATTATATTTCTATACCGCCTTTCTCCCGTAGGACTCAAGGCGGTGTACAGTCAAGAAAAATATAGATACACAAACATCATAAAATTGCTAATTAAAATTGTTACTTAGTTTGGTCAATTAAATAAAACCCAGAATTAGATAACATTTAAAAAATCATTTGCATGTTTGTATGTTTAGCCCTGCCTGTTGGAACATCAGGGTCTTGAGGGCACGGCGGAAAGCACGGAGATCAGGGATATTCCGTATCTCCGGGGGCAGTTCATTCCAAAGGGTTGGAGCCCCCACAGAGAAGGCCCTCCCCCTGGGAGTCGCCAGTCGACATAATTTGACTGACGGTACCCTGAGTAGTCCCTCCCTGTGAGAACGAACTGGTCGGTGGGAGGCTATTGGTGGCAAAAGACGGTCTCGTAGGTACCCAGGTCCTAAGCCATGGAGCGCTTTAAAGGTGATAACTAACACCTTGAATCGCACCCGGAAGACCACCGGGAGCCAGTGCAGCTCGCGTAGGAGAGGTGTTACATGGGCGTAACGAGCTGCGCCCATAATCACCCACCCAATTTATGACGGTTGCACTGTCCCTGGGTCAGTGGATCCCCGCGGATTCCCTTTTGCGACCTTCTAACAAGCAAAGTCAATGGTGAAGCCAGTTTCAGTTAACAACGTGTTACTAATTTAACAACTGCAGGGATTCACTTAACAACTATGTCAAGAAAGGTCATAAAATGGAGCAAAGCTCATTTAACAAATGTTTCACTTCGCAACAGAAATGTTGGGCTCAATTTTTGCCGTAAATTGAAGATTATCTGTACTTGCAAATGTATTTTTGCAACCTTTCCCAACCTGAGTGTTTTCTCACTGTGTAACTGTTCTCAACAGTGGCTGGGGGATTCTGGGATTTAAAGTGCCTAGTTGGGCAACACAGCATTATTATATATTTCCTCCCATCACTTTTTAAATTTGCATTCAATTGAAATAGTTATAACATTGCTGAATAGTCCCAGTGTAACATCCAATTTTTTGATTGCAAAAAATTTGTGTTTCATGTCCCATTATCTCTCTAACAACCAGCATACTGATAACATAATTGCTAAGTAAGATGATTTTCTGGAGATGAAGAAAATTGTCTGAATAGCTTAATCTTTTTTTATCTGACAACACCAAGGTTTTAATGAATGTCAGCAAGGAAAGTCTTGGGTTTTTTATGATTAAATATCAAAAAATGAAGTTTTGTTCGGTAGAGCAAAAGCCCACAATGAATCTGCCAAACGGGCACAGGAAAATTGTATATTGGCTTGGCATCTGTCAAAGAGATTGTAAATCTGATTTTTGTGGATATATCCTGCTTAGATGAACTTTCAGCCAAGTCCGTATCAGACAAAAACAAAATAGAAGTTTTGAATCTTACAAATAAGCTTTATTGTTGCAATTTGGATTAAGAGAAGTAAGTTTTCCTATCTATCTTCCAATCAACTACTCTACATATTTCTATAATTTATATCCTATTTCTCTTGAAGTTTCCCATCAAATTAAAACATTCTCAAAAACAATAAACTATCCAATAATTAACTCTATTTTTAAGAGCCATTGTGGCGCAGTGGTTAGACTGCAGTATTGCAGGCTAACTCTGCCCACTGCCAGGAAGTTCAATCCTGACCAGCTCAAGATTGAGTCAGCCTTCCATCCCTCCGAGGCTGGTAAAACGAAGACCCAGATGGTTGGGGGCAATATGCTGACTCTGTAAACTGCTTAGAGAGGGCTGGAAAGCACTGTGAAGTAGTATACAAGTATTGCTATTAACCTCAAAAATTGAAATAGAAAATTGAAATTAAAATTAAGATAGCCATCCAGATCTTAGGGTATAGCAAGAACTGGGATACTTTCCTTAAAACATGAATGGGAGGTCACTTTTCAGGTGCTAATACCATTCATGTTTTAAGGAAAGTATACCAGAAGCAGAGACATCACCCTGCCAACAAAAGTGCGTATAGCCAAGGCGATGGTTCTCCCAGTTGCAATGTATGGCTGTGAAAGTTGGACCATAAGAAAGGCTGAGCGCCAAAGAATTGAGGCCTTTGAACTATGATGCTGGAGAAGACTCCTGCGAGTCCCTTGGACTGCAAGGCGATCAAACCGGTCAGTCCTAGAGGAGATCAAACCTGACTGCTCTTTAGAAGGTCAGATCCTGAAGATGAAACTCAAATGCTTTGGCCAGCTAATGAGAAGGAAGGATTCATTGGAGAAGAGCCTAATGTTGGGAACGATTGAGGGCAAAAGAAGAACGGGATGGCAGAGAACGAGGTGGCTGGATGGAGTCACCGAAGCAGTCGGCGTGAGTTTAAATGGGCTCCATGGGATGGTAGAGGACAGGAAGGCCTGGAGGAACGTTGTCCATGGGGTCGCGATGGGTCGGACACGACTTCATGACTAACAATGACAACAACAACATACCAGAAGAATCCCTTCTGCTCTGCTGGCAGGCCACAACACCGGTACTCTGTAAATGGTGAAGTGCCACTCAGCTATAGATTATGAATTCTGAATTCCTCCACACCAAATACAGCTGGTTCTTGAGTCTACAAGCATTTGAACATTGCTTTCTCGCTGCCTTGACTTATAGTTCTGCTCTGATAATTGATTCAGCTGCCAATCTAATTCACAGAGCCAAGTTCACACACTGAGTGCTTGTGTAGAAAGCTAGCTTAAGGCAACCACACACACACACACACCCCACACACACACACTCTATGGCAATTCTGCATACCGGTGGCAAGCTGCAGGCATGGTTCCAAAATTACTCTCCTTCTAAACAATGTTTGTGCTTTTGAAATCCCCGAAGCTTCGAATTGCTGATTATGGAAACAGATATAGCTGTTGAAACAAGTCACAGATGCTGCGCACACCTGTGTATTTTGACACATTTTTTTTCCCCAAAATGAATCCAAAGCACTGCTCCGGTTGTAATGTCTGTATTTGAATAGGTCATATGTTGCTCTCCAGGTGTTGAGCTATAATTCCTATAAGCCCTAGTTAGCCTGGGAAGTCATAAGGGATACTGAGAGCAGCAATTCAGTAACAATTGAAGAGCCACATGTTGTATCAATAAAAGGGAATATTTGTAGCTTGTAGAAAGTTAGCACCCACCCCTCTCCTAGAAGAATGAAATATGTTGGGAAATATTATAAAAGGCAGAATATTATATTTCCCTGAAGGAGAAACATGCTCTTGGAAAAGCAGCCCCCACCTTTCTTAATAGCCCTAGCATGACTGGGCCAGCCTATCTACAATACAAAAGGCCTTCAGCTCCAGGATGATGGGATTATCCTTCAGGGCAAATCCATTCAGCCACAATAGGAACTGCATTGCATCAGCCCAAGTTTCAACCAAGCTTGACTCAGAAAACCTACAAAGTTAGCTATGACCCCTACATAGCCCCATGGGAGTCTGACAGTAACCAATAGAATACATGCTCTTGCCACAGGAACAGGAAGCTCAAGGGCAAGGCCCAAGAGAGGGTATAAAAAACACTCGCTCTCCACTCCATGTGGTCAGCTGCCCAGGACTTCAAACCCATGTTGTCCTGTTCATCAATAAACCATCTTTCCAATCAGCCTCCAGGTTCCCAGTGTCTTTCTCCCCACTTGGAACTGAACCAGATGGACATTTCTTCCAACAAGCTTAAGGTTGAAGCAAGGGCTCTTTGGTGCTCCCTGAGCTTGGTTGTCTTTCTTGCAGATGTTTCATTACCCAAACTAGGCAACATCATCAGTGCTAGTGATTGTTTTCTTGCAGACATTTCATTATATAAATTAAGTAACATCAACAGTGATAGTTCTAAAGGTGTTACCTAGTTTGGATAAGGAAACATCTTCAAGAAAACAACCAAGTTGAAAGAGCACCAAAGACTCATCATAACCAGATGTTGGCGTTAAGGATATTCTATCAGACATTATAACACAGGACAGAATCTTGCAATGAGGTAAGGATCAGAACCACATGTACATCAAATTGGATCTTATGTGGCCTATGCACAATACTACTTTTCGTTTAATGGAAGACTCAATACCAGTGTTTTTCAACCTTGGTCACTTGAAGCAGTGTGGACATCAACTCCCAGAATTCCCCAGCCAGCACAGAATTCTGGGAGTTGAAGTCCACACCGCTTAAAGTGGCTAAGGTTGAGAAACACTGCTCTATGCTATGTTCAAAAAACAGAAATGTGCAGTTTTGGGGACTGCACATTACATGCTGAACTGTGTAGATTAGGAAAATGTACATATTACAAAAAGACCTATTACCTGAAAATGTCTGAAAAATGCCTAGGAAATGGGGTAGGTTGAAGAATGCAGCATGTAAATGAATATGGATTTTCTCGTGCATGTAATTTTTAATTTTGCAGATGAAATGCAACACTGACCGAGTAAATTAATGGCCAAGTACCAGCGGTGCTGAACTGGGTTAGATAAAGACGATTCAGCAGTTATCTGCATGTGGAACACAACAATTTAAATCTTACACTGCAGAAATGTGTGTACCTTCAGAAAAGTGTAAATATATATATTCAAATAGGCTGCTTTATAAAAAATAATATTATAGCCACTTGAGTAAATAATGCTCAGCCAAATTGATGGCGCCCATGTACCACTGCAAGCATGCAAAGGAAGAGGTGACTACAAAGTGCAGAGAATAAATTAAAGGGATGACAAGATACTTCTTTTTATGATCCTGTAATCATAAAATTAATTCAGGGTAGAGTTGGGGCAACTGGATGGAGCTGAGCATTTACTGGCCGGATGCTCTTCCTGACACCATGCAGAGGTTCACAGCAGATTTTTTTTTTCTTTGCGCCCTAGGACAGAAATATCTGCTATTACCGAGGATTGAACTCTGAACCTTCTGAGTGGGAGGCAAGTGTCTTCACCACTAGGCTACCACACAGCTCAAAGGGATGATGAGATATCAGTAGCTAAAACACTTTTTTGAGAGAAATGGAGTGAGAGAAGAAGTCAAGATTAAGGAAATCTAACTGTTAACCAAAAGAGGAAAAGAAAGTATAACATCTGTACAATGCACTGAATACTTGTAACAGAAGGGAAGATTTTAGCAAATATATTTATTGAATTAAATTAATTCCTTCCCAGCTTTATTATACACACTGTAAACAGGATTATTTCATGTGTTGGAATTTACCATGCTGCTGGGCTAAAGAGATTGGTTAATTTCAAACCATTGGAAAATCCAGTTGGGCTCGTTTATTTAGTTAAGCACAAAGCCAAACAGAATATAATTTCCTAAATTGTTCTGACATTCAAAGGATCAGACCCTCAATCCAATGAAGGGGAAAAATAAGAAGAGGATGGTGGGGAGAAAGCTTGCAAACAAAATTGCTATTAAGTGTAAATATTCACACTAATATTATGCATGGAATTGAGAATAAACATGAAAATGACCTTTACATAATAATGAAGAGAAACTAAAGCTTATACCCAGTTAGACACACCGTCATTTGAAGAATGCCAAATGCTTTACTGGAAACAGAAAAATAGAAGTGTACCAAGTCCAGGATAACATAGCAACAGAAAGTTACTGTGTATAAATGGGGACAATCTCACAGTCACTAGCACTGATGATGTAACTCAGTTGGGTAATGAAATGTCTGCAAGCAAATAACCAAGCTTAGAGAGAGCACCAAGGATTCTACAATAAAAAATGTTCTATATGATTACAATGAATATTATAATCTATCATAAAGGCATTCAATCTGGCATCTCCACTATATCTTTGACTAGAGATTCTTACATCTGGAATAGCCAACCCCTTCCATTGAGTGTGCTCCTTCAGGAGGGACATGATAAGTGAACGAAGAGGACAGACACTGAGTCAGTCAGATCAGCTGAAAACAAACCTGTCAATCAATGAATGACAGATGCTGCTGTCAAGCACAGGAAATCAGGACTCCAAGGCAGTTCAAAGCAGTGTAGGTTTATTGTATGCGAAAGCTGTCTACAAGAATCTGAACTACTAACAGTCACAGCAAAGAGGCAGTAGATAAGAGGCCACAGAATTCAAGGAGGGCTGGACTTAAGAGCTCTTGCGGGCACGAAAGAGCTCAAGACTGATGACACGTGTGACCCCTCCCTCGAGTTCAGCCTGATCATCCCCCTGCAGCTGCAACCAGACCGCCCTCCCCTTCTTATTAAAATCCCCAAAATTTAACTGCTTTTTTGAGAAATAACTAAATCTAAAAGAAACTGAGTCAGATATACCATCAATCCTTTGAAGGAGAAGATGGACCCCAAGGTCACTTTATTACGTCTATGAACTAACAAACCGAAATTTCAATCAAGTCCTGTTCCTATCGTGGCACGTGCAACTTTTTAAATAGATTTACTGCAATGTTCCAAGATGATTTTACATTTATTTATAGTCGCTTCTTCTTTCTGGGTTCATGCCAGTGAAAGGAGACTAGACTTCCTTTTCTAAGTGCTGATTAAAACATCAAGAGAGCTGGCCTTGCTAATCCAACTATTCTAATGTCATTATTTATTCCTAATAATGGGTGGGGAAGGAGTAAGGAGGGGGAGAGAATTGGCCTGAAGCTTTGAAACAGGAATCTTTTTTACTTGCGTTAATTCTCATCAGTATATAAAGGAACACAGGTAGTCCTCGAGTTACAACAGTTCATTTAGTGGCTATTCAAAGTTATAACAGCCCTGGAAAAAAAGAGGCTTATGACCATTTTTTCACATTTATGATGGTTGCAGCATCCCCATGGTCACGTGATCAAAATTCAGAGGCTGACTCATATTCATGACTGTTGCACTGTCCCAGGGTCATATGATCATCACTTTTTGCGACCCATTGACGAGCAAAGTCGATGGGGAAGTCAAGTTCACTTAATAACCGTGTTACTAACTTAACAACGGCAATAATTCACTTAACTAGAGTCACAAGAAAGGTTGTAAAATGGGGCAAAATTCACTTTACGTATCTCTTGCTTGGCAACAGAAATTTTAGGCTCAATTGTGGTAGTAAGTTAAGGACTACCGGTATGTGCATGTACAGTGTATACATATATATATATGAATATACATAATATAGATAGATAGATAGATAGATAGATAGATAGATAGATAGATAGATAGATAGATAGATAGATGATAGATAGATAGATGGATGATAGATGATAGATTGATAAATAGATGATAGATGATAAATAGATAGAATGATAGATAGATAGGTAGGTAGATAGATGATAGATAGATAGATAGATAGATAGATAGATAGATAGATAGATAGACAGACAGACAGACAGACAGACAGACAGACAGACAGACAGACAGACATATACATGTGTACATATACGTACACACACACACTGGAAAAAAATTTCAAAGAAAGTATCACATTTGAATTGACCGAAGATCGACTTTAATGAAATCAATCTTTCATTTAAAATAGTAGTAAAAACAGCATTTAAACAGGATCCAACATTCCCAGACCCAGCGTGTGCTCAGACATTCAAATCCAGAAAGTATTTGTTGATACAAGTGAAATAGCAAGTCAACCTAGACAATCATTTGGTAATGTTTGCAAGAGGAATTAGGGTGATGACAAGAGCCTGACAAGAAGTTTTCCTCTACTCCATGGGAGAATATGAACATTTCATCGGATTACCATGGTGGTGAATTCAGAGTGGGCGTAAAGCCCTCCGAGGCCACAGAGGAGCGTTAAATAAGACTTAAGGAAGCTCCTGTAATTTCCAAGACTTTTCATTCTCAGCTTTTTTAATTATCAGATCTACATCCTTCCTGGCCTATTAGAAACTCTTGGGAGGTATCAAAACAAGTGTTCTCCAGACGTTTGCTTGCAAAGCCCACTGTGTACGGAATATTCGTGCCCAAACTACCACAGACATTAAATGTGTCTTTACTTTCCAACACGCTGAGGGAGGAGACAATTAAATTTGCAGGGGGTGGGGGGGAAGGAGACATTAACTGGAGCAGAAAATTACATGGAGCTTTTCTTCTAGTGTTCTATCACCCTGAGGTAAAAACGTTCTACTAAATGGCTACATACATCCTGGAATCTGTGGGCGAAGAAGAAAAGAGAAAGAAGAAAACAAAGCAAATTCCCTCTCCATGTTTACTCTGATCCCATTCAATATTTACGACAACACGCCACGGCCAACTTTCCTACGGCCATCTCACCACAGGCAACTTGCTGGGACCAATTCACTGCAGCCCATGCACCGAGCGGCAACTCGCCACGGCCAACTCATTCACAGGACAAAGTTACACTAATGTCGAAGAAATAGTCCAATAGAACCATTAAAGAAAGGATGCCCAAGAAGGGACAAAATCAAATGTGAATGACAAAAATTAAAAATGTTTTTTAAAATGATTTTAAAGAATTAAATTGAATTGTTGAATTGTCCCACAGCGAGTTGTCCCACGGCGAGTTGGCCATGGTGAAATGGCTGTGGCAAGTTGACTGTGGCGAGTTGACAGCGGCGAGGTGTCCCTGTTGTGGCTCCGTTACCGGAGCCTGTGTCATTGTCAAGAGAGGACTCCGAGAGTGAAAGGGAGGAGTTGGCAAGGCCTCTCTCCCCAGACCCTCCTCTCTGGCAATGCCTTCAGTGTCCGCCGAAGGGCAAGAGATAGGGCCAGGGCCAAGCACGTCCACGCAGCCACAGATGGACAGTGATGAGGGTAATGAGTCTTGGCTGGATCCACACCAGCGTCGCAGAGATAAGCGCGTGCAACAGAAGAAAGGGTGTGCCCGATATTAGGCTGAGTCACTGGACCACGCCCCACAGGATATAAAAGGGAGCGTAGTGGCCAGTCAAATCTTGTGACGAACAAAGCTGAAAGCTTCCACGCCATTCTGCATTGCCAGAATTTTGCTTTAAGACTGGATTATCTCTTGACTTGATTGTAATTATTGAGCTGCTTTCCTTTGATGTATCAGAAGTGGGGGGAAGTTATCTCTCCTCTTTGTAAATAATAAACTCTTGGCAGGCAGCCACTAGGTTGTTGCCAAGTTCCGTTATCATAAGGAAAAGGATTTTGCCGGCTGGTTTGGTCTCTAACTCCTGAACGTCTGTTGGTGTGTGTGCGTGGGGTTGGGGACAGAATAGTCCCATTCCATCTCTAATCCCCATATTCTGGTTTATTTGCACTCAGTACCAACAGCATTCATGTGAACATTGCTCACCTTGGCAAGGAGGAAGGCCAAAAGAGACACAGAACACTGTTTCTCCATTCCTTGATTGGTAAAATATCACTGGAGAATGTTGTAGGGCACACATGGATGCAGAATCTGGTTCAGCTCTGAGTTACTTCTAACTCACTGCAGCTTGGATTGGTTGGTGGGGCTGATTTTGTTGGGTTTAGATAGGGAAGGAGTCAGAAAGGCTCTTACACACGGGTGAAATCTACTTACCTTCCTTACCAGTTCAGAAGTGCAGGTGCCATGCACGTGCACCAACCCTCTGTGCATGCACAGAGAGTAAAAAACAGTGTTTTTTTGCCTGAGCCTTGAGGCGCCATTGCTACCGGTTCTCCGAACCACCAGCCGTCATGGCTACCGGCTCGGCCGAACTGGTCCAAACCGGGAGCATTTCACCCCTGCTCTTACACTCTCAGCACTCATTCACACACACACACACACACACACAGACACACACATCTTGAGGTGAAACCACTCCCCAAAGCCCAAAGATAGCTAGAAACAGTAAGCTGCTTGTTTCATCCTAGCCAATTAGTGCCAAAAAAAAAAACCCTTTCCTGATGGTTTAAAACTGATTCTCTATGTATTGGTGGCAGAAATCTTAAGACTTTTTCCTTCCTCTTTCAAGGAGCCAAATCGGAATTCACTGACGTTCAACTGAAGTTTTTGAACAGTCTTAGATATGAATCGAAGTGAGTCATTGTCAAAGATTCTACCATGCATAATAAATCCTTTGACTAGATATAGTATATTCATAGCCCTTGACATTCAACTGCAATTGGAAACAGCATTTCCATTGCTAAGCCAGATGATTAAGTGAGTCGTGCCCAATTTTACAATTTTTTGCCATGTTTCTTAAGTAAATCACTGCAGTTGTGTAAGTGAA
The DNA here is from genome assembly GCF_029215685.1 of Pituophis catenifer annectens. NCBI lineage: Eukaryota > Metazoa > Chordata > Lepidosauria > Squamata > Colubridae > Pituophis > Pituophis catenifer. Next base: position 120,347,288 of record NW_027256884.1, read on the forward strand.
TCACAATTACTTAAAAAGAGGAAGACGTGTAAGTGACCCCACAAAAAAGATGTTAGGATTTGAACTATCACATCAGACAATGGACAATCCTCAATAGGATTCGATTTTCATAAGGTGTCTGCTGGGACTCTTTATAGAAGTGGAGCACAATATTCTCATATCAAGATCCCATATCAAACTGTAGATCACATTGTGACCGGCTGTAAGGTAAGGGCATAAACCAGTCCAATATCTGATTTTTAAAAAAATATAAACGATGCTGCACTTCAATGGTTAGATGGCTTGTTGTTGTTAGTTGCGAAGTCGTGTCCGACCCATTGCGACCCCATGGACAATGTTCCTCCAGGCCTTCCTGTCCTCTACCATCCTCTGGAGTCCATTTAAGCTCACGCCGACTGCTTCAGTGGCTCCAGCCAGCCACTTCATTCTCTGTCGTCCCCTTTCCCAGCATTAGGCTCTTCTCCAGTGAGTCCTTCCTTCTCATTAAGTGGCCAAAGTATTTGAGTTTCATCTTCAGGATCTGGTCTTCTAAAGAGCAGTCAGGGTTGATCTCCTCTAGGATTGACTTGTTTGTTCGCCTTGCAGTTTAGATGGCTTGGACATTGCTAATTGAACACAGATCTTTTCAACATTTATATTTTATTGTGTTCTACTAATCTAGGTGAAATGTTAATATATAGTGATAGTCCATGTATAATATACTATGTACTAAACAAACAAACAAACTTAAAAAGAGAATGCAATGTTATGCTAATTTGGCTGAAGATTAAGCTGTCCTCTAGTTGTTAGGCATATAATCCAACTTTCTCCAAAGATCCCCCTCTAGTTCTGCTAGTATTGCCACTCTCAAAATTTATAGCCAGCAAATCCAACTACAATACAGAGGATTCTCGGATCAACAGTACATGCAAATTTGGAGTTTATAAAGTTGCAGAAAGTTGGGCTAATTCCATTTATGGCAGCCTTCCCCAACTCTAGGAAAAACATGTATGTGCCCAGCCAATTTTTAAGAGAAGCCACCAAGGATGATAAGATGTGCAAATCATTCACTCTTGCATGCATCATTTCTTTTCATTCAGTTTCCAGAACAGAATCTATCTGATTTATTTGATCCTTTCCTTATTTCATCACATTTACATTTTCAAAATATCCCTTTTTTAAAAAGTTTCTATTCTAATAATCAAGTCGGTGTGTTGACTTGTAAAACAGTGACTTACAGTATAACCAGGCATATTAAAAGCGCACAAAAGCACAAAAAATAGGTGTACGCACACATTTGCTTTGGGGCTTCAGGCACACAAGGTAAAACGTGAGCTGAGCAGATTCGTTTTGAAGGAAGTCACGTCGGTTAAGTATGCAAGGAGATTTGCAATAATCCAACAAGTGAAGTCAGAGAAGGTCAGACTAGAGTATGTCAGTTCCAGACAAGTGAGCCAGGTTAAATAGGAAGATTCAGTTGCAACAAGACATACAACTAGACAGGTGAAGACAAGTTTAGCGGCATAGAAACAGGGAAAATTGAATCAGCACCATGGATAGCTCCAGGTCCATTCTGAATGCTGAGCCTCTAAAAAAAACTTGTCACTGAAAGACGGTAGTTTAACGACTTGCGAAAGGTTCAGATTAGAAGGGGAAAAGGTGCTTCAGGCAGATGTGACACTCACTTTCCACCCGTTGTTCAACTTTTTATAAAAGCTGCATGTTCCTCAGCTTGTGTAGCTGCCTTCTGCAGTACAATTTCTCCGTCCTTCGGTAGCTGCCAGAATTGAATGTGATCCCACCCCCCAATTCTCATTATCAAGCTTTATTAAGATGAAATCAGTGATGATACAATAATTCCACCCAGTGGAAGGATAGGATAGGATAGGATAGGATAGGATAGGATAGGATAGGATAGGATAGGATAGGATAGGATAGGATAGGATAGGATAGGATAGGACAGGACAGGACAGGACAGGACAGGACAGGACAGGACAGGACAGGACAGGAATGGAATGGAATAGGAATAGGAATAGGAATAGGAATAGGAATAGGAATAGGAATAGGAATAGGAATAGGAATAAATAGGAATAGAACAAACACGAGTTGGAAGGGACCTTGGAGGTCTTCTAGTCCAACCCTCTGCTTAGGCAGGAAACCAACCTGATTTTAGGACCTTTTTTTGTGGGAACCATTAAATGAACACTGTGGTCATTAATCGTTCCCTATGGGCTGATTTGCCAAAACTAGAACTTAACGCTGGTCTTGGGGCAAAAATATTTAAAAACATGGTCCCTGATCACACTACAAACCGTTATAATGCAGGCCACCCAAAGTGTGTGTGTATTGGGGGGGAGGGCAGTTATCAGAACTTTGGAACTGGTTCATAAGTACTTCCAGGGAGGTCTATCCTAAGTTGAATGGTTGCTAAGTGACTGTCCTTAAGATGAAGACCCCCTGTCCTGAGGATATACAGTGGTACCTATTCGACTGCTTCAAAACTCATCAAATTTGGTACACAACACATTTTGATGCGAAAATGCCATCCCAGTACTCGTAGTTTCTTCGGTATTTGGCACCCTGAAAAGGAAGAGGGGGACAGCCGCAGAGAACAAACAGGAAGTCGGACATGCTGGTCACTGAAATAGGAAAAAGGAAAGAAAATTCTTCCCAGCCAGAACAAAGGGTCATGTGAGAAGTCATCTGGCTTGTTTGATATCTCAACTTGGCGTGCCTCCCAGAACCAATTAACATCGAATACCAAAGTACCACTGTAGCTTATCACTTTTTAAAACTAGTAATAATACATATTCTGCTCTTTCGGTATCTAAAAGACATTAGGACCCAGCTTCCCGCAAGTTTTATTTATGATCCTTTTTAAAACTACTTTCCTGCCTTCAGTCGACACCCAGGATCCTGTGACTGACAAGACAAATAAACAGAAAAATACAAAATACTAATGATAACGCATGCATACCTAAAAAACAAATGACAGAGAGTGGTTAATTATGAAGTAACGTTCACTTCTGATTATAGTATCAGTCATCTGCCAGCACAAAAGATTGGCTGAATAAAATATTTTCATCCCGTTTCCAAAAGCCGACTCCAATAACACAAGATCCAAGCGGACTTCTCCGAGGGAAATAATTTTATAGGCCGAGTGTCACAGGAGGAATAAACAGACGTTTTTAAATGCATTCCATTAGCATCTTTGCTTTGATGTCACCTTTCAAGTAGGTTAAGAAAGGGGCCTGCTAATGAACAAATAGCTGGTGGTTTTTTTGAACCTGATGCATTTCGCCGATTATTTAAATGTCCCGTATTCAACTAGATTAAAGGTCTGGAAAAAAAAATCTGAACTAATTTCGAGCATTTCATGCCTAATATATTCTCTATATAATGCAAGCTAAAAATTAGGGATTCAGTGCTCCACTGGCAACAGGGTTTTAGGATAGGAACAATATATTCGTATCTATGTCCATACTTAGTATCGACATCTGTTGAACAGATTTAACCGGTTTTGAAAAACAACGAGTATCTTGACAACTGGAAGAGAGAGAGAGAGAGAGGAAAAAATGGAAAAGACTGTGAGAGCTTAAGTCCAAGTGCCTCAGCCATGAAAACCAGCTGGGTAACCTTGGTCCAGACACTCTCTCTCAGCCCAACCCACCTCACAGGATTGTTGTTACGAGGAAAATAGGAGGAGGAAAGTGCATTTGAAATTCAAATTCAAACCAAATTCAAATTCAAACCTTTATTGTCAGCGCACAACATATGTACAATGAGATTGGTGGAGCTTCCTCAGTGTTGTGGCCCCGCCCTCTGAGCCTATCTCATCGGAGAAAGAAAGCTCCGAACATGAGGAAGAGGAGTCAGCCAGGCCTCCCTCTCCAGGCCCCTCCCCTCTGGCACTGTCTCAGGTGCCGGCCGAGGGAGAGGAGATTAGCCAGGAGCCAGGTGTCTCGGATGAGAGCGAAGGAGAGCCGTCATTCCTGGATGCACGCCAACGAAGGCGTGATAAACGGTTGCAGCAATTAAGGAGGCGTGCTAGGGATTAGAACTGAGTCACTGGACCACACCCCAGAGACTATATAAGAGAGGGTGGTGGCTGGTAAAACTCCGTGAGGAACAAAAACGAACTTTGGCTAGTCACTTGGACAACGTCTGAAGCTGCCGAAAGGGATATTGTTTTGCTGGACTATTTGCAATGCGTATGTAATTTTATGTTATCTGTTGCAGTAAAAGCTCTTGGCAGACAGTGATTATATTGCTGCCAAGTTTGAGATAACGACCTGTGTGTGTGCCAAGTACTTTCTTAATCCTCCGCTGGCTGTGTTTGTGTGTGTGTGTGTGTGTGTGTGGACGGGGACAGATCACTCAGTGCACCCCCCGCAAACATAAAAACAACTCACAGTGAAGACAGAAAATCCCTAACCCAATAAATCATATTAACAAAACACTCAGTCCTATTGCACCAGGGTGTGTCAGCGTTCCAGAAATCGATGCTATTATGTCTACAGACAAACCCTCTACTAAATCCCCCCTCCGACTTTCCCACACATGAACAGGTGGCAGCATAGAAGCTTCCGGCCTAATATGGCTTCCAAATCTGACAGTGTGAACATGTTACACGTTGTGCCAGCCCTGCAAGTCCATCGTACTACGTAGTTATGATGTTATTTCGCATTCAGGAGTCTGACAGCCCACGGATAAAAACTGTTCTTCAGCCTGTTTGTGCGGCTGGCTATGCTTCTATATCTCCTTCCCGATGGTAGGAGGCAGTGGTGGGTTGCCCCCGGTTCAGACCGGTTCACAAGAACCGGTAGTAAAACTGGCGGGAGGCTCTACCCACCAACCCTGATGTCATCAGGAACATCGCCAGGACCGCGGCCCTGCGTAAGACGAAAGTTCTGTTCATTTCATTCCAATCTGCGTCCATTGGAACCAAGACAGGGCTGTGGAGTCGGGAGATAAATGTTCCGACTCTGACTCTGACTCCTCAGTTTTTTGTACTTCCGACTCCGACTCCAGGTACCCAAAATTTCCTCCGACTACGACTCCTCGACTCCGACTCCACAGCACTGTCAGGGCTATGGAGTCGGGAGATAAATGTTCCGACTCCGACTCCTCAGTTTTTTTGTACTTCCGACTCCGACTCTGACTCCAGGTACCCAAAATTTCCTCCGACTCCGACTCCGACTCCAACTCCACAGCACTGAACCAAGGTCACAGGACCAACATCAGGGAGATGGATCAGAGCGACCATAACTACAATTTACCAATGGCAAGCCCTACCGGTCCCATGCAATATCGCAGCACACTCCACCAGAAGTGCGGCTACTTCAGCAGCCTGGGCCACGCCAGCCTCCCTGGAGGAGGTCTGCAGGGCTGCTACGTGGACCAGCCTGACTCCCTTTATCCACCACTACAAGGTGGACTCCTTCGCCTCAGCGGATGTGGCATTCAGCCGTCGGGTGCTTCAGGCCGTCCATCTTAGCACAGGATCACTGGGCCGGGTTGTTCCCACCCTGTGGGACATGCAGGTTTGGTTGCGAACTGGTAGTAAAGGTAAGTAGAACCCAACCCTGGTAGGAGGGTAAAGTGCTGACCAGGGTGTGAGTTGTCCCATTTGATATGTTCCCTGCCTTGGGTTATTCGTAAAAACAATAGTCGGGTTACAGATAAGTAGATAAAAATCTAACCCTCAACTACAGGCAGTCCTTGGCTTACAACCGTTCATTTCGTGACTGTTTGAAGTTACAACAGCACTGAAAAAAATGACTTATGACCGTTGCAGCATCCCCATGGTCACGTGATTTACCTTCGGATGCTTGATAACTGGTTCATATTTATGACGGTTGCCGTGTCCTTGGGTCATGTGATCACGTTTTGCAACCTTCTGACAAGCAAAGTCAACGGGGAAGCCAGATTCACTTAACAGCCATGCTACTAATTTTAACAACCGCAGTGATTCACTTAACAAATGTTCCAAGGAAAGTTGTAATATGGGGCAAAATTCACTTAACAAATTTCTCACTTAGCAACATAAATTCTGGGCTCAATTGTGGTTGTACACTGAAGACTACCTGTATCTATCTATATCAGTGTTTCTCAACCTTGGAAGCTTGAAGATGGGTGGACTTCAACTCCCAGAATCCCCCAGCCAGCAGTTGAAGTCCACCTATCTTCAAGCTACCAAGGTTGAGAAACACTGATATAGATAGATACAGTAGATAGATAAGAATTCTTTATTGGCCAAGTGTGATTGGACACACAAGGAATTTGTCTTGGTGCATACGCTCTCAGTGTACATAAAAAAAAAGATACATTCGTATATGATGCAGATCTTCATTTTATAGGATTACCACACCTATCATGGCCCTCATTTCTTCCCAGGGTTAAACAGTTCCAGTTACTAAGCCTAAACAGCCATAACCAGCAACAATATAATACAATGCCTTGTCTTCGAAATAAATCAAAATCTATAATCACAGATGTTTCTTTCTCTTTGAACACACCTTTTTTTAAAAAAGAAGATAGACGGACCACATCTTTTTAAGTCATGCATTTCCTTAATTCTATCATTTCCACAGATTTCTCCCCTTCATCTTGCAAAGGGCAGGCAACTTAATCACACGCTAAATCAAGCATCTTCTTCTGAAGGTACCAGAAGTTTCCTAAAAGGCCTGGCAAGCTTTAATATAACATAATAACATAATTAATTAGAACAAAAGGAACAGAAACAGAAAATCTAACTTTATGAAAGTGCTGGCTTTGATTTTTTGTGTGTGTGGCTAGCCTTCCCATTAACTTACATCATTGCCACATAAATCAGAGAAAGTAACTCTCTTGCCAGGCCTTTTAGGAAAGTTCTGGTACCTTCAGAAGAAGATGCTTGATTTAGCGTGTGATTAAGTTGCCTGCCCTTTACAAGATGAAGGGGAGAAATCTGTGGAAATGATAGAATTAAGGAAATGCATGACTTAAAAAGATGTGGTCCGTCTTATCTTCTTTTTTTTAAAAAAGGTGTGTTCAAAGAGAAAGAAACATCATAACATAATAGCATTCTTCCTGTCGGTCAAGGTCAGGACGATCCTGCATCTGGAGAAGGAGTGGTCGGAGTGAGGTCTTGAGATGGGACGGCGGTTGATTGGAGCATGTGATCGACTGACGATTGAGGGGATGGTTTGGATTTACTGAGGGAAAACCTGGACCTCTCAGATTTGGGTTTTCCCAGATGTGCCAGTTTACCTATTCTAGTAAATAGAACTTTGAAAAATACTTGCTTCAGAGTTTTTACTTGGAGTTGGGGTTTTTTCTGAAAAGCTGACAATGACGTTCATTAAGTGAACTTATTGCTTGCTATGCCAGAAATCACAAATAAAACACTAGTTTTAAGCAAAATTGCCATAATGTGGCTACATGACCACGGGACACCGCAAACGGTTATAAAAGCAAACCGGGTTGCCGAGCACCAGAATGCAGTCACATGACCATCCTTAATTTTCTTCAGAGTCCAACAAATTATTTTGCAGATTTCTTTCCATCGTAACCTTGAAACAGAAAAATTGTTTATTTGGATTAAGCATCTTAACGAACCGTTTTTAATTAATTATCAAATGCTGCATGGACTCAAAAGAATTAATCTTTCCCAATTGCATCTAAAGCCCCATTTCCCTTAAAGGAATTTCCACCTGTTTATTACAAAAGAAGGAGACATCATTATTTAAAGCTAGAAGGTAATCAATGATTAAACAATCAGGATGAAATACTTTTAGATCGACCTGAACAATCCCAGCAGAGCTGACTTGAGGTTTTCCTTGCAAATAAAGGAGATAAATTTTGATCCAAATCTACTGACTTTTTTTCCTAACAAACATTAGCAGATCATCAATGTAGGCCCCCTTTGCTGTCATGAATTTCAGTAACAAACGCTTCAGCTGGTTGTCCATGAATTACAATATTGGGAATGGAAAACTTCAAAGGAATGAAATCTAGATTTTCGTCCAAGTAGCATCACGACCTTCGAGCATTGAGACAGAAAAGAAGAACAAGAACCAATGCAAGACACTTCCTGGAATCTCACAAAGCTGTGACAGCTGCCAAGGTAGTTAGTTGTCCACAGGCTTCTTGCTATGCAAATTACACATAGTTGTTCTGACTCGGCTCCCAAACACAACAAACTCTCTGTAGTTAAATCAATGATTCCTTTATTAGGAACGCCAAAAGCTCCAGCAAAAAGTCAGTCTCAGTCTCAGTCTCAGTCTCTCTCTCCCTCTCTCCCTCCCTCCCTCCCTCCCTCCCTCTCTCTCTTTCTCATAGGAGGCTAACAAGTCTGATTGGCAGGGAGATGAATAGTTGTCTGCCACACCTGTTCATCTCCACTCCCTGCCTTTTATTCCGAGAGATTAAGGTGGGGCTTTCATCCCGTAGCAGCAGTGGCTCTTCCATCCCAAGGATCGGCCCATAGATTTCCACTGCTCTCCTCTCCTCTGCCTTCTGCGCATCAGGCACTGGACCCAGCTGTTCCTCCTCTTCCTCATCAGCCACCACCAGACTTGGGGGCTGTTGACTCTCCATCTGAGGGCTGATGGACGGCCGAGGCTCCACCTCTGTCCCTATCTCTGACAGCTCCATTCCCTCTTCCCCCTTGGAGCTCTCAGGTTGTCTTGATGCTGGTCCTTACTCCCACGCCGCCGCCTCATCTGATTTGGCTGCTGGAGAGGCCGGCAGCCAAGAGGCCACAACGGTAGTCCTTGAGTTAGAACCACAATTGAGCCCAAAATTGATGTTGCTAAGCGAAACATTTGTTAAGTGAATTTTGCTTCATTTTACCATCTTTCTGGCCACAGTTAAATGAAACTACAGTGTTAACTTAGTAACACGGTTGTTAAGTGAATCTGGCTTCCCTATTGACTTGTCAGAAAGGCACAAAAGGTGAGCACACAATCCTGGGATACAGCAACCGTCCTAAATATGAACCACTTACCAAGCATCTGAATTTTGATCATGTGACCATGGAGATGCCATAAAGGCTGCAAGTGTGAAAACGGTCATATGTCACTTTTTTCATTGCCATTGAAACTATGAACGGTCACTAAATGAACTGTTGTAAGTCGAGGACTACCAAAGTAATAGAACATTTGGCAATGACTATTTTTTAAAAAAATCACTTTCCCTTAGCTCCTTGGGTCTTAGATTTCTTGTGGAAAATATTCTTCACCAGTTAGATTTTAAGTAAGAATTGTCATTGTTAAAATCAAGATGGCACAAAATTAATTCAAGGGATTAAAATAAAAGAGTCAATTTGCAATTTAAAATTGTGGGGACAAAGTTACTTTTAACAAGTCTTTAACAACAGAAGGGGAGAATCAGAAAGATCACCCAGCTGTAATCATCTAACTTACGTGCCAAAAAAAAATAATAATAAACTCCTAGATTCTTAAGGAAGAAAAAGGGAAAGGGAACATATGCTTAAGGAAGTAACCCTGGCAATTTTCTGAACATTCAGTGCTTCACAAGAATTGAGGGGGGAAAAACTGGCTTATTCCTTTATCTAGTACAATGAAGTTACACAGGCTTCCATTATTTCCAAATAGCTGTAGAACAGGGGTGTCAAACTCAAGGCCTGGGGGCCGAATATGGCCCATGGGGTACTTAGATCTGGCCCGCGGGGCCGCCCTGAAAACAGAGAAGGATTGGCCTGTGGTGCTTCCGCCAGTGAAAACAGAGCTTCGTTTTCACTGGCAGAGGGTTGCAGGAGGGCATGGTAGCCGAAAACGGACGTCAAGTGCCCGTTTTCGCTGGCAGAGCACACGGTCTCCACAGGCGCCCTGACAAGAGTGATGCTGAGCTGGCCACGCCCATCATGGCCCCGCCCACCTCGGCCCCTGGAGGTCAAACACAACCCTGATGCGGCCCTCCATAAAATCGTGTTTGACATCCCTGCTGTAGAGATTATGACAGTTGACTTCCTATCTGGAAGATAGCAGGGCTTTGGAAGAATGATACAACATGTGAAGTAACTGTCTTGACAGAATCAAGATGGATGGGTGCATACACACCTGCCAATACGAAATACTGTATGGCTTTATGCAACTAGCATATTAAACTAGCAGCCCTTACGATGGGCTAATATGTTTAACAGAAATGATTACTGCAGCCCTTGGTCTGTAACAGCAAGCGCAGTAAAATATTGCTTTCCTTTTTTTCTTTTATTTATTTCCTCTTCCCATTTTTGCTTAGCTGCACAAGTTTCCAGGAATCGTATAAACATGCCAGAGTCAAGGTCAGTTCTAAAGAGTTCCACAGAGCCACACATAAAACACATAGATCTCTCTTCTTAACAATTAATCCGAGCCAGTGACTTTTACAGCTGATTTATTGCCCAATTGGGTTTTAAGGCTGCCACTATCTTAAAAGAAATTCTCCCATCATTTCTGACCATTAAGCGCGCGGTTATATCTTCCCTTGGAATGAATGTGCAATTACCGGAGTGGTATAGATCAGAGGTGGGTTTCAGCGGGTTCTGACCAATTCTGGAGAACCGGTAGCGGAAATTTTGAGTAGTTCGGAGAACCGGTAAATACCACCTCTGGCTGGCCCCGCCCCCATCGATGCTTCCCGAGTTCCAGCTGATCGGAAGGAAATGGGGATTTTGCAGTAACCTTCCCCTGGAGTGGGGAGGAAATGGAGATTTTACAGTATCCTTCCCCTGCCACTCCCACCAAGCCACGCCCACCAAGCCACACCCATAGAACCGGTAGTAAAAAATTTTGAAACCCACCACTGATATAGATATATTCTAGAATCCACTCTCCATTTGCTCAAGGAATGTATGAAAACTGACCTGAAGGAAACATTGTCCAGAATCTTTGTTTGTTTGTTTATTATTTATTTGTTTGTTTGTTTGTTTGATTTATATGCCGCCCTTCTCCGGAGACTCAGAGCGGCTTACAATGCATTAAGCAATAGCCATACTTTTGTATATACCTGCTTAGTAGGGATTTTTGGACCCCCAAGCAGCGTTCTATTTCATACAAAGTCAGCTTATTGCCCCCACAAACCGGGTCCTCATTTTACCTACCTCGGAAGGATGGAAGGCTGAGTCAACCTTGAGCCTGGTGAGAATTGAACTTGCAGTAATTGCAGGCAGCTGACAGCTAAATACTACTTTTACAGTAGTTTAGTCCACTGCGCCACCAGGCTTCCAAGACTGATTTTTTTTTTTTTTTAATTTCAGTCTTCCAACAAATGCCATGGAAATCTTGTCAAAACTACAAGCCCTGTAGTTTAGAACCAACGGACAATGTTTCTTCAAGAATTTATTTTCAGATATCAGAAAGTGTCAAGAGCGTGAACTTGAGAATCGTTGAGTCTAAACACTGAGCTACAGATGTTGGATGGATGACAAACAATAGAGCAGAAAGGCCTCTTGGGTTGATAATCAGTAAATGGGCAGGATTGTATTTCAAGAAATATTTTGCATTGCAGTGTTTCTCCTGCTTGGCAACTTTAAGCTGTGTGGACTTCAACTCCCAGAATGCATGTGGCCAGGGGTATTCCGGGAGTTGAAATCCACACACATCTTAAAAATGAAAAGGCTGAGTAATTTGCTCTAATGCAGCGGTGTCAAACTCAAGGCCCGGGAGCCGGATCTGGCCCGCATGGTGCTTAGATCTGGTCTGTGCGGCCATCCTAGAAACAGTAAAGGACCGGCCCGCAATGCCTCTGCCAGCGAAAACGGAGCTCAGGAACCTGTTTTCGTTGGCAGAGTGCTTGGGCCACCACAGGTGCCCCCAACACAAATGACGTTGACCTGCGCCCCCCCCTGGCCAGACACCCCTGCCCGCCACCCTGAAGTCAAACACAACCCTGATGCGGCCCTCAATGAAATCGAGTTTGACACCCCTGCTCTAGTGCAATCCTGTTTAATCTCCAATCCTATTTCCTATTTTATGTAAAGCTATCTCCTATTTGAGACCCTCTTCATTAAAACATGAGGCAGAGCAACAGAAATGGGAAAGGGTATTACTTGTAAGACTGCTGTCAACCCTACTATATAGACCAGACCAGGAAATCAACTCCATAGAAAGGCTAATAGAATTTTTGCTGGAACTGGATACAATTTGCTTGTGTTGTACCTAAAAATAAGGAGAAATTCTCTGAGTGTAAAACAGGGTGGATTTGATTTAAATCGAGTTGATTTAAATCACAATTTAAATCATGATTTAAATCACTAGTAAAAAGGCTTGATTTAAATCAACTCGAATTAAATCATAATTTTTAAAGAGCAACTGTCATCTCTGCTACTCCTTTGACCCACTGTTGACTCACCGATAGTCCCAGTGTTGCAGAATATACAGCCTCATGCTACATAACTAAGCTCCATTTCATGCTGAATAAACTAAATTGTTTATGTATCTTAAATAGAAAACTATCTTACGATAGATTTTTATCCCAAAAGTTTTTTATTAAAATAAATTCGATAAAAATCAAAAAAATCTGATTTAAATCAAAAAAATCCGATTTAAATCAAAAAAATCTGATTTTTTTTTATTTTTTTTTTTTAAAAAATCATTGATTTTTATCCACCCTGGTGTAAAACCATCAGAAGCTTTGCCTTCAGAAGTTGTGGGTGCTCCATCACGGGAGGTTTTTAAGAAGAAATTGGACAATCGCTTGTCTGAAATGGTATAGGGCAGTGATTGCTAAACTTTTTGCCGTTGCGTGCCAAAAGCAAGGAGAGCAGGGGGGGTGTCATACGCACGCATGCCCACACCCATAATTCAATGCGCGCCACTCCCCCATGCATGTGTGCACAATCCCCCATGCTCCCCCCACTTTTGGCATGCAATGGCACAGTGGGCCCGGTAGGCCCATTTTTTGCCCTCTCCAGGCTCCAGAGCCTTTCTAGGAGCCTGGTGAGGGTGAAAACGGCCTTCCCCATCCCCCCAGAGGCCCTCTGGAGGCCAGAAACAGCTTGTTTCCCGACTTTCGGTGGGTCCAGAAGGCCCGAAAATCAGCTGGCCGGCGTGTGCATGCACGCCGGAGATGAGCTAGAGCAACGCTCGCATGCCCACCGATATGGCACAGGTGGCACACGTGCCATAAGTTCGCCATCATGGGTATAGGGTTTCATGCTTGAGCAAGGGGTTGGACAAGAAGATCTCCAAAGTTCCTTCTAACTCTGCTATTCTTTTAAGGTTCTTGCATATCTCCGTCAATCGTCATCTTCCTTACTCTCTACAGTTACAGATTTTACAAAGCCCAGTCTTGCGATCCCTACACATCAAAAAGCAGCGTAACAGCAAGACGTCGCCAGTTAGCAAATGGACAGGATGGCATAGGAGACTGTCCTTCAAAGATTTTGATTTACAGCAATGGAGTCCAAAAGGTTAATACTAGGGTGTTGATGGGCAAGGCACCTATATAGACTATAAATAAGTATAACATAAGAAGATTTCTTGAGAGGGAAGTCAAAGAGAAGTTTAAAAGCGTATTTTGAAGACATCTTCAGATATCTACTCAAAGCCAAACGCCGTGGAGCACAACATTAGGTTTCTCCCACAGATCATTCCCAGTAACCTTCCAAAGACATACTATCGATGGCCATAAAGTTAATTTATATCCATAATAACCATTACCCATTGATGGCCTTATTTTCACAATGTCTTGTATGAAGAAGTTTTTTTCTTTCTTCCCTTTCCTCAATTTCTCGCCCCTGAAGTTTCTTTGGGGAATTCCCGGTTCCAATATTTAATAGAGGGAATAACTCACTCATCATCAATTCCCACTCTGTGTAATCTCTAGCACACTCTTGCTGAGAAAGAAGCTGTGTGTGTGTGTTTGTGTGTGTGTGTGTTTCCCTGTGTATGTGTTTTGTTTTCAATTGAGGAAATCCATGTTTTTTATGATGCCAATTTACAGGCAGTTTATTTATTTCCTAAACGCAATCCTGTTGACATTTCTCTCCAACAGAAAGTACACTTACAGAGGTTTTTTGTTTGTTTTTTAATATCCCCTGATTTTTTAAAACTCTGATTTGGGATAATTGAGAAAATAATGGGTCCCAGGTTGTGTATTAATCCAGTGGTGAAATCCAATTTTTTTTTTTTTACTATCGGTTCTGTGGGCGTGGCTTGGTGGGTGTGGTTTGGTGTGGCTTGGTGGGCATGGCAGGGGAAGGATACTGCAAAAACTCCATTCCCACCCCACTCCAGGGGAAGGATACTGCAAAATCCCAATTCTCTCCCCCCCCCACTCCTGGGGGAAGGATATTGCAAAATCTCCATTCCCACCCCACTCGGGGGGCCAGCCAGAGGTGGTATTTCTCCGAACTATTCAAAATTTCCACTACCGGTTCTCCGAACTGCTCAAAATTTCCGCTACCGGTTCTCCAGAACCTGTTAGAACTTGCTGGATTTCACCCCTGTATTAATCCTTAAACTCAAGAGTTCCTCAAGTTGTTAAATCTTCTCAGGCATTCTAGTTGTTTTTTTCTACTCCTTTTCCAGATTCACACGATATATATGAATATGGACAGACAGTCCTCAGCTTATAACCATTTGTTTAGTGACTGTTCAAAGTTATAACAGCAGTGAAAAAAGTGACTTATAACCATTTTTCACACTGACGACAGTTGCAGCATGCCAGCAGTTCCATGATCAAAATTCAGAAGCTTGACAACTGGTTCATAGTTATGACAGGTTGCGGTGTCCCAGGGTCATAAGATCATCTTTTGCGACCTTCTGACAAACAGAGCCAGATTCACTTAACAACCATGTGACTAATCATTGATAACTGCAATGATTCACTTAATAATTGTGGCAAGAAAGGCCATACGGCAAAACTCACTGAACAGCTTGTTTCGCTTAGCAATGAATAGTTTGGGCTCAGTTGCAGTCATAAGTCGAAAACTACCAGTACTGCATTATGTATATGTAAATACTTCTTGAAAGCGTTCTCAATATGACACATTTCCATTCTAACCATCACTGGATTTCAAATGCAGAAGCCTTTTGTAAGGTTTTGTCATCCCAAAGTTAAATTCTTGGACGGTGTAGATTCAAACTCTGCTGCCGTTACAGAATCCAAGTTTCAACACAGTCTCTCAAAGAAGATTTATATGTTTTTAATGCTTTATTTAAATAAACCAATCCCTGGAGTATGTACAACTGTCTGGCTTTCATAAACAGCTTTGAATACTGGTGTCCGATTGAGATGGCCAAAACAGAGACTTCTCGTGTTTGAGAAAATTGAGATGGCCAAAACAGACGTCTGATGTTTGAGGAAATTGAGATGGCCAAAATAGAGACTTCTTGTACTTTCCAGCCAAAGAGAAAAATTATAGCCCTTTGGAGAACTGAATGCATCTCCACCACCAAGCATATTGACCTCCCTATCTACTTCTCTATTGAAGAAATATGTTCTAGGCCATATTAACCCCTGTTTTCCAAACAGTACATTGAACCTTTTGAATAGTGTAATTCCTGATTTTAATGTTTGTTCCATGTTGCTTTAAAATAGTTCTCCATGAAGAACACATAAGAATTCAGCAACTGCCCACTCCCATAATTCAATGCACCCCGCCCCCATGCACGTGACCCCCCCGGTGTGTCCCCCCCACTTTTAGCACGCGATAGCACAGTGGGCCCGGTAGGCCCATTTTTCACCCTCCCCAGGATCCAGAGGCTTTCTAAGAGGCTGGGGAGGGCGAAAACTACCTTCCCCACCCCACCAGAGGCCCTCTGCAGGCCAGAAACAGCCCATTTCCCAATTTCCGGTGGGACCAGAAGGCCCAAAAATCAGCTGGCCGGCGCACACATGCACGCTGGAGCTGAGCTATGGCAGTGCTCGCGTGCCCACTGATATGGCTCCATGTGCCACCTGTGGCACCCGTGACATAGGTTCGCCATCACAGCCATATACAGTATAACCTGAGGTATCAGCTTGCTTAATGGCTGTAGAAAACGATAGGAAATTAAAATGTGGCTGAATGTTTTGGCTATCCAGATTTCTTAACACAACCACCAAAGGATGATAGATGCAAAAGCAATTGGACTTTCCTGTTTTTCTTGATGTTTTGCTTCTGATCCAAGAAGTGGCTTTACTCCCAAGTCAACCCTGCTTTCTTAGTTGTTCTTGTCTTCTGGCAGCTCTGCGCATGTGCATACTGGGAACAGGCTCCAGCTGTTCCTCTGCCTCACTGCTGTCTAGTTCCCTCTCTGCCTCCAACGCACAGCCCTTGTCCGAGCTGTCCCCAGCCCCCAGGACTGGCCCATGTTCCTTCCCAACCTCATCTCTGTCCAACTCTGCTGCCAGCTCCATTGGCCCCCGGTGGGCCACAACAATGTTGTGGTGCTTTATAGGACCTAAGCAAATTTTCCACGTGCTTTTCGTAGTCATCTGCCTTGCTGTTCTCAAAGTGAAGATAAATTTATACACTTCCATGTGGTACCATTTTCATTGTTCTACTGTACTTTGTCAAGAAGTTCCGAGGCACCATGATCATTAGACACCTCCCTCCCTTGTAGGCAATTATACTTGGCTATGTATAAATCTTTATGGTGAAATATCTTGAAAACTTTAACCAACCAGCACCTTTATCACCTGTTTTTCTAATTCATCTAATCAAAATAGGTAAAATGAACACATTTTATCTCGGAGGTCGATGATTTTCCAAAAAGTTGCCGAGCAGTATTCTCAGAAAGAGTACTAACAACCAGATGACTGAAAGGAATATACATCCTTCCATTCAGTCTTCTAGCAAAACATCCAGCTGCTTTTTGAAAGAAAGCACTTTTGAAACAACCATGATCTGGACACAACAGAGAATCTCCATAAACATAAAGAATGGTAGAGTTCCACAATATCATATCACTCACAAAAGCTAATCGGTAAGATTCTAGTAGTTGTGAAGATGGATTATCGGTCGGAAGTGGGAATGTCAACATCTGCAAAATGATAGACAAAGCATCAAGATCCAAATCCTGCCTTTTTGTAGCTAAAAATCACAACACTAGAAATGTTTTTCTTCTTGAAGTCTGGGGAAAGTGTGGGCCTGTGAATCTTCCCTATTTCCCAAGAGACACAACTGAATTTCCCAGTGAGAACCGACATGCGAAAAGTCTTCCTGTTTTTAAAAGCTTTCAATCATTTCTTTGGCATCAAAGAAGACAGTAAGAGCAACGAGATATAATGAATTTGTGCCCTCTGTTCCCTTGTAGACTTAGGGCAGAGCTTAATGCAAAGCTAGCCCTTAATGAAATTTCTTCGAAATGCAAAGTAATGACTTCTAATTTCCTCACTTAATCTAATGTTACAGCTACTCCATTAATGTCACCACCTATTAGATACTTAACAGCCAGCTTGTTTAGCTGCAATTTTATCGTATGGATGCATATTCTGACTCTTCCCTTTCCTGATTTGGATAATGTTCAGTAATGGCAGTGGGGAACAGCCGTAATTTAAATATCTGAAAAGCCTTCAAACCCTTAATCCCCTCTGGAAAATGAGAATGTTTAATGTCTTTTGCATTTAAAAAAAAAAAAAAAACCGAAACAAGCATAAAGTTCGTACGCCTAGCTTGTTTCTATGCTTAATTCTAGTTTAATCAGTGCTAACTCTGAATTACCATATTCCTGTTCTGTATATTTTATTGGCTATTATTTTTTTTTTAAAAAAAGCCCCTCCAGTAACATAATAAAGAACAATGCACCCACCAAAGTAATCATCTTTTCTCCATCAATCTGACAATCCATTTTGCACTTCTAATTTTGCTGTATCAGAATTCATGTTTCTGATGGGGTCAAGAGTGTACAGACGGTCTAACAGGCTGGGCGGCATAATTTACAGTTGTCATCCCATAATACCCCGTGCTAATGGAATCACACAAGAGGCACCATTCGCTTCCTACTCCGAACGGAGCAATGGCAAAGGGGAAGGCTTGCAATTCTGTGGCTCTCTTGGGGCAGATGTAACCGAACAGTCAATCACTGTCGTTACAATTGGAAAATATAGGCGGTTAGAAACTTAACTGATGCTTCCATCCACCAACACCTAGTTTTTGCATGGTATCACCCAAAAAGAGAGACACGTTTGCAAATACATATCTATGCATTCGGTTCCATATGTGCAATCTGTATTCAAATATATTATTATTATTTATTGAATTTATATTGCTGCCTATTCGCCCATGTAAGGCGGCTTACAAAATATAAAACCACATTTAAAAACAGTAAAACTAATAAAAGTAATTTTAAAAAAATCAAATAAATTAATGTAATAAAATCACCCCCCAGCCCAGCGACAGCAGATTCATACGAGCCATTTAATGGGCTCCATCCCACTCTGGGTTCCCCAGGCCCGCTGGAAGAACCAGGTCTTCAGCGCCTTTCGGAAGAGTATTAGAGTGGGGGCCGTTCTAATCTCTGGGGGGGATGATGTTCCAGAGAGAGGGAGCCACCATGGAGAAGGCCCTTCTTCTGGGTCTCACCAGGTGTATCTCCCTCAGGGATGGGACCCTCAGCATTCCCTGCCTCCCTGCTCTGATGGATCGGGTAGATGTGACCGGCAAGAGTCGGTCCCTCAGATAACCTGGATATACTTATCCCCTAGAGATATTTCCAATTCAGTCATATCAAGAGACCCTTGTATTAACTGCCAATTTAAGGGTGATATTGCCCCTTCGTAGTCCTTGACTTACAGCCATTCGTTTAGTGACTGTTCAAAGTTACAACAGCATTGGAAAAAGTGACTTATGACCATTTTTCACACTTAAAGACAGTTACACCATCCACACAGTTATGTGATTAAAAATTCAGACCCCTGGCAACTGGCATGTACTTATGACAGTTGCAGTGTCCTGGTGTCACGTGATAACCTTTCTCTGACCTTCTCACAAGGAAGCCAATTCATTTAACAACCGTGTTAATAACTTAATAACTGCAGTGGTTAACAACTGCGGCAAGAAAAGTTGTAAAATGGGGCAAAACCCCCCTTAACAAATGTCTCGCTTAGCGATGGAAAATTTGGGCTCAATTGTGGTCATAAGTCAAGGACTACCTATGCTTGCCCCCTAGAGATATTTCCAAATTCAGTCGTATCAAGGGTCTCCTGTATTAACTCCCAATTAAAGGTGACAATGCCACTTCCGTCATTATGCGGGATGGTCAGAAATCACAACTCTGGCTCTGACGAAGCACCCTTACATATACATTGCAGAGAGAGAAGAAGGATCCACCTACCCGTTTCTTCATCTATGTTAAAACGTCCAAGTCCACTGCCGTCACGGATGGAATACTGGATCTCGCCGTCTCTGCCGGTGTCATCATCCCTAGCATTGACTTGCAAAACACTTGTGCCGATGCGGGAGTTTTCCTTCACAGAGCCAATCACCACAAAGTCAGAAAAATAAGGCATGTAGAGATTTTCATTCACATCCACCACTTCGATTTCCACAAAGGACACCGAGGATAAAGAAACAGGGCGCCCCTTATCCTTGGCTCGTACGGTCAAATTGTAGAACTGCTGCTTCTCGTAATCGAGTTCTTTGCTGAGCCGGATGGCCCCGCTGGATTTGTCTATTTCAAATCTCCCGTTGTAATCATTCACCAAAGAGTAACGCACTTGTCCCCCGAGACCAAGATCCGGATCTTGGGTTTCAAGCCAAGCGATGACTGTACCAACTGGTAAATCTTCCAAGACTTTCACGCTATAGCTAGGTGGGATGAAAACCGGAGCACAATCATTGACATCATCTAAAAACACCTTTAAGGGAATGACAGAAAACTGCTGGTGTCCATTCTCTGCTCTGTCTCTTGCTTCTATCTTTAATGTAAAATTTGCCTTGGCTTCCCTATCCAAATGATCCCCCACATAAATGATCCCTGTGGAGCTATTGATTACAAATTGCCGTGTGTCTGTCAAGATAGAATAAACCACTTCTCCATTTACTCCCAGATCTCGGTCCCTGGCTTCCACCTGGATAATCTCCACACCGATACTTGTACTTTCCAAAATATTAACTGTGTAACTTTCCTGCAAAAATACAGGCTTGTTATCATTGGCATCTTCAACGGTGACAGTAAGTAATCTCCATGCGGCTTTCTGTGGGTTGCCCAAGTCATAAATGGTAATATTAAGAAGATACAGTTCTGTCTTTTCACGATCCAGCGCCATAAGGACCTTCAGCAGACCAGTCTCCATTTCAAGATTGAAACAGCTGTCGGTGTTACCGGATGATATGGTGTAGAGGACCTTCCCGTTAAATCCAGAATCAGCATCGTAGGCCTTGATTCGATGTATGGTAGCACCAACAGGGAGATCTTCTCTGACTGACAAATCCGAGGGAAAGGATTTATCAAAATGCGGGGCCTGCCTGTTCACAGAATAAAAATCAAGAAAGCCATCTTCAGAATTAAGTTTGACATTGGCTTTGGCCTTTTTCAGCAGCTTCTCTGCCAGCCTCTGAGCGACCCTGGTCTCTCTGCAGCTGAAGGTCTTGGAAGAAACCTTTCCGTGAACTACTGAAATGTTGACAAACATAGAGTCCGCAAAATATTCCCCGTCGGTTGCCGTGATCCGAAGTCCAAAATTACTAGCCTTGATGCCAGCACCAGCAAGAGACTTTTTAAGCTGTAGAACTCCCGAGTCTGGATTCAGGTAAAAAAAACCCAATTCGTTACCTGAAATAATTTTGTATTTCACCAGCTCCAGCTCGTCGATATCTATAGCAGAGACGGCTGTGATATGCCCACCGACGGGAAAATCTGACGAGATGACTCCTTGACAAGCCACCTTCTCAAAGAGTGGCTTGTTGTCGTTCACGTTGCCTATGACGATGGTGACATTTACCTCACTTTCATGGCGGTAAGGGGAACCCCAATCCGAAGCCCTCACAATAAACCGGTAACTCTCTGGGGAAGACTCAAAATCCAGTTCTTCGGACGTGCTAATAACCCCAGTAAACTGGTTGATGGAAAAGGGGAGTGAATTTAAACTAGCAATACTGTACGTGATGTAGCCATTTTCCCCACGATCTTTGTCAAAGGCAGAAATCGATAGAATATTAGTCCCCACAGGGACGCTTTCATTGATATAGGAGCTGTACAAAGGCTGGGTGAACTCTGGAATATGGTCATTGGCATCTTCAATTCTCACAGCCACAGGTGCTTTTAAGTCCCCTTCTTTATTTGTGACTTCCAAATCATACAATTCCTTGTCAACAATTTTTAAAGGAAGTGCTGTGGTAAGCAGCCCTGTTTTGGGATTTATCTTAAAATATTGCGCATCTTCGCTGAGGGTTAATTTGTATTCTTCTCCCTGGGTTTCTGGGGTTAATTTAACGATGGCAACAACTACGCCAGGAGGAGAGAATTCGCTGATAGCTACATCGTAACTTTCCTTTTCAAATTTGACCGGATTGTTCTTTTTCTTAGGGCTGGCAATATGGACCAGTTTCATAGCTGAGAACTTCTGAGGAGACCCCTTGTCTTTGGCTTGTAAAGTGAGATTGTAACCAAAGGGGAAAGCGTCCCAATCAAGGGACTTCTTTTCTTTGATTTTGTATTCATTCAACCATCTCCCCTCCTTGACCAACTGAAAGTACTCCAAGGGATCTCCAGCAACAATAGAAAGGGATTCAATTTCACCGTTGGAACCTTCATCTAGATCATCAACATTAACTACAGCATACGTAGACTCCTTATCCAAAGGGAAGGGGACATGCGTCACTACATTAATAGTTGGGGCGTGCTCATTTATACGTTCAATATGAATGTAAAGTTTGGCGGTGCTGCTTACTCCATTGTTACCATATAGCTTCATCCCTCGGTCCACAGCCAGAACTTCCAAGTCATAGCGGTTCTTCTCATCGTAGTTTAGCCTGCCGCTTAAGGAGATAACTCCACTGGTGGGATGGACTGAGAACAGATCAACTTTATTTTTAAAGTAGTAATAGAATTCGCCATTCGAACCAATATCAGCGTCCGTTGCAGTGACCTGCGCAATACTAGTCCTCAAAGGTGTGCTTTCAGGTATTGTTACAGAATAGGTAGTGGGTGAAAATAAAGGTCGTAAATCATTCATGTCCAAAACCTGTATGTTCACTTTCGTCCAAGCTTCCAAGTCTTCTCCCCGGACAGAACCTTTTATTACCAATAAATAATTGTCTTGGATTTCTCGATTCAGTATGGCAGAATTCCCCCCTTTAGTTCTTATCCTAAGGAAACAAAAATCAGCTATTGCCACTTCCTCTGCTTTGAAGAAACCTTCATCATCGCCAGACACAATCCTGTACTTGATGTCCCAAGAGAAGTCAGCCATCGCGATGCCCATTCTGCTTTGGCTGTTCAAGTAAGTCCGTGCTGCTGAGTTTTCGTACACTGTGGTGTTGTAAATGGAATGTGTGAAGTGGAAGCCCAGTGGTAAACTCCCTTGAAGGCCATGACAGATGTTACCCAAAAGCTGAACAAGCAGGAAGACGAGGCCAGAAGCAGGGGCCAAAGGATATGACCAGTGGCCCATATTCTTCTCCATCACATCATTCTTTCATCCTTTAAAAATAAACAAAAAGATGACATTGATTAGCAAGAAACCACGGTTTGACCTATACATATATACACGTAGACATGGAATCAGTCTGGTTTTTCAAATCATCCACCAAATTCTAATCTATATCCACCATGCTGAAAGTTACCCATCAGTCAGAAAGAAGTTTTACAATTCTCAAATTACAATTCTTTATAAACCATTCATATATATGAGTTAGGCAGCTATTTAAAAAATGGATGGATGGATGGATGGATGGGTGGATGGATGGACAAACAAAAGAATCGATGTGTTTTTATAGCCTCAGACCAGTAGTAAAAATACATGAGAATACCTTATAGGTGGACAAATATAAGTGGTAAGCTATAATCAGTAACCTGTTTTAGCATTTCACCAAGTTCTACAGCAGTATTAAAAAATTATGGATTGCCTTACAGAAATCTGTAAGAATTTGACCAACCAATAGATTATGCACCAAATGCAACCTTTAAGCTCTCTGTTGTAAATAAAATTTCTATTAGGAATTCCAAGTTCACCTCAAGTTAAAATCCTCAGTGCAGCTTTTGGAGCCATGTGGCATCCCAACTGAATAATTGAAATCTTACAAAGATCACACATCAGATGTGACCAACGAACACCGCTGAAAATATTTCCTTCCTTCCTTCCTTCCTTCCTTCCTTGCTTCCTTCCTTCCTTCCTTCCTTTCGTATAGCCACCCATCTCACTCATTGACTCTGAGTGGCTTACAATTCCTTTCAATTACAATGTCCTATAAATCTATTTGGTTTTTTATTTTTGTTTTTGTTTTTGCCATGGAACACACAAGTTTGTAACAATATGAATTGGGAAAACGAAATTTCACACTACGAATAAATTTCAAATGATTATCAAATTACTATTAACAGCACTGTGGTTGATCATCTGCTATAGGAACACCTTTCCTAGGGGAAAAGGTGAGCTCAAAACAGGGGAAGAAATAAATCAGGAACTAGCCAAACATTAGTATAACATTCTACAAAATAATCAAAATCTTGAAAACAACATTTAGATTAAACACTGTTCTTGGATCGCCTTCTCCCTCCTTCTACCCTCCACCTCTGAATTCTTGGCTTGCAAACTTGTCAACTCGGATTCTTGGATGTAATGTGAGTCAGCTTTGTGTCTTCCTGCTTAGCTGGTAGGAAATTTAATGAGATTAGAGGTAGTAACCAATCATAAAAGGACTGAGTGAAAACGAACCAAAATCGCTCAGTAAATATGCCTCCCTTCAGAAACAAAGAACTCAAAGGAATGTGATGGATTCAAGTGGAAGATTAAGAGTGTGATTACTTGTGTGTGGTTTGGACACACCTAAGGAGGAAAACTACACAAAACTGCAGTGATTGGCTTACAAAAGCAGGAGGGGGGAAAAGAGGGGAGAAAGGAGATTTGTTCCGAGCAGTCAGATCAACTGAAAAATGGAACTAGTCAAGGTGACTTTTAATTACACGTAGTGATTCCCCGACAATAGCTACTACTAGCACTCCTGGAGAATTAAGTAAACCCTGCTGCCATTCACCTTGTAAATGCAAATTTCCTGAGCCCAAGACAAATACTTCATTACCATATTGATGAAATGTAGGATTTTCTGCGTGTCTTGGCAGAGCGGTGGCATGCAACTGGACCAACAGTTACGAGAAATGCACAGAGACAAAAGAGGAAAGAAATCAAGAAGCAGTTGGACACGCGAGAGTAGTAAACAAAAGCCAGTTTTCAGATGATGATATGGACCTTCCTGCCCAAAATCGAAAAATTGTCTCAATTAGTGTTTAATGGCTTGAGAAGCAACATGTATCAAAGAATCCCTCTGCTATTTTTTCTCTTTTTAAAATGTTTTTGTAACAGACCAAGAGTTTACCAAATCATCCACAGTGAAGTCTATAAATTTGTACGGTACAGGGGGGTTCATTTAGGGGGGTTCCGTTTGCCTGTCCGTTACGTTGCAAATGATGTCACTTCTGGCAACTTATCTCACTTGTGTAGACCCCATCACGGTGCAAACGCCATAAATGATGTAATTTACAGCCATTGGCGTCATTTGCAAGTGACAGGTAAGCATGATGCATACCCAAGCAATGCAAATTGTCACAAAGGATGAATTTGCATTCTTTACTTAATGGCATAGTTACACGAATGACTCAAATCAATGCGTACTTCAAAAAAGATAACATAAATGTAACTGACTCATGCATATTCTTTAAGATACAGGAGAACTACCTACAATTTTGGGAGGCTCTCCAGGCATCAATCGGGTCCCATTGCATCTCTACTTCCCTAAACAAGGGCAAGTGAAATTAAGTTTTTCACTTCGTTGGACCAGTATTGGTTTCTGAATCATTGAGTCAGAAGAAACGACCTCTTTTTCCTTCAGAGCATATCCCTTAATAAGGTTTTTCAACTTCCATGGGAAGTATGACCTTTCCGGGTTGGCAGGCTATAACAGAGTTCCCCGACCTTTCCGGGTTGGCGGTCTGGAGTGGGGGAGGGTGGGAGGAAAGAGGTGATGGTTTTGTGGGAGGGGCAGGTATGCGCGAGCACCCGTTGCTCGTACAACTAGGGTTGAGAGTGCCTACGACGCTCATGCAAGTTGGGCCGTGAACGCCCATGTGAGTGAAGCCGCGAGCGCTTGTGCAAGTGGGGCTGTGAGCCCACACGAGTAGAGCCCTGAGCACCCGCAATGCTTGTGTGAGGCCCTGAGCGCCCACAACCCTCATGTGAGTGGAGCCCCGAGTGCCTGCAACACTCGCAAGTGGAGCCTCAAACACTCGTGACACTCGTGTGAGTAGTGCCACGAGGCTCTGCAACACGCAAGTGAAGCTGTGCGTGTGCACGTGCACCAGCTGGCCACATGCGTGGCCTGGTTGCAAATAGGCCATGGACCAGTAGCGAGCAAGAGCCCACAGGTTGGGGACCCCGGGCTAAAATACTAAAATCTCAGAGGCTGACAATATTTTCATACCCTTCTTCTTAAACAGATGAGAATTAAAGTGGAGCCACTTAAGTTTCTTTCTTATGTTCTCTTTTTTTCCTTCTTTAATTCATGTCTTCTCCAAGTTCATATTTGTGATTTTGTCTATGTAGCAATGCCAACAGAGTGGGCAGCGCTGACTTTTTAGCTCGTTGTTTAATTCTGGGGTGTAGCAAAGTTAATAGAGAAAATGTAGAGGTGCCGCAAAATTATTTTAAGCCTCAATTTGCTTTAAAAAGGGGGGGGGGCATGTTAGCAGAAACGACTGCTTTGCTGCCACCAAATTTTATTTATTTATTGAGAGGTAGAAGAATTTAGGAGACCAAATTGCAGTCCACAATTCGGAGAGAGTAACTGGTACTCAGGACAAGTCTTACTGGGCGAGACACTCCTAATTAAGTATAAAAGCTTATTCTTAGAAAAATAGTTTTTACCAACTCTTACTTGCAACAAGGCCACCAAATGAGAAGAGACGACTCATTGGAAAAGACCCTGAAGCTGGGAAAGGTTGAAGGCAAATGGAGAAGGGGACGGCAGAGAATGAGATGGTTAGATAGTGTCATCGACGCTATGAACATGAGCTAACTCCGAGAGACAGCGGAGGATGTGGGGGTGGCATCTTGTGGTCCATAGCACCACAGGAGTCAGAGGTGACTTAGCAACCGAACAACAACAAAAACTTGCGACAAGATTCCTAAAGTATGTAGATATCCTCATGAGTTGGGGTGAATAGATTGAGCATCTGTCTTTGCAGAAAACCTTATTATTTCGCCATTAAGATTCCAAGGCATTCATTCTTCACTCATTAACATTCTCAAAGTGGCCTTTAACTTCTGAGACCAGGCTCTCACCATCAATAATTTAAAGCAGAACACCTGGGAACTTCATATTACTGTCCTACGAAGTTTAGCAAGAGAATAGAAAAATCTGTAGAATTTTAAATCCTGGCCCACTGTTAGAGCATTAAAAAAACTCAAAGGAAGATGAAGGCCCCACAGAACTGAGAAGATTCGTTGATATTCTTAATTCCATATGTCTACGTGCTAATCTTATGAAACTTCCTAATACAGGTATAAGTCACCATTTAAAAGTATGCTTCCTTCCAATAGATAGATAGATAGATAGATAGATAGATAGATAGATAGATAGATAGATAGATAGATGATAGATAGATAGAGGGGGAGGGAGGGAGGGAGGGAGGGAGGGAGAGAGAGAGAGAGAGAGAGAGAATATACATACATACTGTACATACATACATACACACACACATACCCAATAGAATCTCTGGTCACGAACGCTTCTGACCACAACCAAATCAGTTTTCTTGTAAGCGCCAAATTTCCTGTTGTTTGTTTACGAACAACAGTGACCCACATGTGGCCACTGCATTAATTTTGGTTAGATTCAGGTCACAACCATATTGGCTGCAACCAAAGTGTGTGTGTGTGTGTGTGTGTGTGTGTGTGTAGAGAGAGGGGGGAGGGAGGGAGGGAGGGAGGGAGGGAGGGAGACTGTAGATATAGATATGCTACCTATTTGAAAAACGTATCTCAACAAATAGAGTATTGATCAAGTATCATGTCTACCATATTTGCCCGAAAATAAGACCCTGTCTTATATTTTTTTTTTTAAACCTTGAAATAAGCGCTTGGCCTTATTTTCGAGCTCTTATTATTTTGGGGCGCGTGGAGCGAGATAGGGCTCCTCTTGTCATCTTACCAGATTTCCAGCTCTGTCTCCCTAACCCTAACCATAGGAAATGCCGGGGACCGGCTGCACGTGCATTTAAATATTTTCAGGGAGGGCTTATTTTCAGAGGGGGCTTATTTTAGCGCATGTGCTCAAAAGCCTGATTGGGCTTATTATCCGGGGAGGTCTTATATTCAGGGAAGCAGGGTAATTTCCTAGCACATATCATGGGCTACAGCTAGTTTGTTCTAGTGGTTAAGGCACCAGGCTAGAAGCTGGGAGGCTGGGAGTTGTAGTTCCGCCTTAGGCATGAAAGCTGACTGGGTGGCTTTGGGCCAGTCACTTCCTCTCAGCCCAGCGCATCTCACAGGGTTGTACAGAAAACAGAAGAAAGAAAGAATATTAGGAATATTAGGAAGTTCACTGTCTTGAGTTACTTATAAAAACAAAATAAAAGCAGGATTTAAATGAATAAATGAAATTTCCCGCTTCAATGCATGAAAGAAAGCACAAAAAAGTAGATGTGTGTGTGTGTGTGTGTGTGTGTGTGTGTGTGTGTGTGTGTGTGTGTTTTAAAAAAAACACGTTCTGGAGGATTAAACAAAAGGAAAAAATTCACTGTTCTGTAAACTAAATGAAGTCAAATAGATGGTAAGAGGAAGGGGGCAATAATGCCTTGATAAGACTTGAGTTGAAAAGGAAAAATTAAATAAACCTTAAGATCACATACTAAAAGAGTTAGGGCTACATGCTGTCTTTAGCCAAATTTAAATAACCCCTTGCAAGAAACCATTTCAATTTTGATATCTTTCTTTTGTTTACTGTTTACTCCCTTGGAGAAAGAGAGAATGAGACCATGGACAATGTCAGAGGAAAAATTAATGAGAGAAAGAAAGAGTAGCAGAAATAATGGTGGGGGGGAGTATACCTAGAACATTAGTATCTGCCCCATTTTAGATCTGGTTCCATCAACTCTTTACTTTGGTTTTGATTATATGAAGTCCCTAAGTTCCCCACATGAGGAATTGTAACCCATTACAGGTCAAGTCCAGAGGTGGTATTCAGCTGGTTCAGACCGGTTCACCCGAACCCGTAGCGGAAATTGCGGGTGGGCCCACACACCCCCCGCCCCCCCCGGCTCTATGCCATCCTACTTAGGCACGTTTTTGGGGCCGGGCTCATGCACGGAATGCACATGTGCGAACAAAGTGCATGCACGGAAGGCTGGGCGCATGCGCAGAAGGCAGGTGTGTGTGTAAACCGGGGCGCACACACACAAAGCGAGCATGCGTACGCACAGCGAACCAGTAGTAACATAATGTGAAACCCACTGCTGGTCAAGTCCATTCCCAGACTCAGCCTCCAAGACGAAATATTTTTACTCTATTGCACAATCCAAAAAAAGAAATCATGCTTTAGTACAACATGAGGCATCCAGACTTCCTGCGTTGTTATTGTAAACTGCGAAAAATTTAGTAGAAAGTCTAATAAAAACAACGACGACAACAGTGTTCTCTATAACGCTGTCTAAATTGCAAAATTTCCTCCCCCAAAGAAATGGAGAATTTTAGCTGATCAATTTCCTTTTTTGTAATGTGTGGCCTTTCTAAATGGTTTAAATAACCAGTCTGTTTTTGCAACCAGCTTTTGACTTATGATCGTAATAGGTCATAAGGCATGATGGTTGTAAAACAGGACACCCACTTTTTTACAGCGGTCAGAATGTAAACATGGAAGTCTTAAAAAAAAAAACGAAGCTGTTGTTTGTTATGGGCCGTTTTTGCCAAAGACAGAAGTAGATGCAATTTTTCAGCAAAAACATTGCACATTGCAGTCTTTTGACTGCGGGACACTGCAAACGGCCGTAAATGGAGCAAGTTGCTAAGCAACCGACATACAGTTACGTGACTGGTCGACAAGGGAAGAGAGCCATCACAACCGGGTCTTAAAATTCCTGAGGATGTCGTTCGTCACTAAGCCATCGGTCCTAAATTGAGGACTACCTGTATTACATTTCAGGATTATATAACCATGTGCACATCTTATTCAGTACTCTAGAAACTTGGGCAAAAGCTGATTAAGCGGTATTTGCAAAACTCACCATTCCAGAGGAAAAGTATTACGGTGTTAACTGGAATTCTCTGGTTTTCTTCTGGAATGCAGTGATCAGACTGTTTCAATGGAGGCTTGGTAGTTTTCCATAAATCACTTCCTTTTCTGGAAGATTTACTTCCAGAAAACCATTGTGGAAACAGACAAATTGGGATATTCTGGAACAGAAATACCCATCCACAAAACAGAAGAGTTCTGCATGCAATTAACGTGTCCATGTGTCTCCCTTCTCTGGAAGAAGTTGCTTCCAGAAGCAAAAGGAGCAATCGCACTTAGTCTTATATACCACTTTACAGCCATCTCTAAGCATTTTACAGAGTCAGCCTATTGCCCCACAACAATCTGGGTCCTCATTTTACCCACCTCAGAAGGATAGAAGGCTGAGTCAACCTTTGAGCCTGGGTGAGATTCGAACTGCCAAATTGCAGGCAGCCGGCAGTCAGCAGAAGTAGCCTGCAGTACTACACTCTAACCACTGAGCCACCGTGGCTCGGTAGGTCCTGGGCTTTTTGAAGCTCAAAAAACAAGCTTATCCCAGAAGAGCTTTGGGACTTGAATACAATATAGCTCCTGTGCCAGGAATATTAATTGATTATTAATATAATTAAGCATTCATTATAATTAAGCATTCATTATAATTTTATTGCATGTTAGCATATAAAAACAGCGATAGCACTTATATACCACCCCATAATGTTTTACAGCAGCGGTCCCCAAACTTGTGGGCATCAGGGACCGGAGGAGGAGTGATTTCGCATGGTACCTAGATCCCATCCGTGAGCAGATGAAGCTTCACTGACTTGTACGGTCTTGTGAGGTACCGATCCAGGGGGTTGGGGACCTCTGCTTTACAGTACTCTCTGGGCAGTTTGCAATGTCAGCATATTAATCCCAAAAATATGGCTTTTCATTTTATGGACCTCAGAGGGATGGAAAGTTGAGTCAACCTTGAGCCCAGTCAGGATCGAACTCTGGGCTGTGGGCAGAGATGCAGAATGGCAATCTAGTAACTTCACCACCAAGACTCCTATAACTGTGTTATATTTTATAGTTATTATATTGGCTCCAGCTGTTGTTTTGTGTGATGCTGAAATGTAGCATTGACTTCTTTTCTTTCTCTGTCATGTGATTCACATGGAGTTACTTTTAAGGAAGTGGAATTCTGAAAACCAGAGCTTTCATCTTGAAGATGCTTTCTTGGTTTTTCCTTGAGGAACAAGAAGATGTTCATCAGTTGTGACTGGATCCATCAAATATTCTTCTTCTTGTTGTTCTTGTTGTTCTTGTTGTTCTTGTTGTTGTTGTTGTTGTTCTTCTTCTTCTTCTTCTTCTCCTTCTCCTTCTCCTTCTTTTCCTCCTCCTCCTCCTCCTCCTCCTAGTATATTCCCACAGCTGCAGGGTCCATTTTTCGGTTCCTTGAACACCACTTTGCACGATCAGCTGCGTCTCCATGGCGCAGGCCTGAAGCTTGCATATCTTTGTTGATGGTGTTGTCAGCATCTTTTTATTTGGATCTTCATGGCTGCCACACTTAGTGCTGTGGGAAACTGGGAGGGGGGATTGCATGGAGTTTCAGAGATATCTAGCCATAACAACGTTCTTTTCTCTGGGAGTCAAGGACATTCAGCCTGCATCTGTAGTGGCGTGACTGGGAGGCATCTCCAGTTGGGATGGGGCATTGATTGGACCATGTGATGGACATGTGGGTGCAGGGGAAGGGACTTGGACTTTCTTTTGGGTGGGGAAAACCTGGAAGCTTTCAGATTCGGGTTTTCCTACATGTGCCAATATGGCATCTCTAATAAAATGGAACTTTGAGGAACTTCTAGTCTCAGAGTCTTCTTTCGTTGGGGGTGTTACTTGGAACCCTGACATTAATGCAAGGTTGTGGGATTGCCATCTCTGTTTTGGATGCCCGTGAAGTTGCCAGCCATTGGCTTCTAGCTGATAGGCAGTCTTGGCCACAGTTCTCTGGACATGTCCTTACCAGTGAAGTTGGCCTTCTTCTCATCTTCTCTATAATTGATACCAAAGTAAAGTAGCACTGACTTAAGTGGCTTATATACTCATAAATACATCATAAGAGCAATAAAAAAAAATTATCTGGTAGCGAGGATGGCCATTTGCGCACAGAGCAAGTTTGAGAACATTTGATGGACTTCAACAAAAAGAGATGCACTAACTGTACAGCATATTGAGGCTAAGACATTGTCAGCTTCAAATATGAATTTCCTACTGGGAAGCTATATTTGTCACTGAAACAGAAGCACATGCATTTTTTCTTAAAGAAAATATGAAGTTGGTCATATTACGCCTCCACGAAGTGTCACAGATTCCTTGAAAAAGGTCTTCTTCTGCCTGAAATGAATAAATGTTGTGGGCAAAATGCAGTTCTATATGTCATTTTTTTTTAAAAAAGAAAAAAAAACAGAGCTTGAAACAGCTCTTGGCATCCCAAAGCTCAAATGAACAGAATTTCAATAAAGGCACTGCTCCATTTTGCACCTGTTCCGGGAATTTATGAAAGTATTATCTGTGGTTTGTGTATCTCTGAGCCATAGACTTTATTTTCATAAATGAACTGAGAGTTATATTACTTGTGCTGGGTGGATAAAAGGAAACACGAGAAGGCTTTCTATGCATTAAAAAAAAATGGAATGAAGCTACTCCATTTTTTTTTTTTCAAGCTACCATCTTGATACCATCTATTACACAATTATATATACATATACATATATTGTACATATATGTACATGCACACACACACACATATATGTATATACTGTGTTGGCTGTCTATACTGTATGTATACACACACAAACACACAGACTGAAAGTATATGTATTTGTAGGGTAGGTGGGTGTGTGGGTGGGTGCGTGCGTGTACAGGCAGTAATTAGGTTGTGTCAAATTTTTCAACTTTCAATTTCCAAACAGTAGGGTTTGGAAATCATCTATTGAATAAATATCATTGTTGCCTTAAAATTATACTTTTGTAAGCACCTCTGGAGGTATCGGGGATTCTAGCAGCCTCTCTTCTACCTTAATACCTTTCATCACAGTTTCGTGAATTTTGTACTAGATTTACAGCTAATCATCATCATCATCTTCTTCTTCTTTTAACAACCTCATAATCCCTTGTGGGGTGGAGTCTGGGCAACTGAATGGAACTAGTGGAGTGTTTTAATGGCCAAATACCCTTCCTGTCGCCAATACGGAGTTTTGTTCGGCAGATATAGTCTCATTGTGCTCAGAGAGCACTAGGTTTACAGCTAATGTTCATCCATAAATCAGGTTTCACAGACCATCCATTGTGCTAAGGAAAAACGAGCACATATTAGCAGGATGTCTGAACTCAGCCACTGAAGCAGGGGTGAAATGCTCCCGGTTCGGTAGCAAAAATCCCTGCCACCACCACCCCGCCCATGCCCACCCAATCGCCCAGTCCCCACTTGCCCAGTTAGCAGCTTGCTGCTTCTTTTGGGCTCGCTCGCTTTTCCTGCCTTGCTTCGGCTGCTGCAATCCATTGCATCAGCTAGCAACTTAATCTGCCTACCTGCAATCAATCCAATCAGTGAGCAACTCAAACTGCCTGCCTTGTCCCTTCTATTTGGTAAGTATCTAGGGATTTTTTTTTGGGGGGGGGGGGAATTTTAAAAAATAGTTAATTGGGTTTTTTTTAGGAGTTTTATTATTTTTTTTTTTAGACATAGCAATTTAAAGTTAAGGAAGTTTTAAATTTAGCTGCTTTTATCTAAAAATATAAATAAAATAAAATAAAATAATAAAAAAATTGTGCAGCTTTCTGAGATTTGGTGTGTTTCTGTAGTGTTTCACTCTAACTACACAAAGACACAAAATCTCGCAAAGCTGTATGTGGCATTTTGTTTGGAATAAGTGTGAAAGTTGGTTTTTGAGCTTTTTGTGGCTGTGTGAGGTTTGTGCTTGTTGCAGGGGCCATTTTGGGTGAAGTGCAGCTGCTTTTACATTGTGTGTGAGTCAGTTGTGTTGTGTTGTGTTTGTTGTGTGTGTGTAAAGTGTGAAAATTGGTTTTTGGTACCTCTTATTGTTTTGTGTTCTTTGTTTATTATTTTTAGTATTTATTATTATTGGCCACGCCTACCTGGTCACCTGACCACCAAGCCATGCCCACTGGGCCACCAGGCCACACCCACCAATTAAACCACGCCCACAGAACTGGTAGGGAAAATTTTTAGATTTCACCCCTGTGCTGAAGTTCACCTGAATTCAGAGGCCAAGGCAGAAAATCATGCTTTGGTCCAATTGCTAAGGAAAAGCGTCAAAGACGTAAGGAAAGAAAGTAGTTCAGTGATCACTAATTGATCTAAATTATTTCCAAAATGAGCTCAAAAAACAATCCCCTCTAAAGGCCCTGAGATCTACAACCAATTAGAAGAAAGACTTTGCTCACAAGCAGTGGCTTGGTATACATTTATTGCTTAGCCATAAACCAGTATAGTAGAAGAATCCAAGTTAAATGCAAAGAAAGTCAGACTAGAGGAGGTCATTACAGTGATACTGCCCAAATATCAACCATCCCTCCTATTGCGAAAGTATCAGCTCTCAGGCCCTGCAGTACAAAAGTTGTTGGGCACAAAGGATCAGGCCCGTACATTAAACTGCAGTTCGGAAAGTTTATTGTTAAAGTCTGTACAGAAGAATCGAGTCAATAATAAATTGGCATCAGATAACGGTTGACGGGATTCAAGAGGGGTTGAATTTGCACCATTTGTGGCAGCGTAAGGACTCTGAGCTGATGATGCGCTTAACCGTGCCTCCTGCTCAGTCTGCTCTTTTACAAATGTGGAGGGGAAAAAATGTAAGACACAAACCTGGGGACTGACTTAGTATTGGCAGTTGCTGGTTTCCAGCTCTAATGATAAATTTTCTGTTAGTAAGAGGCAGGGGTGAAATCCAGCAGGTTCTGACAGGTTCTGGAGAACCGATAGCGGAAATTTTTAGCAGTTCGGAGAACCAGCAGCGGAAATTTTGAGTAGTTTCGAGAATCGGCAAATACCACCTCTGGCTGGCCCCAGAGTGGGGTGGAAATGGAGATTTTGCAATATCCTTCCTCTGGAGTTGGGAGGGAATGGGGATTTCACAGTATCCTTCCCCTGGAGTGGGGTGGGAATGGAGATTTTGCAGTATCCTTCCCTTGCCATGCCCACCAAACCATGCTCACAGAACCGGTAGTAAAAAAATTTGGATTTCACCACTGGTAAGAGGGCTAATTTACCTAAGAGTTGGGTCTTCAACTCCCTGCCTGAGCTTTCGAGTATGACTAAAAGTGTGGGTGAAACTTCACATATGATGTTCAAGCAAATAATGGCTTAATTTCCGTACCTCATTAAGCCATAACAAACCTACTCGATTACAAAGGATGAACTCAAAAAATTAAAACAGCAAATATTTCTCAGAAGCTTTTGAACATCGATCGTCATTCCGGTAGCTCCTTCTAGGAAAGATTAAATGTTTCACCTAATCACAAATGTTTAACTTGTTAAAAACAAATAAGCAATGAATAGAGGCAATGAAGCCAAGACTTTGAGAAGTATTTCATGCCACCAACATTGACTGCATCGACGTTGATCCAGTAATGTTATCCAGGACACGTGGACTCTTCCAACACAATGGCAGCATTTCCACAGTTGCAGCCTGCTCTCAATTTAAAGCAAATTGTATAGGTTAATTGACGAAGTTAAGATGCTCCTTCTCTTGTTACTCTCTTCAGTAATGAATATACAAAGAATTTATCAGCCTTTGCTCCCAAGTTTTCCTCTTGTAAAACCCTAAATTACCAGAATAATTATAGCAAGAAAGCATCTTGTACCAGTATGCAAAAATGTTCTGTAGCCAAGGAAACTGGAATGGTGAAATTAGAAAGCGTGATATTCCCTGTAACTCTTAGATTACTACCATGAATATCTAAAGCTTCTAGACCATTTATCACTTGGAAAACTGTCAGGGCTGCTGATACTGTGATAGCTTAAACACGTTAGAGCCTACGAAAGCGGAAGGTGTAGCCTAAGAGAAATAGCAATAGCACTTAGACTTATATACTGCTTTACAGTCCTCTCTAAGCGGTTAACAGAGTCAGCCTATTGCCCCCAACAATTTGGGTCCTCATTTTACCCACCTCAGAAGGATGGAAGGCTGAGTCAACCAACCTTGAGCCTGGTGAGATTTGAACTGCCAAGTTGCAGGCAGCCGGCAGGCAGCAGAAGTACTGCACTCTAACCACTGTGCCACCGTGGCTCATATAATAACAAGGTGCCTTTCAAAGCTGATCCTACGGTTTATAATGCAGAAGTGTCCCCTCTTAATATCTTATTATGGAGTAAAGAGATACAGGAAGTCCTCAATTTACGACCACAACTGGTGGTAAAACATGTTGAGATGTTGATACTCTAGAAAGAGTGCGGAAAAGAGCAACAAAGATTATTAGGGGACTGGAGGCTAAAACGTATAAAGAACAGTTGCTGGAATTGAGTATGTCTATGAAAAGAAGGATTAGGGGTGACATGATAGCACTGTTCCAATATCTCAGGGGCTGCACCAAAGAAGAGGGAGTCAGGCTATTCTCCAAAGCACCAGAGGGCAGGACAAGAAGCAATGGGTGGAAACAAATCAAGGAGAGGAGCAACATAGAACTAAGAAGAAATGTCCTGACAGTTAGAACAATTAACTAGTGGAACAACTTGCCTCCAGAAGTTGTGAATTCTGCAACACTGGAAGTTTTTAAGAAGAGATTGGACAACCATTTGTCTGAAGTGGTATAGGATTTCCTGCCTGAGCAGGGGGTTGGACTAGAAGACCTCCAAGGTCCCTTCCAACTCTGCTATTCTATTCTATTCTACTCTACTCTACTCTACTCTACTCTACTCTACTCTACTCTACTCTACTCTACTCTACTCTACTCTACTCTACTCTACTCTACTCTACTCTACTCTACTCTAAGCATCTGACTTATTACAACTTCATCGACTTGCCTCTTAAAGTCCCTGGGAAACCAAAACATTGATGTAGTCCTTGAACACAAGAAAGTCCTTCACAATGGGTTGAATAATTTTCAGCAGATGCAAACCAAGGCAGACTTTACTATGTTATCTGAACTAATTGACTATTTTCATAACCTCTTAGACTGAGATTGCATCTTCCTTTAATGTAAACCACTGAAGTATTTCTTGCAACAAAACAGCTGTGAAAGCAGGAATAACTTAAGAGTATTAAGACTTAAAAGAGGGCCATTCTTTCACTCCGAAATGGATCCACTAAATATGTATGTTATTGCTAATGACCCGTGGCACGCTATACTATCAATAATAATTTATTACATTCGCATGCCACCCAACTCCCAACAACTCACGGCAGCTCGCAACAATCAGATTACGGAAATCACAATAAAACCAATAAAAGTTTCAAGAAGGCAAGCACAACAGACCAGATGGAATGAAGGAAGGGGGTCTCAGTCCCCTCCCTCACAAAGGCCTGGGTAAAAAGCCAGGTTATATCTCAATAACTGCAAACAATTATAAAATTACATGTTGGGTCTGGGATCATGAATACATTTAGATTGATTTCAAAACTACATATGATATAACATCAGCAGTTCGAGAGTTCACTGAACTTTTGGCTCAGCTAATAGATTGAGACTCCATGCTAAAAGCAAACAATTCATGAAAAAAAAAGACCTTATTTAGCTGCCGCTATAAAGAGGTCACTTAAACTAGACTTTTTGTGTTTGAGATAAACAATCAACCGGTTTTGCATTCTTCGCATTATTTCTTCTCCAAAATTCTGGCTCAACAATAGGCTCCAAGAACCTGCTTGTTTTTTTTTTCAGGGTGACCTTGTGCATTTAACTTTTTTTCCTACTGAATTTTATAACCCCTTTGCAATATTCTTTCAGTATACATGAAGTTAAAAAAAAAAACTGACTTAAAATTTAGTTTCAAAAAGATGGCTTCCAGCACCAGACCAAAAGCGCAGCCTGTTTGGAACTTTTTAAATCACAATGTCATTTCTTCAGAACTACTTCTCCGCATCCAGTTTTGGTTGCCACGATGTAAAAAAAGATGTGGAGGCTCTAGAAAGAGTGCAGAGAAAAGCAACAAAGATGATTAGGGGACTGGAGGCTAAAACATATGAAGAACGGTTGCTGGAACTGGGTATATTGATGAAAAGAAGGACTAGGGAGTGACATCATAGCAGTGTTTCAATATCTCAGGGGCTGCCACAAAGAAGAGGGAGTCAAGCTATTCTCCAAAGCACCTGAGGGCAGGACAAGAAGCAATGAGTGGAAACTCATCAAGGAGAGAAGCAACCTAGAACTGAGGAGACATTTCCTAACAGAACAATTAATCAGTGGAACAACTTGCTTCCAAAAGTTGTGAATGCTCCAACACTGGAAGTTTTTAAGAAGTGACTGGACACTCACTTGTCTGAAAAGGTACAAGGTTTCCTGCCTAAGCATGGAGTTGGACTAGAAGGCCTCCAAGGTCCCTCCCCTGTTCTGTTCTGTTCTGTTCTGTTCTGTTCTGTTCTGTTCTGTTCTGTTCTATTCTACTCTACTCTACTCTACTCTACTCTACTCTACTCTACTCTACTCTACTCTACTCTACTCTACTCTAAATACTATGGCTTTCAACAAGCAAAGTCAGTGGAGAAAGCCAGATTCACTTAATGGCCACATTATTCACTTAACAACTATGGCAAAAAAGGCCATAAAATGGGGGCAAAGCATACTTAATACCTGACTTGCTTAGCAACAGAAATTTTGGGCTCAAACTATGTCTTTGTCTTTGACTGATAATATGCTGCTTCATCATTAAACCATCTTTCCAATTATCCTCCAGCCTCCATTTTGTCTCCAGTGCCTTCCTCCCGGCTTGGAACTGATCCAGATGGATATTTCTTCCAACAAACTTTTGCATCCTTCTGACAACGTCGAGGGGGAAGCCAGATTCACTTAACAACCGTGTTAACTAACAAAACAAATATAGCAATTCACTTTACAACGGCGGCAAGAAAGTTCGTAGCAGGAGGTCAAACTTACTTAACCCACTGTGTCGCTCAGCAACAGAAATGAACTCAATCGTGGTGGTAAGTTGAGGACTAAATGTATAGCACAGAGATACATCAGAGTTCCCCTACAGTTTTAGATATTGCTGATTCTACCAATCAGCCTATTTTGGGATCAGAAGTTCCTTTTTGTAGAGTTTGCCAGCCAACTGTGTGTTTTTTGTTTTTTGTTTTTTGTTTTTTTTGCTTTGCCAACTTGCTGTCTCAGCCTCTGGGCTTCCTAGCTCCATGACAGGAAACTCTTATGAGAAGAACGGCAGGAGTTCACGCTTCCCATATGATAGATTAACTGCTACAGTTCATTTGCTCTTGTGGATTAGCTGGGTGAGAAGCATTCACTAAAACTGACATTTTGCAAGGGGAGGATGGGGAAACGAAGTGCCTGAGAATATAGGCACACAGGGTTCACACTAGGTAGCTATTGTGTAGATGTCTCTCTCCAATGCAGCCCCTACTATAGAAGGCAGAGGAAATTGCTTATAGCTTCCCTGAGCAATTCTGCAAGGAGAGATTAGATAGATAGATAGATAGATAGATAGATAGATAGATAGATAGATAGATAGATAGATAGATAGATAGATAATGCGCAGAAGCTACACTAGCTGCAATTTGCAGGAGAAAGGATGTGCCCATGTCAAGAGCCTCAATGTCCTGCAAACTTTGCAAAGGATCAACTGTCCCAGGCTCCCTTCCCCCTCTTCTCTCCTCCTTGTTCTGCAAGGCCACCTTAACCAACACATCATGTGGGGGGGAGTTCATTCAAATGCTAATCGCTTTCAAACAAGTGAGCCCTGTATTTTTTCTCTCCTTTGGGTGGTAAGCCTAGGGATTTTTTTTTTCTTTTTTTCTTTTTAAGAATCACTTCTCCTCCTCTTTGTCATTTCCATGGTGGTGGTGCTGAATCCTGATTTATTCATTTATTTGGGGGGTGCGGGGGTGGGAGATGGGAAAAGAAAGGGGGGAAAAATATAGAATGAAAGCAAGGGGAGGGAAAGGCGAGAAGAGGCAGCCACAAAATTATAATCGATTTCCTAAAGAGTTTCATGCACTACTGCTGTTGGCTATTACTCCCATCGTCCATCTCGTTTTCCAGCCAATTTTTCTCAATAATTATTTGGCCCGGGGGAGGGGGGGGGGAAGGGGTTTCCTGGGTTTAACTTCCCTGGCATTGGAACAAGAGGTGACCAGTTAAGTTAGGCCCTTGCTCTTCTTTAAATTCCCAGGAATGTCATAAACAGACCAGGTCTGTATTCAGTATTCAGGATGCATCACAGATAACGGTCAACAAATGACGATGCTTTTAAATTTCTTCTGGGAGTATTTTTAAACATTTTTTTCCCTGCTTGAAAAAGTTAATAGTTTTTCGTTAGTAGTTTTTCTGTCCCAACTGTACTCAATCAGCTCAGTTTGCAGCCTTTCTGGCCAATCCTGTTCACTACCTGAAAAAAAGTCTTCTAACTGCATAAGAGCCTTGGTGGCGAAGCAGATTAAAGTGCTGTTAATTAGCACTTAGCTGCCAGCTGCCTGCAATTACTGCGAGTTCAAATCTCACCAGGCTCAAGGTTGGCTCAGCCTTCCATCCTTCCGAGGTAGGTAAAATGAGGACCCGGATTGTGGGGGCAATAAACTGACTTTGTATAAAATAGAACACCGCTTGGGGGGGCCAAAAGCCCTACTAAGCAGGTATATACAAAAAAAGTATGAAGGCTATTGCTTAACATATTGTAAGCCGCCCTGAGTCTCTGGAGAAGGGCGGCATATAAATCGAATTAATCAATCAATCAATCAATAATTCAATTTTCTCCTTGGATTTAATTTCCCTTTGAATTAATCTTAACTTAAAAGGAGTGAAAAGTCAGGGAGAGTGCAGAGTACTAGTGAGGCAGATGTGCAATGAAAAAGAGGATGTTTGCACATATCTCCCAGCCACGTTATACAGGTAGTCCTTGCTTTACAACAATCCGTTTAGTGACTGGTTCAAAGTTACAACGGCGCTGAAAAAAACTGACTTATGATCTTTTTCACACTTACGACCACTGTAGCATCCCCATGGGCATGTAATCAAAATTCAGACACTTGGCAACTGATTCATATTTATGACATTACTCAAACTACTGTAGAAAGTTAGCACCCATCCCTCTCCTAGAAGAATGAAATATTTTGAGAAGAATTTAAAAGGCAGAATATTATATTTCCCTGGATGAGAAATGGAGAAACATGCACTTGGAAAGCAGCCCCCACCTTCCTTAATAGCCCTCAGCAGATGTCAGCACTTAAGAGATAGATACCTCTATTTATAAGCAAATTCCCTGCAGCAAGGTCTGAACAAAGATAGGGTTAGCCCTCAGACACAATAGAAATTGCCGAACAAGCCCCTTCGTTGCATCAGCAGACCAAACATCAACCAAACCGTAGCTCAGACAAACTCCTAGGATTTGTACATGGCCCCATGGGAGTCTGACAACAGCCAATAGAACACATGTTCTTGCACAGGAACAGGAAGTTCAAGTGCAAAGCCCAAGAGAAGGTATAAAAGCCCTCCACTCTCAACT
This sequence comes from Pituophis catenifer annectens, assembly GCF_029215685.1. Lineage (NCBI taxonomy): Eukaryota > Metazoa > Chordata > Lepidosauria > Squamata > Colubridae > Pituophis > Pituophis catenifer. The sequence continues at coordinate 120,388,279 of NW_027256884.1, forward strand.
TCATGTGGTCAGCTGCCCAGAACCCATGTGCTTCTGCTTCATCATTAAACCATCTTTCCAATCAGCCTCCATGTTTCCAGTGTCTTTCTCCGAGCTTGGAACTGAACCAGATGGATATTTCTTCCCACATTACTTTGATAACAAAATTGCGTTGTCGGTGGAGAAACGCAATTCACCAAACCAAGGATTGTAAATTGAGAACTACCAGTAAAGGAAATGATGCATGAACCTGTACCATCCTGAATGCATCACCCATTGCAAATTTAATGTTCAGATACAAATTTAAACAAGTTATGGAAAGGATGATAGCTCTGTGTTTATGGAGATTCTCAGTCATCCAGGTGACAGCTGTCACAAATGTGTTTTTGTTTTCCAAAAGGCAACTGGACTGTTGTGAGGGGGAGGGGAGGGGGAGGAGGAAGAGGAGGAGGAGGAGGAGGAGGAGGAGGAGGAGGAGGAGGAGGAGGAGGAGGAGACGACAATGACTATTTGATGGATCCAGTCACAACTGATGAACATCTTCTTGTTCCTCAAGGAAAAACCAAGAAAACATCTTTAAGATGAAAGCTCTGGTTTTCAGAATTCCACTTCCTTAAAAGTAACTCCATGTGAATCACATGACAGAGAAAGAAAAGCACTGTGATCTCAAACAGGAGGAGTCAGCAATTTTCAAGCACTGCCTAAATGCTCTTCTCATAGAGATGCACTGGGGAAATTATTCCGGATTTTTTTTTCTTTCTCTCTATAAGCCTTAATTGTATGCAGTTCAATTTTGAATTAAATCTGCTCCTGTCTTGTTTTGGTTTGGTAGAATTATTCTGCTGATGGACAGAATCCCAAACTTCATAATGTCCTTCCAACTTATTTATTATCTATCTATCTATCTATCTATCTATCTATCTATCTATCTATCTATCTATCTATCTATCTATCTATAAAAGAGAGGAAGAAGTAAAATGACTTGGCAGGAAGATTAGGGAAAAGCTTGATAGGACTAGAAATCACATTAGTGTTCCATTAAGAATGCCATGAAATGGGGGGGGGAAAAACTATTTTCTATGAAAATGCCAAAGTAGAAACTACATGCGCAGAACTTCCAAATATTCCATTCATGGTTTTTTTGGCACATGAATGGTGCCTGTGGAGTGTTCCATTCACCTGATTATAAATGAATCTGTTGGGAGATTCCTCTTATCAATAAACATACCAAGACTCATACTCTTGAAATTCAAGGCCACACAGGGTTACTGTAGGAACCCTTGAAAGAGGCACCACAAGACCAAGCGAACCAGCGCTAACGTCTTGCCAAGTTCTCACAGCTCTGTGGAAACTGAGAAGCATCCACCACACATGGTTTGTATACATTGTACAGGATAAATTCTGAAACTTCATCCTGGGGAAGCAAGGTGAGATCTTACCTTGCAGGAAATGTGGAGGACATCAAACTTTACCTCAGAGAAGATGGAAATGGTCTGGTCTTCTTCATACTTTGTTTTCTTTGAAACCATAAGAATGTGGAGGGTATCAAACTTTACCTCAGAGAAGTTGGAAACGCTCTGGTCTTCTTCATACTTTGTTTTCTTTGAAATCGTAAGAATTCAAGGAGCAGTATCTGCTCTCTAACACAGCCCTGTCTGTGATCTTATTACGCAATGATACTACCTGTGAAGAAACACAGGTCCATGTGGCTTGGGATTGTGATCAAGCAGAGACACTTCTCCTTCACTGTTGATCATTAGGGAGGAGGGAAGCCACTTATGAACCTCTTTGACTTAGTTATGGACAACTTCCATCTGTACAATGTCTTAATCAACTTGGTTGTTTAACCTGATCAGAATCCAAGGCCCCTATATGCATATCTACCCCACCCTCGGCATACTTTCACTTCCTCCCCTGAGCAAAATCTACAACAAGCAAACACCAGCCACAGAACAATGCCCATAGACTTTTGCAAGAGGGGGAACGGGAGATTTGGACAAACTCTCACCTCGGAGCTCTCACATAAGTCACAAGTAAGCAAAAAGCCTTCTAAACTCAGCCGGTTCCCCTTGCCCTGAGAGGCCGATCTTCCCAGACTCTTCTCTCTCCGTCATCTCAAAAGCAACAGCCAGAAACAGAAACTGCTCCTAGTTTTCCTTCATTCTTCGGCAGGCAAAGAGATGTGCATGCTGCCACGGTAACCAAGGAAAGCAAAAAACGGAATGGCCCGGCCTCCGTTTTCTCCCCCCACCCCACCCTGCAAAGCGTTAGGTTATAAATAGAGAAGGAGGGAGAGAGGAGAAAAGCAAGGAGGAGGGCTGAGATGAAACGATAATCACAAAGTAAGTCTCCTTTTTTTTTTTTTTTGTTCCAAGTATGCAAGGCAACCCAGAGACTTCTTCAAGTTTGACACGGCTGGTCTCCGGGATTCCCGCGAAGGAAAAGATGGGGATAAGAACCGTCTGGGGGCAGGGAGGGGGGTTGTGAACTAATGGACAGAAGGGTGGATTTGGGGGATGGGAACAAGGGGAGAAGGGAGAATATTGCAAAGATTGTTCTGATCCTGATTGTGTACTTTCCTTTCTTCCCCTCCTCCTCTGGCCCTCCCAGTTTCCACCCTTGTGTAGTGGATCCAATTCAAATCCGGAGAAAATTCAAACCCCAGGGTAGTAGGAGTTTGCAAGAAAGAGTCACCTTGAAGCCTGCATTGTGCAAATTTCCAAGGATTCTTTTGTTTGCGTCTTCCTTTTGATGATTAAAAAAAAAATCGCTCCTCGTGTTTGAATAAACGCCTGAAAAAAGGATAAAAGGGTTTTACGAACTTGTACTGGGAGGAAAGGAGGGGGCAGAAACACCGCCTTCCTTCATTTTACTCATTATTACCCACTGAAGCTTTCCCTGTTAACGTGCACTTCAGGTTGAGGAGGCATCTTCCTTGGCATGCGTTTGCTTTACCCTCTTTTGCCTGCATCTCCTAATCTGGTGCTCGGTTCAATGAAGCGGCCGCAAGCCCAAGGGGACAGGAATTCCACTGGACCCAATTAGCGCTGTGCTTTGCTGACTGCTCAGTGCAACGATTGATTTAAAAATAAACTGTGTTTTAGCATCCCTGAATTAAGCAAAACACACACAGAGAGGCAACACATGCGCACATAAACATCACAGTTGCAATAAAACCATCTCCAATTGCCAAGAGCGCTACCTCAGTTTCCACTGTGGGAAAAGGAAGACTGATGATTCAACAACAGTAACGGCAGTAAACAGTAACAATACTACAGTACATTAGTCCTCAAATTACAACCATTCGTCTAGTGCCCATGAGAAGTTACAACCACACTAAAAAATTGATTTATGACCATTTTCACACTTACAACCATTGCAGCATCCCCATGATCATGGGATCAAAATTTGGATTCTTGGCAACTGTTTCATATTTATAACAGGGTCCTGTGATTAGCTTTTGTGACCTTCTGACAAGCAGAGTTACCAAGTTACTAACTTAACAACTGCAGTGATTTACTTAACCACTGTGGCAAGAAAGATTGTAAAATGGGTTTACGATCCAAAACTGATTTAACAACTCTCTCGCTTAGCAACAGAAATTTGCTAAGTCGAGGACCACCTTTATGATCAGGTGCAAGAAATTGGGAACAAGAGTTTGGTCCAAAATGAATACTGGTTTATTTCATGCCACCTCTAAACAAGAATCTGAACTACTAATGGTCAACGCAAATTGGCGGTAGATAAATCAATGGAATTCAAGATGGGCTGGATTTAGATCTTTTGTGGGCACCAAGGGAGTCGAGACGGATGACATGTTTGACCCCTCCTTCGGGCTCAGCCTCATTATCTCCTAATTCATCTTGTTGGTCAGTTCTACACTATCCAATTCTGACTACTCATTGTTTAAGTTAACAGTGCTGGCCTTGATCAAATAGACCAGGAGTGTCAAACTCAAGGCCTGGGGGCCGGATCCGGCCCAAGGGGTGTTTAGATCTGGCCTGTGGGATCACCCTGGAAGGAGGAAAGGACCAGCCCGCAGTGCCTCTGCCAGCAAAAACAGAGCTCAGGAACACCCGAGCTCCATTTTCATTGGTAGAGGTTTGCAGGAGGCCATTGCAGCCAAAATGGAGCTCGGGAGCCCATTTTCACTGGCAGAGTGCTCGGGCCACCATGTGCCCCCAACACAAGTGACATCGAGCGGGCCACATACACATCACCTCCCTGAGGTCAAACACAACCCTAATGCGGTCCTCAATGAAATTGAGTTTGACATCCCTGAAATAGATTATTTAGAGATTGTTTGAACTCCACAAGGTCCCTTTGGGCAAACTTTACTCGTATGGTCACTTTTTGTAAGGGATGGCATCTTCTTCTGAATCGCAACTACAGGCCATCATCAACGTTCAACCGTACATTTAGTGATTGCATGAAGTTACAATGGCACTGAAAAAAGAGAGTTATGATCAGACTTCACGCTTATGACCATTGCAGCATCCCCACACTCACATGATCAAAATTTGGGTGCTTGGCAATGGACATGTACTCATGACAGTTGTCCTGGTGATCATATGTGATCACCATTTGAAACTTTCCTAGTTAGTTTCCACCAAGCAAAGTCAATCAGGGGAGCCAGATTCACTTAACAGCCGCATGAATCACTTAACAAGTGCAATGATTCATTTAACAACGGAGGGGAAAAAAACCATTGTAAAATGGGATGCAACAACTTAACAAATGCCTTGCTTAAGAACAGAAAAATTTGGTTCAAATTTGATTGTAAATCAAGGACTACTTTACTTGCGGTAACTCTGGGTGAAAATCCAGAATATGTAAAAGATGAGTTTTAGGCCCTCTGAAGACAAACTGGAATATCTTAACCAACATATTGGGAAGCGTTTGCTCAAAGACCTGACTTGATGCCAAGGAAAAAATATCCCTCTTTAATTTTTTTCCCCTACCAGTTCTTTAATTTCACGAAAGAGTAGTTCCTTTAGAAAGCTGCCTCCTGTGGGAATTTTTCAGAAGTGTTGTTTCTTTGAGTGCTAACATCAAGTCTTGCTCTTAAAAAAACTGTGGGAGAATTTCTTTTCCTCCTGATAACATTCAGAGAAATGTTATCCCCTGCCCCATATTTCTCTGGCTACAAATTCGGCAGAAAATTTCAATGGAAATGGACTTGGCTTTGAAACATAAATGCTCAAATGATCTCACACCATCCCAGAATCCTACTCTCTCTAGATCAGCTCGCAAATTCATAATCTTACTTCAGGCTTTTAGAACAATATTACAAATTGATTCCCCCTTTTCTTCTTTGCTCTATAGCAGGAGTGTAAAACTCAAGGCCCGGGGGAGCGGATCCAGCCAGCGGGATGGTTAGATCTGGCCCGCGGGGCCGCCTTGGAAACAGCAAAGGATCAGCCTGCAGTGCCTCTGTCAGCGAAAATGGAGCTCTGGAGGGCCGCCGGCACCCCAGACACGAGTGATGTCGAGCTGGCCACGCCCACCCTGGCCATGTGCCCCCCGCCCCCAAGGTCAAACACAACCCTGATGTGGCCCTCTATGAAGTCGAGTTTGACACCCCTGCTCTATAGATATATGCATCTATAAACAACTCTTTCCCTCAGGTTTAATTCTGCCCGCTCTCAAGTTCTTCTGAACTTTTCAGAAGTTTTCATCAAAACAAACAAATGATGCTATCAATGAACTACATTGGCCCCCTTTCAATAGAGACAACTATTTCTAGGATTCAGCTATGTCTTCACTGATCAGTCCACCCAGAGTTGCAGGGAATAAATAATCTGATTATTTACTATGCACTAGTAAAACAGAGGTACTACTTCCAAAAATTCATCCAAAGCCACATTATGGAGTAAAAGACGTGGGTTGGACCAGATGACCTTCAAAATACCTTCCAACTTTATGATTCCATGATAGTTATGTTGAACTAAAACTGTGTTTCATTCTAGTTTTACTTATTTTACTTGACTTTCTTTTACCTTACTTAACTTTGGTTATGTTCAACTAAAAACTAAAACTCAAAACATAGCCCATGATTCAGATAAAGGTCAAGATATCTAGAGACACAGTTAAAGTTCCAAGTGGTAATGCACAAATTAAGATGCTACAGTGGAGACTATAAGCAGCTCAGGGTTGAACTGCTGTGGCTTTTGATGTTCTCTGAGCTTGGCTTTCTTCTCGCAAATATTGGTGTTACTTGAACTCCAAGGGCCCAAGATAAGACAGAATGAAAAATCACCTCCAGTAATTGTCTTGGCCTCTGATACCATCTTATGAACTTCTCAAGAGCTAATCTCTTCCAGGAACTGTGCGATTTATGAATCCGACTCCCAAGGAAATTAGCTTTCCAGGGAACCCAAACTAGTAATCTGACCTCTATTTACTTCTGTATTTACTTACTTATTCACTCACTCACTCACTCACTCACTCACTCACTCACTCACTCACTCACTCACTGTCAGGCAAGAACAAACTCACATTTGGAAAGTTCAAACAGGCAACTTTATTGTTCTATGCCTATTTCACAGGAATCCTTCCAGACTAAAAACTTTCTAAGGCTCAAAGGCATTCAGGGAATGGTCAGACCTTGCCCTTCTTTGTTTACGTAAATGATTCCAGACTAATTTCCCACTTGATTCCTCCTCCAGATTGGGACAATTGGTCTCCAACGTTTAGCTATAATGACTTGCATGCTATTAACTTCCAAACCACTCTGGAAGGCTTATGTCAAGAAGAAGAAAAACTCCCACTAAAACCAACTCATAATAGTCGAAACAACAACATCTGAATGGTGACACCAAACGGGGACAGGGTAATCTCATCGTCCTCAAATGCTTCAAGACATAGTTCTTGAAGAACTATGTCTTCAAGAATTTTTGGAAGCCTACCAAGGGTTTAGGAGTAGAACGTCATCTTTCTATGTCTCTACTCAATGTCATTGATCTTATTCACACTCAGAAGCTATGGAACAGAATGAGAGACTGGAGCTGCAAAGAAAGACTATAGATACTGTAGGATTTGGATCTGTTTCAGCCTTTACTCCTAATGTAAGCTCTTAATCACATCCTAGACTCCAGGCTCTTCTTCTTCCATTAAGGAGGGACCTCATGACAGATATAAAAATTATTTAATGTTACTCTATGATCTAAAATGTACTCTGCATATCCATTCTACCTATCCGCATGAATCTCTCAGAGTGTTGGTTTATATGGATGTACAATATTGAAGAATTTGTACTTCTTTCCCCATTTAACATCAGGGCATGTTTTGTGATCATCTGACACTCCTGGAAGCTATGTTTTTTTTTTACATTGGACATTTTTTTAAAGAAATCCAAGATTATTTGGAAGTGCAATGAGCTCTTGAAGATGATTTATTAGAAGATAAGACATTTCTCAACCAACACATAGAACTGATAAAACTATCTGGAGCCGTGGTGGCACAGTGGTTACAATGCAATATTGCAGGCTAACTTTGCTCACATTGCCAGAAGTTTGATTCTTTCAAACCTGACCGGCCCAAGGTTGACTCAGTCTTCCATCCTTCTGAGGTCAGTAAAATGGGACCCAGATTGTTGGGGACAATACTCTGACTCTGTAAACCACTTAGAGAGGGCTGAAGGCACAGTAAAGCAGTATATAAGCCTAAGTGCTATTTTTATCTCCATCTTCCCCAGGATCTCACCTACCTGCTTAATTAAATATTGGAATGGAACATCATGATAGACTTGAAATTTCCAAATCTAACAATTAACAGAAATGCAAGAATCCCGATCCTAAAATCTTTTCTCTCCCCTTGCATCACCAACTGGCATGTCCAAAAGGACCCAAGAAGAAAAAGCAGACAAATATGAGTACTGTTCTTTAAATGGGAACCATTGCTTTTTATTATTATCATTTTTATCATATGGTTTGCTTTGATGGCATTTTGATGATGCTGGGTGAACAGCAGAATTGATGACATTTTGATGATGCTGGGTGAACAGCAGAATTGAAGTTCATGAAATAAAACACACACAGGGAGAGAGAGACATAAATGTATCAAGCTGTTTCAAAATCAAAGATTAATACACATACACACATGACAGCCTCTTTGAAGCATAAGAAATCAGCAAATCCAGTCTCTAAATCTGCATTTGGTTTTCCAAAATGCACACTTTGTTGTGCAAACTGGGTTCACACCTCGGGCCAACAACCCCACTGCGTCTTTTCGTGTAATGAAAAAGCCAAACAGCCTATATTATTATCAAAAGTCACCTAGGTGTCAACCTTAAGTACACCTTCTCTGCTCGGATTTAATGAATGTCTCATCGGTGCACATTTCATCTTTTCTTTCTTATTGTACGAGTATTAAAACAAAAAATACCGTCCACAGAATGGGGAGAAACACATTTTTACATTGCTGGTTTACAACTGAGAAAAACATACATACATACATACATACATACATACATACATACATACATACTACATACATACATACATACACTTGTTTCTTATCGCATTCTTTTACCACTGTAAGAGATGGGGGAGGACAGCATACAATTTGACCCATCAGCAATAAAATAAAAATAGAAAACATTCAGCAAATTCACTGACAGAACAGCTGAGTTTACACCAGACTCCAATCTATCTTCTTGGATTAATGGGAGATCACATTTCCATAAGAATAAAGTCAATTTAAAACGCTCATCTGGAGGAAGACACCATTAATGGATGAAAGCTATGGAAGGCACACAGGGGTTAAATTAATGAATATTAACCGTCTATGTTTAAATTATTTTCAAGGCAACGATACTAAACCAGGGAAAGGAAAAAAAAAACTGAACAAATTAAAAGGCTATGTGGTGTGAGTCTGCTGGCTTCGATAACAAATCCATATTATTTTAAAAAATAACAATGACTTACGACCACAACTGAGCCCAAAATTTATGTTGCGAAGTAAGCCAGTTAAGTTCATTTTGTCCCATTTTATAACCATTAACAGTTGTTAATCACTGCAGTCGTCAAGTTAGTGACGTGGTTGTTAAGTGAATCTGATTTTCCCACTGACTTTTTGTTTGTCAGGAGGTTGCAAAAGGTGATCACATGATCCCGGGACACTGCAACCGTCATAAATTCGAACCCATTGCCAAGCATCCGAATTTTGATCCTGTGATCATGCAGGTGCTTGCAATGGTCGTAAGTATGAAAAACAATCATTGGTCACTTTTTTTAGTGCCATTGTAACTTCGAACGGTCACTAAATCAACTGTTGTAAGTTGAGGATTACCTGAATTTAGTCTTTTGCATGGAATAGCCATGCATTCTACATCTTCAATCTCTGAACACCCCTTTAGTTTTGCTTCCTCTAACAAACAAACACAGTTAGACCATCATATTAGTCCATACAATCAGTGGTGGGTTGCCCCCGATTTGGACCGGTTCTATAGAACCAGTAGTAAATCCGGCAGGAGGCTCCGCCCACTGACCCTGATATCATCAGAAGCAATCTGCGCATGCGCAGAAGTAAGGCGCGTACGCGCGATCCTGTTGCGAACGGGACGGGACATGGTTGTATGCAAGGATGGGTTCTACTTACCTTTACTACTGAAGGTAAGTAGAACCCATCCTTGCATACAACCATGACTGAGCTCTGAAATTACAGTCGTTAAGTCACGATGACTGTAAACATGGTTATCGCATGACCAAACTCAATTTTACAATCTTTTTTTTTTTGCAGTGGTCATTAAGTGAATGAGTGCCATCGTAAAGTGAGCATGTTGGACCTAAAGCAAATGCAGCAATTGTTAAGCAAATAATACAGTCATTAAGCAACCTAGCAGTCATTAAGCAATCCCATTGTTCTCTATGGGACAATTTTTGCTACAAACCGGAAAAAAAGAATTGGTTTCCAGTAAAAAAAAAATGTCATAATTTTGAATCTCACCGGAGATTCAGCCTTCCATCTTTCCAAGGTGGGTAAAATGAGGACCCAGACTGTTGGGGGCAATAGGCTGACTTTGTAAACCACTTAGAGAGGGCTGTAAAACATTGTGAAGTGGTATATAAGTCTAAGTGCTATTGCTATCCTGTTTTCCCCAAAATAAGACATCCCCTGATAATAAGCCCAATCGGGCTTTTGAGAGCATGGCAATAAGGCCAAGTACTTATTTCAGGGTTCAAAAAAAAATTAAGACAGGGTCTTATTTTCGGGAAAACATGGTAAAAATCAATCACATGATTGTGGGGTGCTGCAAACAGCCATAAATATGGTCAGCCACTGAATGTCCAAAATTCAGTCATGTGACCAGTGGGGGGGACAGACAATGAACTTTGAAACTGGGTCTCAAGGTGTGTGTTTTTTTTTCGGGGTCCATCAGGGTTTCGGTCACTAAACGACCGGATTATAAATTCAGGCCTGTATGTATTTCCCAACTGGAGTGGATCAACATGCCAGACTGAACAACTAAAAAGAGCCGTTTCAGCCTTCTTCATTTATATTCTGTTTTTCTTTCAGAAAATCAAGGTACTTTACATATTATTTTAGTAAAAACATTAGGCCGAGATGAAGACAAGCTTTGAACATGGCAATATGGTGTGCTGGTTTCAATATGCTTCAGTGAATTTTTCACAGTCCATGCATAATTCTCTGGTACAATGCAGTAAGCTATAAAGCTACAAGTAAGGTTTCACAATATTATGTCGAAAGGAACATAATACGATATGTCTCATAGGCCAGGGGTGTCAAACTGGATTTCTTCAAGGGCCGGATCAGCATTGTACTTCTCCTCTGCGGACCGGCTGGAGGGGGAGAGACCGGTTGGATGCCTCCCTTCCGGCCAAAATGGGGCATGGGGGGCTGCAGGCGCCCCCTGCGCAGCTCATTTTGGCCAGCAGAGTGTTACAGGAGGCCGTCCAGGCTGAAAATGGGATACGGGGGAACCCACACACCCCCACAACCCATTTTGGCTGCCACAGGCACCGCGGGCCAGTCCTTTGCTATTTTCAGGCTGGCCCCGTGGACCAAATATAAGCACCCTGTAGGCTGAATCCGGCCCGCAGACCTTGACTTTGACACCCCCGTCATAGGGTATGTATAGGTCATTGATGGCAAACCTTTTCGGCACCGAGTGCCCAAACTGGAATGTGCACATGCCGGAGTGCCAGAAACCCAAAGACCAGGTGGCCGGTGCGCATGCTGGTCTTCGGGTTTCCCGCACATGAAGACCAGGTGGCCAGCATGCATGCGTGCATGTGCTGGAAACACAAAGACCAGGTGGCCGGCGCATGCATGCGCCCTGGCCAGCTAGTCTTCGGGTTTCCGGTGCTCCAGCATGCACGAAGACCAGCTGGCCAGCACACATGCATGCCGGAAACCATAAGAACAGCTGATGACAGCACGCGTGCCCACAGAGAGAGCTCTGTGGGCACGCACACATACAGGTTACGAATGAACCCAGCCAAAATAGCCCATATTTCAAAGGAGGCTTGAGGATAATATAATACTGTGTTTCCCCCAAAATAAGACCAGGTCTTATATTAATTTTTGCTCCAAAAGACGCATTAGGGCTTGTTTTCTGGTTAGGTCTTATTTTGGGGAAAATATAGTACTATTTTTTTTTTTTTTTTTGGTATTTTATTAAATTTGTATACGGCCCTACGCCCGAAGGACTTATGGTGAACAGCCATAAAATAAAACATATAGATACAAAATTTAAAATAGAGATAAAACAAAATTAAATAAACTTGGCTGAACCATTTTAAATCCCCAATAGTTTAAAACCAAATTTAAAATTCCCATTTAAAAAGAGGAAAATTTAGGTCAGGCCAGCTTGATGAAATAGGAACGTCTTAAGCGCGCGACGGAAGGTACGCAGATCCGGGATCCTCCGTATCTCCGGGGGGAGCTCGTTCAAGATAGTAGGTGCCCCCACAGAGAAGGCTCTCCCCCTGGGGGCCGCCAGTCGACATTGTTTGGCCGATGGCACCTGGAGGAGCCCCTCTCTATGGGAGCGTACTGGTCGGTGGGAGGCTATTGGTGGTAGCAGGCGGTCCCGCAAATAACCAGGTCCTAAGCCATGGAGCGCTCTGAAGGTGATAACCAAAACCTTGAAGCACACTCAGAAGACCACCGGGAGCCAGTGCACCTCGCGCAGGAGAGTGCGTTACTAAATGCACCCATCTGGCTGACAATCTTAACTGGGGCTTATTTTGGGCGGTAGGGCTTATATTATGAGCATGCTGAAAAGTCTTAGAGCCGAGGTGGCACAGTGGTTAGGGTGCAGTACTGCAGCTACTTCAGCTGACTGCTAGTTCAGCAGATCAGCAGATCAAATCTCACCGACTCAAGGTTGACTCAGCCTTCCATCCTTCCGAGGTGGGTAAAATAAGGACTCAGATTGTTGGGGGCAATATGCTATTTAGTATACTGTCTTTGGTGTAAGCCGCCCAGAGTCCTCGGAGAGTGGGTGGCATAGAAATATGAATAATAGAAATATGAATATGAATAATAAAGTCATGCTAGGACTTATTTTTCAGTTGGGTCTTATTTTCGGGGAAACAGGGTATCTAAGCTTTTCTAACTTTAGAACAGGGATAGACAATCTTTGGTGGCAAACAGTCATTTGGAGGATGGCGATGAAAACCTCAAATTGAGTGGGATATACTTATAACGGCCAGTGATCATAATAAAAAAAAATCAGTTTGAATTGATTTGATATGAATGGATTGAGTTTCACACTCTTATGTAGAATTAAGTATAGGAGAATTCATTTTTTAAAATTGCAATCTTCCTCTTTTGTAAATGATAAAATAGTTTTCTTCTATTTCCAACTTCAAAATGGCAGAAACTATTAATGGTTGTTAACTAATTAAAGCCAATGGTTGTTAGCCGATGGTTGTTAGCTAATTATAGGTATATATGGAAGACAGTTTGGTTAGTGCTGAAGACAACAGGTTAGAAATTGGGCAACCATGGGGTTCTAGCAGGGGTGAAATCCAGCAGGTTCTGATAGGTTCTGGAGAACCGGTAGCAGAAATTTTGAGTAGTTCGGAGAAGTGGCAAATATCACCTCCGGCTGGTCCCAGAGTGGGTGGGAATGGAGATTTTGCAATATCCTTCCCCCTGCAGTTGGGAGGGAATGGGGATTTTTCAGTATCCTTCCCCTGGAGTGGGGTGGAAATGGAGGTTTTGCAGTATCCTTCCCCTGCCATGCCCACCAAGCCACGCCCACAGAACCGGTAGTAAAAAATTTTTGATTTCATCACTGGATTCTAGTTCTGCGTTAGCCATGAAAGCTGGCTAGGTGACTTTCCTACCTCATGGGGTAGTTGTTGTGAGAAAAATAGGTGGAAGGAGTATTAGGTAGGTTCGCAGCCTTGAGCTGTTTACAACCAATTTAAAAGGTGGGACATCCTTGATGTACAATTGAGATCAAAATTTCTGTGGTTAAGCAAGGTAGTTGCTTAATGAATTGTTGCCACATTTTATGACCATTTTGCCAGTGAATCATGCAGCTGTTAAGCCAGTCTGGATTTCCACATTGATTTTGTTTGTCAGAAGCCAGATGGGAGGGATATATAACTGGTGATCACATAACCCCAGGATGCTGCAACTCAGGGGTGGTATTCACTTACTTTCCCTACCGGTTCACAAATGTGAGTGCACGCACGCATGTGCCCGGCCTTCCACGCATGCGCTTTGCTGGTGCACGTGCCTTCCATGCATGTGCCCGGCCTCAAAAACGTGCCTAAATAGGATGGCATAGAGCCAGAGTGGGTGTGTGGGCCAACCCGCAATTTCCACTAATGATTCGGGCAAACCGGTCTAAACCGGCTGAATACCACCTCCGCTGCAACTGTCATAAACACCTGCCAGTTGCCAAGTGCCTGCATGTTGATCATGTGACCTTGGGGTTGTCGCAATGGTTGTAACTCTGAAAAATGATCAACCTAAGTCACTTTTTTTCAGTGCTGTTTTAGCTTCCAACAGTCACTAAACACATGGTTGTAAGCCGAGGACTACCTGCAAATAAATCAACAAATAATGAAACCTTTAGGATCAGAGGAAAGAATTAAAGAGAGGAACGAGGTAAATAAGACATTCAGGCTGTTGCTTTTCCACTTGCTCATGGGTTTCCCAAAACACGAGGTCAACCACTGGATATAGAAACATCTTTTTCCCCCAGATGTGTTGTATTATACCCCAATTTCTAATGAGCACACCTGGAGAGCACCAGGCTGGAGTAGACTGGACAAGACAGAATGATGGACAGGCTCTATGTTCGGCTCAGCATGTTGTATGAACCCAATGGCGTTCATATGTTTTGTTCAATGAACCTTAGTCAAACAAACCATGAGCGTGATGGATAACCCAACCATGGTGCCAGTCGGCAGGGCGCTGTTCTTCTGAAAAATTGTTCAAGTGATTAACGACGTTGACAACACGTGCCGTCATGTATGTATGATATTAGCCCTACTACTTGAGACAGTGCAGTTTTCAGTAGTTTCATTTTTTTAAAAAAAATAAATCAATAAATTTTCATCTCCCAGTAAGAAAATGGGGTGAAAAAGAGAGGTGTGCAACTTTAATTTATTGGGCAGTTTGCAAACTATTACTGTACTATACTGAAAATTGTAATAATATTTAACTGTTACTAATAAACGCTGTGAGTTTAAATGGACTCCAGGGGATGGTAGAGGACAGGAAGGCTTGGACGAACGTTGTCCATGGGGTTGTGATGGGTCGGACACGACTTCACAACTAACAACAACAAATAAACACTAGCATTGTTGTTGTTTTTAGTATCCTCCTTATAGTTCCCCACTATTTACCCAATGAATAAACAAAGATTGCAATCATTTACAATGCCATGTTAATTCCCATCCTACAGCTTTCTATTTGCCAAGGGGAAAAAATGAACTCTAAATGAGAAAAATGACTCCATCCATGAATGTTCCTAACGTAATAGATAGTCCTCGACTTACGACCACAATTGAGTCCAGAATTTCTGTTGCTAAGCAAGACAGTTAAGTGAATTTTGTGCCGTTTTACGACCATTCTTGCCACGGCTGTTAATTATTAACAGTTGGTAAGCTTCCCCCATGGACTTTGCGAGTCAAAAGGTCGCAAATGGTGACCAAATGACCCTGGGACACTGCAACCATCATAAATATGAACAGTTGCCAAGCACCCAAATTTTCACCACATGACCATGAGGATGCTGCACTGGTCATATGAGTGGAAAACAGTCAGAAATGCCTTATTTTAGTGCTGTTGTAACTTGGAACAGAGGGGATGCAATGGCTCAGTGGCTAAGACACTGAGCTTGTCGATCAAAAGGTCGGTAGATCAGCGGTTCGAATACCTAATGCCACATAATGGGGTGAGCTCCCGTTACTTGTCCCATCTTCTGTCAACCTAGCAGTTCGAAAGCACGTAAAAAAATGCAAGTAGAAGAATAGGGACCACCTTTGGTGGGAAGGTAACAACATTCCATGCGCCTTTGGAGTTTAGTCATGCCATCCACATAACCACAGAGACGTCTTTGGACAGCGCTGGTTCTTCGGCTTTGAAACGGAGATGAGCACCAGCCCCTAGAGTCGGGAACGGCTAGCACATATGTGCAAGGGAAACCTTTTATCTTTACCTTTTTAATTTGGAACAATCACTAAACAAATGGTTTTAAGTGAAGGACCACTTGTAGGTTCCAAATTCTAAGTCATCTGAAGGAGTTTATCAGCCAGGCATACCTTTTAATGATCCAGCAACCCATCTCAAGATTTGAATAACCGGGGGGAAAAAGAGAAAAGACTAGTCTTACTCTGCAATTATTTGCTTGGTTTCACTATGAAAAAAATTCCAGAGATAAATGTTCTGTGCAAACTGTTTTTTGTTTCTATTCATCCTCTAAAAATACCTCCATAAAAAAAGCATGCAACTCCAGGAAAAAAAAAATACTGATTAAAAAAAGTTCTTGTTCTCATTTTTATAACTAGGAATAAATCAGCACGGATGTTCCAGTTTTATTACTTTGAAGTGTCACTTGCCTTGAAGTACTATGGTTTATGTTATGTTAAGTTTCCTCCCTTCCCCTTTTCCTTCTGATATGGGGGTGAGGGAGGAAAATAAACTTCGCAGCTCCCCAGGGTTCCTTAAGAAGTAAAAGAAAACCGAGCCTTCCCTTTCCCATTTCTTTAAGACCCACAAAATAAATATCAAACTTACAAGGTTAACTAAGCAGCATTTGCCGAAGGCCATAAACCTTAAAAGTGCAGAAGGATTGCTAGTGAAAAGGGTTTAGATAATGAGGTGTGTTGATGTCGGCTTGACTAAATTGGATTAATTGCTACATGGGGGTTAAGACCATTTGTAGTTCCTCTATTTTCCCTTCTAATCTAGAACATTTGCTATCTGGGTCAAAGGTTCAGTGGGAGCATGTGCAAATTGCAACTTTGGGCATTTATTTCCAGTGCTGGCATTTTTCCCCCGTTCTTCCTTCAAATGCCATTCGTCTCGGAAGAGTGGCATACTGAGAAATCTCCCACAGGGTTTATCTTGCCAGTTGTGGCATGTACGACAGCGTGGCTCCAATACGGTTGGTCGTTAATTCTTGCCCTAAAGCAGTAAACACTAATTGTGGTTTCCTTTTTCCTTCCCTTTGACAAATCCTTCCAGCTCGGAACCTTATAAGGTGCTTGTTAAAACTGTGATAACATATATAGACATCCAGATAACTGTAAAATGTAAGAAATGAAATTCATCAGGGGCTCCACGCATGCAGTTCCCTCCCTGAACGCTAACAAGACATTAGAACGTATCACATCTCTCTATATAACGATGGTGACCAACTCCAAATAACCTCCTGTCACTTTGTGGCTTCATGCAGATGTTGCACAGCACAAGAGGCAAACTCAAGTTGTGCGATATCTGCAAGACAAACATAATTCTTTAATACCCTGTTTCCCCGAAAATAAGGCCCACTCGGAAAATAAGCCCTAGCATGATTTTTCAGGATGCTCTTAATATAAGCCCTATCCCAAAAATAAGCCCCAGTTAAGATAATCAGCCAGAAGGACACAATTAGTATCGTATTTCCCCAAAAATAAGACATAACCAAAAAAAATAAGCCCTAATGCATCTTTTGGAGTAAAAAATATATTTTCGGGGAAACACGGTATACATTTCTCAGACCTCAATCCAGTGGTGGGATTCAAGTAATTTAACACCTGGTTCTCTGTCCTAATGATTTCTTCCAACAACCAGTTTGCCAAACTGCTCAGAAAGTTAACAACCGGTTCCCAGTGGTGCAAACTGGCTGAATCCCACTACTGCCTAAATCCAGGCTTCAAATCTGATTGGAATGGATTCAGGTGGTTTGTTCTTTTCACATATGTCTAGGACTGACTGACCACCTTTTTTACAACAATCCTTGTCCCAAAGGGGAAATTGCAATCCATTTAACTAAAAGGGCTTAAAGTAGGAGTGCCCAAACTTGGCAACTTTAAGAACTGTGGACTTCAACTCCCAGAATTCCCCAACTAGCCATGCTGGCTGAGGAATCTGGGGAATTGAAGTCCACAAATCTTAAAGATGCCAAGGTTGGACAGTCCCTCGGCTAAACCACTGTAGGAAGTTAAAACTCACCCCTCTCCTAGGAGAATGAAATATTTTAGGAAATATTAAAAAGGCAGAATATTATATTTCCCTGAATGAGAAATGGAGAAACATGTTTTAAAGACAAAGCAGCTCCCTGCAGCTCCCTGTTCCCCCACCTTTGTCAATGGGCCATCAAGGCCGGAGCCAGTTCACTCATTCCCCCCACTTTTGATAATGGGCCATTAAGGTCTGAGCCAGGCTCAAGCAAGCTTGGGAGACAACCTACAAAGTTAGCTAAGACCCCTGCCCCCTGGGAGTCTGACAACCAATCAGGATACATTTCTTATACAGGAACAGGAAATACTAAGATGGGGCCCAAGAGAAGGTATAAAACCAAGGGACTCTCATCAACTCAGCCCTCTCCCTTTTTCTTCTGCACCCAGCATCTTGAAGCATGTGATCGCCTTTTCTGTTCAGGAACTCAAGCCATGTGATTCCACCATTAATCCATCTTTCTAAGCAGTCTCCATGTTTCCAGTGTCTTTTTCCCCACTTGGAGCTGAACCCAGATGGACATTTCTTCCAACACCACAAAATATTGCATCACTTATACTGCATTACACATAAAATATAGAAGAAAATATATAAAATATATAAAAAAAGAACACCGCTTTGGGGTGGGGTGGGGGGGCAAAAGCTGTACTAAGCAGGTATATACAAAAGTATGAAGGCTATTGCTTAACGCATTGTAAGCCACCCTGAGTCTCCGGAGAAGGGCGGCATATAAATCGAACCAAATAAATAAATAAATAAATCAGTCAAATGTGTCATTTCTATCTTTCAGGTTAAGAAAAAGAAATTTTTCCCCTTTTTATCATATATGCTTTTTCCACATCCTGAAGTTTGGTGGGACCATCCATGGCAGATTAAATCACTAGAAATGCTACTTTTAGCTCAGGGTCTTTCCTCGTCAATTACTACAGGAGGAGATCAAAGCAGAATCAAATCCCATATGAGAAAGCTGCATTTCTTGCAAATGTCTCCTGATTAATGAGGACTGCAATTATCTCCTGGAAGTGATAAAGCATAAGCCAGCTTCATCTGCACACTTAGTCCTTTGGGTTCTCTCTCTCTTTCTCCCCCCCCTCTCTCTCTCTCTCTGTGTGTGTGTGTGCGTGCGTGCGTGTGTATTTGTAAACTCATTTCTCTTGTTTTTCTCTTGCAAACTATAGGAAACAACCAGACACTTAAAACCTTTTAAATCAATAAACCTGGCTGGGATCATTGGAGGATAAAGGTGTCGTACAGATGTAAGCCAGGCGGTTATGAAAGGCAGTTATTGTGTGAGGGTTATACAGGTAGTGCAGATTAGTCACAGTGCCAAATAAACTTTTACAAAAAGAAAAGCAAGGAAAAGGAAAATAAAATCTGAGGACTCGTGATAAGTCAACCTAAGAGGTGCTAAAATATTTCCTAAAAGTAGGGTAATACATTCAACGTTAATTTTGTTGATTTGATACATGGAACAGAGGTCATGAAAACATTGCTGTATATTCCTGGGCAGACATCATCTAGGACAGGGGTGTCAAACTTGATTTCATTGAGGGCCGCATCAGGGTCGTTTGACCTCGGGGGGCCGGGGTGAGCATGGCCAGCTCGACGTCACCTGTGTCAGGGGCGCCTGTGGTGACCCACGTGCTCTGCCAGTGAAAGCAGGCTCCAGAGCTCTGTTTTCAGCTGCAATTGCCTCCTACAACCCTTTGCCAATGAAAACGGCTCCATTTTTGCTAGCAGAGGCATCACGGGTCGGTCCTTCACTGTTTCCTGGGTGCCGTGGGCCAGATCTAAACACCTCACAGGCCAGATCCGGCCTCCGGGCCTTGAGTTTGACACCCTTGATCTAGGAACACAAGTCACAGTAACCTATACTATGCTGCGCGAGCTGCACTGGCTCCCAGTGGTCTTCCGGGTGCACTTCAAGGTGTTGGTTATCACCTTTAAAGCGCTCCATGGCATAGGGCCTAGCTATCTTCGAGACCGCCTGCTGCTACCGACGACCTCCCAGCGACCCGTGCGCTCCCACAGAGAGGGCCTCCTCAGGGTGCCATCAGCCAAACAATGTAGGTTGGTGACCCCCAGGGGGAGAGCCTTCTCTGTGGGGGCACCTACCCTCTGGAATCAGCTGCCCCCAGAGATAAGGAGAATCCAAGACCTCAGTGCCTTCCGCCGTGCCCTTAAAACCCACTTTTTCCAGCAAGCCGGGCTGGCTTAGGAAGAAATTTTTTAAAATTTTTAAATGTTTAATTGGTTTGTGGTTTTTTAAATTTTGGACCAAATTTATATAGATTTTAATTGTTTTTAATATTTGTATTTCATGTTTTTAATTTTGGCTGTGCACCGCCCTGAGTCCTCAGGGAGAAGGGCGGTATATAAATTGAAAAAATAAATAAATAAATAAATAAATAAATAAATAAATAAATAAATAAAAAATAAATAAATAAATAAATAAATAAATAAATAAATAAATAAATAAAAAATAAATAAATAAATAAATAAATAAATAAATAAATAAATAAATAAATAAATATATATGTCCGCTGAACACCCACATTAAATAAAAGTTACAGTTCCATTAATTGTCAGGAGCTGGATAAGCACCTTGTTAATTAATCTATTTCCCTGCATTAATTATACACCAGGTCACAAGAGAGATCCGCCCACGCCAATTTGTTTTCTAGTAAAATGACCGAACCTCAAGTTGACTTTCTTTTCAAGCTTTTGCATTTAAACATAGGGGAGCATCAAGAGTTACCACCTGACTTCCTTTATCTGGTTGCAAATGTCCTCCAGAAAGCAGCAAAACTATAAAAAAAACACTTTTTTTCCCCATCACTAGGGTGGGTGGGTGGGGGAAACAAACAAACTGCAGAATAAATATACTGCCACTTCCTCTGTATGGTTAATGTATGTTATTTGGACTAATCATTCATTAAGCTCCCTAAAGGCCCTAAAGCTTCCTTTATCGTTGCAATGAAATTCAGTGATTGCAATGGAAGCCTTCCTACAATTATGAGATAGAAAGAAAAATGACAAAATTGGAATGTAAGCTAAAACAGACACAGTGTGGTTGAACTATCACTTCTCACTAGGCCCATGTGTTTGGTACTTAATAACCTGGTTCGTGTCTTCACACCACTAATCTCATGTCACCACTGTGGCCTTCTCTCCTTAGAAAACATCCCTGAATATCTTGGGTGGCAGGCACAGATGCCATAATCATTCCCTTTCTACGGAACGGAAGGGATCGAGAGAGAAAATATATCAAATTTAAAAAAAAAAAAAAAGGAAATCAAGGTGCTAAAGTGAAAGCCAATCTAGGAATATAATGCTGGAGAAAAGGATCAGTCTTGGTCCAGTCAAAAGCTGAGATATTCAAAGAAAGAGTTCACAATCTCAGATTCCATTGGGCAAGTCAAAAACGGGCTGAATGAAGTTGTATTCCGATAATTACTTTTATACGGATATATAAAACCTCTCACAAGCTCAGCAGGATTTGCATTATGATTCTACCAAGGAGACCATTTCTTCCAGAAGTTCTACCTTGCAATCTGGTCCTCCTCCATCCACTATTCCATCATTTTCTCTACTCAGTAGTAGCAGAGATGTTTAGAGATCAGAGATCAAGATTCAGAGATTGGACAGGCAGCAACCTCAAATGACTGGTTCTATGTCAGAGTGCGCACAGTGTGACTATTTTGAGACAACCCAGGAGCAAAATACGGTTTCTCTTTCAAATAGTGGTTTATCTACAAGAAATATATACATACACATACTAGGCAAAGTCAGACAATCAATCATCAACTACAGCAGGGAAGCACAGAGAGAGAGAGAGACAGAGATGCCTTCACAGGGTCTTTCTTATATATACAGCCTCTTAAAGTTGTATCAGCCCAAAAACCTTGCTGACACATTCCTAGCTTTTTATCATTGTAGCAGATCTTAAAGTATTTCTTTCATCACTGTGGTCAGCTTTTGAAGTATTTCCCTGACATTCTGCCTCAGCGTCATTCCCTGACCCAAACTCAGTCAGTCACTTTGGATCCTCATTCAATCTTGGCATCTCTTTCTCTCCCAAAGAAGAACCTTTCACAAATTTTGGCATCTCTAAAGGCCAAATCGAATAATTTAAGGAACAAGATAAAGGTTAAGTCCTTGACTTACAACCATTCAAAGTTACAACGGCACTGAAAAAAGTGACATGACCATTTTTCATATGGTTACAGCATCCCCATGGTCACGTGATAAAAATCCGAATGCTTGGCAACCAGCTCATATTTATGACAGTTGCGTGTCCCAGGGTCATGTGATCACCTTTTGTGACCTTCTGAGAAGCAAAGTTCAATGGGGTAGTCAGATTTACTTAACAATTGTGTTACTAATTGAACAACTGCAGTAACTCACTGAACAACAGTGTCAAGAAAAGTCCTAAAATGCTGCAAAAGTCACTAACACTGTCTCGCTTAGCAACAGAAATTTTGCATTCAATTGTGGTCCTAAGTCGAGGACTACCTATACTGTGTATTTTCGCTCAGATATCTGACCCTTTTTCAAGAAAGAGTGAGCAAGATAATCTTCCAAGGAAAACAGATGAACAGGAACTATTCTTTTTACCTAGCATGACATGAACTTACAGAATTTATAGCAGAGCAGATAGAAATTCCCCAGAAAGCTTTTCAAAAGAGAATTATTTAAACTGTGGCTCTGCTTGTGCCTTAAAACCTAGATGTTAATCAGGTTTAAAAATCGATTTTTTTTGACAAGGCAAATAAAGAACAGGACTGGTATTTAGTACTTATAAAATAATCCTTTTGTATATAAGGCCATACATAATAGATGGTGACTCTCCGGAATAAAAGAAGTTTTCCCACTCCTGTTGACATGGTAACTCAAAATGTCATTTCCTATCACTTCTTCTTTGTTAATAATGCGATGAGAGAATGACAATGTACAATATTCACCTTAATATTAAATTAAATTCAGATTAGGGAGAGAACGCATTGTGCAATGTTCATAAAAGAGTTAAATGCTTCAGAGCTTAGCTGCGTCTCCTAGTAAGGATAGAAGATTTATGCACAATGAATTTCCAATCACTGATCTTCACCAGCTGAGCTGTCACTCAAATTCTATGTATTTTGTATAGTTTTATCTCCCTGACTCCTTTCTTGTTGTGAACATATGCAAATAAAAAGCATATTCTTCTATCTATGGCAACTTTGAAAATCAGCTAAACTAAATATAGCCACGTACGGCACCAAGTAAGAATGTTTGCATTGAAGATTTGTGGTTCTTCTCTGCTTTTGTCCTCATTCTCTTACATGTGGTGGGAAAGATTATTTTCTGAGGAGGAAATAAAAGTAGAGGATATGGTAGCTAAATTCTGAGAAACTTTCTGTGTTCCAAGCATCACATTGCTAGATATATCGCGCAGAAGGTGATTCAGCTGCTGCAAAATGATAAGGAAAGTCTATGGCCGTGATGGCAAACCTATGGCACGCATGCCACAGGTGGCACGTGGAGCCATATCAGTGGGCACATGAGTGTTTTCCTGGCTCATCTCCGGTGCGCATGCACACGCCAGCCAGCTGATTTTTGGGCCTTCTGGGCCCACCGGAAGTCAGGAAACAGGCAGTTTCTGACCTCCGGGGAGTTTGGGAAGGCTGTTTTCGCCTTCCCCAGGCTCCTAGAAAGGCTCTGGAGCCTGGGGAGGGCGAAAAAAACGGGCCTACCGGGCCCACTCTGCCATCGTGTAACAAAAGCGGGGGAGCGCGGGGGCAGGTTGCACGCAGGAGCGGGGCGCATTGAATGATGGGTGTGGGCACACACGTGCACGACCCCACCTGCTCCCCCCTGCTTTTGGCACGCGACGCCAAAAAAGTTAGCCATCACTGGTCTATGGAATTGGACCAGGGCTGGTTTCTACTTACCTTTACTACCAGTTCGCATCGTACCAGCGCGCTCTTCTGGGCATGCGCAGATCACCTATGATGATGTCTGGGTCAGTGGGCGGAGCCTCCCACCGGTTTTACTACTGGTTCTTACGAACCGGTCCGAACCGGGGGCAACCCACCACTGAATTGGACACTGTAAAGTAGCCAAATGAGGCTTAAGCGTTTTTATTTTGTATTCTCACTGCTTTAAATCTCTAACCACAAAGACATGATTTGGCAGAACATCTGAAAACATATGAAAAATGATTCATAGGCTAAAACATGTGTAAAAGGCTAAATTCACAGGCTAAAACATATGAAAAATGATGGCAGGAATTAGACATGTTTAGTCCAACGAAGAAAAGGGCCAGGGGTGGCATGATAGCAGTGTTCCAATATCTAAGGGGCTGCCACCAAGAAGAAGAGCCTTGGTAGTACAGTGGTCTAAAGCACCCTGTTATTAAGACCAGCTGCCTGCAATTACTGCAGGTTCGAATCTCGCCAAGGCTCAAGGTTGACTCAGCCTTCCATCCTTTCTAAGGTAGGTAAATTGAGGACCCAGTTTGTGGGGGCAATAAGCTGACTTTGTATAAATATACAAAAGGATGAAGGCTATTGCTTAGCGCATTGTAAGCCGCCCTGAGTCTCTGGAGAAGGGCGGCATATAAATCAAATTACAAAAAAAAGAAAAGAAAAGAAAAGAAGGGGGTCAATCTATTCTCCAAAGCACCAGAAGGCAGGTTGCAAAGCAATGGATGGAAACTAATCATGGAGAGAAGCAACCTGGAATTAAGGAGAAACTTCCTGACCGTGAGAACAATCGACCAATGGAACAGCTTGCCTTCAGAAGCTGTGCTGCCCCATCACTGGAGGCTTTTAAGAAGAGATTGGACGGCCACTTGACTGAAACGGTATAGGGCAGAGGTATCAAACTCGCATCGTCATGGCGGCATCACATGACGTATCACAACTTTTTTCCCCTTTGCTAAACCGGACGTGGGCGTGGCCAGCATGTGATGCATCCAGCCCACGGCCCACGAGATTGACAGACCTGGTATAGGGTCTCCTCCTTGAGCAAGGCATTGGACTGTAAGACTGCCAAGATCCCTTCCAAATCTGATGTTCTATGAATGTGATGGAAATTAAACCGCTTTGCTTTTCTTATTTTATTGGTGTTTATTTATTTATCAAGATTATAGGGCCGCCCATCTCACAAGCAGTGACTCGGCCCAATACTAAGTTAAACAACAGTAACTATAAAAACAATCATAATAAAAATATTTAAAAAGCAGAAGACACAAGAGAGGATGAATGTTAATCACAATGAGGGAGTTACCTCAAAATCTCACCAATCCCCTGGGACCTCAGGCCTGTTGATGTAATCAGATCTTGAGGGACTTCCAATACATTAGCAGGGATGCAGCTAACCTCCTTCTGGGGTGGAGAAGATTCCATAAGGTGGACACCACAGCAAAGAAAGTCCACCTCCTGGGACTCACTAATAGCTTTCTAACAGGTAAGTGTGCCTTTCGTTCAGCACTCTTCCACCTTTCTGATTTCTCATTAAATGCCAAGATCATCGGAAGGGAATTATTCCCATAAGATTTTTTTTTCAGGCCTAAGAAGCAGAAGAGGCAGCTAGCAAGGTTGTATGATGTATGAAAAATAAAGAACATATTCCACCATCTTGAAAGGATCATATGACACCAAAATCCCAATGACAGAAAATCTAAAACAATTTCTCAGAATGAAATCTTCTGAAGAACATAAAAAGCTTCTTTTGCTTTTCATAATATTATTTTCATAATAGTAATAATACCACTCTATAAAGCCCTAGTAAGACCACACCTAGAGTACTGCATCCAGTTTTGGTCACCATACTATAAAAAAGATGTGGAGACTCTAGAAAAAGTGCAGAGAAGAGCAACCAGGATGATTAAGGGACTCTAGACTAAAACATGAAGAACGGTTACAGGAACTGGGCATGGCTAGTCTAGTGAAGAGAAT
The DNA here is from genome assembly GCF_029215685.1 of Pituophis catenifer annectens. Taxonomy (NCBI): domain Eukaryota; kingdom Metazoa; phylum Chordata; class Lepidosauria; order Squamata; family Colubridae; genus Pituophis; species Pituophis catenifer. The sequence goes on from NW_027256884.1 coordinate 120,413,850, forward strand.
GACCAAGGGAGACATGATATCAGTCTTTCAATATTTGAGGGGCTGCCACAGAGAGGAGGCGGTCAAGCTATTTTCCAAAGCACCTGAAGGTCAGACAAGGAATAATGGATGGAAATTGACCAAGGAGACATCCAACCTAGAAATGAGGAGGACCTTTCTGACAGTGAGAACAATCAACCAATGGAACAGAAGTTGCCTTCAGAAGTTGTGAGAGCTTCATCACTTGAGATTTTCAAGAAAAGATTGGACTGCCATTTGTCAGAAATGGTGTAGGGTCTCCTGCTTGAGTGGGGGGTTGGACTAGATGGCCTATCTGTTAATAACTTTGAGGAAATCAGAAAAAAAAAAGATTTTGGCATAAAATCGGCTGAATTCACATAATCTCTGGCAAAAGGATCATATCAAGACTAGGAAGAGACTCCAGATGGTTTGAGTCCCTGAAGATCTACTCCCTGTCCCAAATTAAGACCATTTTGGAAAAGGTGCAACATAATCCTTGGAATAGCATTCCAAAAATAACAGATATCTGGACTGCTGCCTCCTCGGAGTGACCAATTTCAATCCAATAAAGCATCCGGTCTTCACACAATGTTCCAAGAGCTTTTAGAAAGAAAAAGCTGGATTTCAAACTGAGATGGCCTTGAAAAAGCACAGAGGCTGCCAAGCAGGGGGAAAAAAACATAAACCAAGTTTGAAGGGTACAAAAAAAAACAAGGATTCAAGGAAGAACATGGGAAAGGAAGACCTTTTACCAGGAGAAAAAGAGTACAAATAAATAAGTTAGGTATTTATATTCTGTCTAATTATTCTGAACAACCTTACAAGTCCTTGGTGCTTTCTGAGCTTGGCTGTTTTCTTGCAGAGGATTTCATTTCCTACCTAACCACGTAACAACATCAGTGCCATTGAGTATGAGGGTTTGCTACCTTATATACAGCATCTTATCTGCCAGTATTTGTTTATTTATTAATTATTTATTTCTATAACCTCCCATCTCTGACAAGTGACTCTGGGTGGCAAAACAGTCATAAAATTTGAGGAGGATGTGATTTTCTTCTTGGTAGTTCCTTCATTAGGGTATTTTTCTGCTCGATTGTTTGTCTGGTGTTAATCGCCGTTTATCTGACTGTTGACTACTGGGAAGGATGTGTTATGATCTATTTGATTTCTTCTGAGCTTTTTTATTGTCTCTTTTTGAATGATGTGTAAATGTGGTTCATCTCAACATGTCTGATAGCTGATCTGTCATCTACAATTTCCGATGTAAGGACACTATAACAGCCATAAAGGACAACAAACAGGAAGAAGGCTAGTAAGAGTGAATTAATGAACACCAACTACCAGTAAGAAAACAGGATAAAAACTCAAACTTACAACACATGGACAGACTCAACCATAGTTTCAACTGGGGAACAACTGTGATCATCCTAGACAAAGCTAAGTTGAAAAATGCTACGGCAGTTTTGGCGAACCTTTGCGGCACCAAGTGTGTCCAGGAACCGGAAGAGCAGCCTCCCTGTGCGTATGTGCACGCCGGGAAGATGATCTTCCGGTTTCTGGCACACGCATGCACATGCACACCAGCCAGCTGGTCTTCAAGCGTGCATTCGCGCCAGAAACAGGGAGACCAGGTGGTCGGTGCGCATGTGCGTGCTGGAAACCAGAAGAGCAGCCACCCAGCATGTGCACTGGGCAGCTTCTCTTCCGGTTTCTGGTGCTCCCGCGCATGTGAAGACCAGCTGGCTGGTGCACTGGAACTCGGAAGAGCAACACGCAACAACTCATGTGCCCAGAGAGATGGCTCTGCGTGCCACTTCCGGCATGCATGCCATAGGTTCGTCATCATGGTGCTAGGGTAGAGGTGGGCAACTATGGCCCTTTTGACTTGTGGACTTCAATTCCCAGAATTCCTGAGCTAACATGGCTGGCTCAGGAATTCTGGGAGTTGAAGTCCACAAGTCATAAAAGGGCCATAGTTGCCCACCCCTGTGCTAGGGGATACCTAGAAGCCTGGCATTCAGACAATTATATTCCCCAGCATGCTGGCTAGGAATTCTGGGAGTTGAAGTCCACACATCTTGTTCTAATTTCAAAATGGCAGCTGGACCTGCACTGAATTTTCCTACACGGAACCCAATGCCATCCAGGGCAAACTGAATTGCACAAAAAAAGATCTAATGCACTTATTTAAGGTTTTCCTTGGGCACATAACTAGGCCCCACCTTCCTCATCAAAACTAATTGCCAGGCTAGAACTCCCAGCATTCAACTTGGTCAAACCAAAGCGAAGATTGAGGGCGAGCTACGGTTTTAGAAGAGAAACATTTCTTGACAGAAAAGAACATCAATATTTGCATTAGTTAATAAAACGTAACTTATGCCTGCCGTCCCAAAGCAGTAGCAAAATATAAAATTGCAAAATCAGGCTTCAGCTAGTCCTCGAGTTACAACCATTCATTTAGTGACCTTTCAAAGTTGTAACAGCATTGAAAAAAAGTGACTTATGACCGTTTATCACACTTACATCCACTGCAGTATCCCCACAGTCACATTATTAAAATTCGGATGCTTGGCAAACTGGTTCATATTTAAGACCATTCCAGAGTCCTGGGTCATGTGATCACCTTTTGTGACCTTCTGACAAACAAAGTCACTGGAGAAGCCAAATTAATTTAACAACTGTGATACTAACTTAACTGAAGTCCATCACTTCACAACCATAGCAGGAAAGTTCATGAAATGGGGCAAAACTCACGAAACAATTATCTCGCTTAGCAACAGAAATTTTGGGTCCAATTGCGGTCATAGGTTGAGGATTCACCTGTATTATCTTGATTTGCCCTGCCTTCCTGGAAATCCAGGACTGAACTTAAAACAGAAAGAAGGTTCTACAGTTGCTTACCACATGGGGGCATTGAAAACATATGAGTTATTTAGCTTTTTTTAAACTCAAGGCATATTATATGATATTGCTGTGGAAGGTTATTTATTTTCCATTTTATCTATGGAAAATGTGAACGATGTAAAATGATGGAATGAAAAACTATGTAGGGGAGAGAACTGAAGAAAACATACTGAGGTATTCGTCCTGCACAATACAAATAAATCATTTAATTCACATACTAAAAGGACACACAGATGCAACAAAGCTGCCATGGTAAACTTCAAAATTTGAAAAGGGACTTGCTTGAACTTTCCACCTTTCAAATATATCAAGCTATACTACAATTCCTAAAATGCCTGGAAATTCTGGGAGTTATAGTCCATTCTGGGAGTTATAGTCCATTCTGGGAGTTATAGTCCAACACAGTTGGAAGGCATCAGGATGGGAAAAATTGCTCTGCGATGGCTAATATTCTAAGAAACAAGTAAAATCACAAATAAATCCAACAATAAAATGAGGGGAAAAAAGACGTGAGAAAAATAACAAAATTTTAAGGACTCTCATAAAACAGAAGATGGGCAAAGAAAGAAAAAGGGAATTATGAGCAGGGATGGGATTCTACCGGTTCGGACAGGTTCGGGAGAACCGGTAGCTCTGATGATCAGCTGGGAGCGAACCGGTTCGCTCTGACAGGTAGGCCCGCCCGCCTGCCCCTGCGCTTTACTGACCTGTATCTTCTCAGCTGATTCACGCGGCAGAGAGGATTGCCGCGCCTCAGCTGTGTTACTCCTCAGCAGTAACACAGAAAGTACGTTTTTGTAAAACTGTGCATGCACATGCATCGCGCATCAGGCACGTGATCACCGAACCGGTTGTTAAACCAGCAGGATCCCATCACTGATTATGAATATAATAATTTGCGCGCTCACATTTTCAGTGCTGGGTGAACCGGTTATTACAACCAGTAGTAACCCCACCACTGGGTGTATCACCCTAGGGCAGGGGTGGGCAATTGTGGCTCTTTTACAACCTGTGGACTTCAATTCCCAGAATTCCTGAGACAGCCAAGCTGTCTCAGGTATTCTGGGAGTTGAAGTCCACAGGTTGTAAAAGAGCTACAATTGCCCACCTCTGCCTTAGGGGATGTGATCTGCAACATTCCTTGCCTCCCTGCTCTGGTGGGTTGGGTCGATGTAACCGGCAAGAGACATTATGAAAATGATCATAAATCACTTTTTTCGATGCCATCGAAACTTTGACCAGTGGACTAAATGAATGATTGTTAAGTCGAGAACTACCTGAACATTGGAACTATTCTTTGCCAAACGTTAAAAAACATAAACACACATTATGGTCACATCCTAAGCTGTTCAGCTGCTCTTTTCTGTTATCTTCTCAAACCCTTCAGCTTCTGAGGAAAGGAGAAGATGGAGGGGGGGGGAGATGGAAAGAGCTCCGGTTCCTTGCACATGTGCCCTTCTGACCTCTGACGGTGTAGATCATCAGCAGTCAATGCGCCAGAAAGGCTGATGTGGAATGACAGGGGTCCCTCACAGAAAGGAGCTGAATTGAAACATCACCCTTCCAATGGAAGAACGGTGAGGGGCTGTGATGTGAAAAGTGGGTCAAGGACAAATGTGAGAAGACAAGACCACACACACACATATACACACACACTAAGTCAGAGCAGGAGAAAGGGACAAGAGCGAGCAGCAAGTCGGTCTTGGCTTTAAATCCCAGGTTGTCAAGAAAGGTCAACGTTTTCGGCAGGCCTGGGGCCGTTGATCTCGCTTTTACGATCTGGCGAGATCCGGCCATGAATGGTATGAATGAGTTTTAATGTTTTCATGTTTTTAATTTTTAAATGTTTTTTATTAGGATTTTAAATGTATTGTGAGCCGCCCTGAGTCTTCGGAGAGGGGCGGCATATAAATTGAATTAAATTGAAATTGAAATTTTGTTTTGTTTTGTTTTTTCAAAAAAAAAAAGAAAGAAAGAAAGAAAAAGAAAGGTCAATGTTCTCAGAAAACTCCTGCTGACAAGGATTTGGTAATACAACCTTGCAAATTAAGTCTGTAAATTACTCCGGCCTTCATTAGACAATCACGTTAAAACCTCAATGCTTTCGAAGGCTATTTTCTTTCAGGGCCAGCAAGCTACACATAATGAAATATTTGGAAAATGGCGCACATTGGCTTACTCTATCCATACTGAGGAGCATGGAAACCATTACTGGGAATTATAGGTGGTCCTCCAGTTACGACCGTAAGGGAGCCTTTGCCCATCATCGTAACTTGCGATGGTCACATGAACTGACCCGATTTTATAGATTGCTATGGGCCAGGTTTTGCAAAAAATGGAAATCCCATTTTCCCCCCATCAAAATGGTTACAAAAACGTAGTCATGTGACAAACCTAACCTGGTTGCCGAATACCCAAAGTACAGTCATGTGACCGGGGGGGGGGGGGGGAGAGGAAGACCTTTGTAACTTTGAATCCAAGTTACAAGTACAACCTCCCTCCCAATGTAGATATGTCGGAATGTTCAATAGTTGCTTAGCAACCGGTACCAAGTCCAAGGTGTAACTGTATTTGCTGCTACAAAACTAGAGGAAAGTGGGCAACACAAAAGTAGGAAATCAATCAAAAGCGAAGAAAATCCAGACTCTGATCTGCCATTTGCAATGGAAGAACCATATCATTTCTTGAGTAATGTAAAAGAAAGTTGTATGTATGGCTATGTTTTTCAACACCACTGAAGTTTTATGAAATGCTGATACGGTTATTCTCATGCCCCTACCAAGTCCCTTTCTTGTAAGGTATGAAGATTGAAGATGTACCATATTTTTCAGAGTATAAAATGCACTTTTTCCCCCCTAAAAGGGGGTGAAAATTTAGGTGTGTCTTATACATAGAATGTAGCCCCGCCCACCCACTGGCCCCCACCCTTTGGCCTCTGCCTCGCAGCAGTTACCTCCTTGCAAGCAAACAGCAAGAAAAAACAGCTCCTTTCAGCTTCAGCACAGCCTAATTAGCACAAGTTGATTCCATGGCCTCCCGACTCTCAGCTGATTTGCTCTCAGCTGTTTTGTGCAGGGCTCTGCTGCTTGCTGCAAAGAGGTAAATTGCTGGAGCAGGTTTTTTTTTTCCTTGTGCTAATCAAGCTATGCTGAAAACGAAACTGAAAGTAAAGCAGGCTGTTTGCTGCAAGGAGGCAAAATTGCTCAGAGGCAGAGGGAGATTTGTTTTTCTTCTTTTCTTCATCAAAATAGGTAGGTGCGTTTTATACTCCGAAAAATAAGATACTTCCACGAACAGCAATCTTGGGGTGGGAGGGGGTGGGGGGGATGATAGATATCTAAAGAAAAAGTTTGATCGGCATCTCTCAGACTCAGTTGCCATTGTCCTTACTCAAATCTTGCAAGACAATTATTTCTAGTTGAAGGACTGGAATGTCGCTTGAGGCATTTCAGACAAATCTTGAAAGGCCGCGTTCAGAGAAAACATTTAAGGGAACATTAATGTTTTAAGATGAACGAAAATGCAGCCTAAGAGAAAAGGGCAGTTAAACGCATATCAAAATAAGCTGTAATATCCAAACGCATAAAATTATTACTCTAAGGTACAAGATGCAAGTGCAAAGAGTGAAAAACTATTCAACTGATGAAAACTAGAAACAGACAACATGCTAAGTCAAAAACAAACCTCCCTCCCAAACTATCTTTGGATGGATGGACCTAGCCTATGTCAGCCATCCCAATTGAGAGGTGACGAGGGACCAAGCCCTCGTCACCTCTCGCCTGGACTACAGCAATGCTCTCTACATGGGGCTCCCCTTGAAGAGCACCCGGAGATTTCAGCTGGTCCAGAATGCGGCCGCGCGGGTAGTGACGGGAGCTGCATGGCGCTCCCACATAACACCTCTCCTGTGTGAGCTGCACTGGCTCCCAGTGGTCTTTCAGGTGCGCTTCAAGGTGTTGGTCATCACCTTTAAAGCGCTCCATGGCATAGGACCTGGATACCTTCGAGACCGTCTGCTGCCACCAACGACCTCCCACCGACCAGTGTGCTCCCACAGAGAGGGCCTCCTCAGGGTGCCATCAGCCAAACAATGTAGACTGGTGGCCCCCAGGGGGAGGGCCTTCTCTGTGGGGGCACCTGCTCTCTGGAATCAACTGCCCCCAGAGATACGAAGAATTTAAGACCTCGGTGCCTTCCGCCGTGCCCTGAAGACCTTCCTTTTTCAGCAAGCTGGGCTGGCTTAATGCTTTTTAAATGTTTTTAATATGTTTTGTTATTGTTTTTTAACTTTGGGGCCAAATTTATATATATCTTTTTAAATTGTTTTTAATGTTTGTATTTGTTTTTTACTTTGGCTGTACACCGCCCTGAGTCCTTCAGGAGAAGGGTGGTCTATAAATTTAATAATAATTTTTTTTTAAAAAATTACATGTACAGGTAGTCCTTGACTTATAACAGTTTGTTTTGTGACCATCAGAAGTTACAATGGCACTGAAAAAAGTGACTTATGAACGTTTTTCACACTTACAATCATTGCAGCATCCCCATGGTCATGTGATCAAAATTAAATGCTTGGCAGCCGACTCATATTTATGATGGATGCAGGGTTCCAGGGTCATGGGATCACATTTTGCCATCTTCTGACAAACAAAATCAATGATTCACTTAACAACAGCGGCAAGAGAGGCCGTAAAATGGGGCAAACTTCACTTAACAAATGTCTCAGTTAGCAACAGAAATGTTGGGCTCAATTGTGATCCTAAGTCGAGGACAACCTGTACCATTTGAACAAATAAATTACAATGTGCTTTGTTTCAAAATTACATCCAGTCAAACTAGATTTGGCTTCCATTTTAATTTTTTTTTTTTTTTAATTTGATTTATATGCCGTCCTTCTCCGGAGACTCAGGGCGGCTTACAATGCGTTAAGCAATAGCCTTCATTCTTTTGTATATTTTTATACAAAGTCAGCTTATTGCCCCCACAAACTGGGTCCTCATTTCACCTACCTTAGAAAGGATGGAAGGCTGAGTCAACCTTGAGCCTTGGAGAGATTCGAACCTGCAGAAATTGCAGGCAGCTGTGTTAATAACAGGGTGCACTAAACCACTGTACTATCAAGGCTCTTTTGATATACATTTTTTCAAACCGTGATTGAGAATGAAGGTATCTGGAGTGGCTACAGAGTAAGAGAAAGTTGTCCATAAAACAGAAGCATCTTGGGCTGCTCAGGTCTGAGATTGTTCCGTAGATCAACAGAAGAGGTTGGGTGGTCTACCTTGTTGGGCACCGAAGGGGGCGGGGGGGGTATGTCAGACAGCACATACAGAAGAAAAACAGCAACTGCTGTCTTGCATTTGGTAATGTATTGGCCAATCAATCTGTCACACGCTGAATCTGATCTCTGCTCTGAAAACCCAGAGCAGAGGATCGTGGGGCCAAGAGAATGAGGCAAAGTTCATCTCCCCTCCAGTGAACCGTGAAGGCCCCTGATGGACCATGTGCCAGGAAGGCCACTGAGCAGAAGCAGGTGGCACCTAATGTTGCGTACCAACATTCAGAGCCACTCAATTCTTCGCGCCGGTTGTCAGCTTGGAGTTTTGATTCCATTGGGGTGTGTTACTTGGAACCCTGACACCCATCTTCCATTGCAAATTTTAATGGGATTCTCATCCTTTTAGAATCGAGCTTTTCGCAGTTTTCAGAAAAAGCTCTTAAATGGTTCCCTATCCCACAAGATCGAGATCTTTATCTTTATACCCTGCATTGAGCTTATTAAAAATGCCTACACAAATTCTCCATCTGGAGAGCGGAGACCCTGCCCTTTTGCTACCTAAAGGGGGAGATGAAACTTTTTGACCCAAACTTGTCCAATCTTGCAGGTTTGGATGGGTTTGCATTTGAGTTTCCAGTTGCCACTCAATAAAATAAATAATAATAATAATAAAAAACAATCTGCAGTTTCTCAAGAAGGGGAAGTTGTGCAGAGTTACTGAAATGCCAACTTAAGCAAGATGGGAAATATAATCCACTTTCCCTTGTGAATCGGGGTTTGTGATTCAGAAGCCAACTTCCCAAACGCACACATATAATTGGCTTTTTTAGCCATCTGGCAAGCAGCCTCTAAAACAACTCCACTCAACATTTCATGACATGCAATGCAGTTTACTCTCTGCAAAATGTATATAGCGTCGAAGTTGAGGTTAAAATTATAGATGGCTCAGCCAATTGTAGAATAACAACCAGTTAGTTGCTTAGCGACTGTCCAAAGTTATGATGGACTCTGAAAAAGGAACTCACAACCCAGATTCAACAGCCTGCCTCTACCAACATCACATGACTGAGTTTTGGGCACTTAGCCACCTAGCCTGCATTTACAGGTATTTGCAACATCTGGCAGTTTGTCAATTTACGACAATTTTTTTTTTTTTTTTTTCTGGAAACTGGCATTTATTTCCACTTTCCAGCAAAAAAAAAAAAAAAAAAAAACGACCCATAGCAAACAATGGCTCTGCTTAATGACCACAGAATTCGCTATATGATTGCTGCATTCCCTGTACGATTGTGGCATTCTTTTAACAAATGCTGCAAAAAAAAAAGTTGTAAAATTAGGCACGGTTATGTGATTATCCATTTAATGACAGTCCATGACTTATGACTGAAATTGTGGGCTCAATTACAGTGATAAGTTGAGGACCTGCGGTGACACAGTGGTTAGAATGCAGTACTGCAGGCTACTTCTGCTGACTGCCTGCAATTTGGCAGTTCGAATCTCACCAGGCTTCAGGTTGACTCAGCCTTCCGTCCTTCCGAGCTGGGTAAAATGAGGACCCAGATTGTTGGGGACAATAGGCTGACTCTGTAAACCGTTTAGAGGGGGCTGTAAAGCACTGTGAAGCGGTATAGAAGTCTAAGTGCTATTGCTATTACCTGTATCTCCACAGGGCCAGAAAAAAACGACAAAGGTAAATTGGACAGCACAGAGCAACTTCATCACTGTCACAAGCAGGTGATAAGTGATTAATCTCGCACACTGTAGTACAGGTAATCTTCAACTTACAACAGTTCATTCAGTGACTGTTCAAAGTTACAATGGCACAGAAAAAAATAGACAATCAGCGGTAAAATCCAGCCGGATCTGTCTGGCTCGCACGAACCGGTAGAGCCGGCAGCAGGAAGCTCTACCCATCCGCCAGAGCTCTCCCATTCCCAAACCGGTAGCGAAAGTAAGTGGATTTCACCGCTGCTTATGACCGTTTTTCACCTTTACGTCCATTGCAGCATCCCCATGGTCACTTGATCAAAATTCGGATACTTGGCAACTGGTTCACATTTATGACGGTGGCAGTGTCCTGGGGTCATGTGATCCCCTTTTGTGACTTTCTGACAAGCAAAGTCAAAGGGAAGCCAGATTCACTTAACAACTGTGTTACTAATTTAACAACTGCAGTGAGTTAATGCATTGTAAGCCGCCCTGAGTCTCCGGAGAAGGGCGGCATATAAATCAAATTAAAAAAAAAAAAAAAACTGCAGTAAGTTCCTTAACACCTGTGGCAAGAAAGGTCATAAAATAAGTCAAAACTCACTTAATAACGGTCTTGCTTAGCAATTTGGGGATCAATTGTGGACGCAATTTGAGGACTACCTGGAATTAATTTGTGAATAGTGTTAACTATTTTCTAAGAGTATTCCAAGAGACTCTTACAATTTTGCTAATTATACCAAAATGAGGGGTCCTTGGTGCTCTCCCTGAGTTACAAATATTCTCCGTTATTGGTATCTCAAAACTGCCTACATTTGACCTGCTGTGTGTGTGTGTGCTGATATTCACTATTTATTTATTTATTTATTGTTTATTTATTAGTTCGATTTATATGCCGCCCTTCTCCGGAGACTCAGGGCGGCTTACAATACGTTAAGCAATAGCCTTCATATTTTTGTATATACCTGCTTAGTAGGGCTTTTGGCCCCCCCAAGCGGTGTTCTTTTTTATACAAAGTCAGCTTATTGCCCCCACAATCCGGGTCCTCATTTTACCTACCTCGGAAGGATGGAAGGCTGAGTCAACCTTGAGCCTGGTGAGATTTGAACTCGCAGTAATTGCAGGCAGCTGGCAGCTAAGTGCTACTTTAACAGCACTTTAGTCTGCTGCGCCACCAAGGCTCTTGGTGCACTATTTGAGCACTATGATGCTCAAATATTTATTGTCACGGGAAGAAGTTATGATGACAAAATTACGCTAGTATGGAAAGTATCGTATCACTGGTGCATATGACATGGAATCAAAAACTCAGCCAGGTTTCGCAAGAGAGGCAAAACCAATATATATATATATATATATTTTCTTAAATTAAGAAGAGTACCAAGCAGTAACTGATTCCCCCCGGCCCCCCTTCCTAGAGCTAAATAGCTAAACTGATTCCCTGAAATCAATGTCACTGCAAATGATTAGAAATGTCATGACGGATGGGAAATTCAGGGCATCAGAATTTTTATATGTATAAACAGTTTTCTACCGAGATAATCTGTGATTCACTAACAATCTAGACCAAGTAATTTGGATTTGGCATGAGGCCAGCATCTCTCTGCTCTTCATTAAATAAGTGCATTTTTTTTATCCATGCTTTAAAGTTCCTGTAACTTTAAGTGAATTATATCCACACCTATTTTTCCAAATTACCTGGAACCCTAAAAAATACCATGATGCATTGTCTTCCCAGGACAAAAAGCACTTGAACTAATTTTAAAACATCTGCAGGCACATTTAAAGGCAACCGTAATATAATCCAAACTGCCCACGAAGCAATTTAAAAATGGGTCTTGTCCTCGCATTATTTACCACTGAAACCGATGAAAGAAAATGCAAAATTTACAAAGGGTTGTCACCCAGTTTGTGGATGAAACATAGCACAACTTCTCTTTTCTCATCTATCATAACAGATAAATTTGCTGAAGAGATAGTTCTGCTGATGTTCCAAATCAATGCCTAGAGGTACAATTGGATAGAGAGACTGAAACTTAAATCAGAAAGCCAGCGAGAGGCCTGCTGAAGAAGCAGAATTAATTCAATCCAATTAATTCAATGTAATATAGCTGCCTGCTCCAGAAGACTCAGGGAAGCTCACACAATCCATTTTTTTAAAAAGTAAACAACTAAACACAAGCAGCTTGGATTAAAATAATTACAGGTAGTCCTCGATTTACGACGACAATTGAGCCCAAAATTTCTGTTGCTAAGTTAGATGTTTGTTGTCATGCCCCTGTCGGAGCCGAAAACTGCAGAGGACGACGAGCCTGAGCTGGAGCCAACGGATATCGAGGGGGCCATTTCGTTGGCTTCAGAGGAATGTGGGGAGGAGCAGGCCGAGGCACCCCGGGGCTCCTCAGGATTGGGACAGCTTGTTAGCAGGGAGGAACGGGGGAAGGATGACCAAGAGAGGGCAGGCAGTGGAAATGATGAGCAACCAGCTCAGGCAATGCAAGGAACGCCCCCTCCTGATCCCCGAGCACAGAGAGTGGAGAGAAGACAGGAACAGCGCAGGCCAACCCAATGACTCGGGAGCGCCCCGCTTCTCTTCACAAGGCACACCTGGGGACTGAGATTTAAGGAGACACTGTGCCTCATTCCTGACTTCTTGGACTCATTCCCTACTTCGTGGACATTGTTCCCTTCTTGTGGACACATTCTTTGTTCCTTGGTTCGTGAACTCATTGTTTGTTCCTTGGTTCATGGATTCATTTCCCTGTTCCCTTTTTTTGCTGGACTGAGCGCAGCCAGAGGCTGTGGGGGGGTGTGGGGGGGTGTGCGCTTTTGGATGGGACTTGCCGAGGGCATTTGGGGGAAATTTTAGAGCATTAAAAGGGAGTTTGAACTCTCAGCTGGCTGTGTGACCTACGTGCCTTGTCCCAGGTCGTCATGTTTGTTAAGCGAGTTTTGCTCCATGTTACGATATTTTTCTTGCCACGTGAATCACTGCAGGTGTTAAGATAGTAACATGGTTATTAAGTGAATCTGGCTTCCCCATTGACTTTGCTTGTCAGAAGGTTGCAAAACCCCGGGACAATGCAACTGTCATAAATATGAATAAGTTGCCAAGTCTCTGAATTTTGATTGCATAACCATGAGGATGCTGAAATAATCGTAAGTGTGAAAGTCACTTTTTCATAAGTCACTTTTTTCAGTGCTGTCGCAAGTTACTTCGAACAGTAACTAAGTGAAATCGTAAATTGTAAGTAAGTTGTAAAGCGAGGACTACCTGTAGAGGTAGTTCTCAACCTCCGATCATAACTGAGCACAGAATTAGGGTTGTAAGTCTGGCAGTCCTTAAGTGGGTCATTATGTAACTGGTTGAAGATTATTAGTAAATTCGCCCGAACTGGATAGAACCGGCTGAATACCAACACTGGTGCCAGCCCTCCACTCATGTGAATGGAGCTGCATGTGTGCTGGCTCACCTCTCATGGGGCCCAGTTTCAAATAGGCCATGTCCCCGTAGTGGGCTGCAGTCTGGGGACTGGGAGACCACTGCCATAGATGCATCATGTAGGCCCTTTTAGCAAAGTAGCCAAGATTCAAAGAAAAAAATCAGTCTGGATCACAGCCACTATACAAGTTCTAAAGATACCCCAAACAATAACTCTCTTCCTTTGGGAAAAACATGATCCAACCCATAACACCATTTCCTCAGTTAGCCCACCCACCAACTTGCTAATATCATGCACACTGTTTGGTCTGGACCGAGTCTTCAACTTCTTACAGCCCATTGCATATTATGGAAATTGGTTTAGATGAGCAATGCCAGATTTGGAATATATAAGAAGAAGAAATCAATTCATCATAATTGCTTGCATTTAGGGCCCTGACGATTAATCCAAGTCCATGTATTCACATATTTGTGCCTTGTGAAAAGCAACGATCTTCAACAAGATTGCCAACACATCCCAGGAATATAATATTCTTAAATCATCTCTCTGTGTGGATTTCTCCTTAATACTGGCAGGCAAAATGCTCATCATACTTACTAAATATGGAATTTCAATAATATTTTTCCAACATAACTTGCTAAAATATGCATATTTCCTCAAACATACGCATTCTGAATTCCGATTCAAGAAATACTGTATTTGGATATGTGAGTTGTTAGAATAAACTCTACATAATTTCATGTTGGTGGCCGCGTCATTTTGCCTGGAAAACAAAAAAAAAACCCAAACCAAATCTTTACCAGATTTCTTTTACAACCCATTAATGTTCAACGCAAACGCCAATGATCTTTTTTTATTCTTAAGGTTTTTTTATTCCACTTCCTTTATTTTTATGAATAATGTCAAGACATCGTATATACCTAATATTCCTCCCTCCTCTTATTTTCACCACAACATCTGTCAGGTGAGAGTTGGGCCGAGAGAGTGGCTGGCACAAAGTTACTCATCTGGCTGTCATGGCTAAGACGGGACTAGAATTCACAATTTCCTGGTAATCGGCCCCAAACAGAAATAGAAATAGAATAACAGAGTTGGAAGGGACCTTGGAGATCTTCTAGTCCAACTCCCTGCCCAGGCAGGAAACCCTACGCCACTTCAGGCAAATGGTTATCCAATCTCTTCTTAAAAACTTCCAGTGTTGGAGAATTCACAACTTCTGGAGGCAAGTTGTTCCACTGATTAATTGTTCTAACTGTCAGGAAATTTCTCCTCAGTTCTAAGTTGCTTCTCTCCTTGATTAGTTTCCACCCGTTGCTTCTTGTTCTACCCTCAGGTGCTTTGGAGATTTGACTCCCTCTTCTTTGTGGCAACCCCTGAGATATTGGAAGACTGCTATCATGTCTCCCCTAGTCCTTCTTTTCATTAAACTAGACACGCCCAGTTCCTGCAACCGTTCTTCATATGTTTTAGCCTCCAGTCTCCTAATCATTTTGTTGCTCTTCTCTGCACTCTTTCTAGAGTCTCCACATCGTTTTTACATCGTGGTGACCAAAACTGAATGCAATATTCCAAGTGTGGCGTTACCAAGGCATTATAAAGTGGTATTAACACTTCACATAATCTTGATTCTATCCCTCTATTTATGCAGCCCAGAACTATGTTGGCTTTTTTGGCAGCTGCTGCACACTGCTGGCTCATATCTAAATGGTTGTCCACTAGGACTCCAAGATCCCTCTCAAAGCTACTACTATTGAGCAAGGTACCACATATACGGTACCTGTGCATTTTCTTTTTCTTCCCTAAATGTAGAACCTTACTTTTTTCACTGTTGAATTTCATTCAAATCACCCACCCAGCTTCCATGACTAAAGCAGAACTAGAATTTATGGTCTTCCAATCGCTATCCTGGTAATTTAATCAGTAGACAAGAGGTCCTCAAACCCTGTCCGTGGACCGGCACCAGGCCACGGCTTGCCAGAAACCGGGCCACACAAACAAGCGAAGCCCCATCCGCAGGATGCAGGCAGCATGCAAAACCACGCTGCCCTCCAGTTCGCGGAAAAACTTCTCTCCATGGAACCAGTCCCTGATGCCCAAAAGGTTGGGGGCCGCTGCACTAGATCATAGTGGCTTCACATCAGTGGTGAAATCCAAATTTTTTTACTACCGGTTCTGTGGGCATGGCTTGGTGGGCATGGGGTGGCTTGGTGGGCATGGCAGGGGAAAGATACTGCAAAATCTCCATTCCCACCCCACTCCTGAGGGAAGGATATTGCAAAATCTCCATTCTGACCACCTCTGGGGTCAGCCAAAGGTGTTATTTGCCGGTTCTCTGAACTACTCAAAATTTCCGCTACCAGTTTTCCAGAACCTGTCAGAACCTGCTGGATTTCACCCCTGCTTCACACATGTCATGATGTCAGGCAAACAACACCAATGTATAAATGATACAATTTACATAGTTCACAATTTTACAATGACGGTCCTGCAGATACCTAGGGATGTTTAATTGGAAAGTTAAAACGACTGAATCCAAGTCAAATTTTGTTCTGAGCACACACCACTGCAAAGTTCCAATGGAAAGTTTTTTGTGTGAGGCTGTTTTCCTCAGAGTTCAAAACTAATAATTCATTATATTCATATGAATATAATTATGACTGTCTATCATCTTTACAATTATAGGCAAGGTGTCTCAGAATACCAGCTGTTTAGAAACAACCATGATAGAAATACAGTCTTTATGAGCTCTGTTGATTTTCAACAGGGATCTGAATGGGCGTGGTAGAAGCTGAAGTATTAAGGTCTTTTAACCTCATCTAGAAGAACTCTTATTTTCCAGTGCTTGAGCAAAACAGGTAACTTATGCAGGGGTGGGCTTCAAAAATTTTAGCAAGGGGTTGTCTACCCGGTTGCTGGGTGGGCGTGGGTGTGGTGGGCGTGGCCTAGTCGGCCTCCTACACCACAGCGGGGGGGACGTTTTTGCCCTCCCCGGGCTCCAGAGGCTTTCCTTGAGCCTCTGGGAGGGTGAAAACGGCCTCCCCAGGCTCCAGTGGCCCTCTGGAGGCTGGAAACAGGCCCATTCCCGACCTTCCCGAACATCTGGTTGGACCGTTTAAGCCCTCCCCGAGCCTCTGCGTGCGCCATGCATTTACCTGCATTCAAAACGGGCCATGTGGGGACTTCTGGAAGGGGTGGGGTGGGCGGGGCCAGCCAGGAGTGGGATTTGGGGGTTCTCCAAACTGCCCAGAATCTCCCGAACCCCTGCGAACTCCCAGCAGCCCAACCCGAACTTATGCAATTGAGCCAAGCATGATGATGATGATGATAAAGCTTTCTAGAGATTAGAAATCACAGCAAATGTGAATTCCAGATTCTATCTTCTGAAAGGCCATTGCAATTTTACCTTAACTTACTACAGAAATATTTTATTACATATAATTTGCAAACTTCTTTATCACAGGACTCCTTACCAAGGATCTGTGAGGTTAATCAGTAACAAAATATCCAAAGTAACAATAAGTCATCAAAATGGAATAAGAAAAAACTTAGAAACTTTACAGATAAAAATCAGAAACTGAAATGGAAGATTCAAAAACCAAGAGGGTTTTATCAGAAGAAATATTTAGGCAGGGTTTTGGAAGAAAACTGAGAACTAAACTTCACAATATTCAATTACATAGCATATAGCTGCTTTCTTTTTTATTTGCTTTACACTAAATTATTTAATTTTCAATTGCATTTACAGTTCACTGCGGTGTCCATGCAAGCTTCACCAATGTATTCCTGCAGCCACAACCTTTGAAGATAGGATGAGAGAGAATAAATATGGAATAACCACTCCAACATTTTATTACAGATAGTCCTTGAGTTTTTTTTTTTTTAATTTGATTTATATGCCGCCCTTCTCCGGAGACTCAGGGCGGCTTACAATGTGCTAAGCAATAGCCTTCATCCTTTTGTATATTTATACAAAGTCAGTTTATTGCCCCCACAACTGTGTCCTCAATTTACCTACCTTAGAAAGGATGGAAGGCTGAGTCAACCTTGAGCCTTGGGGAGATTCGAACCTGCAGTAATTGCAGGCAGCTGGTCTTAATAACCAGCTTAATAACAGGGTGCCTTAGACCACTGTACTACCAAGGCTCTTGGTTACAACAGTCATGTAGTGATTGTTCAGAGTTACAACGGCACCGAAAACAGTGACATATGACCATTTTTCACACTTAAGATTATTTTAGCATCCTCATGATCACATGATCAAAAATCCAGACGCTTGGCAATTGGTTCATATTTATGATGGTTGCAGTGTCCTGGGGGTCATGTGATCAGCTTTTGCGACCTTCTGACAAGCCAAGTCAATGGGGAAGCCAGATTCGCTTAAAAACCATGTTACTAACTTAATAAATGCAATGATTCACTTAACTGTGGCAAAAAAAAGTCATAAAATGGGGCAAAACTCACTTAATAAATGTTTCACTTAACAACATAAAGTTACAAGGGGCACTGAAAAAAATGACTTACAACCATTTTTCACACGACCATTACAGCATCCTCATGGTCATGTGATCAAGGTTCATATTTATGATGGTTGTAGCCTCCTGGGGGTCACATGATCTAGTGGTGGTATTCAGCCGGTTCTATCCGGTTCGGGCGAACCAGTAGCGGCGGCTGCAGGAGGCTCTGGCTCCCCCATCCAGATGTCATCATGTCTCCTTTTTGACTCTCTGCACATGAGCAGAAGGCCCTGCGCATGCACAGAATACCACCCCTGACATGATCCCTTTTGCGACCTTCTGAGAAGCAAAGTCAATGGGGAACGCAGATCCACTTAACAACTGTGTTACTCATTTAACAACTGTAGTGATTCGCTTAACGACCATGGCAAGAAAGACTGTGAAATGGGCGCGAAGTTCACTTAACAAGGGTCTCGCTTAACAGCAAAAATTTTAAGCTCAATTGTGCTTGTGGGTCAAGGACTATCTATATCAGTGGTGGGATTCAGCCGGTTCTGTCCGGTTCGGGCGAACCGGTAGTGGTGACAGCGGAAAGCTCCACCCACCCGCCCGGACGTACTGCGTGAGCACTGTAACTTGTTGCTGGTATCCTTAAGATTTATATTGACTGTTTCCCTATGACTATCATTAAGTGTTGTACCTTATGATTCTGGACGAATGTATCTTTTCTTTTATGTACCAAGACAAATTCCTTGTGTGTCCAATCATACCTGGCCAATAAAGAATTCTATTCTGTTCTGTTCTGTTCTGTTCTGTTCTGTTCTGTTCTATTCTATTCTATGCGCTCACATTTGCAAACTGGTAGGGAACGTAAGTGAATCCCACCTCTGATCTGTAGGTTAAAACTCCCTAGATATGTGCAGGAAACACTGAAGGCATTTAAAGGAATCATTTCAAAGAGCCCTACTACAGAAAGGAAAATATCCAGCAATGGGTTGCAGAACTACAACAATAAGGTAAGGAAAAGCCATTTCTTTCGACAGCTCATTGTTAAAGAGACAAACAGCAGCACAAGCAATTCGGCTCGGCTTCAAAGTGGATATGAGCTATTAATGGACAAAGTGGGTGTGTGCATTTGCTAGCCTCATAAAAGTCCACAAATCCAGTGTGAGATAAAACCCAAGAGGCATCCTTTCCCCCCTGAGAGGAATCATGTCCTCTTTACATTTAAAGAAAGCCGAACACCGCTGGGTTCATTATTTTTTAGCATCAGAGAGAAACGGGCAAAAAGAATTTAATTTAAAGAGCAGGGGGAAAAGAGAGAGGGGGGGAGAGAGAGAGAGGGAGAGAGAGAGAGAAGTGGAGGAAGTCAGATTAAAACAATCATCTTGCGGCTGAAAATAGAGAAAGAAAGAAAAAAAGAAAACGGAAAATACTTTCCTTTTCATGATCTCCTTCTGTACTGTGCAAAGTATATTCTGGACAATAAAGATTAAGAAAGCACTAAGAGAAAGAAACCTGAATAAAATATCCATCCAAAAAAGCTGAATTCCCAATATCTGCAACTACACACAGACACACACACACACACACATTTATCCTCTATAAGTATACATAAATATTAATTTACAATAATATTTCAATGGCAAGCAGGCACTTTTTTTAAAGTGTGCAAACACGGGCTAAAGATGTAAAATAGAATCATCCAAACCGCACAGCTTGGTGCTAACACAGTTGCATGCAAAAAAATATATATATATATTCTGTTTTTTGAAAAGTTATGAGGTACGGGAGTGGGCTGAATAAGCAATAGAAACAGTGACCTCCATAAATGCTCTCTTTTATTTATTTATTCCTTTATCACATGTACATACATCCACCACAATTGAAGAAACCCTCAGGGGTGGGTTCAATTAAGTACAGCCAAAACAGAAACATGGAAGTGACAAGAGAAATCCATGGTAGAGTTGGTATTTCAATAAAACTGTGAAACATTTCATAGAGCAGGGATCCCCAACCCCCAGTCTGTGGACCGACACTAGTCTGCGGCATGACAGAAACTCAGCGCAAAGAAGCAAAGCCCGAGCCACGGGATGCAAACAGCACATGAAACTACATCCCCTCCAGTCCACGGAAAAACCGCTCTCCATGGAACTGGTGCCCAAAAGGTTGGAGACCATTGTCATACAGCAACACCAATTGTTTCACTATTCTCAACAACAAGCAATAACCCTTGGGAATCAGAAACACTGTCTCACTTGGAGGACAATAGGAGGAACTGAATTTGAGTTATTTCTATCAGCACGACGAGTTTTTTATTTCAGAATCCAAAGAGGCAGTGGTGGGATTCAGCCGGTTCAGGCAAATCGATAGTTAAATTGCTGGGTGGCCCCTCTCTGCCCCTCCCCACCCCTTCCAGGAGTCCCCATGTGCCCCATTTTGGCTCCAGGAGGGTTCAGGGAGGCCTCCTTGGGGTGCGGGGTGTGTTGTGTCCCCCCTGTGGCCCATTTTTGCTCACAGGGGGGCGCAGGAGGCCGAGTGCTGCCTATCACACCTCCTTGACCATGCCCACCATGGCCATGCCAACCCAGCTGGTCATTAGGGCAGAGAACCAGTTGTTAAATTATTTGAATCCCACCACTGCAAAGAAGACAAGAAGAATCATCAACCATCAGCCAACTTGGAGCTGCAGCTTAACGGTCTCTGCCATTTTTTTGTGGGCGTAATCTCCACTGTGTGCGAAATGATGAGGCTGGGCCTGAGGAAGGGGTCAAACACATCATCAGTCTCTCCTCCCTTCGCTCCCACAAGAGATCTAAGTCCAGCCCACCTTGAATTCCCTTGACTCTTATCTACCGCCTATTCGCTTTGACCATTAGTAGTTCAGATTCTTGTAGAGAGCTTCCGCTTGCAATAAACCTTTATATTCATTTGAACTGCCTGGACTTTTCCCATGCTTGACACAAAACTGGCCTTTACCAGTTCAGGGTCCCACCGCCAAAATGGAAGCCTAGATATCACCCAGAGATTTCTTTGGCACTCCAAAATCTTATGGCATTTCCCAAGATCTCTGCCACACATTTTCCAAGCTCATTTTTAGGTACTTGTTTAGACCCCACCTGCCCCTTAACTCCAAACAGCCGCCATAAAGGTTAAACCCATAACAATGAGCGAAAGGAAGATGTAATTCCACCTGTATAGTTGAAAAGCCTAACAAGGAAAATGAGAACTCTCACTGGATTCTAAGTGAACAATCATGCCTCCTCATTTACAAGACTGGGCACTAATTCATCTCATCTTCAGTTTGATAGGTGAGAAATAAATAAACCCAGGGAAACAAAAACAGGGGCTGATTTAAAAAAAGAGCAGAGGAAAGAAGTGAAAACACTGTACCTTCCCTCAGGGGTGGGCTTCAAAAATTTCAGCAACGAGTTCTCTGCCCGGTTGCTGGGTAGGCATGGCCATGGTGGACATGGCCTAGTCAGCCACCTGCACCATGGGGGGGGGACTTTTCGCCTTCCCCAGGCTATGGAGGCCTTCCTGAAGCCTCTGGGAGGGTGAAAACCTCCCCTGGGCTCCGGAGGCACTCTGGAGGCCGGAAACGGGCCCATTTCCGGCCTTCCGGAACTTCCAGGAGGCCCATTTTCCCCCTCCCCAAGCCTCCGCGCAGGCCCTGCACTTACCTCGCATCCAAAACGGGCCACATGGAGATTCCTGGGAGGGAAGGGGCAGGGTGGGTGGGGCAGGGCCAGCCAGGGGTGGGATTTGGAGTTTCTTCGAACCAGCCATAATGTTAGCTATGAGTGCTCCCGAACCCGGGTAAACCCGTAGCAGCACACCCCTGCCTTCCCCTCAGGATTCCAGATAATAGTTTAATTCTTCCATTGGTTGGGGAAATATGAGTTCCCCAACCTTTCCGGCTTTGCAGATAAGGGAGGGGATAGTTCTGCGTATGCAGTGGGCAAGTGTGCACCCGCATGCAGCTCCATTTGCACAAGCGGCTGCTTGCACAAGTGGGGATGTATGCAAATACATTCATCTGCCACTACCGCAGCCTAGTTCCAAATGGCTCAAGGCCCGGTAGTGGGCCATGCCCCAAGGTTGGCGACCCTTGTCCTATACGAGGGGTGTCAAACACGATTTCATTGAGGGCCACATCTGGGTTGTGTTTGACCTCATGGGGCCAGGGCGGCCAGCTTGACATCACTCGTGTCTGGGGCACCAGTGGCGACCCGAGCGCTCTGCCAGCGAAAACGGGCTCCCGAGCTTCGTTTTCAGCTGCGACGACCTCCTGCAATCATCTGCCAGCAAAAATGTGGCCCTCCAGAGCTCTGTTTTCGCTGGCAGAGGCACCGCGGGCCAGTCCTTCACTGTTTCCAGAGTGGCCCTGCAGGCCCGATCTAAGCACTCCATAGGCTGCATCTGAACCACGGGCCTTGAATCTGACACCCATGCCCTATACCAGTGGTCCCCAACCTTTTTATCGCCGCGGCCCGCTGAGCGCGCGCAGGGGTGGGGGCACGGCCCAGGAGCTTTTGCGCACGGCCCATTGCGCACGGCCCAGGAGCCTTTGCGCTGCAGCGTTTATGTCCCCCGGCCGCTGCGCGGCCCGGTGCCAGGTACTCCACGGCCCGGCACCGGTCCGCAGACCGGGGGTTGGGGACCACTGCCCTATACCATTCTGGACAAATGGCTGTCCAATCTCTTCTTAAAAACCTCCAGTTTTGAAGCACTCACAACTTCTGGAGGCACGTCATTCCACTGAATAATTATTCTAACGATCAGGAAATTTCTCCTTAGTTCTAGATTGCTTTTCTCTCCTTGATTAGTTTCCATCCATTGCTTCTTATCCTGACTTCAGGTGCTTTGAAGAATAGGTTGAGCCCCTTGTGGCAGTTCCTTAGATATCGGAAGACTGTTATCACGTCACCCCTAATCTTTGATTGGGAGCTGCCCATGTAAAGGGTTATTTGAAAAATGGGCAGTTAGAATGGAAGAATGAGGACTTACCAACGGACTCAAAAATAATTTATAAAATCATGGAATGTGCGGAGTCCGACAGACTTACAAAACTGATCAAGGGTAAAAGAGACTCAGATTTTTATAGTAGTTGGAACATGTGGTATGATTGGATCCAGAAACGATGGGAGAGAGATAAAGGACAATGTTCGATTATAATTATAGATGATGGTATAATTATGGTAATCAATAAGTATTGGAACTGTAAATTTGTATATAAGAATATGTAAATAGTTTCTATTTTTACTTTCTGATTATTGGTGTATGTATACATGGATATTTTGGTGATGTTACACCGTGATAGAAAAACTATTATACATTTGTTTTTGTTTTTTTGAACTATAATAAAAATGTATTTAAAAAAAAAAAGAAAAAAGAAAGAAAAATGGGCAGTTATATAAATGTTTTAAATAAATAAAATAAGCATCCATATTTCAATTTTGTTATGGATTACCTGGAAACAACTGCTCAGTATATGGAATGGTCATTGGACAAAATATCTTGTAAGTCCTTAATAAGAGAAATTATTAACAACGGGAGTTTTTTTTTTCAAACTTTCACACAAACTTGGTGAAGAAGCAAAAAGATGCTGGGGTTCTTTCAAGAAATCCATTTATTAAATGTAAAGCAATCTTTTTTTTTCTTTTTTCAGACTTGGTCCAATATCTCAAAAAAAAAAAAAAAAGTAGCATCTTTAATGAACAGCAGAAAAAGGGCTGACCTCACACGAAGTTCTAAGCAATGCTTCCAAATCATGATCAAAGTATGCGCAGCCCTAATAAGTCAAGGCGTCCTCTCTCTTCTTATATGGGCGATGAGAACTGAACATGCTTTTCAAATTCAAAATTAAAAGCCACGCTTTTTACAAATACTTGTGCTGCAGCAGCATCCCCCCTCCTCTTATTCCTTATAGCCGATTTCCTGCGGGTGTGTTCAATCAACTATACATCGGGATCTTTTTCCAATTATTAAAAAGGACAGAAATATCACACCATTGTTGTCGCTGTCTTTACGGCTATGAATGTATTGCTAAATTAATATCTCAGCCCCCTTATTAAATGGCTGAACAGCAGGTCACAAATCTTCCTTCGAATCGAATGCAAATCCCAAAATATCTGGATGACTTTATGACTTAAAATAATGGCTACATATGTTTGTACAAGAATTTCCACGCCTAGAAATAAGAGAATTCATGGTGTGCGGAGCACTAGCTAGAAGTGAAATCCAGCTGGCATGACTCCATCCTTCCATATCATGTGATCAGTCATTCCAGGAAGTGCTGGAGAAATCTCTCAGTTCAAAAAAAAAAGAAAAAGAAAAGAAAAACCACAGCACTGGCCTAAGTGCATCAGACTTTAATGGGTTTCAACAAAACCAAGACATTCCCTTATCCGCTCTGTCAAAAGAGAAATAGTACAATCCCTATCAAGTGTGGCATTTTCAATGCATTTTTAAAAACAGAGCTTACAAAAGGTATCGGACTGAAAAAAAAGAAAAAAGACTTGGCCAAGCAGGCATAGAATGAAGACGACTTTCAAAGGAGAAGTTCTTCCATTGTAGCAATGATTCACTCAGATCCTCTACCAATAGGGGTGAATTATTAACAGTCCTAGCATATGGCAGTTATTAATAAAAGACTGAGGCCATAATTTCACCCCACCTTCCTTCCAAACCCACTCAAGAATTCTCTGGTATATTAAAGATGATCATAGTTTGGACACATTATATGGAGACCCACCATCCTTGAGAAGCCTAGAACGCTGGGAATGATGGAAAGGAACAAGGACTGGGTTATAGTGGTGATGGGTATATGTTTAGGAGACCGGAAGGGCCCGGCTGGTGACACATCAGAATTACAGAGTTTGAAGCAGGGGTGAAATGTAAAATTTGTTACTACCGGTTATGTGGGCGTGGTTTGGTGGGAGGAGGGGTGTTAATGTGACTGGGTGGGCGTGGCCAACTTTTTTTTTTTAACTTTTAAAACCATTTTTTCTACAACCTCTTCGGCCGAAGAGGTTGTAAAAAAATGCTTTTAAAAGGCTCTGCTGATCAGGCAACTCAGCTGGGATCGTCAGAGGCTTTTAAAAGCATGTTTTTTACATTTAGAAAAAAATGATTTTAAAAGCCTCTGACGATCCCAGATGAGCCACGTGATCATGAGAGGCTTTTTTTTTTTTTTACTTTTAAAAGCATTTTTTCGGCTGAAGAGGTTGTAGAAAAAATGCTTTTAAAAATTAAAAAAAAGCCTCTGATGATTGTGTGGCTCAGCTGGGCATGGGGGGGAGGGGCGGGCAGGAATTTTTGCTACCGGTTCTCCAAACCACGTGCCGGCATCGCTACCGGATCGGGCGATCCGGTCCGAACCGGAAGCATCTCACCCCTGGTTTGAAGAGACTTCGGAGTCTCTTCTTCTAATCCATCCTCCTGCTTAAACAGGAAACTCTATACTATTTCAGTCATTTCTTAAAAACCTCCAGTGTTGGGAGCACCCACAACTTTTGTAGGCAAGCCGTTCCACTGATTGTTCTAACCAGAGATGGGTTTCACATACTTTTACCACAGGTTAGCCGCGCACCAAAAATGTGTGGACGCACCTTCCGTGCATGCAACCGGCCTTCCGTGCATGCGCTTTGCTCGTACACGCGGCTTGCACGCATGCACGCAGCTTAGAAAATGTGGCTAAATAGGACGGCTTAGCGCCAGGCCAGGGGGGCGGGCCCACCCGCATGTGGCCACTACCAGTTTGTCCAAACTGGTCCAAACCGGTTGAATATCACCACTAATTCTGTCAGGAAATTTCTCCTTAGCTCTAGGTTGCTTCTTCTCCTCATTCTGGAAAATGTGGTCAAAAAGAGTTGATACTAACTTAAAAGAATATAATCAATCCACCCATCCATCAATGTTATGAATACTTAAGCTTTTCTTAAGTTCATCACACTTGAGTTAGTCCTTTTGTCAGGTTGCACCAAGTTTCCTCGCCCACAGGAAAGATTGGTTTTCAAAATAACTTGAATAAGAGAGCCAGTTTACACTACTGGTTAAGGCACCAACTAGAACGGAGACGAATGTGAGTTCTAATCCTTCTTTAGCCATGAAAGTTAGTGGAGTGACCTTGGGCCAGTCATTCTCTCTCAGTCCGATTCACCTCACAGGGTTGTTGCTGGGGGGAAATAGAAGGAGGAAGATGTGTTGGATACGTCCGCTGCCTTTAGTTATTTGTAAAAATAATAAAGATGGGATGTAAATAAATGAAACAATTTGACTTAAAATAATATTTTTCATCAATCAAGACTTCCATAAACTGGATTAAACAAGACATAACTCAGATTTATGCTATGTTATTGATGTTAGGATAGAGAGCAGGATCTCGACTCACAACTTTTTGACTCTCTTACCTATTCGGATATCAGTTAAAAATGGAGAGCAAGGCCCAGCCCAGGAATGACTAGGGCAGTGATGGCTATCCTTTTTGCCATTGCGTGCCAAAAGCGGGGGAGAACACGGGGGGTCCACACGCGTACGTGCCCATACCCATAATTCTATATGCCCCACCCCCCGTGCATGTGCGCATGACCCTCCTATGCTCCCCCCGCTTTTGGCACGAGATGGCCCGGTGGGCCCAGTAGGCCCGTTTTTTGCCCTCCCCAGGCTCCACAGGCCCTCTGGAGGCCGAAAATGGCCCGTTTGCCAACTTCCGGAAGTCCCACCAATATGGCTTGCGTGCCCAACAATATGGCTCCACGTGCCACCTGTGGCACGTGTGCCATAGGTTCGCCATCACGGGACTAGGACAATCTCTAACAAGCACGAGAAAAAGAGTAGTGATAACATTTATGCGAAACACTACGTGGAGAAGTGCATAAGGACCATGATTGTCTAAACGTAATGGACAAAACCTATAGAACAGGGGTGTCAAACTCAAGGCCCAGGGGCCAGATCCAGCCGGCAGGGTGCTTAGATCTGTCCCATGGGGCCACCCTGGAAACAGCAAAGGAACGGCCTGCGGTGCCTCTGCCAGCGAAAATGGAGCTCCATCTTTGCTGGCAGAGGGTGACAGGAGGCTGTCGCAGTCGAAAACGGAGCTCGTGAGGCTGTTTTTGCTGGCAGAATGTACGGGCCACCACAAACGCCATGAGTGGCATCGAGCTGGCCATGCCCACCCTGGCCCCGAGGTCAAACACAACTCTGATGTGATATGGCCCTCAATGAAATCGAGTTTGACACCCCTGCTATAGAAGGACTCTTAAAGGAGAAGATTCCATTTTCAGAATAGGATAGGATAGGATAGGATAGGATAGGATAGGATAGGATAGGATAGGATAGGATAGAATAGAATAGAATAGAATAGAATAGAATAGAATAGAATAGAATAGAATAGAATAGAATAGAATAGAATAGAATAGAATAGAATTCTTTATTGGCCAAGTGTGATTGGACACACAAGGAATCTGTCTTGGTGCATACGCTCTTGGTGTACATAAAAGATACATTCGTCAAGAATCATAAGGTACAACACTTAATGATAGTCATACAGAAACAGTCAATATAAATCTTAAGAATACCAGCAACAAGGTTACAATCATACAGTCATAAGTGGGAGGAGATGGGTAATAGGAACGATGAGAAGATTAATAGCTTGGAAATCCTGTCCAAAAAAAAAAAAAGGACTAGATGGAGAACTTACTCATCTAAGCATTCTGTTGCAACTCTACAATCTTGTATATTGTGATTTCAAATACCGCTCAAGCTGCCTGAACCTTTTATCAATGCCGAAATAAAAGAGGAAGCAGTTTATTGTATTGAGCCTATTAAACATGTTCTTGATAGAGGTTAAATTTCCAAAAGCATTTCCTTTAAATTAGTTCCATCCATATATATATATTGCATTGAGCCATAATGCGGAGTTTCCTTTTTGCTTTAGCACAATGAATGACCACAGCCACTGTAATTTGTTAAACGTGTTTTTATATATATATAAATTATATATTAAAAATGTGTGTGTGTGTTTTATTGGTTTTTCAAAATATAAAATACAAAGAAAAATAAAAAAAGTCGTGGAAAACTAAGAAGAAGAGGGAAAAGAAATATAGTGTAAAGAGAGAAAAAGAAAAAAGCACCAATTTCCGACTCCCTTTAGCACAGTGGAAGATAACAACATTACAACCATAACTGTTTGCTTTTACACAACAGTATGTACAAGCCATTTTTGTAACAACTGTCTAAAAATGAACATTATCTGGTTTACTTTATTGTCACTGCATCTTGTAAAACGGAATTAAATGCCATCATCAGTGTACATCATACATAAGAAAACTATCAAAATCGAACACAAGCACACATCCTTCGTATTCTATACAACTGAATTGAAAACCCCTGATACTGCATTAATATTACACTATACAAAAGAATTCAATATAGTCACTGCTCTGGGATAGAAGCTGTTTTTTGGTCTATTTGTCCTTGTTTTTATTGTCCTGTACCGTCTGCCAGATGGTAATAGTTCAAAAAAAAAGGATTGCCCAGGATGAGATGGATCTTTAAGAATGTTTTGAACTTTCTTAAGTCAACGAGAGCTATAAAGCTCTTCCAAAGAGGGGTCAACTGGTCACTCAGCAAGCATTCAAAGTTGCTTGAGCAGGAGGTTGGACTAGAAGACCTCCAAGTTCCCTTCCAGCTCTTTTGATTGATGGATTGATTGATTGAGAGTTGGGGAGCATCATTGAAAGTCTTCAAGAAGAGATTGGACAATCATTTGTCCTGAATGGTGTAAGGTCTCCTCCCTTGGGCAATGGTTGGACTAGAAGACCTCCGAGGTCCCTTCCAGCCCTGTGATTTTATGATTTTTTTTTTTATGATCAAAGTTCTTGGCAACTGGTTTATATTTAAGACGGTTGCAGCATCCTAAGGTCATATGATCACCCTTTGCGACCTTCTGATAAGCAAAGTCAACGGGGAAGCCAGATTCACTTAACAACCGAGTTACTGCAGTGATTCACTCAACAATTGTGGCAGGAAAGATTGTAAAATCAGGCAAAACTCGCTTAACAACGCTCTCGCTTAGCAACAGAAATTTTGGGCTCAATTATGGTTGTAAACCAAGGACTAGGTAAAGTTAAAGGTTCCCCTCGCATGTATGTGATAGCCATTCCCGACTCTAGGGGGCAGTGCTCTTCTCCATTTCAAAGCTGAAGAGCCAGCGCTGTCCGAAGACGTCTCCGTGGTCATGTGGCCGGCATGACTAAAGGCCAAAGGCGCACAGAACGCTGTTCCCTTCCCACCAAAGGTGGTTCCTATTTTTCTACTTGTATTTTTTATGTGCTTTCAAACTGCTAGGTTGGCAGAAGCTGGGACAAGTAACGGGAGCTCACCCTGTTACGCGGCACTAGGGATTCAAACCGCTGAACTGCCGACCTTTCAATCGACAAGCTCAGCATCTTAGCCACTGAGCCACCGTGTCCCTAAACCAAAGATTAGTATGGCTTAAATCCATTTCCCTGTTGATGCCATTCACTAATATTGGATTTCTTCCCACTGTTCATGGCTTCTTGGTTGACCAAACTTAGATTCTATGTTATGCAATACTCTGTCGCAAAGAGTAAATAGAAGTTGTATACTTTTATGACATCAGTCACAGATCTCTGTCCCACAGATCCCTAAAAGGCACACATCGCCCTTGCTTCACCATGAAACTGGTGTTGTTGTTTTTTTTTTTTTAAATGTAATGTCCATTTTATCTTTGAGATATTTTGGTCATGTCTGCCATAATTCTTCTCTAGCACGTTTGGTAGTTAATGCTTTTGTTGCATTAAGAAAGCTTTAGTGTGATCTCAAATGTCTTTGCTCCACAGCGTGGTTATATACATTATCCTCCAAATTGTCTTCTTTCATTCTGCCTTGCTACAGTTATCCAGATGTCTGGAAGAGATACTGCTATGAGAATATACAATTTATTTGTCTTATCGGCTTGCGATAACTTGGCAGCTGTTCCTCAATAATGGGTCAATTTTCCTTGCATGAATGGAATGTTCCCATGCTAGGCATGCATATTCAAAGCGGGACGGAAGAACAAGACAAGAGTTTTTGGTGGCTACCCAGTGTTTTCCTTCAAGAAGTTTGGAATAATGATGTTAAGGGCACTGACCTTATTTCTCAGTTTCTCTGTATGCATTTTAAATTAAAACGTGCAATAATAATCTGATGTATACCCAGTTTCTACCATATTGCAATCTAACCAGTGGTCGTATTCAGCCGGTTCGGGCCAACCAGTAGCAGCGACTGTGGGTGGGCCAGCCCACCTGTTCTGGCGCTATGCTCTCCTATTTAGCCACGTTTTAGAGGCCAGGTGCATGCATGGAAAGCATGCGCACGGCGAACTGGTAGTAAAAATATGTGAAACCCACCTCTGGATCCAACCTTGTCCTATTACAGTCAATAATCCACTATTTTGTCTTACACTTGGGCAACCCGAAGACATGAACTTAGTTCTCCAGTTGGTCTGAGCCGACTGGCACTATAAACGATCAGAGGTGGGGAACTATATAGCCTTTTTATGATTTATGGACTTCAACTCCCATGCTGGCTCAGGAATTCTGAGAGTTGAAGTTCACAAGTCATAAAAGGGCCATTGTTCCCCAACTCTGTAATAGGTGATCCAGCTATCCAGATGTTACACATTACAACATGGAATAACAGAGCTGGAAGAGACCTTGGACGTCTTTTAATCTAGTCCAACACCCTGCCTGAACAGGAGATCCTACACCATTTCAGACAGATGGCTGACCAATCTTTTCTTAAAAGCGTCCAGTGATGGAGCAGCCACAACTTCCGAAGGAAAGCCACTCAACTGGTTAATCGTTCTTCCTTGGTGAATCTAGATGAATTCCTGGATTGTTAGCGTTAGATCATCGGCAAAGATTAAAATTCTGTATTTAGATAGATTAACTGATCAGTGTAATAAATAAATGTGATCTACAGTAGGACTGGTTACATGTAAGCCTTTGAGATAGGCTAGTTCAAGAAACAGATATAGTAGGCAATGAGTACCAACGGACTCAAAAATAATTTATAAAATCATGGAATGTGCGGAGTCTGACAGACTTACAAAACTGATCAAGGGTAAAAGAGACTCAGATTTTTACAGTAGTTGGAACATGCGGTATGATTGGATCCAGAAACGATGGGAGAGAGATAAAGGATAATGTTGGATTACAATTATAGATGATGGTATAATTATGGTAATCAATAAGTATTGGAAATGTAAAATTGTATATAAGAATCTGTAAATAGTTTCTATTTTTACTTTCTGATTATTGGTGTATATATACATGGATATTTTGGTGATGTTACACCGTGATAGAAAAACTATTATACATTTGTTTTTGTTTTTTTGCACTATAATAAAAATTTATAATAATAATAATAATAAAAAGAAACAGATATAGTAGGGATTCCTGGAAAATCTTTAATACTGTAGCATACCATAGCTGAACCTTCAAAGTTTCTCAGTTTCTCTCTATCGTATCTTATACCAATGAAAGTAAAGTCAAGGTTATTAGCCAGTTTGGTCTAGTGGTTAAGGCACCAGGCTAGAAAGCTGGAGATTTTGAGTTCAAGTCCCATCTTAGCCATGAAAGACACTAGATGACTTTGGGCCAACCACTTTTTCCGAGCCCAACCCACCTCACAAGGTTGTTGTTGTCGACAAAACTGGAGGTGGAAAGTGTTGGATACGTCCGCCGTCTCAAAATATTTGTAAAAGTAAAGGAGATAGATAGATAGATAGATAGATAGATAGATAGATAGATAGATAGATAGATAGAGTTGTGGCCCGCCAGCGGCCTGCGCATATCGTGGCTGATCCTGACGAGGAGGAGGCTGGTGTGGTGTCGCGCCAGCAGCTGGCACAGCCGGCGCTCGCGTCGGACAGCGAGGAGGCTGAAGAGGATGTGGTGCCAGAGACAGAGACTCAGCCAGGGCCTTCAGAACCTCCAGAGGCTCCTTCAAGTGGAGAGAGCGAAGTGGAGGAGCCTCTTCTCAATGCTCGAGCACGCAGGGCTGCCAAAAGGCAGGAGTGGCTACTCAGGAGGAGGAGGTCTCCTCGAGAGTAAGGCTTGAGGATAATTGGCCACTCCCTTAGTCTATTTAAGTCACACGCCGTTAGTAAGTTTCTTGCTAGAAACAACTTGTAATTATCATCAGAGCATTTTTGGAAAAGTCTTATCGTATTTTGTTTTCTGGGCTGGTTGCCAACCTTTGCCAGACTTTGGTTTATTCTTGCTACTTAATAAATTTGATAAGGACCATTGGTGTGTGTTAATATCCTCGGGAATCCGGAGCTGGGGCAGAACAGATAGATTGATACTGTAGATCAGTGTTTCCCAAACTTGGCTATTTTAAGATGCATGGACTTCAATTCCCAGAATTCCCCAACCAGTATGCCTGGTTGAGGAATTCTGGGAGTTGAAGTCCATACATCTTCAAAGGGTCAAGTTTGGGAAACACTGCTGTAGATGATAGATAGATAGATAGATAGATAGATAGATAGATAGATAGATAGATAGATAGATATAAATAATCTCATTCTTTCCCTATTCATAAAGCCAGATCTATAGTCTTTCATATAATGAAAATCATTGAACGCAATACTTGATTGCATTATTCTGAGTTACTTGGGCACAGAAATGCCCAAGCTTGAATTCAAGTGAAGACCATGCCCAGCAACCATAACTTGCATATGGGTAGAGGGGAAGGGGAACTGGGCCATATGAGCAGCAGGCCGGACTCGTGGACACAGCCTTTGCATGAATGGTGGGTCGGTGCACACACAAGATGAGCTGCACACAGGCGCTCCGGCCAGCCACTCATGCAGCCCAATTCCAAATAGGCCACGCCTGGTAGTGGGCCACGGCCCGGAGGTTGTGGATCCCTGTATTAAATCAGTTGCATGCTTTGACTTCTTGTAAGACGAGGAAGGCAAACTGTGTCATAATGTCAATTGCAAAGTTTCCCCTTTGCGCAAAGCATCTCGCAAGTAAATCAGTTTCACAGTCCTTTAATTGTCTCTTTCAAACACTTCTCATTCATTTTAATGGCCGGGAGGAAATCAATGGTATTTATTTTTTTCGAGTATCGGCATTCTTCCTTCTTCTCCTTCCCTCCCTCCCTCCTTTCTCTCTCTCTCCTGCTTTCATTACAACCGTGTGCTCTATTAACATGATGTCAAGGAACATCGCAACTATTTGTAGATCAAGCAAACGAGCAAGGGGAAAGAAAAAAAAAATAACGCCAGTCCTTTCTCAAAAGGGAAATGAAGCTCAGACTGTCTTTATGTTAGAGATCCGAGAGAGGGGGAAGCAAGGGGTGGGGGTGAGGGTTGAGAAATAAAGCATTTTCTTGGATGCACATAAAATAAAAGTACCCCCCCCCTTTTTTTTTCTTTTTTTTTTGCAGGGGCCACTAAAAAGCACTGCCCTCCCAGTGCTGATTTTACTTTACACGCATTTCTATGCCCTGGTCAAATGTCAATGTGCAGGGAGAAAAGTAATTAGAATTCAGGTCACTAAACTACAGTGGAAGGGGGGGGGGGACGAGAGAGAGAGAAGGAGGAGGGAGGGAGGGAGAGAGAGAGAGAGATGAGCCCTCTAACTATGCATTAGTGAATTAACCAACTGTTTGTGGGTGTGTGGGCTCTCTTGATATTCTGAATTATTCTGTAGCGCCACCACATTTTAACTGTTGACCCCCTCCCCACCTCCCCGGGTCTAGCATGAATCTCTTCTAATTCACCTACTTCAAAGTTCTGAATTATTCAGCTAATGTGCTTCGAGCCAAGGCCCTATTTAAGAAAGGGGCTATTTTCCCACTTCAGAGAATGTAAGTGAGGGGGGGGGGGCAGCAGGGGTACCACATTTTGCATTCCATTCCAGGGGCCTTACATAAAAGACTCTATATAATCAACATCTTCGAGCCTTAATCTTATTTAGGAAAGAAGGAGGGGGGGAGAGAGAGAGACAGAGAGAGACAGAGAAAGAGAAAGGGACAGAGAAAGGGACAGAGAAAGGGACAGAGAGACAGAGAGACAGAGAAAGGAACAGAGACAGAGAAACAGACAGACAGACAGACAGACAGACAGACAGACAGACAGACAGAGACAGAGAAAGGGACAGAGAAAGGGACAGAGAAAGGGACAGAGAGACAGAGAGACAGAGAAAGGGACAGAGACAGAGAGACAGACAGACAGACAGACAGACAGACAGAGACAGAGGGACAGAGAAAGAGACAAAGAGAGACAGACAGAGAGAGAGACAGACAGACAGACAGACAGAGACAGACAGACAGAGAAAGGGACAGAGAAAGGGACAGAGAGAGAGAGAGAGACAGACAGACAGACAGACAGAGACAGAGGGACAGAGAAAGAGACAAAGAGAGACAGACAGACAGATAGACAGACAGACAGACAGAGACAGACAGACAGAGACAGAGAAAGGGACAGAGAAAGGGACAGAGAGAGACAGAGAGACAGAGAGACAGAGAAAGGGACAGAGAGAGAGAGAGAGAGAGAGACAGACAGACAGACAGACAGACAGAGACAGAGAAAGAGACATACACAGAGAGAGAGAGAGAGACAGAAACAGAGGGAGGGAGGGAGGGAGGGAGGGAGAGACTGTACAAAGAAGAGGAGGCAGCTGGAGAGAACAACCCAATTCCTAAGCTACCTCGACGGCGCAGTAATGAAGAGTCCCCTTGTGTGACAGAAAGCATCTCTTTCTTCAAAGAGTAAAATTGTAGGTCAGACGTGCTGACAACCGGGCTAGTCTTCCCAGTGTTTCCAAAACGGGTAATCGTTGCAATTCCGAGACCTGTAGCTACTTGGCTTCTAAGCATGCCTTTAGCAAATATGCAAAAGGAAAGAAAGGGACGTTGGTCTTACCGTGATACGTTCCTTCTCGTAGTGTAAAATGGGAGGTGCCAGTCTGGGTATTCCTTGCTCTAGCTCTATGTCCTGAGCTGAAAAGTTCTGAAGATCCGCCTCCCTGGTGACGTCTCTTCAGTTTTGCCAGCGAAGCGAAAGCGAATGGTACGCAGTCCAGGCCAATGTACGCAGACTGAAAGATAGAAACAACATGCTCCACCAGGGGAGCTGGTCCAGGCAGCCTCAAGCAGGGTGGGGCTGGCACCTCCCATTTTACACTACGAGAAGGAACGTATCACGGTAAGACCAACGTCCCTTCTCCATAGTGTAGAAATGGGAGGTGCCAGTCTGGGATATACCAAAGACTGACCAGCCCTAAGGGAGGGAGCTGTCCTGGGCCGACGACCCCGGATCTTCATGAACCCGCTGCAGAACCCTTCTCCCAAAGGCCGCCTCCGCCGAAGCGAAGGAGTCAAGTCTATAGTGACGGATGAAGGGAGTGGGAGAAGTCCATGTGGCCGCCCTACAAATGTCTTCCACTGACGCCTGAGTAGACCAGGCCGCAGTCGTGGCAGCACTGCGGGTGGAGTGGGCCGTTATCCCTGAAGGCACCGGGAGAGCCTGCAGCTCATATGCAGATGAGATGCACGTCCTAATCCAGCGTCCCACCGTGGAGGAGGTCACTCTGTGGCCAAGAGTCGACGGCTGAAAAGAGACAAAGAGAGCCTCCGTCTTCCGGAAAGAAGAGGTTCTAAAAATGTAAATACGGAGGGCCCTCTTCACATCCAAGGTGTGCCAGCTCTGCTCCAAGGCGTGCCGAGGCCGAGGACAGAAGTCTGGCAGGATCAACTCCTGTGCTCGGTGGAACAATGAGTTGACCTTAGGAAGGAAGGCAGGGTCCAGCCGCAGAACCACCCTGTTGGGATGAAAAATACAGAGGTCTTTCCGCACCAATAAAGCCGCCAACTCTGAGATCCGTCGGGCAGACGTGACGGCCACAAGGAAAGCAACCTTACACGAAAGGAGACGGAGACTAGTCTCCCTCAATGGTTCGAAAGGTGTCTTAGTCAAAGCCTGAAGAACCTTAGCGAGATCCCAAGTGGGATAACGGTGAAGAGGCGGCGGTCTTAAATTAGTCGCCCCACGCAGAAAGATCTTTACCCTCGGATGGTTAGCAAGGGAGCCCCACCTCCCAAATGTCAAGACAGTGCCTAGCGCAGCCACCTGTCGCCGTAGAGTGTTAGTGGAAAGTCCCATGTCCAACCCGTCCTGCAGGAACTCCAGCACCTCCACCACCGATGCTGAAGTCGGGCTCAACTGTCTGGAGGCACACCACCCGGCAAACCTGTTCCACGTTGCCTCATATATTCGCGTGGTGGAGGGCCGCCTGGCCGCCTGCATAGTCCTGATGACCCTGGTCGGAAAGTTCTCCCGTCTCAAGAGGCCCCGCTCAACCTCCAAGCGGCTAACTGCAGTCTCTGTGGGTCCGGATGCTGAACCGGGCACTGGCTGAGCGCGACTCTGTCCGGGGGAATCCGCCAGGGAGTGGCGACCGACAGGTCGACCAGGTCGGCGAACCAAGGGCGTCTGGGCCAATAAGGAGCCACTAAAACCAGTTCCGCCCCCTCCAGTATCAACTTCCGAATGACGGCCGGGACTAGGGGTAGGGGAGGGAATGCGTAAAGGAGGCCCCTGGGCCACGGGGTCCGCAGAGCGTCCACCCCCGCCGCTCCTGGGGCAGGAAACCGGGAGAAGAAAAGGTGGAGTTGTGCGTTCGCTGGGGAGGCGAAGAGGTCCACTACCGGGCGGCTGAACCGGTCGACTATCTCCGCAAACAAGTTGGGATGGAGCCTCCACTCCGAGGGATCCACAATGGCTCGGCTCAGCCAGTCGGCTTCTACGTTGTCCGTCCCTGCGATGTAGTCCGCTGTCAGGGACAAAAGGTGAGTCTCTGCCCAAAGACAGAGGGTCTCCGCCTCTCGCATTAAAGGCCCGGAACGAGTTCCCCCTTGCCTGTTGATATGGGCTTTCGTCGTCGTATTGTCTGTGAGAAGGAGCACATGCTGCCCCCTCACCTGCGGTAGAAAGGTCTGAAGAGACAGACGGGCAGCCCGGAGGTCCAACCAATTGATCTGATGGAATAGATCCTGGCAGGACCATCGGCCCTGGGCCACCTGAGACCCGCAATGGCCCCCCCAGCCCGTCAGACTGGCATCTGACGTTACTATCACCCTGCGGGGTTCCCTGAAGAAGCACCCCTTCTGGATGGCCCCCGACGTCCACCAGGTCAGGGATCGTAGGACCCGTGGGGGAACCTGAACCCTCATCTCGGATGAGCTCTTTCCTGCCTTCTGAAAGGGGAGCAAGAACCACTGTAGTGGTCTCGCATGGAACCTGGCCCAGGGAACTATGTTCATACAAGAAATCATTTTCCCCAACAATTGGGATAGCTGGGCTACCTGAACTGTCTGGGATCCCTGAATGGACTGAATCAGCACCCTGATACTGTCCTGTCTGTCCGGGGACAAGAAGACCTGCCCCGCTATCGTGTCTATCAGGGCCCCCAGGTGAACTAACCTTGTAGAAGGTACGAGATGACACTTTGCCAGATTCACCGAGAACCCGTGGTCCCTCAATACCTGTATTGTCGTGGCCAAGTCCTGTTCTGCTCGCCGCTGGGAGGACCCTTGAATGAGCAGATCGTCGAGGTAACACTGAATTCTGATGGGAAGAGACCTGAGATACGCCGCCAAGGCAGAGAGAATCTTGGTAAACGTCCGGGGGGCGGAGGCCAGCCCGAACGGCAGGGCAAGATATTGAAAGTGACGGCCTGAATAGCAAAACCTCAGGTATTGACGATGCTCCGGCCGAATTGGGATGTGGAGGTAGGCTTCGGTCAAATCTATGGAGGCTAGGAAGTCTCCCTCCCTGATTCCGGCTAAAATGGAATGCAGGGAGTGCATTTTGAACCTCCTGTAGACGATAAACTCGTTGAGGCCCTTCAAATTTAGAATTGCCCTCCACCCTCCCGAGGCCTTTGGGATGACAAATAGGATGGAATAGAACCCTCGCCCCCACTGCTCCCGTGGAACCGGCTGGATGGCCCGGATATCCAGCAAATGCTGGATAGCCGATTCCATGAGTTCCCGCCTGAGCGGGTCTCCAGAAATGGGGCAGCGGAGGAAACGCCTCGGAGGGGATGAAAGGAATTCGAGGGAGAGCCCTGCTCTTACTGTCTCCCTCACCCAATTGTCTGTAGTGAGGTCGTCCCAGCGGTCTGCAAACAGGCCGAGCCTGCCCCCAAGAGGATCCAGTGACGGATAGTCACTTAGATCTCCTGGCCCCTCTGCCACTGGAGCCCCTAAAGGGCTTGTTGGATGACTGTTGGCGACCCCGGGGAAAGGCTGATCTATCTGCCTGATAATTAGGTCTGGAGGAGTGAAAGGGCCGTTGCTGACGGGGAAAGCTTGGCCCAGCTCCCCCCTGGCGGAAGGAGGGCCGCCTATAGTAAGGGGATGAACGGAAATCCGTTCGCCTGCTCTGGGACGGGAGTACCTTCCTTTTATCCCTAGTCTCGATAAGTAGGGGATCTAAAGCTTGTCCAAAAAGAAACCCCCCTTCAAAGGGAGCGGAAGCCAACTTCCACTTGTTCTTCCCGTCCATACGCCAATGGCGTAGCCATAGCATACGTCTAGCGGTGACAGACGAAGCCATGGCCCTGGCAGAGAACCTGGCAGCTGCTAAAGTAGCGTCCGCCGTGTATTCAGCTGCAGCCAGAATCTTAGAAAGGTCTTGGTGGGCCCGAACATCATCTGGTGCCAAATGGCCTTGTAGCTGGCGAAGCCATCTGACCGACGCTCTGGTGAGAAAGGATGCTGCCGAAGAAGTTCTTACAGCCCAGGCGTCCGCCTGGTGCGCACGACGAAGTGCCGTCTCCTCTCGCCTATCTTCTGCCTTTAAGGCGTCCTCTGCATCAGGTGGCAAAACAGAAGAAGAGGTGAGAGCCGCCACCGGAGCGTCCACCTTTGGAACCTCCAGCAAGTTGATCATGTCCGCATCCACCGTAAACAACTGGTTGTCCAGCCCTGAGGCCCTGGAGGGAAGAGCTGGAGTCGCCCACTGTCTACAGATCATGTCCAGAAACATTCCCGGGATAGGAATAGTATCTGCCTCCACCGCCTGTTCTGTGAAAAGATAATCATCCTGCTCTCCAGCACCCAGGGTACCAGAGAGTGCTGGGTCAGGACCCAATCGAGCAGTGGCCCTGGCCTTAATCAGAAGTGGTTTCAAAAGGGCTGGATTAAATAAACCTTTGAAAGCGGGCCTGGGTGGTTGGATCTGATCCCCATCCGAAATCTCTCCCTCCTCCAGATAATCTTCTGCATAGTCAACTAGTTCAGAAGGGGAAGGAGAGACCTGTCCAAGGTAATCCTCAGAAGGGGCAAGATATCCCTGGGACTCCACCTCAGGTCTAAGGGCATACATTTGGGCAAACATCTGTGACTGAAGCTGCATCCTTTCTGCAATGCCCTGCCTAATAGCCTGCTCCACCCAAGACTTCATGGAATTCTGAACCTCCTGCTCCCCCCCTTCATCCTGGCGAAGGCCAGCCGCTGTGGGGGTATAGGTGGCTTCAGGGCGTTTGTTGGTACCAGAAGGCCCTGGACATTGCTGGGGCTCGGCCTGCAATTCTGGAGACCATGCCCTGGATGGCCCAGCCAAGGTAGGAGAATGGACAGTCTGAGGGACAGAATCTTCCACAGGCTGAACTGATGGCTGAAGCGCAGGCACAGTAGCTTGAGGGGGGTCAGCAGCCATATTAATGGCAGCGGCCTTTGCAAATTCTCTGTCCAAAGCACGGTGCCTAACTTGAGCTGACTTTTCCTCAGCCTTGGAACGCCCGGGGCGAGCTCTAGCCTTGGCCTTAATTTTATTGGCTGCAGCAAGGCTGGCAGTTCGTGGCCTAGAGGCCCTACCCCTGTCAGGTAGAGGTGACCAGGAGCCCTCAGCAGAGAAAGATGGTTGCCTGTCAGCATCCCCCATGATGGTAAGTCAGATGGCAGTCACAGGAAACCAAATTCCAAAGACTCTGCAAAAAAAACAAAACAAAAAAATACAAAATGGCTCCCAGGTCTCAAAATGGCCGCTCCTCAACTGCCCAGTTCAAAGAAAGGCTCTCTCTATAATCAGAAGCAATACCAGATCAGGCCGCCAAGCAAACCCGCAGATAAAGTTGCGCTGGTCAGAAATCCACTCTCTCCTCTGCTTCCCAAGGAAAGAAAAAAACACCAGCTCTGTATTCAAAGGTTGCCAGGGGATCACAGCCAGCTGGACTAATTCGCGCCAAAAAATGCGCGGGGACGAAGGCCGCCGCGACTTACAGGCCGCCATTGCCAGCCAGGGAGTAGCGTGGCCCAGCGCCCGGCCCACACTCCTCAGCCAAGGCACCTTCTTCAAAACCACCAGCCAATTCTGGCTGGCGCGGCTGCAGCAAGATAGAAAAGGCCTCAAACAGGCAAATAAGGCCCAAAAACGCCGCTCCGCCTCCCAGCTGACGAGCGGTGATCAAAGGGAGGCCGCGGCCCTTCAAAATGGCGCGCGCGGCTCCCGCGGCTGTCTGTGAAGCCTGAGAGGCTTCCGAGGAATTTTTTGGAGGGACCGGGGCGAAAGCCAGCCGGCTAGCCCCTCACAGCCGCCCACACGATAAGGGAGATTGAGGGGAGAACAACAGCCACCCCCCCACGCTCAATCCAAAACCGGAGAGCTCCCCCTTTAAACAGTACCTGCAAGCAACGAGGAGAAAGCAGCTTCCAAAATAAAAAGAAAGTAAAAAGAAAGAAAATCCAGGGAAAAAAGAAATTATTTAAACTGGCTCAAAGCTCAGGAGCTAAAATCTTGCAACCATGAGCTGTGCTGAGCTGAAAAAAACTGAAGAGACGTCACCAGGGAGGCGGATCTTCAGAACTTTTCAGCTCAGGACATAGAGCTAGAGCAAGGAATACCCAGACTGGCACCTCCCATTTCTACACTATGGAGAATAAGACTCTACGAATGCTGTAATACACTTAGACGCATCTCAGCACTGGCGACAGCATAAAAATAAGGACGGTGGCAATTCCCCTAGTAGGGAATGACGGGGGAGGAGAAGGAATATCCATGGCAACTCCTAGGTAAAGGTAAAGGCTCCCCTCGCACATATGTGCTAGTCGTTCCCGACTCTAGGGGGCGGTGCTCATCTCCATTTCAAAGCCCAAGAGCCGGTGCTGTCCAAAGACGTCTCCGTGGTCATGTGGTCGGCATGACTAAATGCCAAAGGCGCACGGAAAGCTGTTACCTTCCCACCAAAGATGGTCCCTATTTTTCTACTTGCATTTTTTACGTGCTTTCGAACTGCTAGGTTGGCAGAAGCTGGGAAAAGTAACGGAGGCTCACCCCGTTACGCGGCACTAGGGATTCGAACCGCTGAACTGCCGACCTTTCAATCGACAAGCTCAGCGTCTAAGTCACTGAGCCACCACGTCCCTTAATTAGTTAATTGCTTTGTGGCAGAGCAACCCGCCAATCTGGTACCTACCACAAGTGGTAGTTTGCAGGACCAATGCAATTGTGCCCGCAATTGTGCCCTTTCATCCCAAAGGTGCTTTTTTCCCCCCAAGAGAAAACTGGGTTTTCTTGTTTTTCTTTGGAGAATCAATATAAAGTCGTAATTCGAAGACTACCTGTACAGGGTAACCAAGAAAAAAGTTATTTCACAAAGCAAGCTATCCATTTTTAAAAAGCATTTTCCATATCCAGCTCTCCAATTTTTATATAAGTTGGTTCCGATGGGTCCAACAGAAAAATATCGTTTTGCTTCCCAAACTTCTAGATATTTCCAGAAGCTGGGTCAGTCCAACTTTGCAAAATGCAAATTCTCTTCATGAAAGCAGCATGTTGCTGCTTCTTTTCTTTCCCTTCCAGTTGTGCATTTTGCGTTTAATAGCACGGCAAAGTCTCTGGGTGGGGGGGGGGAAATAAACTCACAGAGATATCCTTTTATAGACACGAGGACAGCTGCTGCGTAATTCGAAATATGCTGTAACACATACATAGAGTTCCAGGCTGTCGTTTTCACCCAGCAGAAGCATCAGTTCTGAATCACTCTATAGATTTTACATATGTGAACACAGGCCTTGGGGGACTCTCTGAACAAAACTGTATAATAAAGAAGCATCAGATAGTATTGAGATATTTTGGGGGGACGGGGTAGAGAAGGGGATCAGTTTTAAGATCAAAGTTTTCTCACAGGCTTCTGAAAAATGAAAAAAAAAAAGGAGCTTTCCCCCTTCTAAAACAGTCCTTTCCCTATATGAACAGAGAGTTTTGGAACTACAGGTAGTCATTGACTTATAACAGTTCACTTAAAGGTAAAGGTAAAGGTTTCCCGCACATATACATGCTAGTCGTTCCCAACTCTAGGGGGCGGTGCTCATCTCCATTTCAAAGCCGAAGGGCCAGCGCTGTCCGAAGACGTCTCCGTGGTCATGTGGCCAGATGATTAAGAGCCAAAGGCTCACGGAACACTGTTACCTTCCCACCAAAGGTGGTCCCTATTTTTCTACTTGCATTTTTTACGTGCTTTCAAACTGCTAGGTTGGCAGAAGCTGGAACAAGTAACAGGAGCTCACCCCGTTACACGGCACTAGGGATTCGAACTACTGAATTGTCAGCCTTTCGTTCGACAAGCTCAGGGTCTTAGCCACTGAGCCACCACGCCCCTTACAATTCACTTAGTGACTGTTTAAATTTACAACAGCACTGAAAAAGTGACTTATGACCATTGTTCTCACTAATGACCATCGCAGCATTCCCATGGTCACGTGACTTCTATTCGGAGGCTTGAATACAGACTCATGTTTATGACGGTTGTAGGGTCCCGGGGTCATGTGACCTTCTGCTTTTGCGACCTTCTGACGAGCGAAGT
This sequence comes from Pituophis catenifer annectens, assembly GCF_029215685.1. NCBI lineage: Eukaryota > Metazoa > Chordata > Lepidosauria > Squamata > Colubridae > Pituophis > Pituophis catenifer. Next base: position 120,456,526 of record NW_027256884.1, read on the forward strand.
CAACAAGGAAACCAGATATTTTGAACAACCGTGTTACTAATCTAACAGCTACATTGATTCACTTAACACACTAAAATTCTGAAACAGGAAGGGGAAAACACTGAAAACATTATGGCCGTGTAATCATGTGATACAGCAAGAGCAAGCGCACTTAAGACTTATATACTGCTTCACGGTGCTTTACAGCCCTCTCTAAGCGGTTTACAGAATCAGCATATTGGCCCCAACAATCTGAGCCCTGATTTTACCAACCTCGGAAGGATGGAAGGCTGAGTCAACCTTAAGAAGGTCAGGAACTCTTAACAGTAGACAGAGTTAGCCTGCAATACTGCCTTCTAACCACTGCGCCACCATGGCTCATACGCTTCACCAGGGTAGCAAAAGCAGCTACATTCACACAACCTCTTATGTTTAGTTCTAATCTGGGTTTTCCTTTTGGCGAATCAGTTTATGATTCAAGTATTATGCAAATCCAGGAACCAGTTAAGCAAATAAAGCGTACTGAATCTGGCGGATGTCTGTCAGTGTTATGTACCAGTGTCAAGCTAGATATGGTCATAGCTAATGTTAGGATATGGTTTGAGCTAACAAGTTGTACAGGCAACATTATGTGTTCTGTAACTTTAATATGAATATGTATTGTGTGACTTTAAAGTTTTACTGCTGATTCATTGTAATGCTGAGTCATGCTGTAATTAGTTGTGAACGTATTTAAGAAAGGTACTGTAACGTATTCAGTTGATGATAAGCTACCATAGTGTGTGGAGATGCTACCATTGTGCTATCATCGTTGGATGGATCTGCTACCATCGTGATTTGTGAACCAGAGTGAGTTTGTTATTCTAACCAACTACTGTTTGTGTAGTAAGAAGATATTTGTATCACTGGACTGATTTAACTGGCAAAGACTTGGATTGATTTAAAGACTATGAGATTGTTTTTTCACTATAAAGCAAACTTTTGATAAACCAGTTTGCACATCTCTTATTCATTGCTCTCAGCAACGTTTCTCTGTGCTCTACACTCTGCTGGTTGGTAACACAACAACAATATCCTTAACAGCTAATTTACAAGCTTTACGTTTGAAGGCTCTTCCACGAAATGGTTCCACTTAAAGGAAGAAGTCCTACATTATCTGCCAAGTGCAACGGACAGCTGATTGAACACATCATATTGGGATGTGTTAGCTCCAAAATGCCTGCTAAACTGAAAATCACAATGCTGCATAGTTTAGAGCGATTTTACGTCATTTGCATAACGGTGTCCTTCGCTTCAATCTGCACCGTTCGCCTCATGATGCCGTTATGGAAATGAAGTAAACTGATATAACTGATGTAATTAGTGTCACTTGTGCGATGACACACCATACCGTAAATCAATGTAAATTGAATGGCGTTGTCCAGATTAATACGGTTACTTTGGAAGCAATGGGCCTGTCCATTATTTGAGGGGATGTCTGGATGGAAATTTAACAGAGTAACAGAGTAACAGAGTTGGAAGGGACCTTGGAGGTCTTCTAGTCCACCCCCTGCTCATTCAGGAAACCCTATGCCTTTGCAGACAAATGGTTGTCCAATCTCTTCTTAAAAACTTTCAGTGTTGGAGCATTCCCAACTTCTGGAGGCAAGTCGTTCCACTGATTGATTGTTCTAATTGTCAGGAAATTTCTCCTTAGTTCTAGGTTGGTTCTCTTCTTGATTAGTTTCCATCCATTGCTTCTTGTCCTTCCTTCAGGTTCTTTGGAGAATAAGTTGACTCCCTCTTCTTTGTGGCAGCCCCTGAGAGATTGGAACACTGCTATCATGTCACCCCTAGTCCTTCTTTTCATCAAACTAGACATATCCAATTCCAGCAACTGTTCTTTATATGTTTTAGCCTCCAGTCCCCTAATCATATTTACTGCTCTTCTCTGTACTATTTCTAGAGTCTCAACATCTTTTCTACATCGTGGCGACCAAAACTGGATGTTAATATTTCAAATATGGTTTTACCAAGGCATTATAAAGTGGTATTAACACTTCATGTGATCTTGATTCTATCCCACTTGGCTCAATACAGGAGGCTGGACTAGAAGACCTCCAAGGTCCCTTCCAGCTCTATTCTGATTCCTCAGAAAGGACTGGAAAGTTAAACCCCTTTCTTATCCTGAACTCTGTTGACAAGCATATTGTTGGATAATCTGGGGTTTTCTTGCTAAATACATTCCCTCTGGTTCTGCAGGAGATCGTGGTCAATGCATGTGATACAACATCCTACAAGAGGCTGCATAAACAGAGGGTGAATAAACAGGATGCATAGAGGGATAGAATCAAGATCACGTGAAGTGTTAATACCACTTTATAATGCCTTGGTAAGGCCACACTTGGAATACGGCATCCAGTTTTGGTCGTCACGATGTAAAAAAGATGTTGAGACTCTAGAAATAGTACAGAGAAGAGCAGTAAATATGATTAGGGGACTGGAGGCTAAAACACATGAAGAACGGTTGCAGGAACTGGGTATATTGATGAAAAGAAGGACCAGGGATGACATGATAGCAGTGTTCCAATATCTCAGGGGCTGCCACAAAGAAGAGGGAGTCAAGCTATTCTCCAAAGCACCTGAGGGCAGGACAAGAAGCAATGGGTGGAAACTAATCAAGGAGAGAAGCAACCTAGAACTAAGGAGAAATTTCCTGACAGTTAGAACAATTAACCAGTGTAACAACTTACCTCCAGAAGTTGTGAATGTTCCAACACTGGAAGTTTTTAAGAAGATGTTGGATAACCATTTGTCTGAAGTGGTGTAGGGTTTCCTGCCTGAGCAAGGGTTGGACTAGAAGACCTCCAAGGTCCCTTCCAACTCTGTTATTCTATTCTACGACACAGGCGGGGTCTGCTACATGTTGGTTTCAAACTGATTTTAATTCTCTGTCTATATCTTCCAGCGTTGCCATGGATTCGGGCAGCCTTGCAAATTCGATCAACTAATGACAAATAAATCAGTAAATAAGTATTCCTCAAGGAAACGGAGAGAACACAACAGCAAACCACGTGCTTTGATTGCATAAGCTTTTAAGAATTTCCATTTTCACCTGGATTTTTGCTTAGAGAGAGAAATTAGGTCTCTGCTCCAAATGGCCATTGATTTATTTCTCTGGTTGTCGTTATTAAATGCTAGGCTTCATTTTGATTATTTTAATGACCGTGATGGAAGAGATACTATTTTTGCAGATAACGCCATCATTGCAACTTGAGCAAAAATAGTAAGAAAATTAATTGTTAGCCTCTCTAATCTGTTCTGAGATATCCATCCCTTTCCCAGTAATAAAAAAAAGAGAGTCTTTTCAATGACACATATGAAGGTTTGGTCACTTCCTTTTAATGCTATGTTGGCATATTATTGGAATATTTTATTTTGCCCACCAACCATCTAAAAAATGTCCTTAAAGACCACAAATGACCCCCAAATTTCTGTTGCTAAGTTAGACGTTTGTTAAGGGAGTTTTGCTCCATTTTACAATGGTTAGACAGTTGTTAAGGGAGTTTTGTCCCATTCTTGCTACAGCTGTTAAGTGAATCCCCACACTTGTTCAGTTAGTAACATAGTTGTTAAGTGAATCTGGATTCTCCATTGACCTTGTTTGTCAGAAGGTCGCAAAAGGGAATCACATGACCCCAGGACACTGCAACCGTCATAAGTATGAGTCAGCCGCCAAGCTCTGCAGACAAAAGCACTGTAATTTAACACCAGCTGTCTGCAATTAAAGTAAGTTCGAATCTTGCCAGGCTCAAGGTTGACTCAGCCTTCCATCCTTTCTAAGGTAGGTAAATTGAGGACCCAGATTGTGGGGGCAATAAGCTGACTTTGTATAAAATATACAAAAGTATGAAGGCTATTGTTTAATGCACTGTAAGCCGCCCTGAGTCTCCGGAAAAAATGCCGTTTCAGAAACATTACGCAGCTCTTAATTGACTTAAATATATTAGTGAAGTTTGACATTTGTGGGTTTTGGTCTTTGAGAAGACATGATGGACTGATAATCAGGAAAATAAAATCTAGCTGTAGATGCTGACCATGTACTTACCCATCACAACATTTTATGTGCCTCATATTATGATTCTCACATTAACAACTTCCTCGATTGGCTTTGGCCGCTGGCCCACTAAAATCCAAAACTCTTTTGCCCAATTAAAGAAAATGTGCCTGAATAAAGTTATTCAATTAAACAAATCTTGGTCAGCGAAACCATTAAAATGAAATGTCCTAATGGAATTCATTTAAATTTGCATGTGATTACAGCAATTGCTTTGAAGGAAAGGGTTTTTCATTTTTAGATATTAAATTCCTGTCCTGCAATGACCTCTGCTTTAGAAAAAGATAAAAGTTGGGTCCTCCCCCCCACAACGGGTCATGTCCATCTCTAGGACAGCGGTGTTGCCGTCTCTGCTTCTTGGTCAAGGGACCTGCGGTATCCAAAGATGTTTCTCAGGTCATGTGGCCAGCAGGATATCATACTGCAGTACAGAGCATGCAATATAATGCAGAAAGATGTTACCTTCCCATGCAGTGGTATCTATTTACCGTATTTCTCAGAGTATAAGATGCACCTGAGTATAAAACGCAGCTTAGTTTTTGGGGAGGAAAATAGGAAAAAAAATTCTGCCTACCAGGTATTCATCTGGCTAGCGTCCTTAGTCTGATCAGCTTCAGCACATTGGTTTGCTGGTTTTTTATCTCCTGCTTGGGGATAAAAAACAGCTTCTAAAGCACAACTGATCTTTGGAGAGAGAAGCAATGAGAAAAGCAGGGAAAGCAGGGAGATCGCTTCACTCACTGGCGCCTCGTTAGGGCTGAAAAAAAGCTTCACTGCTGAGAGTCGGAGGGAGCAGGCCAAGCACGGAGATCGCTTCACTCGCTAGCGCCTGGTTAGGACTGAAAAAAAGCTTCACAGCTAAGAGTTTGAGGGAGCAGGCAAAGCACGGAGATCGCTTCACTCGCTAGCGCCTCGTTAGGGCTGGAAAAAATCTTCACAGCTGAGAGTCTGAGGGAGCAGGCAAAGCACGGAGATCGCTTCACTCGCTAGCACCTCGTTAGGGCTGGAAAAAAACTTCAAAAAAGGTACATTTGGAGTATAAGATGCACCCAAATTTTCAGCCTCTTTTAGAAGGGAAAAAACTCTGTCTAATACTCTGAAAAATACAGTATCTACTCGCATTTTCATGCTTTCGAATTGCTAGGTGGGCAGGAGCTGAAACAAGGAACAAGTGTTTTTCCTTCCTTCCTTCCTTCCTTCCTTCCTTCCTTCCTTCCTTCCTTCCTTCCCTCCTCCCTCCCTCCCTTTCCCTTCCCTTCCCTTCCCTTCCCTCATTGCAAGTAAAGCAAAGTCCAATAACAATCCAAGTCATACACAGATAAGGCGATAGTTAAAATATCAATTCAGGGATATTCCAAGTACAAAGTCTTCTTACCAGTTGTTGTCATTACATAATAAAACAGTTCTTGAGTTTCAAACAGGAACAAGTTCAGTATTAAAACATTCAATAAACAGTAGAAAGCAACAAGTAGCAATGATCAAACAGTGATCATGCAGAGAGATCAGGTAGAGAGTAACAGCAAATAAGCAGATAAAATGGTGTAGTGTTCTTAAGCCATGATTCAGGCTTCCCCCTTAAGTACATTGGCTACAGAGCTTAGCCAATCAGGATACAGGATGATGCAATACAGTCTTAAAGCAATATAATACCTTTTGACAAACATGTATTGATAGTTTATATATTGCCTGACCAACTAGTTAGACAATAGCCATTTCCTAACATTACTAACTTAACAACTGCAGTGATTCACTTAACAAACGTGGTAAGAAAAGTCGTAAAATGGGGCAAAACTCAACTTAATAAATTTCTCACTTAGCAACATCAATTTTGGGCTCAATTAATAGTACGTTGAGGACTACCTGTATTTATTTGTGCTCATCTGTTTCAGCCTAAACCTTCTCTTGGCTTAATGCATCATAAACGCAAATCAGGCCCTTCCTGAAAAAAAAAATCCATGGATTTGATAGCCAAAGTACAACAGCGCTTTTTTTTTTTAGCTTATCAAGATAGTGAAAGAATCATCCAACATACTCCTAGCAATCTTTCACCCTTTGTTTGTTCATGCAGACATACTTATATGGGAAGTTTTTTTTTTAAAAAAAATTATTTATTGTTTAATTAACACCATTGCTCCTGAAAATATATTTTCAATCCTCCTGGGCATGTTTTATAGGATTTCATTAGCGCTGGATAAAACAAGCAATGACGGTTTGCCATGTGCTTTGATTGCAGGAAACGGTCTTGTAAATCGGAAATTGAAATGTTTGTCAGCTTGCATGAAATAATATGTCAGCAGATGCAAGAGCTCACACACTGCTTTTGGGGAGCTTATCACTCCTCAAATCACATTTTTGATTTCTTCCTCCGCATCTCTTAGAATATATTATATTATTACTAGCGTATGGCGTGGTTACAGTAGCCAGGAGACCACAATGGATATTGGTAGTTTGGCTTGCCAAGGTATCAGGCCTGTTATGGGAAACTCTTGCACGCTTTCCAAGGTACGCCAGGAGGGTAAGCCCGTTTCCCACCAGAGAAAAAGATGAGCAGCTCTTCCCCCTTTCTGGAGCTACCTTGCAAGTGGGCGCCACAACCGGGAAAATTCAGAGCCATCAGGAATCTGACTGCCTGCACAGAGCACAGCTCGTCTGCCCACCAAAGTGGTACCTATTTATCTACTTGCATAGAACAAGCTTTCCAACTGCAAGATGGGCAGACATTGAGGCAAGGGATGGGAGCTCACCCCATCACACAGAGCTAGGGTTCGAACCACCGGACTGAGACCATGTCCAGCATCATTAAGCCACTAAGCCATTGAGTCACCACTCCTCTCATCTTGGAATATATCACATATCATTCATTCTACCCATAGTTAAGCAGTTCCCAATCTATTTAGCTCCAGGGTCTGGTTTTGAGAAAGACATTTTTTCCATGGACCAGGGGAAGGAAGAGCATGCAACCTATATCTCACACATGTGCAGTTTTGCTCAAGGTGAACTGGATTTAGAAGTCTTGTGAGCATGAAGGGACTCAAGACTGATGACACATTTGACCCCTCCCTTGGGCTAAGCCTGGACATCTTTTACAGCTTAGATCTTAAATTGAGGGCTACCTATACCAAGAATAGGACAACTAAAGCAAACTGTATTTGAATAGCCAAAACAAAAACTAAAAACCTGGAACACAGGAAGTGTTCAAACTCACATCCCGTCCACATCACATTACAGACTCAAGAATCCTGGGAAATGCAATTCTATTGAATGCTTTTCTTCCTCCATTAGAAGCCCTATTCTACCCATTCACAATTAGTGCGTCTTCAAACAAACATACTTATTTTTTTTATTATTCGTTCATACATACCTATCACCTGCTTCATTTTAGGGGTAAGCACATTACCCAGAAAAATCAAGCTAAAAAAAATCAAAGCCATTAAATAAAGAAACGCTTTATAGTTTAATTAATTTTATAACTCTATTAACTATTATCTCTCGATATCTTTCTTACATGGAAGGAAGCATGAATGACTTCAAATGCCATCTTTGCCTTTAGAGTTAGAAGGACTCGGTTGGCAAGAGAAAATGCTGCTGACATGGTGATACTGGGCAAATTGACTGGTTATTGCCTTACCTATCCACTATAACTGGAAACAGAGGTCTCTCTTCAGGTCCCTTCTCTGAGAATATGCCAAAATCAGGGAACTGAAAACCAGGCCTTCTGATCTCCTCTTCAAAAGTTAGATTAAGTTACACCCAACCAGTTTGGGAATTCAAGGACATCAAAACCTGGTTGTTCCTGGAAGATTTGGGGATATGAACTTTGTGACTGTTTCTAAATGGTCTGGTGGCCTAGAGGTGAAGACCCTCGCCTCTCACTCAGAGGGTTGAGAGTTCAATCCTAGATGTTTCTCTCTCCTAGGGCACAAAGAAAAAATATCTGCTGTGAACTCCACAAGGTGTCAGGGAGGGCATCCGGCCAGTAAACGCTCCATCCAGTTGCCCGAATTAAGGGGTTGCAGGGTCCTAAAAAGGGAGTTAACATTGTGACTGTTTATATTGACAGAATGTTTTCTTGCAGCATTAGGAATTTGAATACCATGCATAGAGTTGGTTCCACAATCAGCCAGATGTTTAGACTGGATTTGACATTTTTGGCCACCTACTGAGCTTTACTGTGTTACAGTTGCTGTTATAGTTATTAATATTTAAAATGCATTGTTTTAACCTTTGTTACAAAAGTGAAGACTCTGGCTCTAGAGATGACTATGATTGAAAGAGTCTGTAAGCCTACATAATGTTATTATAGTTATTAATATTTTATGTACATTGTTTTAATCTTAGTTACAAAGGTGGAGTGTCGGCTATGATTGAAACAGTCTGTAAGATTACATAATAAATGTCCAAATAGAAATATGTTATGAGCCATGGTGGCGCAGTGGTTAGAATGCAGTATTGCAGGCTGAATCTACTCACTGCCAGCAGTTCGATCCTGATTCCTGACCATCTCAAAGATGACTCAGCCTTCCATCCTTCTGAGGTTGGTAGATTGTGAACCCAGATTGTTGGGGGTGATATGCTGACTCTGTAAACCGCTTAGAGAGGGGGGCAAAGCACTGTGAAGCGGTATATAATTGTTATTGCTAGGTTTGTCACCATGCCATAAGGAAACCAAAACTAGTTTAGTTCACATGGTCTCACTCTAGTCAATGCAAGCTAGATCTGTCATCGAATGGGGGTTGCCCAAATTTCATCTACTGGGACAACCTGTGGTCTGCAGAATCCTGGGGGACTGTGATGTCATCACAGGAGGTTCTGCGAAGGCTTGAAGAAATGTTATGATTTAAATATAATATAATAACAGAGTTGGAAGGGACCTTGGAGGTCTTCTAGTCCAACCCCCTGCTTAGGCAGGGAACCCCACACCACTTCAGACAACATCTTCTTAAAACCTTCCAGTGTTGGAGCAATCACAACTTCTGGAGGTAAGCTGTTCCACTGATTAATTGTTCTAACTTTCAGGAAATTTCTCCTTAGTTCTAGGTTGCTTCTCTCCTTGATTAGTTTCCATCCATTGCTTCTTGTCCTGCCCTCAGGTGCTTTGGAGAATAGCTTGATTCCCTCTTCTTTGTGGCAGCCCCTGAGATATTGGAAGACTGCTATCATGTCTCCCCTAGTCCTTCTTTTCATCAAATTAGACATACCCAATTCCAGCAACTGTTCTTTATATGTTTTAGCCTCCAGTCCCCTAATCATCTTTGTTGCTTTTCTCTGTACTATTTCTAGAGTCTCAACATCTTTTTTACATCGTGGCAACCAAAACCGAATGCAGTATATAAAGCTTGAGTTAAGTCTTTTTTTTTTTTTAATTTGATTTATATGCCGCCCTTCTCCGGAGACTCAGGGCGGCTTACAATGCGTTAAGCAATAGCCTTCATTCTTTTGTATATTTTATACAAAGTCAGCTTATTGCCCCCACAAACTGGGTCCTCATTTCACCTACCTTAGAAAGGATGGAAGGCTGAGTCAACCTTGAGCCTTGGAGAGATTCGAACCAGCAGAAATTGCAGGCAGCTGTGTTAATAACAGGGTGCACTAAACCACTGTACTATCAAGGCTCTATCAAGTCTTGGGGTTTCCATGGCCATGGTCCATGACCACAAAAAGATATTTAAAGGGGGCCCATGGTGAAGAAAAGGTTGAGAACCACTAAACTAGGAGAAACATATGGTACCCTGTCATGTTTAAGAGGTGTCAAAGGAAGCAAAGCACAGCGGCCACAATTGGCTCCGGCAACTCAGTTGCTAAACAAAGCAACTGTTAAGTGAAAATAATGTGGCCATAACTGTGCTTACAATTTTACTATCGTTTTCTTTTGCTTCTGTACTGGGGCTGTTTTGTTGTCTCCGTCTTTTAGGGCACCTTGGTCACGTGTAAGGTAAATAAGTGACTGAGGTAAATAAGCAAGTAAAAAAAAGAACAGGAAAACGTTGTAAATGCGAGAGCGTTGCTAAGTTGTTTTCTTCTTGAAGTATCAATGTAACTTTGAAAGTCACTAAACGAGGCAGTGGCTAAACGAGGACTACTGTACGCAAAAGGTACAGAAGAAACAAGACAGTACTATTCTTTTCTCAGGGACACAGTGGCTCAGTGGCTAAGATGCTGAGCTTGTCAATCGAAAGGTCGGCAATTCAGTGGTTCGAATCCCTAGTGCTCCCGTTTCTTGTCCCAGCTTCTGCCAACCTAGCAGTTTGAAAGCATGTAAAAAATGCAAGTAGAAAAATAGGGACCACCTTTGGTGGGAAGGTAACAGCATTCCATGCGCTTTTGGCGTTTAGTCATGCCGGCCACATGACCACAGAGATGTCTTCGGACAGCGCTGGCTCTTCGGCTTTGAAATGGAGATGAGCACCACCCCCTAGAGTCGGGAACATCTAGCACATATGTGCAAGGGGAATCTTTACCTTATTCTTTTCTCACTAGCTCCTGCTTCAGAGAAAGACAGATTCTGTAATGAAAAAAGGAGATGGACCGTACAACCAGTTTCTCGATTATGCTCCTAGGTAACATAAAGGCTATTTTTAGTGACAAATGGGTAGTTTCCAGAGTTGTTGTTTTTTAACAGCAACTGCTTTGGGAAACACATGAAAGAGAAAAAAATGAAACTGGAATTACGCTAGTCGCTCAATTTACTTTCCCCCGTGGAGATTTAAAACCGATTCAAATTGGTCAATTGGCAAAGAGGTTCAAGAGTAGAGATCGTCCTCCACTTCCAACAACAATGGAGCCCAAAATTTAAGGTTGCTAAATGAGAAATTTGTTAAGTGGGCTTTGCCGCATTTTACGACTTTTCTTGCCACCTCTGTTAAGCGAATCACTGCAGTTGTTAAATTAGTAACACGGTTGTTAACTGACTTTGGTTTCCCCATTAACTTTGCTTGTCATAAAGCCGTGATGGCGAACCTATGGCATGCGTGCCACAGGTGGCATGCGGAGCCATATCGGTGGGCACGCGAGCATTGTCCTACCTCAGCTCCAGTGCGCATGTGCATGCGAGCCAGCTGATTTTCGGGCCTTCCGGGCCCACAGGAAGTCAAGAAACAGGCTGTTTCCGGCCTCTGGAGGGCCTCTGCAGGGATGCGGAAGGCTGTTTTTACCCTCCCCAGGCTCCTAGAAAGCCTCTGGAGCCTGGGGAGGGCGAAAAAACGGGCTTTCCCGTCCCACCATGCCATCACGTGCCAAAAGCAGGGGGAGCACGGGGGGGTTGTGTGCGCACGTGCGGGGGGGCAGGGAGCATTGAATTATGGGTGTGGGCATGCTCACACATGATCCCCCCCATACTTCCCCCGTTTTTGGCACGCAACGGCAAAAAGGTTAGCCATCACTGTCATAAAGTCGCAAAAGGGGATCACGTGACACTGGCATCCGTCATAAAGTTGAGTCAGTTATCAAGCACCCGAATGTAAATCACGGGACCATGAGGATGCTGCAACAGTCATAAGTCTGAAATATGGTTATAAGTCGCTTTTTTCAGTGCCGTTGTAACTTTGAATGGTCACTAAGTGAGTTGTTGTAAGGTGAGGACTACCTGTACAGAAGTTCATGTCCCCAGCCTCAGAATTAAAAACAAAACAAAATTGTTTTACTGCTTTGTGCAATGCTTCCCTGCAATCTTTGAAACAGCAAAAAAGAAGGTGCTACTTGCAACTATAGCAGGGGTGGGCAAATGTGGCCCTTTTACGACCTGTGGACTTCAACTCCCAGAATTCCTGAGACAGCCAAGCTGGCTCAGGAATTCTGGGAGTTGAAGTCCACAGGTCGTAAAGGGGCCACATTTGCCCACCCCTGAACTATAGGGATGAGAAAGCCATTTATTAATCAGAAACCTTGAGAAATTGAGACTTTCCTGTCTCTACTGTTCATCCGTATATTTGTAACCCAACTATAGCAGCCTAAACTCACAGTTTACACCGCAGATACTTCGTGTTTGGAGAACATGGAATAATATATTCACAAAATGGCTGCATGTTGTTTTTTGTTCACAAAATGGATATCATGGAACACAAACTAACCATGCGCCATCCTGCTTGAGCAGGGGGTTGGACTAGAAGACCTCCAAGGTCCCTTCCAACTCTGTTATTTATGTAAACATGTAAACTGATAAAACTGCCTTCTTCCAGGTATTTTTACCCTTCAGAGTTCTCTTAAGCACTACAACTGCCTGCAAACTCATACAGTTCATCCTTCACTTATGACTGTAATGAAATCTACCGTGTTTTCCCAAAAATAAGACCCTGCCTTATAATTTTTGAACCCTGAAATAGCGCTTGGCCTTATTTTCGGAGAGATCTTATTTTGGGGCGCGTGGAGCAAGGTGGGGCTCCTCTTGCCATCTTACCTGATTTTCAGCTCTGTCTCCCTAACCCTAATCAGAGGAAATGGTGGGGACCGTCTGCGCATGTGCTTAAATATTTTCAGGGAGGACTTATTTTCGGAGGAGGGCTTATTTTCAGGAGAGGATTTATTTTGGGGGAGGACTTATTTTCGGGGGTGGGCTTATTTCCAGGGAAACACAGTACTCATTATGATCATCAGTCCTGACAGTCACAGAACAGGTCGCCTATGTGACCAACCTGATCTGACTTTTTTTTTTGCAGTGGTTGTTAAACGAATCAGTGTGGTGGTTAAGCAAATCCACAGTGATCTCCAGTCATTAACTGAACCTACTGTTTGCTATGGGGCATTTTGTCTGAATGTCAAGAAAACTCCAGGCAGAGATTTGGACATGACTGAACACAAAAAACGAATATAGATATCTTCCACCATCAAAGATGCTGAAGAACAATTCCATTTTCAAATTTTCCAAAGATCTGGAAATACTGTAGGGCTCCTGCTGTTACAGGTTCAAGCAGCAGATTATATATATAGTAGGCACTTCTTCTTGTTGTGCCATATCTGTCATCAGATGTTGGCGATCTTATTTTTATCAACAACCACATGAATAAGTGCTGTTGAGTTTTGTCCAAACCAGCCCCTTCGATTTTGAAGCCATGATGTTCTTCTTCTGCCTGGACCTCGTTTGCCTTCAATCTTTCCCTGGAGGATTAAGTGAAGTATGCCGTATTTTTCCAAATGTCGCATCACATGTCCAAAATATTCTAACTTTTTGCTTTTTTATGGTTTTGATGATTTCCCTCGGCTTTCCCAGGTGGCTTATCACCTCCCCATTTCCGATTTTGTCAACCCAACTTACACATAACTGCCGTCTGAAAATCCACATTTCAAATGTTTCTAGTCTCTTCAAGTCACTTTCTGTCAGAGACCAACCCTCTACTCAGAGAGTAGAGCAGGATAGAAAAGATGTAATATCTGGCAAGCCTGGTTTTCAATCTTAGTATGCACTACCACAAAAAAAGCAGCACTTTAAGTAACCTGCAGAAATGGGGAATTAACCAACAGTTTCTTCTGGGAGAAACAAGCAGGTCAATTCCAGTTGGAGGAGGCAGTCCTGAAGCTATTTTGGTGCTATAATAGAATTCAACAATATAAATTACTTCCCAAATGTGAGTTAGTGTGATTTAAAACTATATACATCCACATATGCTAATATAAAAGTCATGTAGATAGATGAGATTGTCCCTTTTTTTAAAAGAAAAGTGACCTAATAAAGTAACACAATTCTCTAATAAGCTTTTACGGTGTCTGTTGCATGTCCTTTCCAAATTGTTCTTGCTTTGACGTTTGCACCATCTTGATGTTCAAGATCAGGGTGGATTTGATTTAAATCAAGTCGATTTAAATCACGATTCAAATCATGATTTAAATCACTAGTAAAAAGGCTTGATTTAAATCAACTTGATTTAATCAACTTGATTTAAATCAACTTGTCATCTCTGTCCCAGCGGCTCCTCCTCTAACCCGTGGTTGACTCACTGACAATCCCAATATTGCAGAATATACAGCCTCATATGCTACATAACTAAGCTCCATTTCATGCTGAATAAACTAAATTATTCATGTATGTTAAATAGAAAACTATCTTTAGATAGATTTTTACTCCATTTTATTAAAATAAATTTAATAAAAAATTTAAAAAATCCGATTGAAATAAAAAAAATCCGATTTTTTTTTTGCTTTTTTAAAAAAGAAATCATCGATTTTTATCCACCCTGTTCAAGATGAAACATCTCTGATCTAAGTACAGATTAATCATCTCAGCTCTTCTTCAAACTGGGCAGGCAGCTGTGAACGATCTCTTTTAAATTCCTCTAAGCTGCTACTTTCTGCCAATTTAGCAGTTCGAAAACACATAAAAAATTCAAGTAGAAATATAGGGACCACCTTTGGTGGGAAGGTAACAGCGTTCCGTGCATTCTTGGTGTTTAGTCATGCCGGACACATGATCACGGAGACGTCTTCTGACAGCGCTGGCTCTTCGCCTTAGAAACTGAGATGAGCACTGCCCCCTAGAGTCGGGAACAACTACCATATATGTGCGAGGGGAACTTTTACCTTAAAAGCTGCTACTACTATTCACATGTGCAAGAGAAAAAGAGCTGAATTGTAAGATAGAGCACAGCAAGGACATGGGCTTGTGGTCAGCATCCATATTATTATGACACCACTTTCCCCAATGTCCAAAACAGCTTCCTCAAATTATTACAAAATAGGATCCAATTTGGGTCGGTCATTGGGGCCACAGGTTTAGTCTTCCAAGCTTTCGGATTCATGCTGGAGCCCATCGTCAGGGATAAAGTAACTGACCAGAAGGATCCCATCTGGGTCGGTCACCAGGAACAGAAGTTTAGTCTTCCAAGCTTTCGGATTCGTGCTGGAGCCCATCCTGAGGGAATTTCTCTCACACAAAATGTCATTCTGTCATTCTGGTGAGAATGTCACTCTGGTAAGAGAGAAGTTCCCTCAGGATGGGCTCCAGCATGAGTCCAAACGCTCAAAAGACTAAACCTTTCGCCCCGGTGAACGACCCAGATTGGATCCTGCGATATTATCCTGGGACATATTCATTTGCCTTCATTTGTGTTACAAACTAATTCCAAATTGCAAATGGGCAGAATATTTGATACCCTTTTTCCCGAAAATAATTCCCAATCAGAAAATAAGGCCTAGCATGATTTTTCAGGATGCTTGTAATATAAGCCCTACCCCAAAAATAAGCCCCAGTTAAGGTCATCAACAAACGGACATATTTATTACTGTATTTCCCCTCCAAATAAGACCTAACCGGAAAATAAGCCATAATGCGTCTTTTGGAGCAAAAATTAATATAAGACCCGGTCTTATTTTGGGGCAACACAGGTACATCCAAGCCCTATTTTGGTCAACCACAAATGTTGTGGCCTATGAGATGCAGAATTGTCACAGAGGACCCTGCTGAAGAAGCCAGAAGTTGAGGAAGTCACTCCCCTATTCTGGATTGAGAAAGTCCATTTTGTTATGTAATCCATATCTTTATTTGTTGATAATTTGATCAGTTGATATTAATAACAGCCAGCCAGTCTGCTGTAAGATTGTATAATCTTACAATTTACAACCATTTGTTTAATATCAACTCAAAATTATGACGTTACTGGAAAAAGTGACTTACAAAGAGTCCTTGCACTTATGACCATTGTAGAGTCCTTGCAATTGCATGATTATGATCTAAGCGCTTGGCAAGCATCACACATCTATCCCAGTCACAACACCCTTTGTGATCACAAATGGTATTTGTGACCTTCCCAATCAGATTCCGATAAGCAAAGTCAATGGAGAAGCTCAGCAGAGAAGGCTGCTGATGTCTCGCTTAACAACTGCAGTGTTTCACTTAACGACCACAGCAAAAACAGTTGTAAAGTTGGGTGCAGTCATGCGATGTCTCGCCTAACAACAACAATACCACTTAATGATGTATTTCCCAGTCCCTGTTGTGGTTGTATGTCAAAGATTATATTTAATGCAGTAGCTGTAGTGCTTAAGGCACAGCTGGGTGATCCTGAGCCAGTCACTCTCTCTCAGCCCTAGGAAGGAAGCAATAGCAAACCACTTCTGAAAAACCTTGCCAAGGAAACTGCAAGGACCAGTCCAGGTAAACACCAGGAGTGAATGGTAACTAAAATCCACATAAGGTAAAGGTTCCCTTCGCACATATGTGCTAGTCATTCCTGACTCTAGGGGGTGGTGCTCATCTCCGTTTCAAAGCCGAAGAGCCAGTGCTGCCCGAAAACTTCTCCATGGTCATGTGGCCAGCATGACTGAACGCCAAAGGCGCACAGAACACTGTTACCTTCTTACCGAAGGTGGTCCCTATTTTCCTACTTGCATTTTTTACGTGCTTTCAAACTGCTAGGTTGGCAGAAGCTGGGACAATTAACTTGAGCTTACACGGCACTAGGGATTCGAACCACTGAACTGCCAACCTTTCGATCAACAAGCTCAGCATCTTACCCACTGAGCCACCGCGTCCCTACAGCAAATCCACATTACCCATCCACAATAAATTAAGAAAAACAAAAAAAATACAATGGTCCAATCACCAAATCAACCCCATTAGGGATTAGTGATGTCCCTACTCAATCAATGAATTGTATCAATGGCTAATTTCCAACGAGGGCCACCACAAACCACCTTAATTCTTTTTCATTCAAGCCAAAAATTGTGGGTGAGCCCAGCCAAAGTGTTTAAGTCTCTCGGAGGGTGGCATTAAAATGGAATTGGAGAAATTGCTTGGACGGAGGAAACAATTCAATCTGTTCAAGTTCAACGATCTCAGTAGAAAAATGAGCTAACTTCCTTCCTTCCACTGAAATCTGATGGAACTGAGAATTTCCAATGTCCTCTCATAATCTGCTGCATCAAAAATTTGTGTTGCAGGTTCCTCAGCTATTTTACATTCCTATACAAGTAAGTCATCAACTTAGGACCACAGCAGAGGTCGAAATTTCTATGACTAAGCGAGTTAGGTTTACCTGGTCGTTAAATGAATCTGGATTCCTCATTGACCTTCGCTTATCAGAAGATCACATGACTCTGGGACACAAACACGAGTCAGTGGCCAAGCATCCTAATATTGATCATGTGACCACGGGGATGCGACAATGGTCTTAAGTATGAAAAACTGTCATAAGTCACTTTTTTCAGAGCCAATGAAAAGACGTTCTTATTAGCTTTCTAATAACAAGTGCACAAAAATGAGTATAACTTTACCGTTAAGTTATATTAAGAAAAACTTGCAAGTTTGAAAGTTTCCTTTGGTTTTTTACTCTCGTAAACATTAAGGAGGGTCACTTCTGAGATACTTTTCCCACTTCAGCCAGTGGTGGTATTCAGCCGGTTCGGACCAGTTCGGGAGAACTGGTAGTGTTGATCTGTGGGTGGACCCACCTACCAGCCCTGGTGCTCTGCCGTCCTATTTAGCCACGTTTTCTAAGTTGCACGCATGTGTGCAAGCCACGCGCACAAGCAAAGTGCATGCACGGAAGGCTGGGCACATGTGCGGAAGGCGCGCTGGTGCAAAGCGAGCATGTACATGCATGCGCTCACATTTTTGGTGTGCGGCGAACCGGTGGTAAAATTATGTGAAACCCACGTCTGACTTCAGCCTCTTCGTTTATCAAACCATGGTCTAGGTCCGTGATGGCGAACCTATGGCACGGGTGCCACAGGTGGCACGCGGAGCCATATTGGTGGGCCCGCGAGTGTTGCCCTAGCTTAGCTCCAGAGCGCATGCGCGCACCGGCCAACTGATTTTCAGGCCTTCCGGTCCCACCGGAAGTCGGGAAACTAGCTGTTTCCGGCCTCCGGAAGAATGGGGAAGGCTGTTTTTGCCCTCCCCAGGCTCCTAGAAAGCCTCTGGAGCATGGGGAGAGGGAAAAACGGGCCTACCGGGCCCACCATGCCATCGTGTGCCAAAAGCAAGGGGAAGTGTGGGGGGGTAATGTGCGCATGCGTGGGAGGGCTGGGTGCATTGAATTATGGATGTGTGCACCCGCACTCGCGACCCCCCGACCCCCGCTTTTGGCACGCGACGGCAAAAAGGTAAGCCATCACTGGTCTAGGTTGCATCTCTTTCTCCGGTCTCCCAAGGTCATCCTCACACACCGCCCTCACACACTACTCAGGTGACCCTGAGGACACAGATAAACCTCCAAGTGGCCTCAATGACCCTCTAAAAAGAATGCAAATGACCAGCTGTCTGCAAGGAGTATAAATCCTTCCATTCTCCACCATCCAGTCAGAGCTGAAAAAGCTTCTTGGATGAGAAGTGAAACGTCTTCAAAGAAACACAAGGAAGTCCAGCTGTCTCTTTGGGACCACCATGTGCTGGATGACTGAGAATACTCCAGACCCACACCATTACATTAACCAACAATGGAATGAGACATTTCATTACGTGTATCTTGTGGAACTGGCCCATGAATTGGACACGTAGGGAGGCATGGATCCTGGGTAGCTAGATTCAAATCTCCTGTAGTCTTTTCTAAATAAGTGGAAGATGTTATTGCTTGCGTTTTCTTTTTGACGATGGCTGAAGAAATAAAGTTAATCTCCAATGACAAACAGCCAGTTCAGTGACAGTGACAACAGCTCTCAAGAAAAGAAATGCACAAATAGAAGAAATAAAATGCCCGTATTCCCTTGAGGAAAACACAGCTACTTATTTAAACACACTGAATTTTTCCATATATGGCTTTATTCTCGAAACAATATTTAGCACATGAAAAACCAAAAGAAACTTGTCTGGAATATACAGCGGATTTTATTTCTTACTTATTCACCATTCTTATTTTTGTTGCTTCTCCTCTAATAATTCTATTGTTTTTGTTAAACATCTCTTCAATTAATACTATATTTTTTAAAAAGTCCTTAGTTTTTGGGAAAGTAAATGCACAGATAGTCCTCACTTAAAAACTTCCATGTTTAGCAGCCGTTCAAAATTACAACATTAAAAGGAAGCTTTATGACTGGTCTTCACAGTTATGACTGTCACGGTGTCTGCACACTCACGACAATCACAATTGTGACTGCAATTTGCCTGCTTTTGACAAGCAGAATGAATGGAGAAGCCAGCAATAAAATCACAACTCGCAGTCACATAATACCTTGCTTAATGACTGTGGGTGGTTCACTTAATGACTGCAGCAGAATTAAGGTCATATCTATGGAGATTCTACGTCATCCAGGTCGTGGTTGTCCCAAAGGTGCTTTTTCAAAAGGCTAAAACATATGAAGAACGGTTGCAGGAACTGAGTATGTCTAGTGTGATGAAAAGAAGGACCAGGGGTGACATGATAGCAGTGTTCCAATCTCTCAGGGGCTGCCACAAAGAAGAGGGAGCCAAGCTATTCTCCAAAGCACCTGAAGGCAGGACAAGAAGCAATGGGTGGAAACTAATCAAGGAGAGAAACAACCTAGAACTAAGAAGAAATTTCCTGACAGTAACAACAATCAAACAGTGGAACGACTTCCCTCCAGAAGTTGTGAATGCTCCAAAATTAGAAGTTTTTAAGTAGATGTTGGATAACCATTTGTCTGAAATGGCATAGGGCAGTGATGGCGAAGCGCCCGGAAACGTCGCGTGCACATGCGCACTCATCGGGGCAGTGCTCTGGAAAAGCCGAACTTCTGTGTTCTCGCGCGCATGCGCGCCCAACAATCAGCTGGCTGGCGTGAACACTGGTTTTCAGCACTGCCGCACGCATGGACAGCTGATCATCAAATGCACATGCGCGCCAGAAACCCGGAAGACAAACAAGCAAGGTCACGCGTGCCGGGCAACATGGCTTCGTGTGCCACTTTGGGCACACGTGCCATAGGCTCACCATCACAGGCATAGGGTTTCTTGCCTGGGCAAAGGTTGGACTAGAAGACTTCCAAGGTCCCTTCCAACTCTTGTCATTCTGTTAAAGTCACTTGCACAAAGGTGGAAGCCAGTGGAGTAATTGAAAGTAGAAAGTGGATTTTATCCTTGGAGATCAGCCACCGCAAAAACAGTACAATAGAAGTTCCAAATCAAATAAATGCAGCAAACTTTCTATGGAGAATGTATGCGCTGTATTTTTCTCTTTGCCTTTTTACAGCTGATCAATTAGATTTATTCAGGTAGGGTAGGACACGAGTCATAAAGCATTTCCAAAACAATTTATCAATGAAATGGGCTAGTTTCATACTCAGAAAATAATATATGCAATGACCTTAAACTATTTCTCTTGTTGCTTGGGCTGATATGTAATTTGTCTCCCCACTTCGGAAGCAAAAAGATGAAGTGCCACTTTCTTAGTTACAGCACCGTTAAGATGTAACCCACTTTTCTCAAACAACCTCTCTCATCTCCACATTTATTAGAAGAGATACTAATCTATCTTGGAAGGTTACTGAGAATACACTAGCTAAATTGCCCATCGATGCAAATTGTGGTGGGGCAGGCAGGCGGCACAGAGAATGAACTCAAAAACCATGCAGAACTCCAAAACTCGTAGTAATAGACTGTCAATGAGTTAGTTGGGAAGGGTGCAAAACAAAAGAGGTGACTTTCATATAGGTAATCCTCAACGTACAACCAAAATGGACCCCGCTCAGTATGGTCGGGACAGTCATAAAGCGGGTCACCTATGTGACCAACCAGATATTATAACCTTGTGATGACCCAGGGAATGGCACAGAGGCCACACAGGGAGCTGGCAGTTCAAACCGCCCCTTTATTGCTCCAAATTCCCCCAAACGCTCCCACGTTTCTGGCAAGTCCCAGAGCAAAGTGATGACATGCACACACACACATACCTCAAGCAGTCTCTGGATGCAAATAGTCCAGCCCAATGCTGTGAGCACCACGGCTGCAAAACAAGCGGCAAGGGAATAAGTCAATGAGTCCAGGAAGCAAAGGAACGAGGCAATTAATCCAGGAAGCAAGAAATAAAGCTAGAAATCCAGGAAAGTCCAAGCATCAGCAATGGCACACAAAAATCCATGAAATTCAATGTTTGTTCCTGACCAATGCCCCTCCCCACAGCGTGTCCTTAAGTCTCAGTCCTTAGGTGTGACTTGTGAAGAGGGGCGGAGCGCTCTCCTCCCAAATAGCAGAGTCAGTCTGCGCTGTTCTCTCCTTCTCTCCACTCTCCGTGCTTGAGGATCAGGAGGGGACGGTCCCTGCTCATCACCTGAGCTCTGTCTCTCATGTTCACCGTTTAACTTCTCTTGGTCATCCTGCCCATTCCTTCCTGTCTACAAACCATCCCAATACTGAAAGGCTCTGGCCTGACTGGTCCTGCTCCTCCCCATTTTCCACTGAAGCCAACGAAACCATCCCTCATCTTCCCTGGCAGATTCAGGGGCATGACAATAACCTTTTTTGGCATTATGTGGTCATTAAGCAAACTGCCATGGTCATTAAGCAAATCTGTAGTCTGGCAGCCCTGAGCTGTTACTTGGAACCCTGACATAGTCATTAAGCAAATGCCATGGTTGTTAAATGAACCTATTTGCTCACTATGGGGTATTTTTCCTGAGGACAGGAAGTAAACACCAGTTTTCAGAAAAAAACATTGGAAATCACATGACCAATGGGCATTGCAAATGTAACTGCCAGCTACCAAATGTAGTTGCCAAGAACTAGTTTGTAAGTGCCTTTGGGGGAACAGTCCACAGTAATTTCAACTGGTTGTTAAGTGATTGTTGTAACTCGAGGAGTATCTGTAATTAAAGCTCCCTCTCAAACATGCCTCCCCTTTACAAATGACCTTACAATTATGCTTAATATAGAGGAAAAACTCAGACAAATCCACAGGTAGTCCTCAACTTACAATTGAGGACTACAATTTGGGGACTACAATTGACAACTTACAATTGACCACAATTGAGCCAAAAATTTATGTGGTTTAGTGAAAAATTTATTAAATGAATTTGTCCCACTTTATGATGTTTCTTGCCATATCACTGCAGTTGCTAAATTAGTAACATGGTTGTGAAATGAATCTGGGTTCTCCATTGCTTTGCTTGTCAGAAAGTCGCAAAATGAATCCTGAGCAATGCAACCTTCATAAACACGAGTCAGTTGTCAATCATCTGAATGTAAATTTTGTGACCCTTGGCTTGCTGCAATGGTCATAATAAGTGTGAAAAATGGCCGTAAGTCACTATTTTCAGTGCTGTTGTCATTTCAAACAGTCAATAAGCGAATTGTTGTAAGTTGAAGACTATCTGTCTGTCAATTGTCATTCTTCATGAAACCCCAGAAGAACAAACACCTTCCCCAGTTCTTCCCAGAACCTATTCAAGTAATTAGTAATTAAGGGCTTTAATATGAAATGTCAACTTTCTCCAGAGGGATTGTTCTATGTTTTTTCCGTCTAAGGTTAAAAACTACCGTATTTTTGGACACACCTTTTCGCCCCTAAGAGGCTGAAAATGTGAGTGTGTCTTATACTATGAATGTAACCCCGCCCACCCACCGGCCCCCACCCTTTGGCCTCCGCACGTCCTCTTCCTGGCTGCAGAGATTGCCACCGACAATGGCTTGTGTTTTTGGGCTCCGTGCGTCGCATTTTCAGCCTCCAAACGCTCCGTTTGAGAGCCCTTCAAGGCTGCGGGGATCGCCAAAGTGCATTGCCGCCGATCGCCCCCCCAAAAATGCAATGCGTTTGGAGGCTGAAAACATGACGCGCAGTGCCCAAAATGGCTACGTGGAACAGCTGCTGCCTTCTCTTACCCCTTCCGCGCTTTGCCTGCTTTTCTCATTGCTGCTCCCTCCGACGATCAGCTCTGCTTTTGAAGCTACTTTTTCAGCCCCAATGCGGCACCTGCGAGCGAAGTGAGCTCAAAACCAGCGAACTAATGTGCTGAAGCTGCCCAGGCTAAGGACGCTAGCCAGATGAATACTGGGTAGACAGATTTTTTCCCCCTATTTTCATCCCCAAAAACTTAAATCTTATACTCCAGTGCATCTTATACTCCAAAAAATACGGTAAGTTTCTGAGACCAGATTTCTTATGATTTACTGAATGGTGAAGGGAAAACGCATGACCAGGGACACCATGGTTATAACTATCACTTAACGCATTCCAAAGTTGTAATAGCCAAAGCTGTGGCATTTCAGGGAAGAAGAAAAAAAATATTGAGATCTGCAGGCTGAAATAAAAGGAAGGCAAGGATTTTCTCATCCCTCCTGAGAAATCACTTTCCACAGCTTTGCTGCTTCAAAAGTCATTCCATCAAGCTATGGCAGAAGATGACAGGAAGAACAGACATCATGACCAGAATGAAAATTCAGATTTTTTTTTTTAAAAAATAGTTCTTTCTCCCATTTAGCCATTTCTGTTCCATCCGGTTGAAATACAAATATTAACAACCACTGTAATATGCTAGAGCCGCTGCATTATTTCTGCATTACAAGTACTTGGTATGAGATCCATGTCAAATTAAGAACCAGCATTTGAATAGTCTAACCCCGCTTCTCCTCCTCTCCCCTTTTATGATGTGTCTTTTTCAATTACAAGTCAAAGGGTATAATAACCGAGAGCCTTTCAAGTTGAAAAGCAGAGTATAAATGCTCTACATTCCAAATTCAGACTCAAATCCTCCTGTGTTCAGAATGGGCTCAGAGTGATCTTTTAATATCCACAGCATTTATACCAAGTTCCTTTTCCCATAGAACGTGGGAAAAATGTCAAAAGCAAGGACTTCGGGACATCATTGGATTTTATTCCCAGTAGATCATGGCGTTCAACGTATGACTTCTTGGGTATGTCTAGTTTAATGAAAACAAGGACTAGGGAAGTGGTGGCATTCAGCCGGTTCTATCTGGTTCGGGTGAACTGGTAGCGGCTCTGCCCACCCGCCTGGATGTAATCATGTCCCATTTATCCACGTTTTTGACACTCTGCGCATGCGCGTTCACATTTGCGAATCAGTAGTGAAGGTAAGTGAATACCACCCCTGGACTAGGGGTGACTTGAGAGCAGTATTCCAATATCTCAGGGGCTTCCACAAAGAAGAGGGAGTCAAGCTATTCTCCAAAGCTCCTGAAGGCAGGACAAGAAGCAATGGGTGGAAACTAATCAAGGAGAGAAGCAACTTAGAATGAAGGAGAAATTTCCTGACATTCCATTCCATTCCATTCCATTCCATTCCATTCCATTCCATTCCATTCCATTCCATTCCAATCAGTGGAATGGCTTACCTTCAGAAGCTATGGGTGCTCCATCACTGGAGGCTTTTAAGAAGAGCCTGGACAGCCACATGTCTGGAATGGTATTGTTGTGACCTAGGCCCAAGTAGTTATTACCAGACACAATCAGTCCTAAACAAACATATTTTATTAGAACAGCTGGGAATACTTCATTCTCAGCTTAGTCCAAATTAATTCCAAAACAAATTCTTTATAAACAGTCCTTCGGCCTTATCACCAACCTTTGTCTACTTTGGCACCCTGCCAAAGGCTTTTCTTGGCAAAAGTTCAGAAGCAAGAGACACTGACAAGAAACAAAATGTAGCAACGTTGCTTTCCTACAAAGAGCCCAAGAGCTGATGCTGCTCCTTTAAGCCTTCTGGGAGGGGCCAATCATCTCCTGGTCTTACTCCCAAGTCGTCCTTTTTGCTTTAGCTGCTTTTGCCTTCTGGCAGATCTTCGCATGCGTGCACTAGGAACAGGCTCCTCCTGTTCCTCTGCCTCTCTGCTGTCTGCCTCTGGAGGCTCCGGAGTCCGTGCATTGCTCCCAGATGGCCCAGGCCCCATCTCTGCCTCCGACGCAGAGCCCTTGTCTGGGCCTTCCCCTGACTCCAGGACTGGCCCATTGTCCTCCCCAGCCTCTTCACTGTCCAACTCCGCTGGCAGCTCTGCAGGCTGCTGGCAGACCACAACGGGTATAGGGCAGCAACCCCCAACATTTTGGCACCAGGGACCTATTTCTTGGAAGACAAGTTTTCCACGGATTGAGGAGGGGAGGAAGAGTGTGCAACCTAGGTTCCTCGCATCCGCAGTTTACAGCAGGTTTTGCACTTCTATGAGAATCTAATGCCTGATTATCTGAGGTGGAGTTGAGGCGGTGATACTAGCAGCAGGCAGCAGTTGCAAGTACAGATGAAGCCTTGGTTACTCATCTGCCGTTCACCTCCAGCTGTGCGGTTTAGTTTCTAACAGGCCACGGACCCGTACCAGACCATGAACCAGGGTTTGGGACCCCCTGGTATTGGATCTCCTGCCTGACCAGGGGTTTGGAATAGAAGACATCCACGTTCCTCCTCCTGTAATTTTGTTCTATTCTGACTTCCAGAATACAGACCAGTATAATGAGGCACATGTTAAATTTCCCATTCAAATACCACCGTTAGGAAAGGGACCATATTATACATCTTATGTAGTTACTGGGAACATGATATGCGGAAGATAGTTTAAGATATTCAAGAACATCAAATTATTTGAGTTGAGTTGATTCCAAATTAAGGGTTGGAAGAGAGTGTTCAATGGTTGCCAATCGATAAAAATAAGAAGAAGAAGACAAGAGAATGGGATGAAGGGAGAAAATCATTACGAGGTGGAATTCTGGAGAGACCAAGAGAAAATGGTTAAAAGGGGAAGAATAGTGGAAAGGAGGAAGGGAAATAAGATATATGTTAGTAGATCTAAGGGAACTGTATTAACATTAGTAACTGTGAATGTAAAAAGTAAATATGATGATGCATATTGTGTATTGCAAAAGGAACAGCAGATGAAATATGAAGTGGTAATTTGGTTCAATTATGAAAATAAGTGAAATAAAGAGATAAAATTGAAATATAACAAGTGTGATGGGGAGTTTGAAATAATATGTTGTAAATGATGAAATAAAATAATTAATTGATGTTATAATAAGAAATCAGGAATTAAGGGCGGATAGTGATATTGCTTATTATGTATTTAGAAGAGATTAAGATAAAATGTGGAAGGTCAATTAAGTTAAAGTGTTTCAATGTAAAAATTGAATAAGGTGAAGTACATTGTTTATAGACAAAAAATGTGATGGGGATTTTGAGAAATATGTTTTATAAATGGAGAAATAAGATAATTAATTCAAGTAATGCTAAGAAATTAGGATCTGAAGGGCGGATGGTGATATTGTTTATATATTATGTATTAAGAAGAATTAAGATAAGATAAAAAAGTAAGGAAAAAGAATATCATGGCAGAAATTGAAATATATAAATTGTATTTGGAAAAAACAAAAAAGATTGGAATAGATTATAAAAATCAATATATAACTATGTTAAAAGTTGTATAAGGTGTGACCCAGTCAATACTCTGTTTATAAAATATGTATGTAAAAGAAAAATTTAATAAAACTTGTTCAAAAAGCAAAATGGTTGCCAATCGTTTACCTGTAGTTGGTTGGGTGAAAGAACTATACCACACAAAACCTGGCATGTAAAACCAACTGTAAATTACCAGAAATAGTGCTGGTAAAAAAAAAAAAAAACCAGACCCCCTTATAAAATACACATGGCTTGCCTCAGATCAAACACTGACACTGGCTTTTAAAAACTAAGTGCAGTTTTACTTAAATTTTATAGGTATCCATTTATTGCAGTAGTAATATTTATGGTTAGATCCCATATATGCCTTATGATCTAAGGCAGAGGTGAATCTCATTACGAGAATGCACTGTTTCGTGTATCCGTGATTTAGTATCTCAAGAACTCAGAACAGTGTCCAATTACAATGATGGTCACTGTCTAAATTCCATGTTAAGAAATCCACGTGTATTCCAATCCAATAGCCAGCTGTGCGGCTAACGGAATTGTACATTTTCTAAACAGTATATCAGGTACAGTAAAAAATAGAAGAAAGTCAATCTGCATGCTCTCAAGACAGAAGTCCTGACAGCAACTATAGCCAGTGGTGGGATTCAAATAATTTAACAACCGGTTCTCTGCCCTAATGACCAGCTGGGTAGGCTTGGCTCGTTGGTCATGTGACCGTGTTGGCATGGCCAACTCAACGTCACTCACTGTTACAATGTAATAAGGGTTAACCAGAGCGGCAGTTTCTGTAAGTAGGGCAATAAAGATTAGGCTAGAAACAACAGCAGAATGTTTCCTTCTTGCCTTCCTTACAGGATTAGCCCTGTAAAGTGGGAAAAAAACAAAGTAAGATTTCTTCCAACAACCGGTTCTCCGAACTGCTTAGAAAGTTAACAACTGGTTCTCCCGAATAGGTACGAACTGGCTGAATCCCACCACTGACTATAGTCACATATGTTTAATATCTATCAACTAATTCATTTAATTTGTTTCAACTTGAGGTTTATTCGTGATGGTTCCACTTTGTCTGCTTGGCTATTATAGGGTTCCGTATATCGTTGCCAAAGGAAATCAATCCTGACTGTTCTTTGGAAGGACAGATACTGAAGCTGAAGCTCAAATACTTTGGCCACCTGATGAGAAGAGAGGACTTGATGGGAAAGACCCCGATGTTGGAAAAGATTGAAAGCAAAAGGAGAAAGGGACAGCAGAGGATGAGATGGTTAGATAGTGTCATCAATGCAATGAACATGAATTTGGGCAAACTCTGGGAGACAGGGGAGGACAGAGGAGTCTGATATACTATGGCAGGAGTGTCAAACTCAAGGCCTGGGGGCCAGATCCGGCCTATGAGGTTCTTAGATCTGGCCCACAGGGCTGCCCTGGAAACAGCAAAAGATCGGGCTGTGGTGCCTCTGCCAATGAAAATGGAGCTCAGGAGGGCTGCGTGCGGCCCTCCCAACTCTGTTTTCACTGGCAGAGGGTTGCAGGAGGCCGTCACAGCTGAAAACGGAGCTTGGGAACCTGTTTTCAGTGGCAGAGCGCTCAGGTCACCATATTTGATTTCCTGCAACAAACTCCAACACTTTCAATGTCTTAACTTTTAACATCTGAAATGTTAAGCATAGGTTTTTGTATGTATTTTTCTTCAACCACGTATTTTCCTACGTAAACCAAGTTTGCAGCCATAGCTCAGTGAAATCACATCCACTATCCTAGGCTTCTTCAGACAGCAAGCAAGCATTTTGCTGCCTATTGGGAGACTAATATAGATCTATTTCGGACTGATTGGTCCTCATCAGTTAGCCACACCCTTACCATATATTCCCTCCCCGTAGAGGCTAAGTATTTGCTTTCTTCTGAGTTCTGGCTAACTGATGAGGACCAATCAGTCCAAAATAGATCTATATTAGTCTCCCAATAGGCAGCAAAATGCTTGCTTGATGTCTGAAGAAGCCCAGGATAGTGGATGTGATTTCACTGAGCTATGGCTGCAAACTTGGTTTACGTAGGAAAATACCCGGTTGAAGAAAAATACATATGTATATGTATATGTATATGTATATGTATATGTATATGTATATGTATATGTATAATATAAATATATATTTGATATAAAATGGTTTGTCATGAATGCGACTGCTTCAGGGCTCCTGGATTGCAGCTGAAAGGTGAAAGGGATGCAGTATGCTCCCTCCCACATGCTGGGGTAGACCAGGTGTCTCGATAGAAAAACATTATATACATATACATATACATATACATATACATATACATATACATATACATATACATATACAAGCATGGGAGTGGGGTGTGCGTGTGCAATGATGCGGTTGCACACACTGTCAGATCTGCCATCAAACTGCTTCAGCCGTGCTTCACTTCGTTTTAATGCCAGCCTGCCATAAAGTGTGGGGAGGGGGAATGGGAAGATAGGGAGGGGGGGAATGACAGGAAGCAGAGATGCCATCCAGAGACAACAGTTGAAAGATCCGAGGACACAAGTCCGGGAAAGAAATGCAAAACACCCATTCAAAGAGGCACCAAAATGTGGAACTGTTTTACCAAAACATCTAATTTGAACCGTTCTGGACACCACTAAGATGACCAAGAGGAGAGGGCCTGGAAGAAGGGAAAATTACTACGATTACATGGGAAATCCTAGTAATCTGCTTTACTATGCTGTAACCACTTGTCTTCCGTAAAAGTATAGCTTCACTACAAATGGAGTCGAGGGTCTTTCTTTCCTGAATGTCCAAGCTGGGACAGGTCTGACAGCACACATCTGAACCTCTGATCCATTCAGCTTGTAAGAGCCGTAGGACTGAAGAGATTTCCCAGACTTATTCTAACTGGAAAAGCCAGAGTCTGAACTTAAGAATTTTTTACAGTCCCTGGATTGGCTCAATAGCGATAAATAATCTCTCTCCTATGAATGATATGCAGCTCACATGCCTTCATAAACAGCAACCGCTTAAGACAGCTGCCCTCTCCTGTCTCCCATTAAAGCCAAGCCAATGAATATCATCCCAGGCGCTTTTACCCATGAAGAACCAAATTGCTTTTAAATGTGCAACCGACATTTGTCTTCCATATCGGCATACTGTCTTCCTCCATCAGAATTCTCATTTAAACTGATCAAAGGCATCCCAGCTTATGCCGAAGACACCAGGAAAGTGATACAAGGCACACAAAGAGCTTGTCGAAGGATGTTCTTGATTAACTCCTGTTCCAGTTTCTCTTTTTTAAGACAGATTCAAATCAGCCATCCTGGGACACAAGCAATAGACCGGTTCTGTACTCTCTCTGAAGCCTCCTCTTGGCAGACTGAGATGATAGAGTGCCAGTAGTTGCTTTTCTAAAAAGGCATTTAGCGATAAGGAAATTGTATTTGGAGAGCAGCAAAAAAGATCAGCAAGGAAGAGGGGGAGGAAATGATGGGAAG
The DNA here is from genome assembly GCF_029215685.1 of Pituophis catenifer annectens. Classification (NCBI taxonomy): domain Eukaryota; kingdom Metazoa; phylum Chordata; class Lepidosauria; order Squamata; family Colubridae; genus Pituophis; species Pituophis catenifer. Next base: position 120,486,309 of record NW_027256884.1, read on the forward strand.
GATTTTGCTCGTAAAAGCAAAGGAGCTCACCTTGACGATACACCATTTATATGGAGAATTCTTGTTTGTATTGGGGTGGGTGGGAATTGCTTGTCCCAAAGGTGCTTTTTCAAAAAAGCAACTGGATTTTCTTCTCTTTTTCCTTGAAGTCCTTTCGCTTCTCATCCAAGAAACTTCATCCAGAACTGAAGAAGCTTCTTGGATGAGAAGCAAAACATCTTCAAGGGAAAAAAGAAAGAAGAGTAGAGTAGAGTAGAGTAGAGTAGAGTAGAGTAGAGTAGAGTAGAGTAGAGTAGAGTAGAATAGAATAGAATAGAATAGAATAGAATAGAATAGAATAGAATAGAATAGAATAGAATAGGAGTTGGAAGGGACCTTAGAGGTCTTCTAGTCCAACCCCCTGCTTCGGCAGGAAACCCTACACCACTTCAGACAAATGGTTATCCAACATCTTAAAAACTTCCAATGTTGGAGAATTCACAACTTCTGGAGGCAAGTTGTTCCACTGATTAATTGTTCTAACTATCAGGAAATTTCTCCTTAGTTCTAGGTTGCTTCTCTCCTTGATTAGTTTCCACCCATTGCTTCTTGTCCTGCCCTCAGGTGCTTTGGAGAATAGCTTGACTCCCTCTTCTTTGTGGCAGCCCCTGAGAGATTGGAACACTGCTATCATGTCACCCCTAGTCCTTCTTTTCATCACACTAGACATACCCAACCGTTCTTCATATGTTTGCTTCCTGCAACCGTTCTTCATATGTTTTAGCCAGTCCAGTTGCCTTTTAAAAAGCACCTTTGGGACAACCACGACCTGGATGACATAGACTCTCCATAGAGGAATTACCTGGTTGAATAATTACTGAAATTATGCCTAGGTTTGGAGTGGGCATTTCTTTGAAGAGTTAAGACAGGGTCCCTTCCATGCAGACATCTCAAGAACACTGAAAGTCAGAGAAAACAGGTAGTTCTTGACCATTCATTTAGCAACTGTCTGAAGTTAGAACGGCACTGAAAGAGTAACTTTATGATTGTTTTTCCCACAATAGTTGCAGCATCCCCATGATCAAAACTCAAGATTCTTGGCAACTGGTATGTGTTTACAATGACGGTTGCGGTATCCCGGAGGCACTTCCGCAACTTTTTGACAAGCAATGGGGAAGCCAGAATCACTTAACACTCATGTTACTAGCTTAACTGCTGCTATTCCCTTAACAATCATGGCAAGAAAGGTTGCAAAAGGGAGTAAAACCTATTGAACAATTGTCTCACTGAGCAGCAGAAATTTAGGGCTCAATTTTGGTGGTAAGTCGAGGTCTGCCTGTAATGCAAATTGTTTCAAACCCTGAATCGGTTCGGTAAAAGCAATCGTTGGCTGAATGCAGACAGTCCAAGAACATTACTTTTCCCAACTTAAAAGCAGGAGGCCAAAATCATCCATATGCCTGACCTCCTGATGGTAGAATTTGGAAGATCTGCAACCATCTGTCCCTTCTCAAAGTGTTCTTGAATTTCCATTCCTCTACTGAAGGCAATTCCTTTGGCATGAGTAATTTTTCCGGGCACGCGAGCTGTCGCCCAACTCACCTGCAGCTGTGCATGCACATGCGCCCCAGTTGGTGTTCGGGCCTCCGGAGCACATACAAGAGTACTGGTGTGCAGCGTATGCATAGATAATGTTCGTGCACATGCTTTGCACTGTTCTGCCCCAGTTACGGATCCCAGAGAATGCAGCACGCACAAATTATAAACCAAACTCAATTTACTTCCAGAGTTTTTTTTACAAATGCAGGCTGTTAACTAAAACGTCCTTAACAACCTGCCAGAAATTCCACAGAAAGATAAAGTTTTATGAGAGTTGGCAAAAAGCCCAGAAGCAAGGTTTGCAAAGAAAATCCAGATTCAATGATCATCGAGCGAACATGCGTTGTTTCCTGCAGCTTTTTAGAAGCTGTGTGCAAACTTTAAATAGGCTAAGGGAGTGGCCAATTAGCCCCAAGCCTTACTCTCGAGAAGACCTCCTCCTGAGTAACCACTCCTGTCTTTTGGAAGCTCTGCGTGCCCATGCATTGAGAAGAGGCTCCTCCATTTCATCCTCTGCACTTAAAGGAGCCTCTAGAGGTTCTGAAGGCCCTGGCTGAATCCCTGCCTCTGGAACCACATCTTCTTCAGCCTCCTCGCTGTCTGACTCGAGCGCCGGCTGCACAGGCTGCTGGTGCGACACCACAACAGCCTCCTCGTCATCGGGATCAGCAACAATCTGCGCAGGCTGCTGGGGGGCCACAACACATGTGCAGATGGTGTGATTGAGTGTGCAGCGCACGATGGGTCGCATGTGCGAAAGCTGTGCGCATGCACAGATGGTGCAGTTGCAGACGCAGTGCATGGGGGAGGAGCCACATGTTAGCATGGATGGCACGCGAATCATGGACCTGTTCGGCACTCGGTGTGTAAAAGGTTCGCCACCCCTGGGCTAGACCATGTGTGTCAAACTGGATTTCTTTGCAGGCAGAATCAGCATTGTACTTCTCCTCTGTGGGCGGACCAGGGAGGGGGGGGAGACAGGAAAGATGCCTCCTACAACACTCTACTGGCCAAAACAGGGTGCGGGGGGCGCGTGCAGCCTCCCCATGCCCCATTTTTGGCCTGGACGGCCTCCTGCAGCACTTTGCTGGCCAAAACGGGGCATGTGAGGGCAGTGCCACATTTTGGCTGCCAGAGGCACCATAGTCTGGTCCTTTGCTATTTCCAGGCCGGACCCGCAGGCCAAATTTAAGCAGCCCATGGGCCAGATCCGGCCTGCGAGCCTCAAGTTTGACACCCCTGGGCTAGACTCATCAACCTAAAATATATTTTCCTTGATTCTAACTTTCGCATCACATAAAGCCAGCCAATAAAAAATTTGGACAGGCAAATCCAATCATCACATCAGAGATGCAGGAAAAACAGCAAGAGGAATGGATGAGGCCAAAGGATGCAAACAGAGACAGGAGCATCTCCAGGAATGGATACTTGGAATTCTAGGAACCATGATTAATCATTGATTGGTTTTTGTTGTGGTTGTTATTGAACACAGACTGGAAATGACTGCCAAGAAGATTCTGAGAATAATTCTACTTTCTTGTAAATCTTGAGGGTGGGAAGGAAGGCAGTCCTGCATATCCCTGCAATTCTGCTTCTCGTTTTATGTTGAGGGGTTACAAAATCGTACGGGGAATCCTAAATTTATGAGCACAACGGAGCCAGAGGTGGATTTCAACAGGTTGCGACCAGTTCTAGAGAACCGGTAGTGGAAATTTTTAGTTCGGAGAACCAGTAGTAAAAATTCTGACTGGCCCTGCCCCCATCTATTCTCTGCCTCCCAAGTCCCAGCTGATCGGGAGGAAATGGGGATTTTGCAGTAACCTTCCCCTGGATTGGGGAGGGAATGGAGATTTTACAGTATCCTTCCCCTGCTATGCCCACCAAGCCATGCCACACCCACCAAGCCATGCCCACAGAACCGGTAGTAAAAAAAATTGAAACCCACCACTGAACGCAGCCCAAAATTTCAACTGCTAAGTGGGACAGTTGTTAAGTAAATTTGGCTACGTTGTACGAACTTTCTTGCCACAGTTGTTAAAGGGAATCATTGCAAGGTACGAAATCAAGATGAAAAGTAAAAATGGAGTCATCAGTCGAGGATACTGGCACAAACACAAAGTGTCATAAAGTGGCCAGAATTAATTAATTAATCGTTGCAGTTACCACTTTGAAGCCACTCATTAAGCAAAAATAATGACTTCCCTCCTTAGCCAAGACTTTAAGAAACACACGATTGGCTTGCATATTGAATTAAACCATGGTTTGCATAATTATGGTATATTGAATAAATTCTAATTACAGCTTAGAATCACGCGCCATGCCAAGCCATAAATCATGATTATCAAACCGCAGCAGCTGGGTTCTTGGAACACAATAAGGAAGAAAAACCCAAACAAACCTCTTTTACATTTTGGCACAACGTGGAACTTTGGTTGCAGACTGCACACCTGTAAAACCTGCTATTTTCAAATATTAGAGGGAATGAATATTTTAAAGAGTCACTTCCTTGATCACACCAGTTTTAAAAAAGAAAGAAAGAACAATGCAATTCAATTGTTGTATTGTAACTATACAATAAGGAAGAATAAAAGAAACAAGACACCAGTGAGTTTACGCCTAGGTGGCATTGATCCATACGTTCAAGGAAGTGTTTTATCTCATTTACTTATTATATAATTTATTTCATGCTCCATTCTACCGTATAACCTCTGGTTTACACTCTTGGTTGTTTTTTTTAAGGATATGTCCAGTCTTCCTGAGATAGGATGCAGAGGACACGCAAAATAATCAGGAAAGCAAATTGCTTGGACATCACAAATATTAAGGAAAGCAGGAGAATTGTTAAGGTCAACCCTCCGAATATTATAAAAATATGACAGAGCCCATAAATCCATGTTCAAGCTCACAAACGTATTGGCAAAGCAGGGAACACCACGGAGGTTCAACAGAGAGGATTTGAAATACTGGCTGAGTAAACTACACAACGAGGAAGTTGTACAGTTTCAAGATTAAAGAAACCAGCATCAGGCTAAATCATGGCTAAGGAAGCAGAACGAAATAACTCATCCAGAACTTACTCGCAAGATCTGCCAGCATGATGAAGTTCTAGCAGTTAGGTAATAATGGCCTGAAACTACTGGGTCCGTTTTCAATTTATCACCCAAATTAAATATGTATGTACCTGGCCAGGTACCAGAAAAGTTATCTTGGATTAGAGATGGAGATGGCTCTGCAATGCATTCCTGTATCTCGGTAATTCTGTAAAAAGCAACTACTGGTGTCTTCATCAAAACACATCTGCAGAGATCCAAGCACGATCTGTAACCTTCTCAACCTTGAGCGTGGGATCAAATTCAGCTCTTTTTCTTGACTTCCTTCCAATCACAATTGCCCAAGAACGACAGAACGATATTTGCAAAAAAATAGTACAGGTAAATCTTATGATCACAACTGAGTCCAAAATCTCCACTGCTAAGCAAAGCAGTTGTTAAGTGAATTTTGCCCCACTTTACGACCTCTTTGTCACAGTTGTTAAGTGGATCACTTGCAGCTGTTAAGTGAACTGTGAGGTTGTTAACTGAATCTGGTTTCCCCCATTAACTTTGCTTGTCAGAAACTAGTTGGGAAGGTTACAAAATGGTAATCACATGATCCTAGTATTGTCTCAAGTACATGCTAGCTAATTCAGCCAAACGCCCAAATTTTGATGACGTGACCATTGAGATGCTACAATGGCTGTAAGTGTGAATGCCAATCATAAATCACTTTTTTTAGGGCCGTTGTAAGTTCTGTCACTAAACGAATGGTTGTAAGTCAAGGACCACCCATATTCTATACTTAACTAAGATCGTGATCCCAGGTTCTGAGGGAGAAGTCAGAACTGTCAAACAAGTCCAAAGTTTAATACTTTCTTTTGAGAACAAGATGCGATTCTTGGGCCTGTTTAGCTTACAAAAAAAAAAAAACCACTTTCCGCCGAGGTGTATAAAATTATGCACGGTGAAGAAAGTGCAAGCAGCAGTCTTTCTCCACCGCCTAGTGAAATTAGACCACCTTCAATGAAGCTGACTAGAAGATTTAAAACTAATTAAAGAAAATATTCATACATGCACCCCATTAATCATCCTGTCAAAAGACGGGATGCTGGCCATTCATTTAGACCAGTGTTGGGGAACCTTTTCGGCACTCAGTGCTGAAAGGCGAGCACGAGTGCAGGGGCAAGCGCCGAAAACCGAAAGAGCAGTTCCCGGGCGTGCATGTCCACGCCAGGAAGCTGATCTTCCAGTTTTTGGCGCGCATGCGCATGCAAATACCAGCTAGCCAACGCAAAACTGAAGCTCAGCTTCTTGGCGTGCACATGTGCGCCAGGGAGCTGCTCTTCTAGTTTCCGGTGCTCCTGCGCACGAAGATCAGCAGGAACCCAGAAGAGCAACAGGCGACGGCTGGCGTGCCTGGAAAGATGGCTCTCCGTGCCACTTCTGGCACTAATTAAGATGTTGCAGAAGGCAACCAGACAAATTCTTAGAATTCTATCAGTGGCTATGCTACCTTCAAGCACAACGGCCATCTTCTTTTGTGTTCTAGATCAGCGGCCCCAAACCTCTGGGGCACCAGGGACTGATTCCGTGGAGAGAGGTTTTTCCACAGACCGGAGAGGGCGTGGTTTTGCATGCTGCCTGCATCCCGCAGATGGGGCTCAGCTTCTTTGCACAAAATGATTTCTGGCATGCTGCGGACCGGTGTTGGTCCATGTACCTTGGGTTGGGGACCTCTGTTCTAGATACATGGAGCAACATGAGGAAGGCTTCTTTTATCTATTTTTTTTAATAAAAGTTTTTTATTTTGTTTTCAAAACAAACACACAAACAAACAAAGGAAAAAATTTTCTGAATAGAGTATTGGCCGAGTCAAAATTTGTACCGCTTTTAGTTTTCTCCAAAAACAATTTATATATTTCACTTTTTGCCATAATATTCTTTCTCTTTAATTTTTTGTTTTATTTTCCTTCTGTTTCTTCTGGTATATAAACAATATTACCATTTGCCCTAATCTTTAATCTTGATCAATTTTTCTTTCCCCCCCCCACCTCTCATTACTTTTTTCAAATTGAAACCCTTTAATTTAAAGTCAATCATTTTTCTAAAACCTAACCCTAACTCTAAATCATCTTATTCAAATATTTTTCCATTGCTCCCTTTTCACAATATAATTTCAAATATTTTCCCTAGATTCCATTATTACAATTATATATATTAATATTCATACAATTTTACATATATAACCCATTTCCTTCCCTTTATCTCCTGATTGTGAAGTTCCCAGATGCTTTTTCTGGCCTACCAGGCAACACAGAATGCTGACTGGAAGGGACAGGCCTAATCCAGAAGGACTGTTTTCCTGCAGATAGTCCACAATATGGCCTATATTGTGATAGTCCACAATATGACCACAATTGAGCCCAAATTTTGTTGCTCAGTGAGACAACTCTGAAGTGAATCTTGCCCAGTTTTACAACTTTTCTTGCCACCGTTGTTAAGCGAATCACTCAGTTGTTAAGTCGGTAATATGGTTGTTAAGTGAATCTGGTACCCCATTGAGTTTGCTTGTCAGAAGAATGCAAAAGGCGATCACATGACTTTAGGATAATATAACCGTCACAGATATTTGCCTGTTCCCAAGTGTCTGAATTTATATTATGCGACCATAGGAATGCTGCAATGGTCGTTAAGTGTGAAAAATGACTATATGCCACTGTAGGTTCCAACAGTCACTAAACAAATGGTTGTAAGTCAAGGACTATCTGTATTCTTGTGATGGAAATCACATCTGGAACCAGAAAATTCCTAACTTATTATCCTGCTGCACACAAGCAGAGCAGCTAAGAATCTAACAACAATTTAATCCACTAGGTTTGAAAAGATCCTTGCAGGTTTCATAATAAATAAACGGGATTCCAAATGTCCATCATCTTCAAATCTCCAGTTTCAAAATCATCTGTTTATACATGTTCAGGCAAAGCTGGATCAAGCCACATATTATTTCCATTTTAAAAAGCACACACAGATACCCCTTTGTTTTCCAGAAAAGTTTACAGAAGAATTTCCAGCAACAGTCAAAAGACGGCAGCCAGACATTAACTGATAAAACTGCCAGAGTTATTATTTATGCAACAAACTCAACAAACACCCACAAACACATTTCATTGATAGGGTTCATTCATTCTGGTCAAGCTACAGTCCAACTAGCACAGTTGATAATGGAGGCCAACTGATAGATAAAGTAGATTAGAAAGAAATTGAACATTGTGAAAAGGGGGGAAAAAAACCCCCACAGCATGAAAAATTGCTGGTCTGGATCTTAATAGGCAGAATAGATTCCACAATGGTCCGATAATATGAGCTTATGCATGAGGAGAAGCTAGGGAAATAAATGATGTATCACAACATGGATGCACAAGATACTAAAGAAAACAGAAACTCTTAAAAGAATGATAAAATATAGGTAGGCCCTCAACTTCGAACAACAATTGAGCCCAAAATTTCTGTTGCTAAATAAAAACATTTGTTACATTAAAAGCCATGGTGGCACAGTGTTTAGAATGCAGTATTGCAGGCTAATTCTGCCAACTGCCAGCAGTTCGATCCTGACCTGCTCAAGGTTGACTCAGCCTTCCCTCCTTCCGAGGTGGGTAAAGTGAGGACCCAGATTGTTGGGGGCCATAGGCTGACTCTGTAAACCCCTTAGAGGGGGCTGTAAAGCACTGTGAAGCGGTATATAAGTCTAATTGCTATTGCTAATTGAGTTTTACCCATTTTACGACCTTTCTTGCTACAATCGTTAAGTGAATCGCTGCAGTTGTTAAGTTATTAACACGGTCGTTAACCGTATCTGGCTTCCCCATTGACTTTGCTTGTCAGAAGGTGTTCGCATGACCCCCACGACACTGCAACCATCATAAATATGAGTCAGTTGCCAAGTATCTGAAGTTTGATCACGTGACCACGGGGAAGTGGCAATGGTTGTAAGTCACTTTTTTTTTCCAGCGCTGTTGTAACTTTGAGCGGTCAGTAAATGAACCATTGTTAAGTCGAGGACTACCTGTAAACGAAAATAAATCCAGTGACATTTAAAACGCCATAAAACTCTTGTAAAAGAAGTAAGAAGAATGCATTTGTTGTGATAATTTCCATACACATATTCTAGGACAGTGATGGCTAACCTTTTTGCCGTCGCGTTCCAAAAGCAGGGGGAGCACAGGGGGGGTCGCGCACATGCATGCCCACACCCACAATTCAATGCCCCCCCGCATGCATGCACGGAACCCCCCCCCCGTGCTCCCCCCTGTTTTGGCACACGATGGCCCGGTGGGCCCAGTAGGCCCGTTTTTTCGCCCTCCCCAGGCTCCAGAGGCTTTCTAGGAGTGAAAACGGCCTTCCCCACCCGCCTGAAGGCCCTCTGGAGGCCAGAAACGGCCCATTTGCCAACTTCCGGTGTGCCCGGACGGCCCGAAAATCAGTTGGCCTGCGCGCTCATGTGCGCTGCAGCTGAGCTAGGGCAATGCTCACGTGCCCAGCGATATGGCTCCACGTGCCATCTGTGGCACGCGTGCCATAGGTTCGCCATCACGGTTCTAGTAAGTGAGCAGAAAGTAGTAACAAACCATAGGGAAGTTAGACTGCAGCTCATCAGCTCAAAGCAAGGCACTCAGGGAGTTTAAAAATACCCCAAAACTAACCAACTTATTAGCTTCCTCCCTTTTTTTCTCATTCAGCATGTAGAACAATAGTCTGTTGCTGTTGTTTCTGGAGTTTTGGTTTTGTTTTGCCAAGAGAATCCACACAAGGTGTTAGAGGTAAGATAGGAAGGCGCTGTTTGCAGTTGGCTTCAGGAAACACAGAGAGAGAGACGGACAAGGAAACACAAAATAGGTGTTATGCTTGCATTTCTGCCTGAGGAAGATTTTAACTACACCTGTACGGGGAGTCGGAACTCACTGCATTGCTGGAGGAGAAAGGAGACAGTCTGGAGGCACACTGGCCACATTGAGACTTATTAGGAAGACAAGGTGTTTCTGGAGAAGGGAAACAAGATAGCTCCAAAAAGAACAACAGAAAGGAAAAGACTATGGCGAAGAAAGCAGGAGCGCCTTGTAATGGTATGAGGAAATGACCTTGGGAGACAGAGCAAAGAGTCACAGCCAAGGGAATGGTCACATAAAAGACAACTGACTGGGCAGCAGAAATGTGGTTGGGGGAAGAGACTCACCCTAGATTCAGGCTGTAAAGGGGACAAGGCACTGAAGTACTTTCAGAGTTGCAAGATTCTGTTGTGTAGCTTTACAATAAAGTACAATTAATACTCAACTTACAAGCACAACTGAGCCCAAACTTTCTGTTGCTAAGCAAGGCAATTGATTCCTAACCAAAATATCTTTACCTTCAGGAAGATATACTCTATACTATCTATATACTTTCTATACTACCAGGGGTGGTATTCACTTACTTTCCCTACCGGTTCACAAATGTGAGCACGCATGCACACTCGCTTTGCTCGCATGCGCGCCTTCTGCATGCATGCCTTTCTGACTCCATGGACTGGCGGCGGTGGTGGGAGGATGGCAGTGGTGGAATTCAAATTTACTACCGGTTCAGTGGGCGTGGCTTGGTGGGTATGGCAGGGGAAGGATACTGCAAAAACTCCATTCCCACCCCACTCTGGGGCCAGCCAGAGGTGGTATTTGCCGGTTCTCCGAACTACTCAAAATTTCCGCTACCGGTTCTCCAGAACCTGTCAGAACCTGCTGAATAGCACCCCTGGAGGATGGTTTCATTAGCACAACCTAGATCCCCCACATGAGCAAATGAAGCTTCATGCACTCGCCCACCACTTGTGCAGCCCAGTTCCCTACAGGCCGCAGACCAGTACCCATCCACAGACCCGGGGGGGGGGGATTCGGATATAAGATATAAATAACTGGCAAAATGCAACACAAAGAAAAATTTCTTCAAGATTTAAATAAATCTTTATCAGATAAAAATATAAAGCATGGTCAGTGCTATAAGCAAACACAACCGCAGAGCATGTTAGGACTGGGGTGTAAAACTGAAGGCCCAGGGGCTGGAACCGGCCTGTGAGGTGCTTAGATCTGGCCCGCGCAGCTGCCCTGGAAACAGCAAAGGACTAGCCCACAGTGCCTCTGCCAGCAAAAACGGAGCTCCATTTTTGCTGGCAGAGGGTTGCAGGAGGCCATTGCAACCGAAAACGGAGCTCAGGAACCCGTTTTCTCTGGCAGAGCGTTCAGGCCACCAGAGGTGCCCCCGACACAAGTGACGTCGAGCTGGCCACGCCCACCCTGGCTCCCTGAGGTCAGACACAACCCTGATGCAGCCCTCAATGAAATCGTGTTGGACATCCCTGTGTTAGGAGAACATCAACGATGCACAATGCTTGGTATCCAAAAGTATACTGGAAGTAACATTGGAAGTTAACTTTCTTACAACGTGCTAAATCTTAAAAATACTCTCTCTGATACATCCCAAACAGAAGTCAAGTTACTAAAAATTAAAACTGCACAAGGATTCTATAAACACCATTTGCGTACATCCTCTGAACAGCTTCCATGAAGCAATGATCAGAAATAGATGCTCCCTCTCCTTAAAATAACTGGGGGGAAAATATGTACATGTCAAATGCCAGAAAAAGAAGCAAAAGGCTGCTTCAGAATTTGCATACTTGTTCTCAGAAATGATGAAAAACTGCAGCGTTTGAATATAAGCTGCTTGCGTTCCCAATTAATTTCGGTGTATATTTGTATTTTCTTCCACTGTCAGTTGTTTGAATTTCGGCTCATGAGCAAGTGGCAAATTCCATTTATTCCATCACTTTATTGCATCTCTTCTTTGATCTTCCATTGCTATCTCCTGCCTAACCTGCTTAAACTTTACTGTAAATTTGGGAATGCAAATACGATATATTTGAACAAACACGGCTGACTGTTCCATTTATTTACTAGCGTGATCTGTCAACAAATTCAGAAGAAACAATGCCCGATGGGAAGGTTTGAGATAGACACTTGAAAGCAGTGTCAGTTTTTTCATTAGAATAATGAACATTTTTTTCTGATTTTTCCGTTGAGAAGTTCCTTTGAAGGGAAACTTGAAAAGCACATTCACCAGCAAATCAGATAGATGAAAATGTTTTATTTAACACGGGAGCAATCTCATATCAAATAAAAAGACACTTGCCCTATAAACTATAATACCAGTTTTCAAAAAGTATGGAATTATGGAGTTGCAAAATATAGTACCATGTTTCCCAGAAAATACCGGCCAATACGCTCTCACAGAGAGGGCCTCCTCAGGGTGCCGTTAGTCAAGCAATGTCGGCTGGTGGCCTCAAGGGGGAGAGCCTTCTCTGTGGGAGCACCCGCCCTCTGGAACGAGCGACCTCACGGAATACGACTGATCCCGGATCTCCGCACTTTCTGTAAGGCCCTGAAGATGTTTTTATTACAGCAAGCCGGCCTGGCCTGAATAGGTTTTATGGGTTAGTTTTTAATTGTATAGCTTGGGGTTTTAAATTGGGAGGCCTATTAATTTAATTTATTTTTAGTTATCTTAACTTTTATATTGTATGTTGTTTTAATTTCCGGCTGTTCACTGCCCTGAGTCCCTTCGGGGAGAAGGGCGGTATATAAATTCAATAAATAAATAAATAAAATAAATAAAAATAAGACCCTGTCTTATATTTATTTGAACCCTGAAATAAGTGCTTGGCCTTATTGCCATGCACTCAAAAGCCCAATTGGGCTTATTATCAGGGGATGTCTTATTTGGGGGGAAACAGGGTATTTCTGATGTAAATCCAATGCAAAGGGTACCAAAGTGGCTACCAAACTATTTGGGAAAAAAATAGTACTTTTGTGTGACAATGAAAAGGTATTTCAAAAAAATGGGTGTTTGCTAAGGGAGCGTCAAAGAAAACCGTGGTTTGCTATTTGCAAATTGGCTACAACCTGGTCTGCTGTCTCTTTAAGACCTCTCTGTAGCCAGCATAGCATCGAGTGGCTATAAAAGCTGAATAGAGAGGCAGTTGGGTGTGGCAGTGGTGCAAGAAGGAAGGTGGTTGTGTTTGTTTATGGAAATAAAAACCTGAAGCAGCCTAAAGCTAACAGAAAGAGATACTGTTCTGCAGCAGTGAGACTCACAAGAAGTTAACAGTGGAAGAGCAGTTTTAGGAGCTATAGTAGTGGGGAAGAGTGGAGTAGTGAGCAGTACTAGCCTTTGAGTGCTGGCGTGGATGTTGCCTACAGACCAGGGGTGGGCTTCAAAAATTTTAGGAAGGGGGTCTCTGTCCAGTTGCTTGGTGGGCATGGCCATGGTGGGCGTGGCCTAGTGGGCCTCCTGCACCATGGTGGGGGGGGCGTTTTTGCCCTCCCTGGGCTCCAGAGGCTTTCCTCCAGCCTCCGGGAGGGTGAAAACGGCCTCCCCAGGCTCCAGAGGCCCTCTGGAGACCAGAAATGAACTTCTGGTAGGCCCGTTTTTCACCCTCCCGGAGCCTCTGTGCGTACCCTGCACTTACCTGCATCCAAAACAGGCCGTGTGAGGACTCCTGGGAGGGATGGGGTGGGCGGGGCCAGCCAGGAGTAGGATTTGGGGGTTCTCCGAACTGCACAGAATCTTAGCTAGAGGTTCCCCAAGCCCCTGGAAATCCCCAGCAGCCCATCCCTGCTACAGACCCGTGTGGTTGTGTTGGCCCTCTTGAGTTTTGGAACCCACTGACCTGGGATATACTAAAAAGAACCTGTGACAGTTCTTAAAAGAGTTATAGCTCTGAAGAAGCTTCTTGGATGAGAAGCAAAACGTCTTCAAAGAAAGAACAGAAAGTCCAGTGGCCTCTTGAAAAAAAGCACCTTTGGTTCAACCTCCTCTACTAAATAGTCCGTGATGGTTTCAGAAGCCATCTATGCAATTTTAGCGTGTTGCTGTGTTATGTTGCGAAAATAAATAAAATTAACATTAAGAAGAAGGGCGATTAGCAAATCCAGAGGACAGGGAGACAAAGATGCATTTTGAACAGTATCCAAAATCCCCAGCTATAATCACGGAAAAGTTTTACCCTGATCATAACATCCTCTTCGTTTTTTAAGAGTAACTAAATACTATTAATAATTCATGTAAAAAGCAAGGTTGTATTTACTGAAAGTCTGCAGTGGGCACAGTTATCGTATTCCATGGCAAAATTGGCTTTTATCCTCTCATTATATGCACTTCCAGTTCTACATTTAATCCATATTATGCTCCTAAGGGCTAAGAGTTAGAAGACAAGATACAACGTTAATTTAGAACTTAATATAAAACCACTTATTGTTTTTTTTTTTAAAGTACTGAATGCTAATTAACAGCTTGGCAAAAGAAATCATATTTAACCTATAATAATAGTCAAGTAGATTTTTTTTAAAAAAAAATCGGTTTGTTTGCAATTCAATTCTCCCTTGCTCCTCGTGTTACAATTAAACTGGGCAGTTTTACTATCCAAACACCTCACTTTCAATAACCGAAATTACCTTCCAAAGAAAGAAGGGCGGGAGGGATTGGATATCTGATCAAAAAATGGCTGAAAAGGTTTTTAAGCAGTTTAAGCTAGGCGCGTAATTAGCAAGCTTTATGACATATTTTTAGAGCTAATATTTCAAAATAATTTCACCAAATAACTTCTTGAAATGAATAAACTCTCGGGCAAAATGCATGCTCATATGGCTAGATATTCATAAATCAATGGGGCCCCGCAGCACATGGATTTTCTCTGTAAAAGATGCTTCAAAGCACGAGGGGTTAGGAAGACAGCACCTCTCTTCAACTCATTAAAGCAGCTGTATGTTTCCCTAAGAATGCATGCAGCAAAAAGAGCAGCTGTTTAAGTTGTTGCGGACCAGATGTTGCTATTATATTCCTAGGCATGCCAAAATACATTTTTGAAGATCACGTCTGAAGCACCACCCAACTGTTCAAATCAGTCTGACAGGACAATTCATATTTCACGAATGTAAATTCTCGGGGGGGGGGGGAGGGACACCCACCGATATTCCCATTTTGTTCTCAAATCTCAAGTTGTTGGTTTGTTTTTTTGTTTTTTGTTTTTTTGCTATCAAAACAAGCAAGGACAAAAGTTAACTCTCAAAAAATGGACACGGAGCTGTGCAAAAGAAGTCAACGTTAATTAGAATCGCTATTTTAATTTTATTTCGGTTACTTCAAATTTAGCTGTCCTGATCCTGCTTATGTTTTTGGTCCAGACCTCGCAACACGCAGGCAAAGAAACGTAATCAAGTTTTCACTCGCACACAGACAAAAGCAACACATTCCTAAACTAGATATTCGGACATGTATTAATGCGATAAACTCCAAAGACTCGACTACAATAAACAGGATAGAGGTAGTCCTGACTTGTGACCACAACTGAGCACCAAAGTTTCCGTTGTTAAGCAAGGCAGTTGTTAAGTGGGGTTCGCGCCATTTTACGAATTGTTTTGCCACAGTGGTTAAGCCAATCACTGAAGTTCTTAGACAAATCTCTTGTGTGTCCAATCAGTTGGCCAATAAAGAATTCCATTCCATTCCATTCCATTCCGCGAAACATACAGTCAATATGCGAATCTTGTTTTCCCCATTGACTTTGCTTGTCGGAAGCTGGTGGGAAGTCCGAGTCACTTAACAACCATATGATTCATTTAACAACTGCAGTGATTGCCTTAACAGCTTTGGCAAAAAGACCTAAATTTGGGCCTGAGTCATTTAACAACCACTTCGCTTAGCAACAAATGCTGGTCCAAATTGTAAATTTGTAGAATTGTAAATTTGTAAATTGAGGACTACCTGTATGAGTAGAAGTAATCTGTCCTCACTGTAACCTACCGCACTTTTTTCACTGTGGGCTCCTTATTTATTAATTATTATTCATTCATTAAATTTATATGCCGCCCATCTCACTATCAAGTTCTGAATCCAATTCCTACACGGGACATAAACTGGGCAGATGAGCGCGCTAAAAGCAGAACCACGGAACGAACAAAGCTCTGTGCAAAATCGCCTCTCTTCGTCCGAGCACGTCCTTCGGAGTGAAAACTCGACACAATCGTTTGCTTTATGGCCAACATGCAAATGAAGCAAGAAGCCTGACTCATCACATCTGGAATGAACTCAAGGTAGTGGCCACTGTCACATCTCCCCGCAGTTAATAGCACGCCGTGCGAAGAACGACTTTGCTTTTGTCATAAATCTGCCGTCCATCGATTTTGCTGACTGGGCCTAAATTCAAACGTAATAGCAAAAGGGGCAAAATATTAACTGGAAAGGACACCATTCAGTTGAGGAGAAAGGCTGGATTATTCAGAAGGCATCTGAAAGGATGGTGGGGGGAGAAGAGAGACAGCCAGGAAATGTGGATTTGGCACAGAGACAAAAAAACCTTGGCTTATGTTAATAAGATTGGCTTCCATTAACCTTCATGACACCTTCATAGATTGCTTCAGTAGCCAGTGTTTGATTCCTAGGATAAGGCATGCCTGTTTCCCCACCCACCCACCATCCAATTCTACATGTGAGGCATGAAATATTAGAATATGTCACTGGGCCAAAGTTTCTAATGGTTTTTATGAATAGAGACACGGAGGCCAAGGTGAAGGCATTATTTAGTAGACGTGTTTTTGTCTGTGTGTGTGACAAGTAGATCTGCTTCAGACTACTAGTGGGCAGATGGTATTCATTTGGTTCCACGGTGCTAAAACCAAATAATTTTGTAACCGAAAGTCATGTACATCACGCCGATCAGAGTGGTCCTATTTAGAGACTTGCAGCTTTGCATTCGCTCGCAATGGTCTCCGGGGATCCACGTACCCCTCACTCTGCTTGGCCGAGTGCCCGATTTGACATTTCTATTTTCTGCTCCCTCTGTAAAGCTGGAGAATTTTGGATATCTTCCAAAGCTTGACACAGAAAAGAGAAAGAATCCTAATGTGACAAGACAAGGATGGGGGGGGGGGGGTATTTTGCATTTGCAGGGAGACCCGGCGCATTAATTCTAACTCATGATAATGAAGTTCAGTCTCCAGCTGAAAAAAAGGGAAAAATAAAAAAGACATAAAAGCATCAGAAAGTATCTGTTCTTCTGCCTTGGGCTTCACCCTGAATCTTTTAAAACAAACTTTTCCAATGTGCTTTCATAGCCAATTATCTGATGTGTCCCCAAAAACTACCAGAGGAAATGCAGGTAGTTGTCAACTTCATTTTTTTAAGAGTATGTTTTCTCAACTCAGTGAACCTGGAATGGCACATTGGGAGATGTGCCTGAGGATGCTGCAATGATCGTTAAGTGTGAAAAAGAGTCATAAGTCACATCTTTCAGTGCCATTGTTACTTTGAATAGCCACTAAATGAACTGTTGTAAGTCAAGGACTACCTGTACAATAAACAAAGAAACAAACAAAGAAATAAGCATCTCCCCTATATATAAACATCCTTCTTTTAAAAAGAGACTTTGGAAGGACCTACTCCACTTGACAAAAAGGTACGCGGTGATTCAGGGGCTAAGATGCTGAACTTCTCGAAAGTTTGGCAGTTCAGCGATTCAAATCCCTAGTGCCACGTAACGGGGTGAGCTCCCGTTACTTGTCCCAGTTTCTGCCAACCTAGCAGTTCAAAAAGCACGTAAAAAATGCAAGTAGAAAAATAGGGACCCCCTTTGGTGGGAACGGAACAGCGTTCCGTGCGCCTTTGGCATTTAGTCATGCTGGCCACTTGACCATGGAGACGTCTTCGGACAGCGCTGGCTCTTCGGCTTGGAAACGGAGATGAGCACCGCCCCCTAGAGTCAGGAACAACTAGCACATATATGCGACGGAAACTACCACATATGTGCAAGGGGAACCTTTACCTTTACCTTTTACTCCATTTGACAGAATAATTGGTGGGGCTGGGAATTTAGTAAGATGTTGAGAGAGGCTGCTCTCAAGGAACAGACGGGCACACAGGATACATCTTTAATTACCCAGTTCATCATACCTCACGTAATTCAGCAATCTGGATCCCTTGAGATAATACAAGCTGCCGAGTCCAAAGGCAACACGCTTAATGAAATACTCAAGCTCCTTTCAGATATTAATGCAGCCATACTTCACAATATAACTGCTGGCAGAGAGCAAAAGTCTTCTAAAGCAAAGTTTCCCCAAGTTTTCTGACTTGTTGGACTGGTGGGGGGAGAAGGGGGAGAGGGGAAGGGAATGGTCCCATACGAGCGGCGGGCAAGTGTGCCCGCCACTTGCACAAATGGAGCATGTGGGCACATGCACGCCTGCTGCTCATGCGAGTGGAGATGCATGCGCATGCACGAACTCTCCTGCCACTTCCACGGCCTGGTTCCAAATGGCTCAAGGCCCAGTTGGGGGTCACGGTCCCAGGGATTGGGGACCCCTGTTCTAAAGCAACATTTCTCATGCAGAGAAGAACAACTACAAAATGTAGGTCCAATGCCCCTCAACAATTCTGCAAGGTAGAACGATGCCCTCTTATCCGTCTGTTGCTGTCCCAAATGCAAGGATTCTGAACACCCGTATCAAAATGTTCACACATATCTCTAATGATTTTAATCCAGGGTATTTGGATGGACTGCTTCTAAGAGTCCTAGAACAGGGGTGTCAAACTCGATTTCATTGAGGGCCGCATCAGGGTTGTGTTTGACCTCAGGGGGCCGGGGTGGATGTGGCCGGGGTAGGCATGGCCAGCTTGACGTCACTCATGTCACTTGTACCTGTGAAAGCCCAAGCGCTCTGCCAGCGAAAAGGGGCTCCTGAACTCCATTTCCGGCTGCGACAGCCTCATGCAACCCTGGCAGAGGCACCATAGGCTGGTCCTTCGCTGTTTCCAGGACAACCCCCACAGGTCAGATTTAGGGCAGTCCCACGGGCTTTTTTGAGTTTGATACCCCTGTCCTAGAATAAGAAACGAGTCTGAAGTGGAAAACGGCAAACAAGCAATGGAAGGAAAAATAATTGAAGTTAAAATCTCTTAGCCAGGAGCTTTTTAAGAGCATACTGGTATTCCGTGTTTAACCTCCGGGCTTGTCAAAAAGTGGTCACATGATCTTGGGACACTGCAACGATCATAAGTATGAGTCATCTGAATTTTGATCCCGAAATCGTGGGGACACTACAAACGTTGTAAGCAGGGGTGGTATTCACTTACCTTCACTACCGGTTCGCAAATGTGAGCGCGCACGCAACCACCTCCACGCATGCACAGGACCTTCTGTGCATGCGCTGAGCATCAAAAAAATGGATAAACGGGACGTGATTACGTCCAGGCGGGTGGGCGGAGCCTCCTGCAGCTGCTGCTACCGGTTCTCCCAAACCGGATAAAACCGGCTGAATACCAGCACTGATCGTAAGTGTGAAAAATGGTCACAAGTCACTTTTTTCTGTGCCATTGCAACTTTGAATGGTCACTAAATGAATTACTTCTTTCGATTTATACTCAACCTCTCCTCTAAGTATACATGGTTCTCTCTCCACCAATTTATGCCCGACACCAATCCTGAATGGCTTATGTTGAAGGACCAAGTACGACTCATTTAAATAAAAATACTGAGAATTTATTTTTGTAATACAATAAACCATCACTATCTAATTCATTATCCAAAGTACATTTCCCATTATGGGTTATTTCTATCAGAAACTGCAGCCAAAACCAGCATTATTTTAAGCAAGATCAGGTCAAGCCAACCCTAGAATTTGTAGAAATCCATCCTGCTGAGGGAAGTTTTAAGGCTATTTTTAGCGCGTGTGGAAGAAAACCATGAAATTGAGATAAATTTTGGTGGGGGTGAGGCTGAACCTCGGGCTGCTTTGCAAAAATAGCAGAGGGTAAAAAATACAGGCCAAGATCTTCCCCGCCCCCCCACTTTTTTAAAAAATCCTAAAACACATTTATACACACCAAGCTTCTCTGTTTCTCAAAATGCCCTGCAGAAAATATTACATCATGATATTCTCTCACAGGTATTCTTAGGAGCACAGCTGGCTCAGCAGCGAAAATGGCAAGAGACTTTCCTTCCAAGCATTTAAATTAACTGGTTTTCCTGGTTCTCTTAGCAGATTACAATTTATCAAGCCCTTCATCCAATCCATCCTGTCTCTTTACAGCAAATCCACCAGGGGCTCCAAGAAAACTCTTAGTTTAAAACCGTTTGGTAGCTTCCGGTTATCATCCATCATAATTTTCTTTTAACCAACTGGCAGGTATTATATACCATGGGGCAGGAGTATCAAACTCGATTTCATTGAGGGCCACATCAGGGTTGTGTATGACCTGGGGGGGGCAGGGGGGGCATGGCCAGCTCAACCTCACTCATATTTGGGGCACCTGTGGTGGCCCAAGCGCTCTGCCAGCGAAAACAGGCTCCCGAGCTCCATTTTCCGCTGCGACGGCCGATCACTAGGAAACTGTGAATTCTAGTCTCACTTTAGGAATGAAAGCCGGCTGGGTGAACTAGATATTCTCTCTCAGTCCACCATACCTCACAGGGCTGTTGTGGTGGGGAAAATAAGAGGAGGAAGGACTATTGTGTATGTTTGCCACCTTGAGTTATTTATAAAAATAATAAAGGCAGTAGAGAAACAAATACATAAATCTATGTCACCAATGTGCTCAGGGTTTTCCTGAGGAATCTGGAAGCTTCTCTACCCAACATAACCTCCAGGATGCTAACCAATGCATGATGCCAAGAACATGTTATGCCTGCACAGAAAGATATGCACTATTTATCAACGGCTTCTGCACACAATCAATGGTTTCAGTTTGACCATTAAAAACTTACATAATTTAGGACCTGATGATCTCATGGACTATTTCAATATGATCAACCTTTTCCTTTTTGGAAAGGAGTCTAGATTTCCTTCTTCAGCCTAACCTTTTCCAGTGACAAGCATGACTATATGCCAAGGCACCCTTCCCGCCAAAATGGTACCTATTTATCTACTCACATTTGCATACTTTCAAACCGCAACTATTTTTAACTATTTTAGGTTTCCATCAGCAGAACGTAACGACGGACCACTATTTGAATGAAATGCATAATATAAACTCAATGAGTAATAACTGCATCAATAAAGGCAGAGGACTAACCGGGTTTAATCTAAACTTTAAATCCTGCTGACCATTTTGCGCATGACTCCACCATGTTCAAACTGGCATTTATCCATCTCCCCCTTTCCCCGCAAAACTTCACAGGTACAAAAAGATACCTTAGGTTTCAGCTGTGGGCCACCTGTATGGCTATCATTAATTTTACAGCATTAACCTCAATCCATGAGCTCTAATGCAGATATTTTACTAGGTTGAGCACCCTGCAGCATTAGTGCGCTCCACAGGGTTCTTTTGAGAGCTGCTAGTAAAATGTCTTGGCGCAGGTTTGACATGAAAATTAGATGACAGTGTCTTTTTAGTCGGTGTTTAAATGCTTTGGAATTAGCAGATTTCAAAAAAGGAGTGTGTTTTTTTGCGTTTTCCGTGGTGCCACTCAATTTGTCAAAATGGCAGGCAAAGCACAGCCCTTCACTTACAAAGAACAATGTCCTATCTCTTGCACAAAGCTTGTTGTTGTACCCATGCCACTAGCAATAAGCCTGCCTGTGTTTAAGAAGTAACCACATACGGTTCCTTAACGTTTTAATTGGGAACAAGGGAACAGTAACAACTTTTGCTTATCCATGTTTGCAAACTACTCGAGAAGGTTGGATGTCAAACTCGCATCGTCGTCATGTGAACGTATCCAGTGGTGAGATTCAGCCAGTTTGGGCTGGTTCGGGCGAACCGGTAGTTAAATTGCTGGCTGGCCCCTCCCCTCCCCACCCCTCCTCTTCCAGGAGTCCCCACGCGCCCCATTTTGGCTCCAATATAAGTGCAGGGAGGCCTTCTAGGCCCAAAACAGGGCACAGGGGTGTGTAGCACACCCCCCTGTGGCCCATTTTTGCTCGTAGGCTTCAAGGAGGCCTAGGCCCAAAACGGGGCGCGGGAGGGGCAGCATGTTTTTGCTCCCAGGGGGGTGCAGGAGACCGAGTGCTGCCTGTCACACCCCCTGGTCATGCCCACCATGGCCACGCCCACCCAGCCGGTCATTAGGGCAGTGAACCGGTTGTTAAATTATTTGAATCCCACCACTGGACGTATCGTGACTTTTTTTCCCCCTTCGCTAAACTCGGGATGGATGTGGACCAGCGTGTGACGCATCTGGCCAATGGCCCACAAGTTTGATACCCCTGGTTTAGAACTTCAACCAGGAGGATATCTATTTTGAAAGGGTGGACTATTTTTGAGTCAGATCAACATACGTCTGTTAAAAGATTTCACCCTAAGAGAGGCATAGATACCCTGGTGAAATTCAGTGGAAGACAAATGAGTCTGTTAATCTCTTTGGCTGCCTTTGACGCCACCCATCACCTTATCTTCCCTGATCAATGTTTCTCACATTCCATAGAAGAAAAATGCATGGTAATACAATGATTACCAGAAAGGACTGGAATCTTAAAAGTGATTTTACACATATCAACTCTTTGCAGTTTATGTTTGGTTCTCCATACTTCGTACAAAGCTTCACAGGTCAAGTTAGCAATTGTTCGAAGTTACAATGGCACCGAAGAAAATTGTGATTCATGATCACGTCTCACACAACCGTCGCAGCCTCTCCATTGGTCATGTCATCAAAATTTGGGTGCCAGTATGCATTTACAATACCCGCATTTTCCCAAAAATAAGACCTGTCTTATTTTTTTTGAACCCTGAAATAAGCACTTGGCCTTATTGCTATGCGTTCAAAAGCCCGATTGGGCTTATTATCAGGGGATGTCTTATTTTGGGGAAAACAGGGTAGCTGCAGCATCCCAGGGTCATATGATCACCACGTGACACCTTCCAGCTCAGTTCTGACCAGCAAAGTCAATGGGGGAAGCTGGATTCATTTAACAACTATGGGATTCACTTAACAACTGCAGTGATTTACTTAATAACTGTGAAAAAAAATCATAAAATTGGGTGCAATTTACTTAATAACCACCATGCTTAGCAAAGGAAACTCTGGCCCAACTATAGTTGTAAGTTGAGGACTACCTGAAGAGCATTGCACAAATTAACAGATTAACAGAGTTGGAAGGGAACTTATAGGTCCGTGATGGCAAACCTATGGCACGTGTGCCACAGGTGGCACGCGTAGCCATATTAGTGGGCACGCCAACTCAGCTCTGGTGCGCATGCGCGCGCCAGCCAGATAATTTTCGGGCCTTCTGGACCCACCAGAAGTAGGGAAACAGGCTGTTTCCTGCCTCCGGAGGGGCCTGGGTGTGTGTGGAGAAGGCCCGTTTTTCTTTCTCACCTGCTCCAGATCCTCTCTATGGATCTGGGGAGGGCGAAAACAGCCTTCCCCACCCCTCAAGAGGCCCTCCGGAGGCCTGAAATTTCCCATTTCCCAACTCCCAGTTGGACAGGAAGTGACTTTTATGCTGTCCCCAGCCTCCAGAGATTCCTAGAGATGGGTGGGGAAGGCTGTTTTCGCCCTCCCCAGATGCATAGAGAGGATCTGGAGCCAGGTGAGAAAGAAAAACGAGCCTACTGGGCCATTGCATGCCAGGAGCAGAGGGGAGAGGGGTTGCGCGCGTAGGGCAGGGCGCATAGAATTATGGGTGTGGGCATGCGCGTGTGCGAACCTCCCCGCCCCCCCCTCCTGGCACGCGATGGCAAAAAGGTTAGCCATCACTGTTACAGGTCATCTAGTTCAAACCCCCGCTCAAGCAGGAGACCCTACACCATTTCTGACAAATGGCAGTCCTATCTTTTCTACAAGAGCTTGAGTGCTAGCTGGTGTGGATGATACCTGGTCTCAACCACTCCAGCTAATAGTCTTGATATAACATAAGCAATGTAAGTAAATAATTCTGATTTTCAGATGATAATTTACTCTAGGGGAGGTTCATTACTCTTCAAAAGAAATAGCTTCTGAATATTTGTATATCCTAAATTATCACAGGGTGTGTTACATGAACCTTCTACTATCTGCAATGGGTTTTAATTATTTGTGCTCAGTGACAGACAGTGTTTCGTGTACCTAAATTATTGACATCCGAAACGGGCACCGCTTTTAGACTTTCTACAGTCAGTAAAGGAAGTTGTAAATCAGGGATTCTCAAAATCTGGACCATGATCCATGATGGACCAGTGATTCTCAACCTTGGCAGCTTGAAGATATGCGGACTTCACATGACAACTGCGGCAAGATTGGCCTCCGCGCAATGTTGGGGAAGCTCAAATATACCCTCTGAAAATTTAATAATTAAAAAGATATTGGATTGTGCCGAGACGGACAAAATGACACTTGAATTGAAAGGATTGATGGACTCAGATTTTTACATAATATGGGAGAAATGGTATAATTGGATCAAAAATAGAAAAAAGGAAAATAATAGAATGTAGATTTAGTAAAAATATATAGAGTATAGGTGAATACTAGTGTGATGATATGTAAATGGTCACAGTCATGCACAAGGGTGGAATAATGATTGTTTAATTGTAAAAATTCAATAAAACAATTTTTTTAAAAAAAGAAGATACATGGACTTCAACTCAGCCATGGGGAATTCTGGAAGTTGAAGTACACAAGTCTTAAAAATTGCCAAGGTTGGGCACCCCTGCCGTACACACTTCAATGCAGTAGAGCTACCGTGTTACTAATTTACCAACTGCGGTGATTCCCTTAACACAGTGTTTCCCAAACTTGACCCTTTGAAGATGTATGGACTTCAACTCCCAGAATTCCTCAACCAGGCATACTGGTTGGGGAATTCTGGGAATTGAAGTCCATGCATCTTAAAATAGCCAAGTTTGGGAAACACTGCCTTAACAGCTGGGGCAAGAAAAGTCCTAAAATGGGGCAAAAACTCACTTTACAAATGTTTCACTTAGCAGCAGAAATTCTGGGTTCAATTTGCAGTCGTAACTTGAGGACTACCTGTACTTCCCGTTTCATTTTGATGAAAACTCCAGAGGGTCATGTCTGAGATGCTTCCTCAAATTTTACCTCTGCCCCAAGATTCAAAATGCCTTTGATTTGAGCGTAGCCTTGGTTACGACACTTCCTCCTGTTCTTCCTAGTTTTTTTTCCTCTTATGTCCATTACAATTCTTCACTTAACAGATAGCAATAGCACTTAGACTTATATACTGCTTTACAGTGCTTTACAGCCCTCTCTAAGCAGTTTACAGAGTCAGCATATTGTCCACCAACAATCTGGGTTCTCATTTTACCCACCTCGGAAGGATGGGAGCTGTGGTGAAATTCAATTTTTTTTACTACCCGTTCTGTGGGCATGGCTTGGTGAGCGTGTTGTGTGGGGCAGGGGAAGGATACTGCAAAATCTCCACTCTCTCCCCACTCCTGGGGGAAGGATATTGCAAAATCCCCATTCCCACCCTACTCTGGCGCCAGCAAGGGGTGGTATTTGCCAGTTCTCTGAACTATTCAAAATTTCCGCTACCGGTTCTTCAGAACCTGCTGGATTTCACCCCTGGATGGGAGGCTGAGTCAACCTTGAGCCGGGTGAGATTCGAGCTGCCAAAATGCAGGCAGCTGGCAATCAGCAGCAGTAGCCTGCAGTACTGCACTCTAACCACTGCGCCACCACAGCTCATTTGTTTGCCAGTCGCTGCAGCTTCTAGTTCTCTTGGCTGGATGTCACCATGGCGTAAGATTTCTTTCACAGGGTCTTTGTAGACCTCTAAACTTCAATTTGAACAAACTAAACTCGCTCATACAGCATCCACTTCCATGGAGACATCAATTCCTATTTGTCCCTGTGTGCATTCCATGAGGATTTTGTGGATATTTTGCTTTAATGTACCCCCTTTTCTGCACTGGGCTATAAAACCAGAATTTTATTGTATTTGAAAAACTCCACAATGTGGAATCTCAACAGAAATTCATAGACAGAGATTTGAAGACTTTGCCTGGCTTTAAAGGAGATTGACGCAAAATGTGGAGTCAAACCCCCTTTGGTTCCAAAGATGTACCTTCTTAAAAATAAAATCAAACAGGAATCAAACAGACTGAGCAAAAAATATAATGTTGTAGAGGTCCATCCAGATGATCTCACAACTCATTCAAAATATACTGTCACTTTCCAAAAATAGATCATCTTGTTTTTTACTAACTCAGTGACTGAAGTCCACTCAATTCAGAGTTAACCCATGGAAATTAATTTCCATAAACTGGGATTAGATGCTTAATATTTTCTCCAAAAGGGAAAATTAAAAAAACAACAACACTACAGCACATTTTTTCTGACAAAATCAGGAACTTAATTGTCTTCCTTCCATTTTTTTTCCAAAGGAACCAGATTAATTTGCGTTTTATCATAAAATGCAATTTTTAGTACCTATTATAGTACCTATTGTTGAGCTTGTCTTAGTTAAGACCCTTTTATGAGTTGGTGGTTGGAATGAAGTCTCTAAAAAACATATATTTCTCACCATAAGGCAGGCCCATTCAATAAGTTTACATAAGTTAGGAAATCTACAAAATAGCAGAGGAACTGATCACAAATATTTTACTTTTATCCTACTTGATGATGTTGATCATCATCCTAAAGCCATTGTTATGCTACCTTTTATTTGAAGAGATCAGGATAACTTAGATCAGGGGTGTCAAACTCAAGGCCCGGGGGCCAGATCTGGCCCGTGGGGTGCTTAGATCTGGCCGGTGGGACCACCCTGGAAAAAGCAAAGGACTGGCCCACGGTGCCTCTGCCACTGAAAACGGAGCTCAGGAGGGCTGCACACGGCCCTCTCGAGCTCCGTTTTCTCTGGCAGAGGATTGCAGGAGGCCATCGCAGCCAAAAACGGAGCTTGTGAGGGCCACAGGCAGCCCTCTCGAGCTCAGTTTTCTCTGGCAGAGGATTGCAGGAGGCCATCGCAGCCAAAAACGGAGCTTGTGAGGGCCACAGGCAGCCCTCTCGAGCTCAGTTTTTTCTGGCAGAGGGTTGCAGGAGGCCATCGCAGCTGAAAATGGAGCTTGCGAAGGCCACAGGCAGCCCTCCCAAACTCCATTTTTGCTGGCAGAGGGTTGCAGGAGGCTATAGCAGCCAAAAACAGAGCTTGTGAGGGCCACAGGCAGCCCTCCCGAGCTCTGTTTTCTCTGGCAGAGTGTTGCAGGAGGCCATCGCAGCCAAAAACGGAGCCCAGGAGCCCATTTAGTTGCAGAGTGCTCGGGCCACCACAGGCACCAACATGAGTGACATCGAACTGGTCACACCCACCCTGGCCATGCCCCCTAGCCACGCCCCCCCGAGGTCAAACACAACCCTGATGCAGCCGTCAATGAAATCAATCACCAGGAATCCACCTCTATACCCAACAAACTAGGCTTGTACACTACACTTAAAGCCAACACACAAATTGTTTGCTTTACCTCAGTGCATTTCGCACAAAAGCAGTCAGCTATGACATAATTTAAAAACCACATTTAAACGAACCATAATTTGCCATGGCTTATTAATCAGGCACATACATCATAGTAAGCTTGTTATAATCATGGTTGAATAATGAACGTATACTTAGTCCTCAGCTTGTAACAACAATTGCGATCAGAATTTCCATTGCTAAGCAATGAGGCTAAGTGAGTAGCACGTGATTTTATGACTTTTTGCCATGGTTCTTAAGGGAATTACTGCAGTTGTTAAGTGAATCGCATGGTCGTTAAGCATGAACCAGTTTCCCCCATTGGTTTTGTTTGTTGAAATCCAGCTGGGAAGGTTATAGATGATCCCAGGATGTGCAACTAGATTAACAAAGTTGGAAGGGACCTTATAGGTCATCTAGTCCAACCCTCCATCCAAGCAGGAGACCCTACACCATTTCTGACAAATAGCAGTCCAGTCTCTTCTTGAAAGCCTCCAGTGATGAAGCTCCCACAACTTCTGGAGGCAAGTCGTTCCACTGATTGATTGTTCTAACTGTCAGGAAATTTCTCCTTAGTTCTAGGTTGGTTGTCTCCTTGATTAGTTTCCATCCATTGCTTCTTGTCCTTCCTTCAGGTGCTTTGGAAAATAGGTTGACCCCCTCCTCTCTGTGGCAGCCCCTCAAATATTGGAACATTGCTATCATGTCTCCCCTGGTCCTTCTCTTCACTAGATTAGCCATGCCCAGTTCCTGTAATCTTTCATTGTATGTTTTAGCCTCCAGTCCCCTAATCATCTTGGTTGCTCTTCTCTGCACTCTTTCTAGAGTCTCAACATCTTTTTTATAGTGTGGTGACCAAAACTGGATGCAGTACTCTAGGTGTGGTCTTACTAGGGTATAGTACCTCCCTTGACCTTGATTGTATCCGTTAATGCAATTTAGGATTGCATTGGCTTTTTTGGCTGCCACTGCACACTGCTGGCTCATATTTAGCTGATTGTCCACTAAGACTCCAAGATCCCTGTCACAGTCACTGCTGTTAAGCTTGGTTTCCCCCAGTTTATATGTGTGCTTTTGGTTTTTCTTACCCAAGTTTAAGACTTTACTTTTCTCTACATTGAATTTCATTTTGTTAGATAAGACCCAGTGTTCAAGTCTGTCAAGATCCTTCTGTCATAAATACATGTGGGTAGCCAATGGCCCATTGATCACATGACCATGGGAATCCTGTGACAGTTGTAAGTGCGAGGACTGGTTGAAAGTCACTTTTTTTCAGTGCCGTTGTAACTTCAAACAGTCGCTAAATGAATGGCTGCAATTCAAGGAGTACAGGCAGTTCTCCACAATTGAGCGAGAAGTTTCTTAAGTGAGTTTTGCCCCATTTTACGACTTTTCTTGCCACATTTGTTAAGTGAATCACTGCAGTTGTTAATTAGGAACAGGGTTGTTAAGTGAATCTGGTTTTCCCCGTTGACTTTGCTTGTCGGAAGGTTGCAAAAGGCGATCACGTGACTCTGGGACACTGCAGCCGTCATAAATGTGAGTCAGTTATCAAGCAAATCGTATGACCGTGGGGATGCTACGACGGTCGTTAAGTGTGAAAAACGATCACAAGTCACTTTTCTCAGTGCCGTTTTAACTTTGAACGTTGCTTATGAAACTGTTGTTAAATCGAGGACTACCTGTCCCTGTAGATCTCATTTAGTACATCAGAACGATTGAATTCTTCAAATGCAAAATAGCCAAGCGGCCAACAATGCATCTGTTTCTTTTCTGGACTTGAAGACAAGGCTGGACTTTTCCGTTTTTTTTTTTTTACAGAAACGTTGCAATCAGCTATTTTTGAACGCTTAGGTATGTCTCCCCTGCTAAATTTGGTCAAACCGTCTTTACAACCGTTGGAAGGCTCTGCCAGAAGCCATGTGAATCATCATTCATAAAGTTAGAGGCGGGGAGACGAGGGAAGCCCTAAAGGAAGTTGGATGCTTTGCAACGCCAGCAAGTAGAAACCCAAATTGAAGCTGGTTTAAATGTTTTGACAGCAAACCCCCCTCCCCAAACACACACACACACACACACACACACACACACACACACAGAGTTTTGGCAAAGGAGCAAGCAAGTGAAGAAGAGAAGAAAGGATGGAGACTTCCTCCCAGTGTCCGTTGTTGTTGTTTTTTTTAAGCAGTGAGTTTGGTTGAGTGAGTTGGGGGAATAGCTTTCGGGTGGTTTCTTGGTCCCCTCGCATTTGCATTCATTTTAATTGGATTTGGAACCAAGGATATCAACCGCTGGGGATGCCCTGGACCATAAAACAAAGACACAAAGAAATCACCTTTTGAGAGGGGGAAGGTGAAGAGGCAGTGGAGAAAGAACAGGATAGCGGGGAATAGCAAACATCCCACAAAACAAGCAGACTCCTATACTTAAAATCTGCAACCCCTGGATACATCCGACTGCAGCTGCCATTATCCCAGCCCAGAGAAAACTGTTTTGCTTCAGACAACCTTTGTGGATAGAGTTTTAGCCCCCTTCATTCGTTCGTTCATTCATTCATTCTCTCTCTCTCTCTCTCTCTAAGTTGCCTGTACCTCCAGGACTGTAGACATCCAAGGAGAAAACTGTACTGTAGCTTTATAGGAGTCTGAGCCCCTTTAAGCCAAAATTTACCCAGATCGCTGCCATCTGGAAAGCTAGTTATTTTAGGGGGTGGGGGTGTGTGGATGGAGGTGGGGGGGGAAGAGGGATGCTCTCTCCTTTCTGATAGGGAATTTTATCCAAGTTGGAAGGGGATGGAAGTGGAGGGCTCTGGAGACTCCTTCTGCTAAAATCATTAACCGGAGGAAACGCTATACTATGCTGTATATGATATTTTTACCTTGTGCCTACAACACCAAGCAGTGCTGAAGGAGCAGGGAAGCTGCAGAGTTTATGCAGCTCCCCTTGGTTTCTCTGTTGCTCTCCTGTGGAGGAAATCGGGGTTTTCTTACCCTCGTCTTGGTGGGTTGATGATGTATATACACGTTACATGACATTACATGTCCAGCGCATGTCATCATTTATAGATTTGATAGTCTAGACACGCAGTATTTAGGGGCACCCCAAAGAGTGCGTTCACACAACACGCTTGACCTGGTTATAGGAAGAACAGCCAGCCTGCTGTAAAAGCTGCATAAACCTAACCAAGGTGAGCCATGGAAGCTACATAAACCCAACCAAGGTGAGAGATGGAAGCCTCATAAACCCAACCAAGGTGAACCATGGAAGCCACATAAACCCAACCAAGGTAAGCCATAGAAGCTACATAAACCCAACCAAGGTGAGAGATGGAAGGCACATAAACCCAACCAAGGTGAGAGATGGAAGCCACATAAACCCAACCAAGGTGAGAGATGGAAGCCTCATAAACCCAACCAAGGTGAACCATGGAAGCCACATAAACCCAACCAAGGTGAACCATGGAAGCCACATAAACCCAACCAAGGTGAACCATGGAAGCCACATAAACCCAACCAAGGTGAGAGATGGAAGCCTCATAAACCCAACCAAGGTGAGCGATGGAAGGCACATAAACCCAACCAAGGTGAACCATGGAAGCCACATAAACCCAACCAAGGTAAGCCATGGAAGTCACATAAACCCAACCAAGGTGAGAGATGGAAGCCACATAAACCCAACCAAGGAGAACCCAAACCACATAAACCCAACCAAGGAGAACAACCCAAACCACACAAGCTCAACCAAGGAGAACAACCTCAAGCCATGTACACTCAACATCTCCCAGGCTTGTAGGTTGTGAGCTCACTCACCCCTAGTTCTTTCTGCGAGTTGGGTAAGCGAACTAGACCAACCCCTCCAGAGTCACATTTACTTAAAAGAGTTAAAATATACCCAATTTTACAGACTGCCAAAAGAAGGGATTTTTGGGGAGGGTGGGAATGAAAAACCTTCCTAACTCTGCAGAAGCTGCCCCGACCTGCATCTTAAAAAGGATGGAGAAAAGCCTCCTTTGGTTGGTTCGGGCGGAAGGGTGGCAAGCACTCTGCACCTGCTCAGGGACCCTGCGGTCTAGTAGGAGGTTACAAAAGCCTTCCGTTTCAAATCAAAGCCCGATCCCGGGAGCCTTTTTCTCAACCTTGCCCTCCTTCCCTCACCAAACCTAACCATGCCAACCCCCCCCCCACAGGACAGGAGGCACCGGATCCTAATTATCAACGGTGCACCGGCGGGAAGGGACTAAAAAAAATAATAAATGGGGGAAAAAAATCCGAATTGTTAATCAAGGGAGCTCCGGTTACAGTCGCCGCTGCGAGTTTTTTTTTCTTTCCTTTTTTTTCCCTTCGCGCTACTCCCGCGAGGGAATTTTCCGGTAAATGAACATTGCTTTCGCTCTCCGGCGGGAGCTCGCAGCCGTCTGACTCTTCCACACACCTCCGCATCCCCGGGGGAAACCCATCCACCCACCCCCCACCCCCATCTCCCGCCTCTCTTCCCCAGCCCCAGCCGCGCAAGGTAGCCAAGCCGCCGTTGTTGGCTCGTCCGCTGGCCAAGCAAGCCCGCCAGCCAGCCCGCCCGCCGCAGGGATTTGCCACCGTGGGAATCGGCTACCACTCCGTCCCGACCCCCCCCCCCACGCCCCCCTCCCCAATTTGACCGTGCTTTCTTTTTATTTTTTTTATTTTTTTTGCATGCCTTGAGAAGCACGGGGGGGTGGAGGGAAAAAAAGAGAGGAGAAAAAGACAGCGGGAGGCAGAAGACACACACGCTCTCTTTCTCCTGCAAAGCCCCAGCGCCCGGGGCTGGGCGCGTTGGCTAACCCAGCAGGCGAAAAGCAAGCCCGTTCGTACCATCTCTCTCTCTCTCTCTCTTTCCCGGTTCCTTCTTCTCACCCCCCTCTCTCTTCCCGGTTCCTTTCTCTCTCTCTCTCCCTCTCTTTTCCCGGTTCCTTCTCCCTTTCTCTCTCTCTTCCCGGTTCCTTCTTCTCCCTCTCTCTCTTTTTCCGGTTTCTTCCTCTCTCTCTCTCTCTCTCTCTCCCTCCCTCTCTCTCTCTTTTCCCGGTTCCTCCTTCTCCCTCTCTCTCTCTTCCCGGTTCCTTCCTCCCTCTCTCTCTCTCTCTCTCTCTCTCTCTCTCTTTTCCCGGTTCCTTCCTTCCTCTCTCTTTTCCCGGTTTCTCTCTTTCTCTCTCTTCCCGGTTCTTTCTTCTCCCTCTCTCTCTCTTCCCGGTTTCTTCCTCTCTCTCTCTCTCTTTTCCCGGTTCCTTCTTCTCCCTCCCTCTCTTCCCGGTTCCTTCCTCCCTCTCTCTCTCTCTCTCTCTCTCTTTTCCCGGTTCCTTCCTTCCTCTCTCTTTTCCCGGTTTCTCTCTCTCTCTCTCTCTCTCTCTCTTTTCCCGGTTCCTTCTTCTCCCTCTCTCTCTCTCGCTCCTACCGGAATACAGTCCAGCTTCCAGGACACGCGCGATCTGCCGCCACCGCTTTTGCACCTTGCAATGCAATGCAAAAAAAAAAAAAAAAGAAAGACAAGAAAAATCGCGGGGGGATCCGGTTCTTTTGCAAACAGCAGCGCGCGTGCAAAAAAGGAAAACAAGCCACCCAGGCAACCTGCTAGTAGTCCAAACTATTCAGTGCTGCTTATTGAGACCGTGTGTGTGTGTGTGTGTGTGTGTGTGAGAGAGAGAGAGAGAGAGAGAGAGTGAGTGAGTGAACAGAGGAGGGGGGGGAGAGAGCCACGACAGGAGAGGAGACGTCTTGGGGAACCGCGCAACAACTTTTTCCTTCTTCCGATGACCCATCGTTCTTCTGACAAGTTGGCAAAAGGAAAAAACAGAACTAAAATAATAACAGCCCAGCTCGGTTCCCCTCTGCGCTCCACTCCACCACTTATAAACGCGGTTGATCAGGAAGCTCTCCGGCGCTTCCCACGCTTGCTAGCCCGGCGGCTTTTTTGTTTCCCCCCCGCCCCCACCGACCCGCGGCAACTTTGCAAAAGACGGCAAAATAAATTAATAATACTAATACTAATACTAATAATAATAATACTAATAATAATAATAATAAACAATTAATAATAATAGTTAATAATAATAGTTAATAATAATAATAATTAATAATATTTTTTTAAGAAAGGGGAAAAGAGGCAAACTTTGCAAAAAAAAAAAAAAAAAAGCTTCCTTCGCCCAATTCGCTCCCGCGTCTCCATCCAACCTGCGCGCCCTTTCCGAACCGGCCAAAAAAAAATTAAAAAAAAGAGAGAGAGAGATCCTTGCCGCGCGTGTTTTCGGCCAACCGCCAAGGAATCCCAACACACCCAAACCCCAAACAATCCAAACAACGCACCCTTCCTTCCAAAGCCGGTGGTGGGATCAGCTCCGGAGCTTGCCAACCGCTTCCTTGCGTAAGGTATCCATGGACCGAAAAGGTGCCAGCCAGGAGGGAAGAAGAAGAAGAAGGAGAAGGAAAGCCGGCAGCTCCAGCGCTGCTTCCTCCTCCGCAGCCGCCGCAGCCGCCGGTGCTGCTGTTTGCTGCGGCTGCTGCTGCTGTTGCAATCACCGCCGCGGCTCTTCCTTCCCCTTTCCCCTTCCCGAGGCAACGCGGGACTGGAGCCGCGCGGAGCAGCGCTGGCGGTAGCAACTCCTGACTCAGGGGGCCTCCGAAGGGAGGAGAGAAGGAGGGGGGGAGAGAAAAAGAAGAAAAAAAAGTGGGGGGGGGGGGCGATTCCCAGCCGGCAACGCTGAACACAGCGCAGCCTACCGGGAGGCGGAGGCAGCCAAGCAGCAGCAGCAGCAACAAGCCGGGCTCGGCGCCGAGGTTTCCGAGCGGAGCCGGGCAAGAGAAAAGAGGCAGAGGAAGGAGGCACGCGTGGCTTCTCGCTCCTGCCCGTCTCCTAACCCGCCCCGATGCGCAGCGATGCCGCCGGGCTCGGCTCCGCACAAAGATTCGGACGATCGGGCGCCCTTGTCCGATTGGGGAGGGGATGCCGCCGGAGCGCCGGGGAAAAAGGAGGGAAAGGAAAGCTACCCGGAGGAAGGATCCTCCTTTTTGTTGCCCCCGGGCTCTTTGCTCCTTGGTTTTGGAAGAGCCGCCGTTTTATAAAGGGGGTTCACACACACACACACACACACGGGCAGCGGGGCCCGCCTGTAGTTCCGCTGGCCGGGCTGGTGCGGCGCAACGAGCCCGGGTTCAACGGGGGTGGGTGGGGAGGAGAGGATGATGTAGTTGGGATTGCGGGCTTGAGCCTCGACCTGCGCGCCGTTCTTGGTGTGAAGGTGCGCAATGGGTAGGTAGGTAGATAGATCGTTGCCGATCGTTGTGGTGGTGGTGTGTGTGTGTTTGTGTTGGGGCGCTGGTTGTGGGTAAAAACCAAGCGGGGGCTGGTAAATCGCCAAGGGAGGGGGGGAAGGGTAGCAGGAAGAGAGTTGGAAAGGGACCTTGGAGGTCATCTAGTCCAGCCCCCTGCTCACGCAGGGATGCGAACTGCCGAGCTTTCTGATCGATGAGGTCAGCGTCTTAGCCACTGAGCCACCTAGCCAGGCAAGGGGGGTAGGGGGAGATAATGCCAAGGGTGTGTGGGTGGGGGGGTTAGAGGCTTGGGGAGATAATGCGGGGGGGGGGTTTACAGGTTTGGGGAGAAGGGGGAGCGGGAGTTTTCTCCACCACCACCCCTAAACTTTTGCTTTGGTTTAACAATTTCAAGGGAAGGGGAAGGGTAACAGTAAGAGAGTTGGAAGGGACCTTGGAGGTCATCCATTCTAACCCCCTGCTCACGCAGGGATGCGAATTGCCGAGCTTTCTGATCGATGAGCTCAGCGTCTTAGCCACTGAGCCACCTAGCCAGGCAAGGGGGGGGTAGAGGGAGATAATGCCAAGGATGGGGGGGGGTTTAGAGGCTTGGGGAGATAATGCCAAGGGTGGGGGGAGGGGGTTAGAGGTTTGGGGAGAAGGGGGAGCCAGAGTTTTCTCCATTCCCCCCCCCCTAAACTTTTGCTTTGGTTTAACAATTTCAATCTTAACGATCTTTTTTTTTTAAAAAAAGATTAATTTTCTCACTTTGCTCTTCGAAACAGCAGGAAATTGCTACTGATTTTCCCACTGTCGTTGCGATAAGGTCTGATTAAATGCAAAACAAGGAGCTTTAATGGGACAAGTATTTCGTTTGTTATTATTCAATTTATATCCTACCTTTGTTATTTTTATTTCTTTATCAAATTATTTATTTTCATTTATCAAATTATTTTTATTTATCAAATTATTTATTTTTATTTATTAAATTATTTATTTTTTATCAAATTATGTATTTTTATTTATCAAATTATTTATTTTTATTTATTTATTAAATTTTATTTGTTTTTTGTCTTTATTCATTTCTTAAATTCACCTGCCCTCCATCTCACTGCAAAGCGAGATCTTTATATACATTTCAAGGCACCATACATAATCTCTTGCTTTTTTCCACAACAACAGCAACAACAATCCTGCGAGGTGGTTGGGCTAAGAGAGAGGGACAGGCCCAAAGTCACCCAGCCATTATTCAAGCTAAGGGAGGACTACAACTCCCATTTGCCAGTTTCTAGTTCAGCATCTTAACCACAGCTTCGCTCTCATCAAGATCCCCACTCTTAATATACAGGTATTTCCCATTTAGTGATCAAACTTACGATGGTTCTGAACAAGGGGACTTCTGGCTATATTTCATCATTGTGGCCATCACAGCATCCCCATTGTCACATGAACACAAAATCCACGTTGTATTTTCCTTTAGCTGAAGCGCAGGGTGCTTCAGCTAAAGGAAATATAAGGATATTCATGTATTCCCACCTCTTGATATAAGTTCTGTAAGCAATTTAATTCAGAACTCATTATTTATTTATTTATTTATTTATTTATTTATTTATTTATTTATTAAATTTATATACCGCCCTATTCCTGAGGGACTCAGGGCGGTGAACAGCGAACGATAAAAATACATGTAATACAAGTGTTAAAAAAACCAATTAAAATATACTAAACACTCTGGTCCTAG
Organism: Pituophis catenifer annectens; assembly: GCF_029215685.1. Taxonomy (NCBI): domain Eukaryota; kingdom Metazoa; phylum Chordata; class Lepidosauria; order Squamata; family Colubridae; genus Pituophis; species Pituophis catenifer. The sequence goes on from NW_027256884.1 coordinate 120,522,394, forward strand.
ATAATTCAAGACATCCCAGTTTAAAATAAAATCAAAAGCAATATAAAGGGAAAGTTAGGCCAGGCCGGCCTGCTGAAACAGGAATGTTTTGAGGGCACGGTGGAAAGTGCGCAGATCCGGAATCCTCTGTATCTCTGGGGGGAGCTCGTTCCAGATGGTGGGTGCCCCCACAGAAAAGGCTCTCCCCCTGGGGGCTGCTAGTCGACACTGTTTGGCTGACGGTACCCTGAGAAGCCCCTCTCTATGGGAGCGTACTGGGCGGTGAGAGGCTATTGGTGGCAGAAGGCGGTCTCATTATACCTGACAGGTGGAGCTGAAAATTATACCTGTGGTTTGGAGAGCTGGCCAGCAATCCAAATACCTCATCTTTCTACATCTTCATTGTCTTGAAGCCTTATGGTAACTTATCTGTGGTTTAATATCTTCCAATCCCATATTGGACAAAATATGGAGCAGGAGACTCCAAGCTTGGCAACTTTTAAGACTTATGGACTTCAACGACCTGAATATATATCCCAAAGGTGCTTTTTCAAGAGGCAACTGGACTTTCTGGTTTTTCTTTGAAGAAGCTTCTCGGATGAGAAGCGAAACGTCTTATAGCACTTATATACTGCTTTACAGTGCTTTACAGCCCTCTCTAAGCGGTTTACAGAGTTAGCATATTGCCCCCAACAATCTGGGTCCTCATTTTTACCGACCTCGGAAGGATGGAAGGCTGAGTCAACCTTGAGCCTGGTGAGATTTGAACTGCCAAATTGCAGGCAGTCGGCAGTCAGCAGAAGTAGCCTGCAGTACTACACTCTAACCACTGTGCCACTGTGGCTCAAATTTTGGGAGTCCTCCTGTTGAGCACCTTTGCCGATCCCCAGTGGCTTCTGCCTGTCCATTAAGAGCCTCTACTTCTAGGAAGGTCATCTACTGGGACTACAGACTTAGTTCTTCTACATTGCTGACTCCTTCTTCTAGAATAAACTTCCCTTAAATTCAAGTTGGTCCTAGACCTTTGGAATTTTAGAAAAGCAATTAAATCTTGAATTTGCCGGTAAAACTTTACAGATTGGTAGCGTGGAAGAACAGAATTCACCTCTTCCTCCTCTAAACCCGTCATGAGCCAGTGGTGGCGAACCTTTTACTCACCAAGTCCCAAAAATGTCTGTTCTTTGCGCGGCTCCCCCCCATGTGCTGTGCATGCAACCGCAGCATCTGCGCATGCATGCAGCTTTCGCACGCACCCCCAACATGCACTGTGCACAACCACCGTCTGCGCATGCACGCAGCTTTCATGCGTGCGCCTCATCATGCACTGCACATTCAATCACTCCATCTGCGCATGCATGTGGTTTTCACTCCTGCAGTGTATGTGCACGAACGCTGTCTGCGCATGCGCACGCTGTGCACCAATACTCTCATACACATGCGCAAATGCATGCGCATGCACAGGAGAGCTCCGAAGACCATCTGGGTCCCCTGAATTGCATGCATGCACACCAGAGGCCTGAACACCAGCTGGGGCGCGCACACATGCGCAGCTGCAGGTGAGTTGGGCAGCAGTTCGCGTGCACGGAAAAATGGCTCTGCATGCTACTTCCGGCACGTATGCCATAGGTTCGCCATCATGGATCTAATCTAATTTCAAACTTCGAAATTAGATTAGACCACGCTTGGCTCCGTAGAGGGTTATTTTAAAACATCCTCATCATCATCCTAAATAATAAAAATAAACTTATATTATTATTATATGCTTTATTCAATAAACATGAAACTGTTTGGTTGACTGAGTTTCATGTTTAATGAATAAAGTATATGATGATAATAATAAGTTTATTTTGATTTATGTGTTCCCTGCTCCAGTTATTACTTATTTAACATGTTTATATGGCTGCCCATCTACCAAGGGACTCTGAGTGGTGTAAAGCAACATCACAATCCGTGACATTAAAAAAAAAAGCATAAAATTTATTTATTTATTTATTGGTTCGATTTATATGCTGCCCTTTTCCGGAGACTCAGGGCGGCTTACAATGCATTAAGCAATAGCCTTCATATTTTTGTATATACCTGCTTAGTAGGGCTTTGGGGCCCCTCCCTAAGCGGTGTTCTTTTTTATACAAAGTCAGCTTATTGCCCCCACAATCCGGGTCCTCATTTTACCTACCTCGAAAGGATGGAAGGCTGAGTCAACCTTGAGCCTGCTGAGATTTGAACTTGCAGTAATTGCAGGCAGCTGGTGTTACTTAACAGTGCTTTAGTCTGCTGCGCTACCAATAGCAATTGAGGTCTCTAAAACGCCTCGGTAGTGAGGTAACAATTGTACCTGCAGGCACATCAGAGCTCCATTAACACCCTGGCCCCACCAGTGATTGGAGGCATAGCCAGATACCTTTCTGGCCTTGTGGAAGAACAGGGTCAGAGTCATCCATTTCTTGGGGTCCTACAAGTAACTTCACCCAAGGCCATGTAGGACAACTGGAATCTTGTAGTTGTTGCACCCAGAAGCTTGACTGGGAGCCAGTGCAATTCATAAAACATGGTATTAAATGAGCGTACCATGCAGAGGTGGTATTCAGCAGGTTCTAACCAGTTCTGGAGAACCGGTAGCGGAAATTTTGACTAGTTCGGAGAACCGGTAAATACCACCTCTGACTGGCTCCGCCCCCATCTATTCTCTGCCTCCTGAGTCCCAGCTGATCGGGAGGAAATGGGAATTTTGCAATAACCTTCTCCTGGAGTGGGGAGGGAATGGAGATTTTACAGTATCTTTCCCCTGCCACGCCTACCAAGCCATGCCATGCCATGCCACGCCCACAGAACCGGTAGTAAAAATTTTTGAATCCCACCACTGGTACCATGAGACACCCAATACTGGGCTGCTGCATTCTGGTCTTTAAAGTCAAAAGCTTTTCTGCTCATCTTAATGCAGGGGTGTCAAACTCAAGGCCCGCGGGCCGTATCCTGTCCTTGGGGTGCTTAAATCTGGCCAGTGGGGCCCACCTTGGAAACAGCGAAGGGTGACCAGCCTGGGGTATCTCTGCCAATGAAAACGAAGCTCCGTTTTCGTTGGCAGAGGGTTGCAGGAGTCCGTCGCACCCGAAAACGGAGCTCGGAAGTCCGTTTTTGCTGGCAGAGCGTTCGAGCCACCACACGAGTGATGTCGAGCTGGCCACTTACCCACCCCCCCCCGAAGTCAAACACAATCCTGATGCAGCCGTCAATGAAATTGAGTTTGACAACCCTGCCTTAATGTAAGTGTCATGCCTGTTGTGGAATTCTGGGAGTTGAAGTCCGCAGGTCTTAAAAATCGTCCAGCTTGGAGGGCCCTGTTCTTTTACTACTACGGTAAGACTTTTTTAAAGGACCACTTACTTCCATATGAACCTTACCTGGACGTTAGGGTGAGCAGAAAAATTTATCTTGAATACAGGTAGTGTCGAGCCTAGCAACCTGCTCGACATCGCTAACGCGTGCTGAAAGCATCGAGGGACATATACATACTTGGTGGTGGTGGCACTGGGTGAAGGCGGCCGTATGCGGGGTGTGGGGTGGTGGTATCGGGTGCAACGGGATTAGGGCCATTCCGGAGGACACAGCGGCAGCACCTTCCAGAACACGCTGAAGACCAATTACGCCCCTAGAAGAGGGGCGTGGTAATAAACAAGGGCGCAATCTACGCCCCTAAAAGAGGGGCGTGGTAACAAACAAGGGCGCGGTCCTAATGAGTTAATGGAAAGATGGGCTATATAAACACCCCATTCTTGGTGTAATGTAGCGCCGATTTCAATCGTGTTTACGAATCACAGCGTGTAGCCGGATGCGGATGCGAATAAACCAGCGTGCCAAAAGAGCTGAATAAGGCTGTAGCTGTGTTTTGATTGCGTCTCGCACGGCATTCCTGAGAGGTAGTCCTCAACTTACAACAGTTCATTTAGTGACCGCTCGAAGTTACAATGGCACTGGAAAAAAGTGACTTAACGACCATTTTTCACAATTAACAACCATTGCAGCATCCCCGTGGTCACATGATCAAAATTCAGATGCTTGGCAGCTGGTTCATATTTATGACGGTTGCAGGGGTCATGGGATCACCTTTTGCGACCTTCTGACAAGTGAAAGTCAATGAGGAAGCCAGATTTGTTTAACAACCAGCTTACTAACTTATCAACTGAAGTGATTCACTTAACAACTGGGGCAAGAAAAGTCGTAAAATGGGGCAAAGCTAATTTAAGAAATGTCTCACATAGCAGCATAAATTTTGGGCTCAATTATGGACATATGTCAAGGCGAACCTGTATTTCCTTACTTCCCAAGGCCCATCTGGTTGCTATTGAAGAAGTGGATTTCTCCAGTTAGAATAGAATAGAATAGAATTCTTTATTGGCCAAGTGTGATTGGACACACAAGGAATTTGTCTTGGTGCATAAGCTCTCAGTGTACATAAAAGATACATTCGTCAAGAATCATAAAGTACAACACTTAATGATAGTCATAGGGAAACAGTCAATATAAATCTTAAGGATACCAGCAACAAGGTTACAGTCATACAGTCATAAGTGGGAAGAGATGGGTGATAGGAACATGAGAAGATTAATAGTAGTGCAGACTTAGTAACTAGTTTGACAGTGTTGAGGGAATTATTTGTTTAGCAGAGTGATGGTGTTCAGGGAAAAAACTCTCCTTGTGTCTAGTTGTTCTGGTGTGCAGTGCTCTATAGCATCATTTTGAGGGTAGGAGTTGAAACAGTTTATGTCCAGGATGCAAGGGGTCTATAAATAGTTCTGCTCCTGAGCAATAAAACTTATTGATTTGGCTTACCTTCAGATACAATCACAGCTACTCTCCTTTATTCACCGCTTTGCTAAACTCTTGCAATGTGATCTGCCTTTGAAGAACATTCAGAAGCCGGATCAGCCATGCTGGCTAAGGAAATATGGGAGTTAAAAATCCACAAGTCTTTAAAGTTTGAAGAGCCCTGGTTTAGAAAGGTCAACGCAAATAACCTTAAACAGGTATTGGAAAACGATTTAAAAACTGCAGGTCTTTAATCCGTTCCATGTTCAGTGATATTATAATAGACAGCAGCCTGCCCGGCATATTTATTCAAAATTGAAGCTTCCAGTCAGTCATAAAGGATAGACCCATATACAACACACTGCAGTAGTCAAGTCAGGTCTATGTTGCCATTGTCAAATCTGACTGGTGTAGGAGCAATTAATAGAGAGCCAATTTGGTCTAGTGGTTAAAGCAGCAGGCTAGAAAGTAGGAGACAGTGAGTTCAAGTCCTGCCTTAACCATGAAAGCCAGCTAGGTGACTTTGGACCAGTCACTCACTCTCAGCCCAATCTACCTCACAGGGTTGTTGTTAATTTGTAAAAATAATAAAAGGCAGAATACAAATTAAATAAATAAATGCTATGAAAATTATCCTGTGGTAAATTATCCTGTGGTAAGATGAGCAGATGAGTTACCCTGTGGTAAGATGTTCGTTTGTTTGTTTATAAATAAATAAATTGCCGCTGGGAATTCAATAGGAGTAAGGGTTTTCAGAAATGTAACTCCTTTTTCGAATTCTTTATTTATTTTTTTAAAAATTCAGCAGAGACATTTCTTCAGAGACCTGCCCTACTTACCCATCGTTCTTCTCTAATGCAGTTGGGACACCTGGAATAATCTTTAAATAAATAAAATATATAGCTCGAATGGGGAAATAAACCTGTCGAGGCTTTGACCTTTGCAGTAAATGATGAAAAAATTGGTGAATGTCGATACTCACTATTAATGGTTTTTAGGAGGTCCGTTGGAAAATGTAACAATAACAAAATATGTCCCAAGGCTTATTTTTGATATCGAAGGCCAATGATGTGGAAAATGTCACTTACTGGTAAATACTGACTCCAGATATGGTATCTGAGCATTTATTGCTATTTTATAATCCACAGTGGAATATTCTGACATTTCCTTCCATGTGTCTTCAAAACCTGTAAAGCCCTGTGAAGCGTCATAGAAACCAAGTTATGAGAAATGTTTAAAACAGCGTTGGTTACATTGAGCAGGTTACAATTAAGAGGAAACACGATAGTAGACTTCCAAAACTCCAGTGGCTGGTCAAAAAGAAGATGGAACTCAGTTACGGTACTTTAATACCAGTCCGGGGAACAGACGTACGGATGGAAATAGCAAGGTATCGGATGTTAAATCTAAAGAAACTTCCATCAAGAGAAAAAAAAATGTAAGGGAGGTAATTTTGGTAAAGCTCTGGAGAAACATCTAAATCCCAGGTTTCGAAAACTTGGCAACTTTAAGACCTGTGGACTTCAACTTCCAGAATTCCCCCAGCCAGCCTTAGGAATTGAAGTCCACATGTCTTAAAATGGCCATGGTTGGACACCTCTGATTTAAATGTTGAGAGCTATTTGACAAATCACCTCAAGATGATGGGTATCCAGCTTCCAATGAACAAGTGGTTGAGGGTTATACAAGATACATCAGGTGAATTGGACTGTATCCGAAGAAGGGACATGAACAGCTTGAGTAGTCAGCTTTTTGTACATACATAAAAAAAATGACAGGCACCCGATTGTCCCCGAACAAAAACTCAACTGCCATTTGCACATGTGCAGAAATGGCAACCAACAATTTGCACAAAATCCTACAAGTTAGGATTGCTTGTAAGTAAGCAAAGATGGCAGGAATCCTACAACTGCAAACATTCTACAAGAAGCCCAGGACTGGATTAAATGACATGATTGAGAGCTTCCCAGAATTGGTTTATTTATTTATTATTTATCTATTTATTTATTTAATTTATATACCGCCCTTCTCCCAAAGGGACTCAGGGCGGTGTACAGCCAGCATAAAACACACAAATATAAAATTTAAAAACAATTTAAAAATATTAAATAGTTTGGCCCATATCTAATTAAAATAAAGCTACCCAATTTAGACATTTAAAATTAAGAATTAATGATGAAAAGATTAAAATTAGGTTAGAAGATGGGTGGATATATAAATGTTTTAAGTAAATAAATATTTAGCCCAAAGTCGCTCTTTCAAAAGGCAACCGGACTTTATTTTTCCTTGAAGGCATTTCGCTTCTCCTCCAAGAAGTTTCTTCAAGTTCTGGTCTAGAGAACTGAAGAAGCTTCTTGGATGAGAAGCGAAATGTCTTCAAGGAAAAACAAAGTCCAGTTGCCTTTTGAAAAAGCACCTTTGGCACAACCATAACCTGAATCAGTGGTGGGTTGCCCCCAGTTCGGACCGGTTCACAAGAACAGGTAGTAAAACCGGCGGGAGGCTCCACCCACCGACCCCGACGTCATAGGAAGCTTCTCTGCATGCGCAGAAGTGCGTGTGTGTGGTCCCGTTGCGAACCGGTAGTAAAGGTAAATAGAACCCATCCCTGACCTGGATGACTGGGAATCTCCATAGACAAGTAGAATTTAAGAACCTTTCCATCCCTTCAGTTATATGAAATGCCAACATATGCCACATACCAGTGGTGGGTTGCCCCTGGTTCGCACCGGTTCTATAGAACCGGTAGTAAAACCGGCAGGAGGCTCCGCCCACTGACCCCGACGTCATCAAAATGCTTCTGTGCATGCACAGAAGAGCATGTCCGGCCCCATTGCGAACCGGTAGTAAAGGTAAGTAGAACCCACCCCTGCCACATACTTATTAAAAAGTAAGTATCTTTAGGTTGGTATTGTGGGTGTGGATTTACTGTACTTCAGTCTTCCCTCTTCTAAGTAGGATAGTGTAGTGCAGTGGTGTCAAACTCAAGGCCCCTCAGGCTGAATCTGGCCCATGGGGTGCTTAGATCTGGCTCACGGGGCCGCCCTGGAACAGCGAAGGACCGGCCCATGGTGCCTCTGCCAGCAAACATGGAGCTTGTGGGGGAGGGAGGCACACATGATGGCCCTTTTCACCAGCACAGGGCTGCAGGAGGCCGTCACAGCTGAAAATGGAGCCTGGGGGGGGCGCGTGGGGCCCCCTGAGCTCATTTTTTTGCTGGCAGAGTGCTAACAAAACAAACTACTACAAAAGTGAATTTCCCCCAGCCCCACCGAGGTCACCACTGGTGCCCCTGACACGAGTGAGGTCAAGTTGGCCATGCCCCCCTGGGCACGCCCCCTGCCACCACGACCCCCGAGATCAAAGACAACCCTGATGCGGCCTTCAATGAAATCGAGTTTAACACCCCTGATATAGTGGTATTTGACAAATGAAGAAACCCAGTTTCAAATCTCTGATCACTAGTGGAAATCAGTGGGGACTCTAAGCTTGTTGTTGTCTTACAGCAGAGCCTACCTCCGTAAGGTTGTATGATGGACATAAACAGCGCTGGGTTTCCAATATTATTACCACCGGTTCACCCCGCGCGTGCACACTCGCATCATGCACACGCGCAGCATCCACGCATGCACTTTGCTCACGTATGTGCCTTCCGCGCATGTGCCCGGCCTCGAAAATGTGGCTAGATAGGACGGCATTATGTCTGGGCTTAACATTACTGTCACCGCTACCAGTTTGCACGAACCGGCTGAATACCACCTCTGGATATAAAACCAGAGATTCTGTACATCACTGAGCTTTCAGATAAAATGCAAGATTTAAATGCAATCAATTAAGTGGTCCAAGAAAGCTCACTCTTAATAGAGATGTCTCCTGGGAAAGCAAGGGGCTAAATGACAATACATGTGTTGCATTGTCGCCATACAAAGAGCCCTCCTTTTGCGGTTGCTTCACAGCAGTTTCATGAAAGCACTGGAGCTTATGGGGTGACATTGCAACATGTGCTTTATGACTTTGGTATCATCGAAGTTAAGATCAGGCACCGACAGGAAAAAAAAATTATAAAAGGGATCCTGTCTTTGGATTGCTGCCGTAAAGAAGTCAACTTAATCTCTTGTGCTGTTACACATTTTGGCATCAAAAAGAATCTTTTTTCTGAGTTTCCATGTTTTTTTGCATTTTGGATTCTTAAAATTAATCTCCGGTTGCTTTAAGATGGACAGATCTGGATAAATGGGATAAGCTTTTGTGTATTTTGCCCCGGTTTTCTATCTTTATGCGATGTTAAGCTTTTTATGTTTATGTTGCTTCGAGATAGACTGTATCTCTAGGCTGTTAATACACCCGTTTCAATCTGTCAAAAAGAAAGAAATGCAATTTCTCTGTTTAAGAGACAATATAGGGAAGACTGGACAACAGGGAGCGTTTGGCCTGTTACAGCTGGACTGTTTTCTCCCTGAAAGGAATATTTTCTTTGGAAAATGATGACAAAATGGTGAATGCTGTCTCTGCATCCCGAGTTCTTCGTAAGAGTGATGTATTGCAAAGAAGCGTTTATTTGACTCTTATGACATGATGTTGGGTTCCGTTCAATGTTTCATTCCACTGGCAAAATAAATTCTTCTCCCCTCCAAATCTGTTCCAGAGAATGAAGAGGCTGCCTGTCAGAGGTAGCTTTAATTAAAAATGCAAAGGATCTTGTGAAAATGGAACAGCATTTGAAGTACTAGAAAAGGATTTCATAACCTTGGCAACTTTTAAGATGTATGGACTTTTAACTCTCAGTATTCCCCAGATCTGCTCAAATCCGCACATCTTAAAGTTGCCAAGGTGAAGAAATACCATAAAGCAGTGTTGGAAGAAATCTCCACCTGGATTCAGTTCCAAGCGGGGAGAAAGACACTGTAAATATGGAAACTGCTTGAAAAGATGGTTTAATGGTGGACAGGACCACATGGTTTTGAGGTTCTAGGCAAAAAAGCACATGGGTGAGAGAGAGAGAGATTTATACCCTCTGTTGCAGGGGTGAAATGCTACCGGTTCGGGCGAACCAGGATTTCTGACAATCCGACAAGCAGGAAATCCTGTTTTCTAGCGAATCTAAATTGTGCCCCCCCCTCGCTATTCTATTTACCTTTGAAGACTCAGAAATGGATTCTTAATCCTCCTTTTTCAGCACTGCGCAGTAGTGCCTGTGGTGCACATGTGCGCAAAGCGAACATTTGGCATGCACCGCGCATGCGTGCATGAAGCAAACTGGTAGCAAAGTAGTGGACGTATCTGACTTCATCCAAGATGTTTTTCAGATTGATTGATTGATTGATTGATTGATGATTGATTGATTGGTTCGATTTATATGCCGCCCTTCTCTGGAGATTCAGGGCAGCTTACAATGTGTTAAGCAATAGCCTTCATACTTTTGTATATACCTGCTTAGTAGGGCTTTCGCCCCCCCCCCCGCCCAGCGGCGTTCTTTTTTAAACAAAGTCAACTTATTGCCCCCACAATCCGGGTCCTCATTTTACCTACCTCGAAAGGATGGAAGGCTGAGTCAACCTTGAGCCTGGTGAGATTCGAACTTGCAGTAATTGCAGGCAGTTGGTGCTACTTAACGGCACTTTAGTCTGCTGCGCCACCAAGGCTCTTCAAGGTTTTCAAGTCTAGCCTGCAACAACCCAACAATTCTGTGGAAGTCTCCCACTCAAGTACTCTCCAGCTTCTAAGCTTAAATCAGTTGTAGCCTGCTGAGACCATCATTGCCATAAATTGTGATTTTAAATCCTTACTGTCATCTCCTTCCTGTACCTCATTTTATAGCAGCTCCATAATTTATTCTGGCAGGTGGCATCACCTGTCTTCTGATAAAAAAAAAACTTCCTTAAAAGCTGCTACCTATGCTGTCCCAATGATATGTTACTAAGGATTCCTATCCAAAATCACTCTTATTGCAAAAAAAAAAAAAAAAAAAAAACAACCTTGACTATTTCTTATACTACAGTGGTTTACTATACACACAATTACTATACTGTCATCTAAAACGGGATTTACTGACTTGGAGTAGGCAGAGATCTGAAAATATCTCATAGGCCTTCAGATGGTTGCTCCTGATCAAGACTGCTTGCTTTCTAGCTGGATCCAGTTCAGAGAACAATTAAGAAAAAAAATGTTACAGGGGCTTGATTAATGAGGAAAATGGAATTAATTACTCCTACTAATAGCAATTACACACTGTACATCTCTTAAGTACATTCAAGGCAAAGCTGAAACGGAGGGAGAAGTATTTGTTTCAAAGGTCAGATTGGAATTTGGTGTCTTCCAAATGTGTTGAAGAATGAGGGCTCCCAGAATCCTTAGCCAACATGGATTGGGAATTCCAGGAGTTGAAGAAATCTTTTGCACATTTAAAGGGGACCTTTCAGATTGAAGAAAAACTCTTCGGAGTCTTTCCCCCTGAAGTGAAATCTAACATCTCCAAAACTATAGGATAGAATCAAATGGAAAAATGGTTCTCACCAAGCCACTATCCTGAAATAAGTGAGCCTAAGGGAATGATGAAACAATTGCAGAACTACTGGGAAATATAGGTTGGGTTGCTTAAAATTACTTACCCGTGTTTCCCCAAAAATAAGACCAGGTCTTATATTATTTTTTGCTCCAAAAGATGCATTAGGGCTTATTTTCTGGTTAGGTATTATTTTGGGGGAAATACCAGAGGTGAAATCCAACAGGTTCTGACAAGTTCTGGAGAACTGGTAGTGGAAATTTTGAATAGTTCGGAGAACCAGTAGTGGAAATTTTGAGTAGTTCGGAGAACTGGCAAATACCACCTCTGGCTGGCTCCAGAGTGGAGTGGGAATGGAGATTTTGCAATATCCTTCCCCCAGGAGTGGGGAGGGAATGGAGATTTAGCAGTAGCCTTCCCCTGCCATGCCCATCAAGCCACACCACACCCACCAAGCCATGCCCACAGAACCGTTAATAAAAAAAATTGGATTTCAGCACTGGAAAATACTAAATGCATCCATCTGGCTGACAATCTTAACTGGGGCTTATTTTGGGGGTAGGGATTATATTACAAGCATCCTGAAAAATCATGCTGGGACTTATTTTCCAGTTGGGTCTTATTTTGGGGGGAAACAGGGTAGTAGCCTTTTGATTTAAAGATAAGCAACTGAGACAGGATGGCGGGGTTATTTTTTAAAAAGTAAATATTTAGTAGCTGTGGATTCATCAGCAAAAGCAAAATTATTACTTAATAATTGAGTACAATTGAATGCTGTTCCGGGTATTTCCTTGGCCATAAGGTCAACATTCAGAAAGGCAACTTCCCTTGAAAATTGTTACCATGAAAGCCATTTCCCTCCAGGTATATCTCTGGTAAGCTTTCTATTAAGAAAAAGAAGATATCAACCTTTTCCCTGTACATTGGAGACTCAATATAGTAGAATAGTTAATATGCTGGACTAAGAAGGTTAAACAATTTATTCAAGTCTATTTTCTACCAAGAAAATGTACTGGCTGAATGAGTCAGACAATTGCTCACCGGGGTGGAATTCACATAATTTATCTACCGGTTCACCTAGCACCGAAAATGTGACCTTCCGATCATGCACTTTGATCATATGTGTGGTTTCCACCCATGTGCATGGCCTGAAAACATGGCTAAAAAGGATAGCATAGCGCTGGGGCAGATGGGCGGCTACCCGCAGGTCGCTACTGCTGATTCACCCAAACCGGCTGAATACCCCTTCTGCTGCTCACCCAACCTACTTCACGAGGCCGTGGAGGTAAAATTAAAGTGCATTCCAGTAGTCTAATCCAGGGGTCTCCAAAATTGACAATTTATAAGACTTGTGGACTTCAACCCCCAGAACTCCCCAGCCAACCATGAGGAATATGTCTCTAGTCCAGGGCTGCCAAACTTGTGGCCTGCGGGCTGGATGCGTCACATGCTGGCCACACCCATGTCCGGTTTAGTGAAGGGGAAAAAAATCCCAATATGTCACGTGATGCCACTGTGACTACACGAGTTTGACAGCCCTGCTCTAGTCAATGTTTCTCAACCTTGGCAACTTTAAGAGACGTGGACCTCAACTACCAGAATAACTCCAACCATGATGAACATGTGCGGGCTGGGGAATTCTGGGAGTTGAAATCCACAAGTCTTAAAGTTGCCAAGTTTGGAGATCCCGGATCTAATCCAATGGTCACAAGGACTTGAGTTAGGACTGTACCCAGTAGTGGGATTCAGTCAGTTCGGGCAAACTGGTAGTTAAATTTCTGGCTGGCCCCGCTCCACCTCGTCTCTTCCAGGAGTGCCCATGCGCCCCATTTTAGCTCCCAGGTAAGTGCAGGGAGGCCTACTAGGCCCAAAATGGGGCATGGGAGGGTGCAGCGTGGTCCCCCGTGCCCCCCCCCAGCCTGATTTTGCTCCCAGGAGGCTGCAGGGAGGCCTACTAGGCCCAAAATGGGGCATGGGGGTGGGCGGCGCGGCCCCCCGCTGCCCGTTTTTGCTCCCGAGTGCTGCCTGTCACACCCCCTGGCCATGCCCACCATGGCCACGCCCACCCAACCCATCATTAGGGCAGAAAACCGGTTGTTAATTGAATCCCATCACTGGCTGTACCCTAGACTGGGAAACGAAGAAAAAAATTCTGAAGAAGGCAGTGACATACCATTTCAATCCTAGTGCCAAGAAAAATACAGTAATCCTCAGAAGTTGAGCTCAACTTGAAAGTATAAAAAGTAGGGATCAGCTGTAATATTGCCATACGCTAATGTCAGATTAAGATAAAACATCTGGAAACACTTAGCCAAAATATAACTCCAGAAGTTAAAATGTGAGACAGAGAAGAGACTGTCAGACATTACAAGAAAGAATTGGTTGTCTTAGTTTCAGAGACGGTCCTGGTCAGACCTTCAGCAGCGCAGCTGAGAGTAGATCTTAGCAGGTTATCATTAATTATGAAGAACTGACCTTTCACGTTGAATTAATGCAAAGGCCTCTTTAAGGGATGTGGTGGGGCGCATGGCTTCCATGACAGGCCAAATGTTAGATACCCTGCTATTTTTCAGAACAGAGAAAAGTATTTGCATAATGAAAATGATCTATTAATTCAAATCCTTCCTCTGGGAGCACGTGTAAAAATGATGCTGCAAAGATAATTGGTTTCCCACAAATTGGCTTTGCATTTGATTCAAGAATGATAATCATTTGCCTACATTTTTCTCTTATTAAGAATGTGTGTATATATATATGTATGTGTGTGTGTATGTACATACTCACACATGCATTATTTGGATATACAGAATAGAATAGAATAGAATAGAATAGAATAGAATAGAATAGAATAGAATAGAATAGAATAGAATAGAATAGAATAGAATACAGAGTTGGAAGGGACCTTGGAGGTCTTTTAGTCCAACCCCCTGCTTAGGCAGGAAACCCTACACCACTTCAGACAAATGGTTATCCAATCTGTTCTTAAAAACTTCCAGTGTTGGAGCATTTACAACTTCTGGAGGCAAGTTATTCCACTGATTAATGGTTCTAACTGTCAGGAAGTTTCTCCTTAGTTCTAAGTTGATTCTCTCCTTGATTAGTTTCCATCCATTGCTTCTTGTCCTGCCTTCGGGTGCTTTGGAGAATAGCTTGACCCTTTGCTCTTTGTGGCAGCCCCTGAGATACCAGAACACTGTTATCATGTCTCCCCTAGTCCTTCTTTTCATTAAACTAAACATACCCAGTTCCTGCAACTGTTCTTTATATGTTTTAGCCTCCAGTCCCCTAATCATCTTTGTTACTCTTCTCTGCACTCTTTCTAGAGTCTCCACATCTTTTTTACATCATGGCGACCAAAACTGGATGCAGTATTCCAAGTGCGGCCTTACCAAGGCATTATAAAGTGATATTAACATTTCACGTGATCTTGATTCTATCCCTCTGTTTATGCAGCCTAGAACTGTGTTGGCTTTTTGGGCACGTGCTGCACACTGCTGGATCATATTTAAATGGTTGTCCATTAGGACTCCAAGATCTTTTTCACAGTTATTACTATTGAGCCAGGTACCACCTATCCCCATGATGGAGAATTTATGGCACGCGTGCCAGAAGTGGCCCGCAGAGCCATCTCTCCGGGCATGCGAGCTATCTCCCATTGCTCTTCTGGATTCCAGCGGTGCTGGTCAGCTGGTCTTCACGTGTGTGGAAGCGCCGGAAACTGGAAGAACAGCCGCCCGATGCGCATGCGCACACTGGGAAGATGATCTTCTGGTTTCCGGTGCGTGCATGCACACCAGCCAGCTGGTCTTCGTGCATGCATGCGCGCCAGAAACCGGAAGACTAGGTGGCGTGCCGGAAATTGGAAGATCATCTTCTCGGCGTGTGCATGCCACCTGGGTGGTTTCTCTTCCGGTTTCTGGCATATGTGCGCGCGCGCAAGCATGCACTCCTGTTTTGGCACTCGGTGCCGAAAAGGTTCACCAACACTGACCTATCCGGTACCTGTGCATTTTGTTTTTCTTGCCTAAATGTAGAACCTTACTTTTTCCACCATTGAATTTCATATTGTTAGATAGCACCCAATGTTCAAGTCTGTCAAGATCCTTATTATTATAGAGGTGTTTTAAAACTGAGCTCCTGTGCATTCTTTCATGGATTTTTTTCTGAATGCAATATGGGAAAACCAGATTCAGTTAACAACCGGGTTACTAATTTAACAATTGCAGTGATTCACTTAACAACGGTGGCAAAAGAGGTCATGAAATGAGTCAGAACTCACTTAACAACTGTCTTGGTTAGCAACAGAAACGTTGGCGTTCATAAGAATTGCTTCCAATTTCAAAAGGTTTCAGCCGCTGCAGATATTCAGAATACCTTTTTTCCCAAAATGCACATAAATAATGTATTTCAAAATGCCAATGTTGGCACTCGCTTTGTAGCTGCCATCTCTGATTAGGAGAAACATCTCGCAGCAAGCGACTTAAGGAAGTCTCTCCTTGCCTTAGATTTTCTTCTTCAAAGAGACTCGGAAGAGAAATCTAGAATTTGATAATTTGCTGGAATTATTTTGACGCTGAATATATTTATTTTGATATATTTCAGTCTTGCTCTCTTCAGAGTTTTTGAACGAGTGACAGTTTGTAAGCGAAAGATACATTATTTATTCGTTTTTCACTCACCTCCATCTGGTTCCAGGTGTGTCGTTCTTAAGAACACCTTATGAGCATATGGATATGTCTCTGTGACTGAATCTCCTTGTAATTGCACAGTGTAACACAACTGAGAAGAGACCGGGGGGGGTGGGGGGGGGGTGGGGAAGCAGAGCGAATAATATAAAGTAGAGAACAGGATAAGCCATGATCAAAGAACTCAGATAGGTACAAACCAACAGTTAGTATTGTTTATTATTTCACCCAGAGCAGGTCAATCTAAGGTGTTACTTTAGCAATATATTTTTATCTGCTGAACATATGTCTTTCAACTAGGATTATGTGGGATCACAGAAGAGAATAACTAACCAATCTCTGAAAGATTGAGCTCCATTCTAGGCAGGGGTTGGCTTCAAAAATTTTAGCAGGGGGTTCCCTGCCCGGTTGCTGGGTGGGCGTAATCATGGTGGGTGTGGCCTAGTCGGCCTCCTGCACCATGGCGGTGGGGGAGGGCGTTTTTGCCGGGCTCTGGAGGCTTTCCTCGAGCCTCTGGGAGGGTGAAAATGGCCTCTGCAGATTCCGGAGGCCCTCTGGAGGCTGGAAATGGGCCCAAACATCCGGTAGGCCGGTTTTTCACCCTCCATGAGCCTCCGAGCGCACCCTGCACTTACCTGCATCGAAAACGGGCCACTTCGGACTCCTGGGAGAGACGGGCTGGGTGGGCGGGCCAGCCAAGAGTGGGATTTAGGGGTTCTCCGAACTGCACAGATTCTTAGCTAGAGGTTCTCCCGAACTCCTGCAAACCCCCAGCAGCCCACCCCTGATTCTAGGACTGTGATGGCGAACCTATGGCATGGGTGCCACAGGTGGCACGCAGAGCCGTATCTGAGGGCACACAAGCATTGCCCTAGCTCAGCTCCAGCACACATGTGCCCGCCGGCCAGCTGATTTTTGGGCCTTCCAGGCCCACTGGAAGTTGGGAAATGGGCTGTTTCCGGCCTCTGGACGGCCTCCAGGAGATGTTGAGGAAGGCCGTTTTTGCCCTCCCCAGGTTCCTAGAAAGCCTCTGGAGCCTGGGGAGAATGAAAAATGGGCCCACTGTGCCATCGTATGCCAAAAGCGGGGGGAGCACGCGCATGTGTGCAGGAGGGCGGGGCACGGGTGGGCATTGAATTATGGGACTGGGCACGCACGCGCACGATCCCCCCGCTCTCCCCCTGCTTTTGGCACGCGACGGCAAAAAGGTTAGCCATCACTGTTCTAGGACCTCAGGCCAAAAAAAAAGCTTTCTATATATAGGTGTACAGGTATATAGATATACAAGTAATCCTGACTTACAACCAGTCATTTAGTGATCATTCAAAGTTACAAGGGCACCAGTGGTGGGTTTCAAACTTTTTTACTACCGGTTCTGTGGGCGTGGCTTGGTGGGCGTGGCAGGGGAAAGTTACTATAAAATCTCCATTCCCTCCCCAATCCTGGGGAAGGTTACTGCAAAATCCCCATTTCCTGCCAATCAGCTGGGACTTGGGAGGCAGAGAATAGATGGGGCACGGGGCCAGTCAGAATTTTTACTACCGGTTCTCTGAACTACTCAAAATTTCTGCTACCGGTTCTCCAGAACTGGTCAGAACCTGCTGAAACCCACCTCTGAACAGCACTGATAAAAGTGACTTATCACCATTTTTCAGTTATGACCATTGCAGCATATCCATGGTCACATGATCAAAATTCAGACACTTGGCAACTGACTCATATTTATGACGGTTGCCGTATCCCGAGGTCATGTGTGTCCACCTTTTGCGACCTTCTGACAAGCAAAATCCATGGGGATGCCCGATTCCTTTCACAACCGTGTTCCTAACTTAACAACTTGCAGTGCCTCCCTTAACAACTCTGGCAAGACAGGTTGCAAAACGGGGTGAATCTCACTTAACAAATGTCTCACTTAACAACAGAAACATTGGGCTCAATTGTCGTCGTAAGCGGAAGACTATCTGTATTCGTAGCCTTCACAAATTCTGTCCTTTTAAAAGGCAGCCTTCCTTTAGTTCTATCATTGAAATACACATGCAGATACGTAAAGCTTTGTAATTTATGTAAGAATCAACCCTGAAGAGTAGAAGCAAAATTGTAATTAAATCAGGGTGAATTTTTTCCCCTCCATGCTTGCAAAAAAAAAAAAAAAAAAATATTGGAGTGAGAATCAAAATAAAATGTATAATGCCCCATACGGGAAAGTCTTTACAAGACAAAGGACTCTTTTAAAACGAGATATGAGTGGATCTACCTCTTTTGAAAAGCAATCTGACAGTTTCAATTTTGTTTCAAGAATGTAGTCGTGGTGGAACCATTTCCGATTGCTGTTTGTTTAGCAGGGTGTGATTTGATATGATTGCCGGAAAAAAAAGAGAGAGAGAGAGAGAGAGAGAGAGAAAAGAGAAAAAGATTTTCTGATTACTGGTCCACTCTGATTAATATTTACAGCTCATTAAGAGCTTTTAATCTTCTGCAACTTTTCAGGAAGGGTTTATGACGGCAGAGAGTGGCCCTTGCCAAAACTCAAGGTTGAAAACCAATAAATTTACAGTCACACACAAATGGAAGCTTGAATATTTGTCTGGACATGTCGTTAGCTTTTTAACTGTAGCTGCTCACATACCTTGAACCCGCAGGCTCCTTTTAAAGTGTGTGTATGTGGAAGGATAGGAAACAAGACAAACCACCCTCTCTGTTTAACTGTTAGCAAAGCAGACATTCACAAGACTCGCAAATGTGCAAATCTTTTCTTTCTGGTTGGTCTATTTGTTCCCCACCCATTGTTTATTTATTTGAAACAGGCATATCTTGGCCTTACTTGAGAAGATACTCATGGTGGTTGGGTTGGCAAAAAAACACACACAGAGATACAGAGACACAAAAACACACACCAAAAATGAAAGCAGTTGGTACAGAATTAATAGCCAGCAGAAAGTACAGGTAAATCCTCAACGTACGACCACAATTGAGCCCAAAATTGATGCTGTTAAGTGAGAAATTTGTTAAGTGAGTATTGCTCCATTTTATGACTTTTTGTTGTGGTCTGCCAGCAGCCTGCGGAACTGGCAGCGGAGTCGGACAGCGATGAGGCTGAGGAAGAACATGGGCCAGTCCTGGAGGCTGGGGAAGGCCCGGATGAGGGCTCTGCATCGGAGGCAGAGATGGGGCCAGGGCCATCTGGGAGTGATGTGCGGACTCCGGAGCCTCCAGAGGCTGACAGCAGAGAGGCAGAGGAACAGGAGGAGCCTGTTCCTAGTGCACATATGAGAAGAGCTGCCAGAAGGCAAGAGCAGCTAAAGCAAAAAGGACGACTCGGGAGTAAGGCCAAGAGATGATTAGCCCCTCCCATAAGGCTTAAAAGACCAGCAACGGCTCTTGGGCTTTTTGTCGGAAAACAACGTTGATAGATTTGTTTCTTGTCTTGCTGCATTTATTTCTTGTCGGCGTCTTCTGCTTCTGAACTTTTGCCAAGAAAAGCCTTTGGCAGGTTGCCTAATTAGACCAAGGTTGGTGATAAGGCTGAAGAACTGTGTTATGAAGAATTTATTTTGAATTAGTTCGGACTATGCTGAGAATGAGTTAATTCTCAGCTGTTCTAATAAAGTCTGTTTGTTTTCGAACTGATTGCGTCTGATAATACCGACTTGGGCCTGGGTCACAACACTTTTCTTGCCACGTTTGTCAAGTGGAACCCTGCCATTGTTATGCGAGTAACACAGTTCTTAAGTGAATCTGGTTTCCTCATTGACTTTGCTTGTCAGAAGGTCACAAAAGGGGATCACATGACCCCACAGGACACTGCCATGGTCGTACATGGGAGTCATTTTGTCAAGCATCTGAATGTTAAATCACAGGACAACGTGGGGATGCTACAACGGTCATAAGTATGAAAAACAGTCGTAAGTCTCTTTCTTTCAGTGCCATTGTAACTTTGAATGGCCACTAAGTGAACTGTTGTAAGTTGGGGACTACCTGTAAACACACACACACAGAAAAACAATTCAGATTTTTTTAAAAATTAAGAGGTACAAGTTTTCCTAGTCTATACTTACAAGGACTGAACATATGGGCACTTAATGTTTTGGTCTCTGAGTTATGGTCTCTTCCCAAATCTCCCATGGTACAGGTAGCCTTCAACTTACAACCAGGGGTGAAATGCTACTGGTTCGCACCGGTTCGGGAAAACCGGTATTTCCGATGATCAGCTGAGCCACACAATTTATATTCATTAGAAAGCAGGAAATCCTGATTTTTAGCGAATCTAAATCGCGTGGCACAGCTGTTTCCCCCCCCTCCCCCGGCTGGAAAAGGCTCCATTTTCCATATGAAGCGCGTGTCTCAGTGGTGGGTTTCAAAATATTTTACTACAGGTTCTGTGGGTGTGGCTTGGTGGGCGTGGCATGGCATGGCATGGCTTGGTGAGTGTAGCAGGAGAAGGATACTGTAAAATCTCCATTCCCACCCCAAGCCAGGGGAAGGTTACTGCAAAATCCCCATTTCCTCCTGATCATCTGGGACTTGGGAGTCAGAATTTTTACTACTGGTTCTCTGAAGTACTCAAAATTTCCGCTACCAGTTCTCTAGAACTGGTCAGAACCTGCTGAAACCCACCTCTGGTGCGTCTGGTGTGTATTGCACATGCGCGCACAGCATGTGTTTCAGGGGTGAGTTCTACTTACCTTTACTACCAGTTCGGAATGGGATCATGCACACGCGCTTGCTTTGCTCGTGTGCGTGCCTTGCTTCTGCACATGTGCAGATCGCTGATGATGACATCTGGGGCAGTGGGCAGGGCCTCCCACTGGTTTTACAACCGGTTCTTGTGAACCGGTCCGAACTGGGGGCAACCCACCACTGGTGTGTTTGGCACACAATATGCATGTGTGCACGCAGCGTGCATTTGGCACGCACCGTGCATGCGTGGGCAGAAACCGGTGGCAACCCGCGGAGGATTTCAGCACTGCTTACAACCACCAGAATTTCTGTTGCTAAGCAAGATGGTTGTTAAAGGAGCCACACACAATTTTACAACCTTTTTTTTTTTGCCACAATGGTTAAGCAAATCACTGCAGTTATCTCAAAGCTTCTTTATCAAGAGGTAACGTGCCCCACTGCTTTCTATTCAGACTTGGGCATGTTTGCTCAGAAGCTGGTTCTGCTGTTTTCAGGAGGACTCCCTTCCAAAAGACACAGGAGATTGCAAAAATTAACAAATAAAATCGATACAGGTGGCCCTCGACTTGCAACAGTTCATTTAGTGACGGTTCAAAGTTGCAACGGCACTGAAAAAAAGTGTCCCAAAGGTGCTTTTTTTCAAAGAGGCCACTGGACTTTCTTGTTTTTCTTTGAAGGTGTTTCGCTTCTCATCCAAGAAGCTTCTTCAGCTCTGACTGGACGGTGGGGAATGGAAGGATTTATATTCCTTTCAGAAAGCTGGTCGTTTGCATCCTTTTATTTTATAGGTCATTTGCCTCAACGACTTTCTAAAAGAACGCAAATGACCAACTGTCTGCAAGGAGTATAAATCCTTCCATTCCCCACCATCCAGTCAGAGCTGCAGAAGCTTCTTGGATCAGAAGCGAAACATCTTCAAAAGAAAAACAAGAAAGTCCACTTGCCTCTTGAAAAAGGACCTTAGGGACAAAAATGACCTGGATAACTGAGACAATCACTGCAGTTATTAAGCAAATTAAGTTATTCCGGTCATTAACTGAATCCTGTTTCCCCTGTCGACTTCACCTGTCAGAAACTAACTGGTAAGGTCAGAAATGGCGGGATTGCCAGCTGCCAAGTGCCCCAAATTTTGATCATGTGACAGTGGAGATGCTGCAATGGTTATACATGTGAGGACTGTTTGTTATGAGAGACATGAGCCACAATTGAAATCTTAACTCCTGAGGTAGGAAAAAGGCTTAACACAGCGAAGGAGCAGGCTTAAAATGAGATGTAAACAGTCTTTGGAAAAGCAATGAGGTAATGTTTGCTGAAAGTCTCGATTTAGTTTCAAGAATGTGGTCATGGAACCCTTTCCAATCGCAATTTGGGACGCTCACATTGCAGCACTGGTGAAAAGGGCCCAGCAAAGATTATACTACCTGAGACTTCTCAGGAAACAACTACTGAATGAAATGCTGGTGACCTTCTACCCAGGGGTGAAATGCTATCGGTTCGGACCGGTTCTCTTGAACCGGTAGTAAAAAATACTACCAGTTCGGGCAAACCAATATTTCCGACGATCAACTGGGCGATGATCAGCTGTGACACACGATTTATATTAGCTAGAATTATCAGATTTCCTGCTTTCTAGCTAATCTAAATCACGTGGCACAGCGAATCCCCCCCCCTCGCTGTTCTACTTACCTTTGCAGACTCAAAAGCCTTCAAAATGTTCCTTTTTTAGCGCTGCACGTGCGTGCACTTGGTAGCAGATTCACAGAACTGGTAGCAGACTTCAGAGGATTTCACCGCTGCTTCTATCACTGCACCGTAATGAATATTTTAACTTACTGCACCTGTGTATGGTTTGCCAATTGCACAGTGGCAGATAAGTGGCAGAGGGTTAACATCATTGCCCAGAGGATCATTGGGTGCCCTCTCCCCTCTTTGGAAGAGCTTTATAGCTCCCGCTAACTTAAGAAAGTTCAAAACATCCTTAAAGTTCCATCTCATCCTGGGCACCCTTTTTTTTTTTGAACTATTACCATCTGGCAGACGGTACAGGACAATAAAAACAAGGACAAATAGGCTGAAAAACAGCTTCTATCCCAGAGCAATAACTATATTGAATTCTACTGTATAGTGCAATATTAATGCGATATCAGGGGTTTTCAATTCAATTGTATAGAGTCCGAAGGATGTGTGTTTTATTTTTTATAGTTATATTGTACACTGAAGATGGCATTTGATTTTGTTGTCTGAAGTGCAATGACAACAAAGTAAACTATAGTAAAGTAAATTTGTTTAGCAGGGTGGAATCTGATACAACGATCTGCTTTTCCGAGTTGTGGCGGTGGTGGTTATTGATACAGCTGTTAGAAGCAAATATTTTTCCCCACCCCTGTGGCAGACCAGCAAACCATCTTTCAGGTAGAAACGGAGGACCGTTTCAAGTATCAACATACTTCAGCGGTTCTGGCTGGACTTCAGAATCTGAATGTAAACAGGTACGCCCCGTTAAACACGAGCGTATATCATTTCCCCCTTTTTCTGAAAGGCCTGTTTCTCAGAGTAGCTAGTGGGTGGTTGAACAATTTACTAGGCTATCCAGAAGTCTCTCTTACTCACAACGTATCCCGTGCCAGTGATCATACGATGAACAAGAAAGAAATAATAGTTCTATGTCTACCTGAGAGGGGCAATGCATGCAGGGGCTGCCACAAAGAAGAGGGAGTCAAGCTATTCACCAAAGCACCTGAGGGCAGGACAAGAAGCAATGGGTGGAAACTAATCAAGGACAGAACTAACCTAGAACTAAGGAGAAATTTCCTGACAGCTAGAACAATTAATCAGTGGAGCAACTTGCCTCCAGAAGTTGTAAATGCTCCAACACTGGAAGTTTTTAAGAAGAGCCTGGACAACCATTTGTCTGAAATGGTATAGGGTTTCCTGCCTGAGCAGGAGGTTGGACTATAAGACCTCCAAGATCCCTTCCAACTTTGCTATTCTATTCTATTCTATTCTATTCTATTCTATTCTATTCTATTCTATTCTATTCTATTCTATTCTATTCTATTCTATTCTACTCTATTCTATTCTATTCTATTCTACTCTACTCTACTCTACTCTACTCTACTCTACTCTATTTTATCCCATCCCATCCCATCCCATCCCATCCCATCCCATCCCATCCCATCCCATCCCATCCCATATCTTCTGTTTTCTATTTATTTTCTATTCTCTCTTCTCTTCTCTTCTCTTCTCTTCTCTTCTCTTCTCTTCTCTTCTCTTCTCTTCTCTTCTCTTCTCTTCTCTTCTCTTCTCTTCTCTTCTCTTCTATTGCATCCGATCCCATCCCATCCGATCCCATCCGATCCCATCCTATATTTTCTATTTTCTATTTATTTTCTATTTTCTATTCTATTCTATTCTATTCTATTCTATTCTATTCTATTCTATTCTATTCTATTCTATTCTATTCTATTCTATTCCATTCCATTCCATTCCATTCCATTCCATTCCATTCCATTCCATTCTATTCTATTCTATTCTATGTATCACTAAATGTCAGATAGCCATGGCTAGTTTTATGTAAGGAGCAGAGTCATCTAGCACAGGGATCCCCAACCCCTGGTCCATGGACAGGCACTGATCCGTAGTATGCCACCAACAGGCCACGCAAATAAGCGAAGCCCCATCCATGGGATGCAGGCAGCATGCAAAACCACACCCCCTCCAGTCCACAGAAAAAAACCTTTCTCCATGGAACTAGTCCCTGATGCCCAAAAGGTTAGGAGCCACTGACCTAACAGATCTGGAGGGAACTTTACTGTCAGTGAAATATGTGCCTTCCACTCCTTAGAATAGCTCTTTGTAGCTCAAGTCAAAAGCTTTTTACAATTTCAGCTCAGGTCTGATTGATTTACAGAAACCTCTACCTGGTAATTCCATTAATTATGTACCGGTAAAATGGGAAAGGAAAATAATTTCAGCAGGAAGACACAATGAAGGAGGAACAGCTGGAATATTTCTGTTATAAGTTCACTTGGTCAAGCGGTTCGTATATCTGGCTTTGTTTTATTGGTTTCCTCTTTGTATTTGTTTTATCTCTTGCCAGTTCCAGTGATTCTGAAATCGCAGTTCTTTTGAATTATTAGGGGGAAAAAATGGTAAAGGGCTTGTAGTTAAAAATGTAGGAAGAGCAAACGAAGTGCCCAAAAATACAGCTTGTTAAACAGGTTTTCATATGCCCCTTGCAAAATTTTATTTGTTCTTCATTTATTCTTTCTAATGTGCCTCTTGGACTCCAAGGTAACTTCACGATTTAAAAGTGTAAGCACCTTCTAAAAATATTAAAGCAGAACAAAACAAATTGAGAATATTGGGAGAATATATATTTTTTTAAAAGTGAGATTGAGAGAGAAAACCAGATCTGCTATATTTATAATCATTCAGAAGTCAGGCTTATCAGGCACCCAATTCATTTTGGACATCTGAACTTCTTAGGGAAAGAGTTATGCCACTGAAGTGAACCTTATATTCATTATCCTTTTCCTTTATGCCTCATTGCTAATGGACCATCCAGAAAAAGTTGTGAATCACATTTCAAAGTAAAAGAAGATTTATCTCCAAGGATAGGTTGTATATAAAATTCTAAATTTCTAAGAGCTTTAAGAATCAATACTTAAACTTTGCTTAAAAGCCTCTCTATTTTGAAGAACATTTAAACTTTTATAAGCATAGTATAAGTCTAAGAATAGTATAAGGGATGCGGTGGCTCAGTGGCTAAGACACTGAGCTTGTTGATCAAAAGGTCGGCAGTTCAGCGGTTCAAATCCCTAGTGCTGTGTAACGGGGTGAGCTCCCGTTACTTGTCCCAGCTTCTAGCAGTTCGAAAGCACGTAAAAAATGCAAGTAGAAAAATAGGGACCATCTTTGGTGGGAAGGTAACAGCGTTCTGTGCGCCTTTGGCATTTAGTCATGCCAACCACATGACCACGGAGACGTCTTCAGACATTGCTGGCTGTTCGGCTTTGAAAAAGAGATGAGCACTGCCCCCTAGAGTCGGGAACGATTAGCGCATATGTGCGAGGGAACCTTTACCTTTACCTTAGGTATGAAAAGAGGTTTGTACAGAGATTCTCTTATCCTAAACAGTTGAATTCCTTGGTAACTGGATGATAATCTCTGGAGAACTTCTCCACTTTAGGATCTTGCGAGGGGAACCTTTACCTTTACCTTTTTAAGCATAATATCATACTAGGGCTGTCATCTCCTTGCCCATAGAAACCGAGGCATGAATGGATGTCATTAAATCTTTCCATCTTGGCTCCTTTTCTAGCCCAAAGATATTGAGACTCTAGAAAGAACGCAGAGAAGAGCAACAATGGTGATAAGGCGTCTGGAGGGTAAACTGTCGGATGAACGATTGAGGGAACTAGGTGTGTCTGGTCTAATGAAGAGAAGAACTAGGGGTGATATCAGTGGTGGAATGCAACCGGTTTAACAATTGGTTTGGTGAGCGCGCAAAACACCTAACATGCTTGCGCGCAGCGTTCAAAATACTGCAATTTGAAGCTCAGCTGCTTACCTTCTAAGGCAGCCCCGGTAAATAGAACAGCGGAGGCGCGAATCAGCTGAGCCAGAAGGAAGGAAATATAGGATAGGATAGGGCGGGGATGGGATGGGTGTGCAGGGCCAGCTGATTGTTGGAACTACCAGTTCGACCGAATCGGTCTGAACCGGCTGATGCCCATCCCTGGGTGATATAATGGCAGTCTTCCAATACAAGAAGGGCTGTCATAGAGAAGAGGGGTCGACATATTCTCCAAAGCATCTGAGGGGAGGACAAGAAATAAGGGGTGAAAGATCATTTTAAAAAGATCCAATCTAAAACAAAGAAAATTTCCTGAGAGAACAATCAATCAGTGGAATGGCTTGCCTTCAGAACTTCTGGGTGCTCCATGACTGGAGGTTTTTAAGAAGAGATTGGACAACCATTTGTTTGAAATGATGTCCACCTGGAGCAGGGGGTTGGACTAGAAAGCCTCCAAGGTCCCTCCCAACTCTGC
The DNA here is from genome assembly GCF_029215685.1 of Pituophis catenifer annectens. NCBI lineage: Eukaryota > Metazoa > Chordata > Lepidosauria > Squamata > Colubridae > Pituophis > Pituophis catenifer. The sequence continues at coordinate 120,549,096 of NW_027256884.1, forward strand.
TATTCGGTGGTTTCTTTCAGCACATGACTGCTGGCATATTGTCAAGGAAGTGGTAGTAGCAGAATGGTGTGGTGGTAACAGTCGCCAGGAATAAGGGCTGTTTAGATCCTCAACACTTCCTCAACAATTCCTCAGGATTTCATAGAGCAACATTTCTTGGGGTGATTATTAAGGAGTTCCACTTAGAGACCGTGTTCATATCTTTTTGCCTTTAAATCCCAAGCCCTGTGTCATCTAATCGCAATTCTGATCTTGGACGAAAAAGCTGTAAATTTGATGCTCATATGAATAAGCCAGGAATGTGCAGAGAGCATCATTAGCTTCTTTTGATGGACCATCTAAAGCTTATCGATTACTGGGTCCTTGGAGAAAATGCTGCCTTAAGTAAATCTCAAAAATGCTTCAGCAATATAATTTCCAGTACCCATAGCTTTAAATAACGGAATGATCTCAAGATCATTTAAGAGCAGTGGGAATGACAAATAGGAGCTCTTGATTCGCTATATTAAGACAAGTGGATTCAGCGCTCAGAATGTGGCAGGTAGAGTATTTAGAATAGAATAGAATAACAAAGTTGGAAGGGATCTTGGAGGTCTTCTAGTCCAACCCTCTGCTTCGGCAGGAAACCCTACACTACTTCAGACAAATGGTTATCCAACATCTTTAAAACGTCCAGTGTTGGAGCATTTACAACTTCTGTAGGCAAGTTGTTCCACTGATTAATTGTTCTAACCGTCAGGAAGTTTCTCCTTAGTTCTAAGTTGCTTCTCTCCTTGATTAGTTCCCATCTGTTGTTTTTTATCCTGCCCTCAGGTGCTTTGGAGAATAGCTTGACTCCCTCTTCTTTGTGGCAGCCCCTGAGATATTGGAACACTGCTATCATGTCTCCCCTAGTCCTTCTTTTCATCAAACTAGACATACCCGATTCTAGCAACTGTTCTTTATATGTTTTAGCCTCCAGTTCCCTAATCATCCTTGTTGCTCTTCTCTGCACTCTTTCTAGAGTCTCCACATCTTTTTTACATCGTGGCGACCAAAACTGGATGCAGTAGTCCAAGTGTGGCCTTATCAAGGCATTATAAAGTGGTATTAACACTTCACGTGATCTTGATTCTATCCCTCTGTTTATGCAGCCTAGAATTGTGTTGGCTTTTTTGGCAGCTGCTGCACACGGCTGGCTTATATTTAAGTGATTGTCCACTAGGAGTCCACGATCCCTCTCACAGTTACTACAGCAAGGTACCACCTATACCCGTGATGGTGAACCTATGGCACGCATGCCACAGGTGGCACGCATAGCCATATCGGTGGGCACACAAGGTCAGCTCCAGCGCGCGTGCACATGCTGATTTTTGGGCCTTGTGGGCCCACCGGAAGTAGGGAAACAGGCTGTTTCCTGCCTCTGGAAGGCCTCGGAGGGTGGTTGGGAAGGCCCATTTTTGTCTCTCCCCAGGCTCCAGAGCCTTACTAGGAGCCTGAGAAGGGCAAAAATGGCCTCCCCCGCTGGAGGCCCTCCAGAGGCTGGAAATGGCGCGTTTGCCAACTTCTGGTGGGACCGGAAGACCCGTTTTTTGCTCTCCCCAGCCTCCAGAGCCTTTCTAGGAGCCTGGGGAGGGTGAAAATGCCCCTCCCAGAGGCCCTCCGGTGGCCAGAAATGGCCCGTATGCCAACTTCCTAGAAAGGTTCTGGAGCCTGGGGAGAGACAAAAATGGGCCCACCAGGCCAGGGGTGAAATCTAACATTTTTTGCTACCGGTTCTGTGGGTGTGGCTTAATTAGTGGGCGTGGCTTGGTGGTAAAGTGACTGGGAAGGTGTGGCTTGTTGGTAAGGTGGGCGTGGCCAAGTCAATGTCACTTCTTTGCCCTTTTTTAACCTACAAAACACAACACAACACAACTGGCTCACCCACAATATAAAAGCAGCTGTGCTAAACTCAAAATGGCCTCTGCAACAAGCAGGAACCTCACACAGCCACAAAATGCCCCAAAAAACAACTTTCACACTTTACACACACAAAATTCCACATACAGCTTTGTGAGATTTTGTGTGTTTGTGTAGCTAGAGTGAAACACTACAGAAACACACTAAATTTCAGAAAGCTGCAGAAATATTATTTTATTTTATTTTTATTTTTATATAAAAGCAGCTAAATTTAAAACTTCCTAAACTTTAAATGGCTAGGTCTAAAAAAAGAACAACTAAAAAAAAAACCAATTAACTATTTTTTTAAAGCTCCCAAAGGGGAAAAAAACTTACCCAATAGAACAGGGGTCTCCAACCTTGGCAACTTTAAGACTTGTAGACTTCAACTCCCAGAATTCCTCAGCCAGCTTTGCTTTGCTGACTGAGGAATTCTGGGAGTTGAAGTCCACAACTCCCTGCCTGCTTGATTGCAGGCAGGGAGATTCAGTTGCTTGCTGATGCAATTGATTGCAGGGATTACAGCAAGGCGTTGCGACCAGCAGCTAAGGTAAGCAAGCTGAGTGGGGGAGGGAGAGGGATTGTCAGAGCCATTTAAAAGGAAAAAAGTTTTTTTCTTTTACATGGCTCTGGCGATCCTAGCTGAGTTGCCTGATTAGCAGGCAACTCAGCTGGGATTGTCAGAGCTTGGCTGGTCAGAGCCATTTAAAAGAAAAAAAAGGCTCTGATGATCCCATGGCTCAGCTGGGCATGGGGGGGGGGGGCGAGGGCAGGTATTTTTGCTACCGGTTCTCCGAACTGCCCGCCACCATCGCTACCTACTTGACCGAGCTGGTCCAAACCGGGAGCATTTCACCTCTGCACCAGGCCCACCGTGCCATCGCGTGTCAGGAGTGCGGGTGGAGTGTGGGGGTCGTGCGCGCATGCATAGGGGTGGGGCACATAGAACTATTGGTGTGGGCACTTGTGCGCACAACCCCCTCCCCCCACCACTCCTGGCACCCGATGGCAAAAAGGTTAGCCATCTCTGGCCTATACTGTACCTGGGCATTTTGTTTTTCTTGCCTAAATGTAGAACCTTACTTTTTTTCACCATTGAATTTCATTTTGTTAGATAGCGCCCAATGTTCAATGCTCTGTTTATGCAGCCTAGAACTGTGTTGGTTTTTTGGCAGCTGCAGCACACTGCTGGCTCATATCTAAATGATTTTGGTTGATATTTTACTTGCTGTTTGGGCTTCATTGAACACAGTATATTGTCAAGGTCCCCCGCCCCCTCCTTCTTTAGAGATTCTTTTTTCTTTTTACTAATGTGTGATACATCTGCAAGCTTGGGGTTTCCAAGCTCTCTGTCATCTCCTTCAATGGCCCTTGAAGTTTGAACCTTAGAAAGAGAGGGAAGGATGTTGGTGAACTTTACAGATAAGAAGATTGTAGAAAAGGACTTAGGCCACCCCAGGAAGAGACCACACTGGTGAGCATTTATTTATACACAGAGTTCAATCTGAGTTCATGATGGATCATCAGCAAAAAAAGAAAAGAAAAAAGAAAAAAAAAGCAATTCCTTGTATGTTTTTGTAAGTTAGAACTAAAATAGTTGAGGTTTGGTCCTGTATAACTGAATTCTTTTCTGTAAGATACCATGAAGTCATTTTCACACATTTTTTTTTTTTTTTTAATTTTGATTGATATGCCGCCCTTCTCTGGAGACTCAGGGTGGCTTACAAGGCGTTAAGCAATAGCCTTCATACTTTTGTATATTTTGTACAAAGTCAGCTTATTGCCCCCACAAACCGGGTCCTCATTTTACCCACCTTAGAAAGGATGGAAGGCTGAGTCGACCTTGAGCCTAGTGAGAACTGAACTCGCAGTAATTGGAGGCAGCGGGATGTTAAATGCTGCCTTAGTAGGAGGCATTAACCTCCTACGCCACTCAGGCGTATAATAATATTTATATTATTATAATATTAATATATGTAAATAAAATATTTACAGACCCCCTCGCATCCTGGACATAAATTGTTTCAACTCCTACCCTCAAAACGACACTATAGAGCACTGCACATCAGAACAACAAGACACAAGAACAGTTTTTCCCAAACGCCATCACTCTGCTAAACAAATAATTCCCTCAACACGGTCAAACTGTTCACTGAATCTGCATTTCTATTCCTATTAATCTTCTCATCGTTCCTATCACCCATCTCCTCCCACTTATGACTGTATGACTGAAACTTGTTGCTGTATCCTTACGATTTATATTGATTGTTTCCTAGTATGATTTGATTGCTTATTTGTACCCAATTTATTTATTTATTTATTTTATTTTATTTTATTTTATTTTATTAGTTCGATTTATATGCCGCTCTTCTCCGGAGACTCAGGGCGGCTTACAATGACTATCATTAAGTGTTGTACCTTACGATTCTTAACGAATATATCTTTTCTTTTTATGTACACTGAGAGCATATGTACCAAGACAAATTCCTTGTGTGTCCAATCACACTTGGCCAATAAAGAATTGGATTGGATTGCATTGTATTTTGGTGCCCTGGTGCAGAATTACATTATATTACATTATATTCTCATAGATTCAGGAATTGTACAAACCTAGACAGGATTTAGGAGGCTGTTAGGAGAAAGTGTGTTTATTACAAAACTGTTTTACATGAAAAGATATTTATTTCTTAAAGTAATGGTGTGATTTTTTTGATTCTCTATTTCTAAATTTTATTTATCTTGTTTTCTCCTCTATTCATGTCATAACTTACAGTATCTCTAGTCTATTTTCACCTTGTTAAGGTCTCATTCCTTCTACTACAGTGTTCTCTTTCAGTATAATCATGTTATAAACTAACATACACCTTGCTTTACATATATATTTCTATATTTTCCCCTATACTTGCCTTTATCAACCTCTATTCTTAACTTAAATAAGGGATGCGGTGGCTCAGTAGCTAAGACGCTGAGCTTGTCAATTGAAAGGTCAGCAGTTCAGCAGTTCGAATCCCTAGTGCCGCATAATGGGGTGAGCTCCTGTTACTTGCCCCAGCTTCTGCCAACCTAGCAGTTCGAAAGCACGTAAAAAATGCAAGTAGAAAAAATAGGGACCATCTTTGGTGGGAAGGTAACAGGCGTTCCGTGCGCCTTTGGCGTTGAGTCATGCCGGCCACATGACCACGGAGACGTCTTCGGACAGCGCTGGTTCTTCGGGTTTGAAACGGAGATGAGCACCGCCCCCTAGAGTTGGGAACAACTAGCACATATGTGCGAGGGGAACCTTTACCTTTACCTTATTTTTAACTTGAAGTATTTTCTCCAATTTCACTTGTCCTAAAACTACTCTATTTCACGCTCAGCCTCATCCAGCTAAGAGCTGAGTAGCATCTCTTTTGGTTGCTGAATTCAGTAGTTGTGGCTGCTCTTTAATAGCTACTCATTAACGCTTGCTGCTATCCAGGATTATTGGTGTCCTGGGCTCTTAGGCCATCCTGTCTCTTCTGCCAGCATCCTGAGTCCAATCATTCAGCTCTTGTTCTTGAGCACTACTCCAGCAACTGTCAATATTTTAGATATTTTTCTTAATGCTAGCTGATGTTCAACAAGAGCCTGGTGGTGCAGTGGACTAAACTACTGTTAAAGTAGTATTTAGCTGCCAGCTGCCTGCAATTACTGTGAGTTCAATTCTCACCAGGCTCAAGGTTGACTCAGCCTTCCATCCTTCCGAGGTAGGTAAAATGAGGACCTGGTTTGTGGGGGCAATAAGCTGACTTTGTATAAAATAGAACACCACTTAGTGGGGGCCAAAAGCCCTACTAAGCAGGTATATAGAAAAGCATGAAGGCTATTGCTTAAAAGCATTGTAAGCCGCCCTGAGTCTCCGGAGAAGGGCGGCATATAAATCGAACCAATAAATAAATAAATAAATAAATAAATAAATAAATAAATAAATAAATAAATAAATAAATAAATAAATAAATAAATAAATAAATAAACTAACTTCTCCCTGGCTGCCAGTCTAGTCTGCCAGCACCTGGAATACTTCCCAACATGCAGGCCATATCTCCATCCTTTACCTGGTTTGTTTATAAAGGTTCTGTTGATGCTTTCTTCAGTGTAAGTGCCACCTTACAAGAAGGTTATTCCACCTTGTTTTGGAAGTCTTTGGAGTTTAGTAACTCTGGAATTTTAGCCTCAGCAAGCCTTCTCTTCTTCTTCCTCCTCCTACTCCTCCTCTTCTTCTCTTCTTCTCCTTCTTTCTCCACTTCCTCGTCCTCCTCCTCCTCCTCTTCCTCTTCCTCCTCTTCTTCTTCTTTCTCCTCCTCCTCCTTTTCCTCCTCTCTCCTCCCCCTCTCCTCCCCTCTCCTCCCTCCCCACCTCCCACTTCCCACCTTCCCCTCACTGTACCTTTAAAAGAATGCTTTAACTATTTTCCCATGCAACAGCAAGCAGAATTAAAAGCTAAAACAATAGTATAAATATCTGTAAACAGAACATATGATCCAAGAAAAAGAAACAAAAAGTGGTAGCTGAGAATAAATCGAGAATAAATGCTCCAAATAAGGCATGGCGCTGAAAGAGAAGGACAGGAACAGTTCCATGTCCATCCTCACACAAACTTAATTCTGTGAATATATACTGCTCAAAAAAATAAAGGGAACACAAGCAGAAGACATCCGAGATCTGAATGAATGAAATAGCCTTATTAAATACTTTATTCTTTACATACAGTAGTTTATACACTGCTCAAACAACTAAAGGGAACACAAAACTACTGTATGTAACGAACAAAGTATTTAATAAGGCTATTTCATTCATTCAGATCTCGGATGTCTTCTGCTTGTGTTCCCTTTATTTTTTTGAGCAGCGTACTGCAGTGAGTAGTGCTCACTCCAGAAAAAAAATCACAAATGCAATGTGGTTATTTATTTATTTACCCACACTAGTAAACTATAACCATTTGGCTGTCTGAGAGAAAATGAAGGGCTGCCTTGGGACAAAAGGTATGGAATCTTCTAATCTGTTACCTGGGGATTGTCTGCTCACCAAGCAATAACTGTTCTGCCACTGAGGGGTAGGGAATTCTCACTGAGGGCTCCACCTTTCTCGAATATTTTGCCCGAAAGGCAAGGATGGCTCCCACTCTTTTAACTTTCCAGCTTGCAAAAATGTGGCTCTTGTTAAAGGCTTTTTGCCTTATAGGGTTCCTGTTGCTAAGCATATTATATTAGCTGTATTTTTCACTGTAATTATATATTGCATTTCTGTCACTGTATGGTTAGCGTTTGCTTTGAACTGCAGATTACATAAATGGGAGCTATATTTATTTATTTAATTTATTTAGTTAGTTTGTCAAACATATACGAGATAACAGGAATAAGTACAAACATGGATATGAACACAGGAAATGGGTACGAATAAATGGGGACAGTAGGACAGGGACGGAAGGCACGCTGGTGTGCTTATGCAAGCCCCCTTATAGACCTCTTAGGAAGGGGGTGAGGTCAACAGTAGACAGTTTAAGGTTAAAGTTTTGAGGGTTTGGGGAAGAAACCACAGAGTCAGGTAGTGCATTCCAGGCATTGACCACTCTGTTGCTGAAGTCATATTTTCTGCATTCGAGTTTGGAGCGGTTTACCTTGAGTTTGTATCTATTGTGTGCTCATGTATTATTGCGGTTGAAGCTGAAGTAGTCATTGACAGGTAGCATGTTGTAGTGGATAATTTTTTGTACTATGCTTAGGTCGGACTGCAGGCAGCATAGTTCTAGGTTGTACAAGCCCAAAATTTCAAGCCTGCTAGCATTGTTGTGGCCCCGCCCTCTGAGCCTATCTCATCAGAGGAAGAAAGCTCCAAACATGAGGAAGAGGAGTCAGCCAGGCCTCCCTCTCCAGGCCCCTCCCCTCTGGCACTGTCTCAGGTGCCGGCCGAGGGAGAGGAGGTTAGCCAGGAGCCAGGTGTCTCGGATGAGAGCGAAGGAGAGCCATCATTCCTGAATGCACGCCAACGAAGGCGTGATAAACGGTTGCAGCAGTTAAGGAGGCGTGCTAGGGATTAGAACTGAGTCACTGGACCACACCTCAGAGACTATATAAGAGAGGGTGGTGGCTGGTAAAACTCCGTGACGAACAAAAACGAACTTTGGCTAGTCACTTGAACAATGTCTGAAGCTGCCGAAAGGGATTTTGTTTTGCTGGACTATTTGCAATGCGTATGTAATTTTATGTTATCTGTTGCAGTAAAAGCTCTTGGCAGATGGTGATTATATTGCTGCCAAGTTTGAGATAACGACCTGTTTGCATGCCAAGTACTTTCTTAACTCTCAGCTGGCTGTGTTTGTGTGTGTGTGTGGACGGGGACAGATCAGGCATAAGGTATTTTGTTGTGAGCAGAGGAGTGGAATACTCTTCTTGTGAAATACCTCTTGACTCACTCAATTGTATTAATGTCCGATATACAGTGTGGATTCCAGGCAGACAAGCTGTATTTGAGAATTGGTCTAGCAAAGGTTTTGTATGCCCTAGTTTGCAGTACAATGTTACCGGAGAAGAAGCTTCGCAAGATTAGGTTTACAACTCTTAATGCCTTTTTGGCAATGCTGTTACAGCATTGATATGTCAGTCAGAAGTGGTTGATTGGAGTAGCCTATAAGCCCTATTTATAAATAAATAAATTATTGTTAGTTTTTCACAGTCTCTGTTTTTTAACACTGCTTAGAGTCGCTTGCTTGAAAAAATACATAAACAAACTCCTTTTACCAAAAAGATTGTGGCCAATCAGCCCCCCACTTTCCCAGGTGCTCCCAGTTTAAGTGAGAATCACCCTTACTCCTACTTCCATCCTTTTAGCTCCTTGCCCCAAACTAGCTTTTGTGTTTTGGTCAACCTTGAGTATGATGGAATTTTGCAAAACTGCTGCAATGGAAAGTTGGGAAAATAGAATGGGATGTTTGGAAAATAGAATGGGATGTTGGAAAAATAGAATGGAATGTTGAGGAAACGGAATGGAAAGTTGGGAAAATAGAACCGAATGTTGGGAAAATAGAATGGAACGTTGGGAAAATAGAACGGAATGTTGGGAGAATAGAATGGAATGTTGGGAAAATAGAGTGGAATGTTGGGAAAATAAAGTGGAATGTTGGGAAAATAAAATGGACTGTTAGGAGAATAGAATGGAATGTTGGGAAAATAAAGTGGAATGTTGGGAGAATAGAATGGAATGTTGGGAAAATAAAGTGGAATGTTGGGAGAATAGAATGGAATGTTGGGAAAATAAAGTGGACTGTTAGGAGAATAGAATGGAATGTTGGGAAAATAAAGTGGAATGTTGGGAGAATAGAATGGAATGTTGGGAAAATAAAGTGGAATGTTGGGAGAATAGAATGGAATGTTGGGAAAATAAAGTGGAATGTTGGGAGAATAGAATGGAATGTTGCAGAAATAGAACAGAATGTTGGAAAATGGCTGCTCTACAGATCCACTCATGCTAGATTGAAACTGGCAAGCCAGTTTGCTTTTTATTGAATTTTTTTATTGCCAGCCACCTTTTCATCAGGAACTGCTCCTCATCAGATTCTGAAACAAAAGGAGAATGAACCGTTGACCTCCAATAGAAGAAAGAGCTCAGTTTTTTGTCATCTCTCTACACTGTACAAGTTCTGGAAGGAAAAAAAAAAAAAGACACATCACTCAATTGAAGAAGGGAGCGGAGGATGGTGTTAGAATTTCAAATAGCTGGTAACAGAGTGAAAAATAGGTTAGAACCTTCTGTTCCAAAACAAGTCAGGCCATCAAGATATGTTCTTGCCCAACAGATTCTCCAAGTGCCCAAAGCGAGGCAGCCTGCATTGTACTTTCTCTCATTAGGGTGGCTTGTCAGAGAAGAATATGATGTTGACATCTGACCCAAAAAGAAAGAAAATGAGTGTCATTATGTGCTACAGAAGGACAAAGGCAGTGCCGTCTTTTAGGTTCAGCCAGAAAGAGAAGGACAATCTATTTTCCAAAGCAGCCAAAGGCCAGACAAGGAACTATGGATGGAAAGTGATCAAGGGAGAGATTCAAATAGAGAAATTTGAAATAAGGAGAAATTTTCTGACAGTGAGAACAATCAACCCATGGAACAGAAGTTGCCTTCAGAAGCCGTGGGTGCTTTCATCACTGGAGGCTTTCAAGAAGAGACTGGACTGCCATCTGTCAAAAATGGTATAGGGCACGGATGTCAAACTCAACTTCATTGAGGGCCACATCAGGGCTGTGGTTGACCTCGAGGGGCTGACCGTGTTGGTATGGTCAATTGGGTGGGCGTAGCCACCTTGATTCCCCTCACTGGGTGTGGCTGACTGGGTGGGCATGGCCAGCTTGATACCACTCCCCAAACTGCTGGCATGTTTCCTCTTCGCATTGGGTAGACCCAATGAAGCGACATAGGCCAGCTTCTTACATTTTCCAGGACGGCCCCACGGGCCGGATCTGACCACATTTTTTTTAAAAAAAATTGATTTATATGTGAAGATTTATATCCGAAGACTCAGGGCAGCTTACAATGCGTTAAGTAATAGCCTGCATACTTTTGTATATTTATACAAAGTCAGTTTATTGCCCCCACAATCTGGGTCCTCATTTTACCTACCTTAGAAAGGAGGGAAGGCTGAGTCAACCTTGAGCCTGGTGAGATTTGAACTTGCAGTAATTGCAGGCAGATGATGTTAATAACAGTACTTTAGTCTGCTGCGCCACCAGGGCTCCTTGCAGGCCAGATCCGGCCCACGGGCCTTATGTTTGACACCCCTGGTATAGGGTCTCCTGTTTCACCAGGGGGTTGGACTAGATCAGGGGTCTGCAACCTTAAACACTCAAAGAGCCATTTTGGACCCGTTTCCCACAGAAAAGAAAACACCGGGAGCCACAAAACCCTTCCCGTGCCTGACTATTTCTTGAGCGGCCACAAAATTAGCAAATGTAGTTGAATTAAATGTTCTGTTTTCTTCTGCAATGTTTATTTTCTTGGATTTATCCATGGTTGGCCTACCGGGGGTTGAAAAGCTCAATAAATCTTGTGCATGTGGGTGTCACACATTGGTGGTTGTGATGCATATTTTGAGTGACGGAGCCGCAGCAGAGGGGTAAAAGAGCCACATGCGGCTCCAGAGCTGCAGGTTGCTGACCCCTGGACTAGATGACCTACAACAGTGATGGCTAACCTTTTTGCTGTCGCGTGCCAAAAGCGGGGGTCGCGGGGGGGGTCGCGAGTGCGGGTGCACACATCCATAATTCAATGCGCCCTGCCCTCCTACGCATGCGCATGTGACCCCCCACACTTCCCCCTGCTTTTGGCACGCAATGGCACGGTGGGCCCGGTAGGCCCATTTTCCCCCCCTCCCCAGGCTCCAGAGGCTTTCTAGGAGCCTGGGGAGGGCAAAAACAGCCTTCCCCATCCTTCCGGAGGCCGGAAACAGCCAGTTTCCCGACTTCCAGTGGGACCGGAAGGCCTGAAAATCAGTTGGCCGATGTGCGCATGCGCTCTGGAGCTAAGCTAGGGCAACACTCGCGGGCCCACCAATATGGCTCCACGTGCCACCTGTGGCACCTACAAGGTCCCTTCCAACTCTGTTATTCTGTATTCTTTTTGAGTGAAATGGGCAAATATCATAACTACCTAAGGATGGCAGCAACCTAACCAGCAAACCATCACTCGATGTTCTAATGTGCTCCTTGATACAATAAATAAGAACGTTGCCAAAAATGTTTTACATTTCAATTTAGACATTGAAAAGGCAGGCAAACAACCTCTCTTTCTCCCTTAAAAACGCATAGTAAAATATGTGTCGCTTGTACAGCCTAGCTATTTATAGACCAGGCTTTGGAATTTGTCCCAATATCAGAGTGTTAAGTGTGTAGGTGTGGGCCACATGCACAGCCCTTTGAATGCCAATAGTGTAATGCACAGACACATAATTCAAACAATAGATGTATGCAGAGCCCCGAGTGGGAAACGTGTTTAATCATTCTGCTGCTGGCATTTTACAACGGGTCTGATCAATTAGCTATCGAAACACAAGGAACGCTTTAAATCAGAACCTGGTCCTTGCAGACTGAAAAATCTTAGCGCCGAATCTGGATAAGAAAGCCTGCAGATTTAATTGGTTGGGTGGACAAAGAACAGTCTAATTACAAGTGTGGTATATGCCCCAGCTGAAGCAGCAGGGAGGAGGACCTGTTACGGAAACATCTTTTATTTCCTTTTCGGAGCTGTTAAATTTGCATGTACGATCTCTTGTTGGTATGTGCTTTGGTTCGATTGAGAATCGTCTTGCCAGCAGTGCCATGAGACTTAGAATAACAGAGTTGGAAGGGACCTTGGAGGTCTTCTAGTCCAACCCCTGAAACCCTACACCACTTCAGACAAACGGCTATCCAACATCTTCTTAAAAACTGGCAGTGTTGGAGCATTCACAACTTCTGGAGGCAAGTTGTTCCACTGATTAATTGTTCTTATTTGTACCCTATGACTATCATTAAGTGTTGTACCTTATGATTCTTGATGAAGGTTATCTTTTCTTAGTGTATACTGAGAGCATATGCACCAAGTCAAATTCCTTGTGTGTCCAATGACACTTGGCCAATAAATTATTCTATTCTATTCTATTCTGTTCTGTTCTGTTCTGTTCTGTTCTGTTCTGTTCTGTTCTGTTCTGTTCTGTTCTGTTCTGTTCTAACCATCAGGAAATTTCTCCTTAGTTCTAAGTTGCTTCTCTCCTTGATTAGTTTCCACCCATTGCTTCTTGTCCTGCCCTCAGATGCTTTGGAGAATAGCTTGAGTCCCTCTTCTTTGTGGCAGTCCCTGAGATATTGGAACACTGCTATCATGTCATCCCAAGTCCTTTTCATTAAACTAGTCATACCCAGTTCCGGCAACCGTTCTTCATATGTTTTAGCCAGTGGTGGGATTCAAGTAATTGAACAACCGGTTCTCTGCCCTAATGATTTCTTCCAACAACCACTTTGCCAAACTGCTCAGAAAGTTAACAACCGGTTCTCCTGAAGTGGTGCGAACTGGCTGAATCCCACCACTGGTTTTAGCCTCCAGTCCAGTGATGGGTTGCTACTGGTTCGCTCTGGTTTGGGCGAACCGGTAGTGGTGGCGGCGGGAGGCTCTGCCCATCTGCCCAGACGTCATCAAAAGCACTCTGCGCATGCACAGAAGTGCCACGCGCTCACAAAGCACCCATGTGCACCCACACACTCCCAATAGCGAACCAATAGCGCCGGGATTTGAAACCCACTACTGCTCCAGTCCCCTAATCATCTTTTTTGCTTTCACGTCTCCCCTAGTCCTTCTTTTCATTAAACTAGACATACCCAGTTCCTGCAACCGTTCTTCATATGTTTTAGCCTCCAGTCCCCTAATCATCTTTGTTGCCCTTCTCTGCACTCTTTCCAGAGTCTCAACATCTTTTTTTACATCATGGCGACCAAAACTGGATACAATATTTCAAGTGTGGCCTTACCAAGGCATTATAAAGTGGTATTAACACTTCACGTGATCTTGATTCTATCCCTCTGTTTATGGCGCCTAGAACTGTGTTGGCTTTTTTGGCAGCTGCTGCCCACTGCTGGCTCATATTTAAGTGACTGTCCACTAGGACTCCCAAAATCCCTCTCAAGTCACCACTATTGACTGAGGTATGACATATACTGTACCTGTGCTTTTTGTTTTTCTTGCCTGAATGTAGAACCTTTCTTTTTTTCCACCATTGAATTTCATTTTGTTAGACTTCTTTTCATCAATGTTAGTTGCACTTGTTTAGGAAGAAACAGCTTGGTTGGTGGTCAGAGGGCTGCTCTTAGATCAGTATGCGTGGCCAAACCACACAACAGGATGGAAGGACTGTCAGAGTGGCAATCAGCCCCGTTACCTTCCTGGGGTAATAGCCTGAGTTAGAGGTGAATTGTGGCATTCTCCTTGTGTATACTTTTAGCAAGAAAATAAACCCGAAGATATGTTTTCTAAGAAAAACTCATTTATTTGTTATAAAGAAAATAGAACATCTCACTAGCCTAATTAGTTACATCTTGGCAACGTTCCTGCCGAACCTCTCCTGGCAGGAGAACAAAGGAAAGTTTTAGAAGAAAGGTGAAGGAATGTAGACATGCGCAGTTAGCTTACTGATAAGAAACTTGGCAAGCTACGGTAAGTCTGAATGTCCAAAAATATGAGCTCATCTGGTAAATACAAAAATGCAGTGACAAGGACAACGATGGAAATTAGGTGTGTTGTGAAGCAGGGAAGATGCATGATTACAGTCTGGAGCCATCCTGGTTATCTTGCATTTTGTCAAAGTCAGAAACCATATTGTCTTTTTTGGGGGGTGGGTGGGTGGGGAAAATGAACTTCTAGCCCCATAATCCTTTGGTTGTCCTTTGCAAGAGCATCCCCTTTCCCTCATCTATTTTTCTGGCTTAACAGAAATCTGAGAAAACCATTGATTCCTTCCTACCCCAAAAAAGGCTTATGTCAGACAACCTGTATTCTTCATTTCTGTGTGTGTGTGTGTGGGAAATAATTTCATTAAACAATGTAATTAATAAACAGAAAGGGATGGCTATTTGTATAATGTAAAGTAGAACTCTTAATTCTTAAGAAAGGGAATAATTTCCCTCTAGAAAATAATCGTTCCACACCAGAAATGCTAAATTTGATTAATCGTGTCTATTAGATATTGATGGAAAAATAATTACATATTAGTCCTGCATTCTGATTACCAATGAAAGGTTCCACTTCTGATATAATTAAGAGCAGCTCCAGAAGAATGGATAGCTAGATGGCTGGGAGAATATACAGTATCTCCTGATGCCAGGGTTGGTAGTCACTTACCTTCACCACGGGTTCGCAAATGTGAGTGCACATGTACAGGACCTTCCGCGCATGCACAGAGCGTCAAAAGGTGGGCGGAGCCTCCCGCCGTCACCGCTAATGGTTTCCCCGAACTGGATAGAACTGGCTGAATACCACCACTGCCTGATGCTAGAACAGGGGTCTGCAACCTTAAATACTCAAAGAGCTAGTTAGACCTGTTTCCCACAGAAAAGAAAACACCGGGAGCCACAAAACCTGGGTGGGCGTGGCCAACTCGATGTCACTCACTTCTACCAGTCACATGACCCCCCCCCAGCCATGCCTACCCAGATGGTCATTAGGGCAGAGAACCAGTTGTTAAAAAACACCACAAAATCCTTTTGACATCTCTCTCTCTCCCCCCTCCCTCTCCCCCCCTTTCTCTGTATCTCTCTGTCTCTGCCCTGGCCACTTCTCCATCCCCCACCATCGCCCTTACCTTCTCAGGCCAGGTGAGGAGTGACTGGGAGGGGACGGCGAGGGTTGGGGCCAGCCAGTGGTGGGATCACCTGACAGGGAACCACAGCAAATGGCCCAAAGAGCCGCATGCGGCTCCAGAGCTGCAGGTTGCTGACTCCTGTGCTAGAAAATGAGATATGAGAGGAAAAGGCTAACATCTGATCCTTTTGAAGTCTAGATCTAGACTACTTTTGTGCTCAAAGTCTGTTATTATTGGAATAACTCTATTGCTCATATCTTCACACCGGCACTCCTTCTGTGGCCCCTGAATGAGTGGGCCCCAAACCTTGAGACTATTACTGCATTTGGTCAGAGCTGAGAGACTCTTGCATTTGTCCCTCCTTACTCATTTTACTTCTTAAATTGCTGTTTTACTTCTTTAAACTCTTTAATTTCACAGCATATGGACAGACTTAACCAGATTTTAAATTGGGAAACTGTAACCATCCCAGACCAAGCCAAATCCCCCAAAAAACTTTAGAGAATTCCTAGAAGCCTGGCACTTTGACAAATTAGCCATCCTTAGATAAATAGACGTAAACAATATCTACATACTATACACAAGAGACAACCAACAAGCCCAAAAGGGAACAAAAACACCAAAACCCTTCCCCACTAGGAATCAACATCCAGATGAGCATGGATTAACTGCAAGATTAAATCAGACCAACAATCAAGAAGTAAATGATACCCCAATCAAGGAACAACTTAACAATAAAGGCCCCAACCAAAGAACTTCCAAGATCACACCCACCAACCCATTAGAACAGGGGTGGGCAACTATGGCTCTTTTATGACTTGTGGACTTCAATTCCCAGAATTCCTGAGCTAACATGGCTGGCTCAGGAATTCTGGGAGTTGAAGTCCACAAGTCATAAAAGGGCCATAGTTGCCCACCCCTGCATTAGAATATAAATTGAGAGTAAATAATATTCTTTATTAGCACTGATGATATTATCTACTTTGGGTAATGATATGTCTTCAAGAAAACAACCAAGCTCAGAGATCTCCAAGGACCCCTCATTTCAACCCCGAGCTACAAATATTCTCCTTTATTGGTACTCTTTAAATACATTTGTAAAATGGGCCTTGACCTGACCCATTTTCATGATTCATCTGCACAAAACTTAGTTGGGCAGAAATTGAGCTCCCCTAAAAGTAAAGGTAAAGGTTCCCCTTGAGCATATGTGCTAGTCGTTCCTGACTCTAGGGGGCGGTGCTCATCTCTGTTTCACAGCCGAAGAGCCAGCGCTGTCCAAAGACGTCTCCGTGGTCATGTGGCCGGCATGACTCAACATCAAAGGCGCACGGAACGCTGTTATCTTCCCACCAAAGGTGGTCCCTGTTTTTCTTCTTGCATTTTTTACGTGCTTTCGAACTGCTAGGTTGGCAGAAGCTGGTACAAGGGATTCGGACCGCTGAACTGCCGGCCTTTCGATTGACAAGCTCAGCATCTGAGCCACTGAGCCACCGCATCCCTTTTTTTTTTTTAAAAAAAATTGATTTATATGCCGCCCTTCTCCGGAGACTCAGGGCGGCTTACAATGCGTTAAGCAATAGCCTTCATTCTTTTGTATATTTTATACAAAGTCAGCTTATTGCCCCAACAAACTGGGTCCTCATTTCACCTACCTTAGAAAGGATGGAAGGCTGAGTCAACCTTGAGCCTTGGAGAGATTCGAACCAGCAGAAATTGCAGGTAGCTGTGTTAATAACAGGGTGCACTAAACCCCTGTACTATCAAGGCTCTTGGGCTCTCCTGGACTACATCAAATGATTTCAGAATGATGATTTCAATTCTAGCACTGATGATTTACCTAGTTTGGGTAACGAAACATCTGCAAGAAAACAAGCAAGCTCAGAGAGCATCAAGGACCCCCTCGTGTCAACCCTGACCTACAATACTCTCCTTGCTTAGTTCTCAATTCTGTCTTGCTATTGTTCATACTCAACTTGTTTGTTCCCATCAAACCAGGGGTGCTATTCAGCAGGTTCTGACAGGTTCTGGAGAACTGGTAATGGAAATTTTGACTAGTTCAGAGAACCAGCAAATACCACCTCTGGCTGGCCCCAGAGTGGGGTGGGAATGGAGATTTTGCAATATCCTTCCTCCAGGAGTGGGGAGGAAATGGGGATTTTGCAGTATCCTTCCCCTGGAGTGGGGTGGGAATGGAGATTTTGCAATATCCTTCCCCCAGGAGTGGAGATTTTGCAGTATCCTTCCCCTGCCACGCCCACCAAGCCATGCCCACCAAGCCACACCACGCCCACAGAACCGGTAGTCAAAAAAATTGAATTCCCCCAACTGCATCAAACCTACAAATAGCTCCAGATAAAACCTCAATAGCACCTCTAACCTAGCCAAGAAAATATACAGCTAGGTATCACCAGCATATTAACGATACCTCATCCCCAAACGATGGATGGTTTCCCCCAATGCTTTCCTGCATATGTTAAACAACATAAGGGAAAGAAACAAACTTTGTGGCACCCAAGGGAACACCTACTCATCCCCAACCAACACCATCTGGACCTATAAGTAAGCTAGTTTATTGTTGTAACCACAGGCCGTAGCAATCTAGCATGGTATAAAATGCCGTAAAACAAAATAACAATAAAATAAAGTAATAAAAAAGAGTGTTGCAAAGAGGTCAAAACATAATAAAGCAGGGCCGTGGTTAAGAACTTTAATATTTCATTCTAAGTTTGCATGGCAATAAAGTAGAAGCAGCAACCTGACTAACAGTTGCAAAGGCATTTGCAAGAAGATAATTCGATCACGCATGGTCCAAGCTCTTGAATTCATCTACCATGAATAGTTTGGTGCTGATTTCATCATAAATGGTACAGTGGAAGACATAATGAACAATGTCCTCCAGATCAGGGGTCTCCAACTTTGGCAATTTTAAGCCTGGAGGACTTCAACTCCCAGAATTCCCCAGCCAGCTTTGCTGGCTGGGGAATTCTGGCAATTGAAGTCCTCCAAGCTTAAAGTTGCCAAGGTTGGATGATGGATGGTCACCATCTGGATGTTGTTTAACAGGACATTTACCAAAGATCTCCCTTCAAGATATGCTGAAGAGATGGTCTACAAGTGAAGAAAGTAGAAACTTTTCCCAGTAGGGCACATGATAGTACCAATCAGATATTGGGAGAGACTTTTAGGCTTGTTCACAATGCAAATATGAACATTTGGATGTCGGCACTGCAGTAGCATCCTTGTTAGCATCCCTTTCAAATATATCTCTAATATTTTCTCTGTAAAAGGTAAAGGTTTCCCTCTCAGTTGTGTCCAACCCTAGGGCTTTGTGCTCATCACCGTTTCTTGGCTGAGGGAGCCACCATTGTCCAAAGATATTTCCATGGTCATATGGCCCAGGGGTCACCAACCTTTCGGACCTCAGGGACCACTAAATTCATAATTTTTAAATCCCGCGGATCACTAATACGATCTGCCTAATGAATGGCTGGGTGGGCGTGGCTAGGTGGTCATGTGACTGGGTGGGTGTGGCCAACTTGATGTCACTCACGTTGAGGAGCGCCTTGCCAGCCTCTACTCACTACTCTTTGCCTGCCTGCCCAGGCTCCTTAGGGCCCCAACAGGAAGCAGTTGCTGGAGCTAAACAGCCATAATGAGAAAGAGCTTGCAAAGGTTCAAATTGGATCTGACTAAGAAGGAGGCTCAGCAGAAGCACCTCACTGAGGACTACAAGCATAGGCTTTCCAAGCAGAGGGAAGACCTGCAGGAGTGCAAGGCCAGGTACCGGTGCCTGGAGGCTCAGCAGGCTGCGATGGTCAGCCAGTTCCAGACCATGATGCAGTCCTACTGGAACAAGGCCCTTCGGCTCTTCGCCAACAGTGGTGCTTCCTTCCAGCCTTCACCCAAAGCAGGGGTGAAATGCTCCTGATTCGGACCAGATCGCCCGATCCAGTAGCGATGGAGGCGGGTGGTTCGGAGAACCGGTAGCAAAAATCCCTGCCCCCCCCCATGCCCAGCTGAGCCGCACAATCATCAGAGGCTTTTTCTTTTAATTTTTAAAAGCATTTTTTCTACAACCTCTTTGGCCGAAAAAATGCTTTTAAAAGTAAAAAAAAAAGCCTCTGATGATCGTGCGGCTCAGCTGGGATCGTCAAAGGGATCATCAGCTGATGATCCCAGCTGAGTTGCCTGATCGGCAGAGGCTTTTTTTCTTTTAAAAGCCTCTGACGATCCAAGCTGAGTTGCCTGATCAGCAGAGGCTTTTAAAAGAAAAAAAGCCTCTGCCGATCAGGCAACTCAGCTGGGATCATCAGAGCCTTTTGAAAGCAATTTTTTTTTTTACAAAAAATGATTTTAAAAAGTGGTTTTAAAAGAAAAAAAAAATTGGCCATGCCCACCCAGTCACATTACCCCCCCACCAAGCCACGCCCACAGAACCGGTAGTAACAAATTTTAGATTTCACCACTGACCCAAAGCCCCACACTAGGAGGCTGAAGCAGACCCCAAGTCGGAATTTCTGCCCCCCTTCAACCCGCACAAAAAGACCCAGAAGGGGGAAACTCTCAGCAGCAACACAAACGTTCATTGCACGTATCCATCCCAGGGGCCGTAGTTTGAGGACCCCTGATTTAGTGCAATATAAAAAAAATGCAAATAATTTTTCTGCAGAGCACCAGTGGTCCATGGACCATCAGTTGGTGACTGCTGATATGGCCAACATGATCAATCATGAACAATCAGGAGGCTGTGAGTTCGATCCTAGGTAGTAGCAGATATTTCTCTCTCTGGGCACAATCTGCAGCGAACTCTGCATTGGTGACAGGAAGGGCATCTGGCCACTGAATACTGAACTCCATTCAGTTGCCCCGACTCCACCCTGATGGAAGGGATTACGGGGTCATTAAAGAAGAAATATGGCCAACATGACTATACGCCGAGGTGCACGGAGTTTTTTCTTTTTATCTACTTGCATGTGCATGCTTTCGAACTGCTAGGTGGGCAGGATCTGGGGCAAGTAACTAGAGCTCACCCCATTGTGCGGAGTTCAGGTCTCGGGTCTCTTCAGCTGACAAACTCAGTGTCTTTAACCGCCGAATCACTGCGCCCCCTATATTTTCTCCGGACCAAGATTTCAATTCCTCACAAAAGGATAAGAGACATATTTGCAGGATAGGTGCAATGAAGGAAAGGAAGTATAACAAAGTAGAATTCTTGAAGGCATTAGAATTTTTTATAGTGCCCCAACGATGCAAGATATCATGTAGTAGTCATAGAGGATAACCCTACCTCCATCTTTAGATAACTACCTGATCAATGGTGAAATCCTCTGAAGTCTGCTACGGTTCTGTGAATCTGCTACCGAGCGTGCGCTTGCGCATGCATGCACACCTGAGGCGCACCTGTGCAGCTTAGAAAGGAACATTTTGAAGCCTTCCAAGCAGGGGTGAAATCCAAATTTTTCCTGGGTTCTGTGGCTTGGTGGGCATGGCAGGGGAATGGAGATATTGCAAAATCTCCATTCCTACCCCATTCCAGGGGAAGGATACTGCAAAATCTCTATTCCCTCCCCTCCTGGGGGAAGGATATTGCAAAATCTCCATTCCCATCCCACTCTGGGGTCAGCCAGAGGTGGAATTTGTCAGTTCTCTGAACTACTCAAAATTTCCACTACCGGTTCTCCAGAACCTGTCAGAACCTGCTGGATTTCACCCCTGCTTCCAAGTCCACAAAGGTAAATAGAACAGTGAGCGGGAGGGGGCGGAATCTGCTGTGCCATGTGATTTAGATTAGTTAGAAAGCAGGAAATCCAATGATTCTAGCTAGTATAAATCGCGCGTCACAGCTGATTGTCGCCCAGCTGATCGTCGAAAATACCTATTTGCCCGAACCGGTAGCATTTTTTACTACCGGTTCGGGAGAACCGGTCTGAACCAGTAGCATTTCACCCCTGTACCTGATATGACACTTAGGGAAGAAAGGAACCTTCTGCAGAACGGTGTCTCCTAAACCTCAATCATTGAAGGCAGTCCAAGATGGACATGATGGAACCATGGAGAGATCCAAAACGATCTAGAAGGGACATGTTCCCCCACTGAGGTCCTAGCAGTGACCAATGTCATTTTTGTCCCACCTCCAGTCTTGAATTATGACCGAAAAGGCCTATGAAAAATGAGCAGGCCTGTGAGATGTAAAAAAAAAAAAAAAAAGTATATGAAATGTCAAAACCATGAGCCAAGACAAACTTGTTAGAGCTGAAATGTCAAGACCAAATTTGACATTCTGGAAATTACTACGTTGGAATGGATCGGAATGGGTCACTTCATATCAGAGAAGCATCGGCACTCCTGCTACGGACAAGGAAATTGCAGAAGAAATGTGATAGCCATCATTATTAACAAAAGGGTATGAAAGTCAGTACTCGGATAGAATTTATCTAAATCTGCATCCAAGGCAAGCCAATCAACACCGCAATCGTTCAAATCTCTTCTCCAAGCCCAAATGCAGAGGAAGTAGGAGTTGAACACATGAACAATGCCATGCAGCCTCTCTCACAGAGGACATCACACTCATTACAGGAGATTAAAATCTAAAGTTTGAAGTAAAATGGCATTTGGAATAGTGGGAGAACGGCCTTGGTGAAGCAGGAAACAGATTAATAGGGGTCTGCCAAGAAAAGTATATGTTTATAGCAAACACTTTATTTCGACAACCTAAAAGATGCTGGATACATTGGGCATCACCAGTTCGACCATGCCAAAATCAAACTGTTTATACAGTCTACAAAGGTAGATGGAGAATTTCTATTTATTCAGTGAAAACAAAGAATAGACTACTGTAGAGTAGAGTAGAGTTGAATGGAATGGAACGGAACGGAACGGAACGGAACGGAAAAGAATAGAATGGAACGGAATGGAACGGAATGGAATGGAATGGAATGGAATGGAATAGTAGAATGCAGAAAAAATGTAGAATGGAATGGAATGGAATGGAATGGAATGGAATGGAATGGAAGGGAACGGAATGGAACGAAATGGAACAGAACAGCAGAATGCAGAAAAAATGTAGAATAGAATGGAATGGAATGGAATGGAATGGAATGGAACGGAACGGAACGGAACGGAACGGAATGGAACGGAATGGAACGGAATGGAACGGAATGGAACAGAACAGCAGAATGCAGAAAAAATGTAGAATAGAATAGAATGGAATGGAATGGAATGGAACGGAATGGAACAGAACGGAGCGGAACGGAACAGAACGGAACGGAACAGTAGAATGCAGAAAAAATGTAGAATAGAATGGAATGGAATGGAATGGAACAGAATATTCTTTATTGTCCAAGTGTGATTGGACACACAAGGAATTTGTCTCGGGTGCAGAAGCTCTCAGTGTACATACAAACAACAAAGTAATACAGTCCATTTAGTGACCGTTCAAAGTTACAACGGCACTGAAAAACGTGAGTTATGACCGTTTTTCATAGTTACGACCTTTGCAGCCTCCTCATGATCATGTGATCAAAATCCAGACACTTGGCAGCTGACTCATCTTCATGACTTTTGCTGTGCCCCAGGGTCATGTGATCCCCTTTTACGATCTTTTGACAAGCAGAGTCAGCGGGGAAGCCAGATTCACTTAACAACCAGCTTACTAACTTATCAACTGCAGTGATTCACTTAACAACTGTGGCAAGAAAAGTCATAAAATGGGGCAAAACTCACTTAACAAATGTCTCACTTAACAACAGAAATTGGGGGCTCCATTGTGGTTGTAAGCCAAGGACTACCTGTATAAACATAACACCCCAATAGGAGTAGGTAGTAGAAAAGATGAGAAGGATAATAGTATAATAGAACATAGAATTCTTGATGGCGCAGCAGACTAAAGTGCTGTTAATTAGCACCAGCGGCCTGCAATTACTGCAAGTTCGAATCTCACCAGGCTCAAGGTTGACTCAGCCTTCCATCCTTTCGAGGTAGGTAAAATGAGGACCCGGATTGTGGGGGCAATAAACTGACTTTGTATAAAAAAGAACACTGCTTGGGGGGGAGGAGGGCGAAAGCCCTGCTAAGCAGGTATATACAAAAGTATGAAGGCTATTGCTTAACGCATTGTAAGCCGCCCTGAGTCTCCGGAGAAGGACGGCATATAAATCGAACCAATAAATAAATAAATAAATAAATTTAGAATAACAGAGCTGGAAGGGACCTTGGAGGTCTTCTAGTCCAACCCCCTGCTTAGGCAGGAAACCCTACACCACTTCAGACAAATGGTTATCCAACCTCTTCTTAAAAACTTCAAGTGTTGGAGCATTCACAACTTCTTGAGGCAAGTTGTTCCACTGATTAATTGTTCTAACTGTCAGGAAACTTCTCCTTAGTTCTAAGTTGCTTCTCTCCTTGATAATACAGCCCTACTAAATCAACAAGAAAACAAACAAAAACATTGGTGCTGAGTTTCCACTCAAGAATTCTTTGCAAAATTACAACTTACCCTAAAAGAGAAGAAATACAATTTATTTATTATTTTATTGATGAATTACATTTATGTACCCTGTTTTCACCAAAATAAGACATCCCCTGATAATTATCCCAATCGGGCTTTCGAGCGCATGGCAATAAGGCCAAGCGCTTATTTCAGGGTTCAAAAAAATATAAGACAGGGTCTTATTTTTGGGAAAACACGGTAGCTGTCCATCTCTGGACAATAAATAAATAAAATAAAATAAATAAATAAATAAAACCCCCAATACACAAAAACAATCATTACAAAAATAGAAAAAGTCCTTATTTAAAAAAATAACCAGGCCAAGAAGATATGATCTCAGCAGTGTTCCATTTGATTTTCTGGTTAAGATAAAGAATGCATTTATTGGCTTAATGAACTGAAATTAGTGATATAATTACAGATAAAGCAAACAAACACATTCCCTAATGCTAAAAGCGAGACGAGGTGAAGTGAATAGCTGAAGAAAAGCAGAAAGCAAGAATAAAAGGCAGAAATATTTGCACGATGAAATGCTGTGTTCCAGAGAAGAACATGAGGAGACAAGTAGTTACATCTAAATAAGCAATGGACATAAATTAAACATTACAGTCCATTGGGGAGAACATGAGAGTTAAGAAAAGTACAGAAATCAGGACAACATAGAGATAAACACAACAAAAGACAAAGAAGACATAAAATTACTGGAGAATTAAATTGTAAAGAATAGATGGTGTAAAGAGGCTATACGACTGTACCAAAATCTTCCAAAATTGATGATACCGATAAAGGGGTGAGCGCTGAACTAGAGAGAGACATTTTCAGAAAGTGAAGTTAAATGAGCCCTAGAAAATATTGCTAACAACAAAGCTACTGGAGTCGATGAATTACTGGCCAAACTTTTTTAGAACTAGTACAAGATATTGGTGATGAATGGCTATTTGTGGTTTGTAAACAGGTGTGGAAAGCACAATAGTGGCCAAGAACGGGAAAATATCTTATTGAACTGTTGAATTTAGAAGAGGAAAACAACAACAAAAAAGGTTTTTGGCCTCCGCACGCCCAATTTTTGACCCTTTTTGGGGGGCTTTTTTGGCCCTTTTTTCAACCCGTTTTCAAGGCTTTTTTCAGCTCGTTTTCAAGGCTTTTTCAGCCCATTTTGAGGCTTTTTTCAGCCCTTGTTGAGGCTTTTTTTTGGCCCATTTTTTAGGCTTTTTTCAGACCATTTTTGTGGCTTTTTCGAAAAAAGGTCTGAAAAGGCCAAAAAAGGGGGCCAAAAAACGGGGCATGTGGAGGCAAAAAATCGGTTGGCAGGTGGGTGGGGCTTCAGCAATATTCAGTCTATAAGACGCACAGACATTTTCACCCCCTTTTGGGAGAAAAACAAGTGTGTCTTATAGTCCGAAAAATACAGTATGTTTTACTGACAAAGAAATAAAGGGAGATTAGTATAGATCTATTTCGAGCTATTTAGCTCTCATCAGTTAGCCATACCCTTCTGGGATTCGAACTCGGGCTGCTTACATATTAGGTAGTTGTATTAACCGCTAAGCCAGAGGTGTCAAATTGAAGGCCCGGGGGCCGAATCTGGCCTGTGGGGTGTTTAGACCTGGTCCGTGGGGCCTCCCTGGAAAGAGCAAAGGACCGGCCCGCGGTGCCTCTGCCAGTGAAAACAGAGCTCGTGAGGGGCGCGGACAGCCCTCCCGAGCTCCGTTTTCACTGGCAGAGGGTTGCAAGAAGCCATCGCAGGTGAAAACGGAGCTCAGGAGCCCCTTTTCGCTGGCAGAGCTCTCGAGTCACTGACATTAGTGACATTAAGCTGGCCACGCCCCCTGGCCCCCCTGGCCGCTCCAAGATCAAACACAATCCTGATGCGGCCTCAATGAAATTGAGTTTGACACCCCTGCTCTAAAGCATGGGCTCTCCTCACTTTATTGGCTATATCAGGGTATATAAGTGTTTTTTCCAGTGAGACCGGTCTATCAGGGCAACCTGGTCTACCCAATTATGGGACGGAGCATACTGCTTCTGCTTCGATTCTGTAAGCAGCCCGAGTTTGAATCCCAGAAGGATATGGCTAACTGATGAGAGCTAAATAGCTCGAAATAGATCTATGCTAGTCTCCCTTTATTTCTTTGTCAGTAAAACATAAATTCAACACAAAAATAGTTTGTCATGAAAGCAACTGCCCACGAAGGCTTCTGGATTGGGGCTGAAAGGCGAAAGCAGAAGCAGTATGCTCCATCCCATAATTGGGTAGACCAGGTTGCCCTGATAGACTGGTCTCACCGGAAAAAAAACACTTCATATTATTGAACTATTTATTTGATTGATCGATTTATTGAGCGGTGTGGTGGCCTAGAGGGGAAGATGCTCGCTTCTCACTCGGAAGGTTGAGAGTTCAATCCTAGGCAGTGACTGATGTTTCTCTATCAGGGCGTAAAGAGAAAATATCTGCTGTGAACTCCACATAGGCATCAGGAAGGGCATCTGGCCAGTAAATGCTCAACTCCATTCAGTTGTCCTGACTCCACCCTGAAAACAAGGGATTACAGTGTCCTAAAAAGAAAAAAAAATGATTGACTGATAGATGGAAGGCATACTTGAAGCCCTACCCATTGTCTACATGTTTTGGTGTTGCATTCAAATACAAAGAAGCAGGGTTTTGAACATACTCTGCTGGGACCTTTTTAACCCTCTGCAGATGCTGCTGCTTCCACTGGAAGTTAGATGAGATCGCTAGGGCTCGCTGCCTTAGAAGAGTGAGGAAAATTCTCAGGGACGACTCTCATCCTGGTCACCACTTCTTTACCCTCCTACCATCGGGAAGGAGCTATAGAAGCATAGCCAGCCGCACAAACAGGCTGAAGAACAGTTTTTATCCGTGGGCTGTCAGACTCCTGAATGCAAAATAACATTATAACAATGTAGTACAATGGACTTGTAGGGCCGCCACAACATGTAACATGTTCACACTGGTGCAATAGGACTGGGGTTCTTAATATGATTTATTGGGTTAGGAATTTTCTGTCTTCACTGTGAGTTGTATTGTGTTGGGGGGGGTGCACTGAGGGAGCTCAACCAATCTCATTGTACATATGTTGTGCGCTGACAAGAAAGATTTGAAATTTGGTGAACCCAAAAAATGTCCATCAATCTGTCCCTGTTCTGCAATAGTTTGGAAATGTCCCTTTTCATTTTTACAGCCAGAGAATTCCTTCATACCACCTGTAACGTTAGTTTGTTCTGTCTTATTTTTTAATCTTTGGATTCTATTTTTAGAATTGCTTTGTTTACAGTGGACATTTTAACTGACATTGTTAATTTCTGGAGGGATTCTGCATTTGGCAGTGTCCTTAGTCAATAAATAATTGAATAAATTAGTGAGCAGCAGGAAGTTGCTGGGCACAGGAAACTCTGAAAGCATTGATTCTGAACCCTTTTCAAAGCATACATCATTGTACATTCATTAAATTATTGATTCTAGTGTCATATATCATGAAATATTTAGTACACGGAGAGATAATTTGAATTTACAAATCTACGATTTCTTTATTTATTTGACGATGATTTTTTAATATCTCCATCTATCCATGATTAAAGTATACATTCAATATTTAATAAATATATCATAACATGAGATATGAATGCACAAATGGCAAGGAGTAAAAAGAAACGGCAGAGTGAAGTTAAAGGCAGGTGAAATTTGGAAGAAAAAATTGCATTTTTCTTCTTGTAAGTAAATAACATGATTGTGAAAGCTGCATGGCTTAGAGTTTTCATGGCAAACAGAGCAGGCGTATTTATTTTATCTTATTAAATGGCAATCGATGTTGCAGAATAATGCGAAGGAATCCTGTGGGCAGCAAAGTTTAATAGACGACTAACTAAGGCAAAAAGCGAGAGAAAAACAAATAAGCTAGTTACTGTGAAACAGGGACAGCTGGATCATTGCATGCAGTATGTAAAGAATCAAGATTTTTTACATATATATATATATATATATATATATATATATATATATATATATATGTATGTGTATATATATATATATATATATATGTATGTATATATATATATGTGTGTGTGTGTGTATGTGTGTGTGTGTGTGTGTGTGTGTGTGTGTGTTTTTTTCTTCTAGCCAGGTTTTCCCTACGTAACCAAGGTTTTTTTGTAGCTCCAGCTCAGTAGAATCACATCTACTCGGTTCTGGGCTTTTTTCCTTTCTAACAGCTAGCAAGCTCTAACCCTACGAAGAAATAAGAAAACATATATATATATAAATATATATATACATTTTTTAAAATCTGAGCACCAGCCATGTGCTGAGTGAACAGATTGCAGTGCCAAATTATTGCAATATTGTTTGTGCAAATGTCTCTTTTAAGCATTCCAGTTTTGAGCAGGTAAATATCAAGTGTTTGGAGTACTAATGTGTTTAACTTCCAAATCTATCTATCTATCTATCTATCTATCTTTCTTTCTTTCTTTCTTTCTTTCTTTCTTTCTTTCTTTCTTTCTTTCTTTCTTTCTTTCTTTCCTTCCTTCCTTCCTTCCTTCCTTCCTTCCTTCCTTCCTCCCTCCTCTTTCTTTCTTTCTTTCTTTCTTTCTTTCTTTCTTTCTTTCTTTCTTTCTTTCCTTCCTTCTTTCTTTCCTTCCTTCCTTTTTCTTTCTTTCTTTCTTTCTTTCTTTCTTTCTTTCTTTCTTTCTTTCTTTCTTTCTTTCTTTCTTTCTTTCTTTCCTTCCTTCCTTCCTTCCTTCTTTCCTTCCTCTTTCCTTCCTTCCTTCCTTCCTTCCTTCCTTCCTTCCTTCCTTCCTTCCTTCCTTCCTTCCTTGCCTTCCTTCCTTCCTTCCTTTCTCTCTCCTCCTTCCTTGCCTTCCTCCCTCCCTCCCCCGCTCCCTTCCTTCCTGGAATGCCAGGCCATCAGGTATGTGCCATCACATACCTTAAAAATCACAAGTTAAATTGTGCTTCAACAATGTGATGCAGCAGCAGAATGTCTCTGGAGATTCTCAGTCATCCAGGTCATGGTTGTCCCAAAGGTGCTTTTTCAAGAGACAACTGAATTTCCTGGGTTATTTTTTGAAGGATCTTTCTTGGATGAGAAGCAAAACCTCTTCAAAGAAAAACAAGAAAGTCCAGTTGCCTCCTGAAAAAGCACCTTTGGCACTTGCCTTCAGAAGCTGTGGGTGCTCCATCACTGGAGGTTTTTAAGAAGAGACTGGACAGCCACTCATCTCAAATTGTGCAGAGGGTTAGAGTAGGAGACCTCCAAGTTCTATGCTGATTGATTGAAATATCATGCATCTGGGATCTTGCTGTTCAGGATGGCAAGGATGATCTCTGGGCAGGGGTGGGATTCAGCCAGTTTGGACCGGTACCAGGCAAACTGGTAGTCCTGACGATCAGCTGGCCCCTCCCACCCACCCCCGCCCTATCTTGTCCTTTATTTCCTTGTTTCTAGATTATCTAAATTGCATGTTACAGCTGATTTCCGTGCCTCAGCTGTTCTACTTACCGGGGCTGATTTAGAAGGTAAACAGCTGAGCTTTAAAAGCCTCCAATTTTAGCGCTGCACGTAAGCGCTCTAGGCGCATGCGCGCTTAACGAACTGGTTGTTAAACCGGTTGTAGCCCACCACTGTGTCTGGGTTGCTGTCACATCTTTTGGGGAGATAATTAATACAACAATCGGGCTAATTAGGTCCCTTCAGAATGAATTTTGATCTATGTGATCACTTCACATGTTGTTGTTGTTTTTTGCCAGATCTAGAACCAGGTCTATCTCTTGACAGCTCAGCTGAGGTAAATCCAAAAATTCGTACCAAAACTGGTCTTTTCATGCAGAGAGGTGTCCAGGTTTATTAGTCCTTGATGTCAATCCCTGGAAATATAAATACACTCTGGAACACGGTCAACCCTCCCTTGAGGTTTCCTGTTGCGAAGGAAGATCATCTCAAACGATCTGAGCACCAGAGCTCACTGTAACAGCATTGCCAAAAAGGCATTAAGAGTTGTTAACCTAATCTTGTGTAGCTTCTTCTCCAGTAATATTGTACTGCAAACTAGGGCATACAAAACCTTTGCTAGACCAATTCTTGAATACAGCTCATCTGTCTGGAACCCGCACTGTATATCGGACATTAATACAATCGAACGAGTCCAGAGATATTTCACGAGAAGAGTCCTCCACTCCTCTGCTCGCAACAGGATACCTTAGGCCATGAGACTTGAAATTTTGGGCTTAGACAACTTAGAACTTCGCCGTCTTCAGGCAAACCTAAGCGTAGTACATAAAATCATCTGCTACAATGTCCTACCTGTCAATGACTACTTCAGCTTCAACCGCAACAATACATGAGCACACAATAGATACAAACTTAAGGTAAGCCGCTCCAAACTTGATTGCAGAAAATACGACTTCAGCAACAGAGTGGTCAATGCTTGGAATGCACTACCTGACTCTGTGATTTCTTCCCCAAACCCTCAAAACTTTAACCTTAGACTGTCTACTGTTGACTTCACCCCATTCCTAAGAGGTCTGTAAGGGGCGTGCATAAGTGCCTACCGTCCCTGTCCTAATGTCCCTTTTTATTCGTACCCATTTCATGTATTCATAATCATGTTTATACTTATATCTATTATTTAATACATGCTTGACGAAAATAAATAAATAAATAAAATAAAATAAAGATCGTAAGTGAGTAGCAGACAAACTGTTCTTCTAAAGGAACTTTGCCAATCATTTCTGATCTTCTTAAGGAATCCCTGCTAAGCTTCCAAAGATTTTTCGGGAGCACAGCTTGAAAATGAACGCTGTGTCACATATTCTGGGGTTCCAGCTGAGTTGGGCTTACACCCTCTCCCACACATAATCCCAGTGGACAGATTGCACGAAGAAAAATGTTGGGTCTTGTTTGAGAGAATGCACTCAAAGGAATCGCTTGCCTGACATACAAGGCTGAACACTCGACGTGGAAAGTTAGACAGTGATACGGAGGCTGGTGGGAGTGGAGAAATTGCAAAAAACCTGTTAGCGTTATTATTCATATTAATAAGGCAGCATTTTTAGTTGGGGGTGTGAGTGTGTGTGTGTGTCTATATGTATATTGGGGAAATAGACTTTTTAAGAAACAAAACTACAACATTTCCCAAGCATTTCATGAGCAACATCTAATAATGTCATTATTATAGTATCGTTAATATTCATACCAGTAATAAAATATAATTAATCTCCCAGGGAGATGGGTGGTTAAAAAATATGACAAATGATAGATAGATAGATAGATAGATAGATACACAGAAGATGATACAGAGATACAGATACTGTAGATAGATAGACAGATAGATGATTGATTGATTGATAGATAGATGATAGAAAGATAAATAGATACACAGAAGATGATACAGAGATACAGATAGATACTGTTGATAGATAGATAGATAGATAGACAGATAGATGATTGATTGATAGATGATAGAAAGATAAATAGATACACAGAAGATGATACAGAGATACAGATAGATACTGTAGATAGATAGATAGATGATAGATAGATAGATAGATAGATAGATAGATAGATAGATAGATAGATAGATAGATAGATAGATAGATAGATACCATATTTTTCGGAGTATAAGATGCACCTTTTTGCCCCCTAAAAGGGGGTGAAAATTTAGATGCGTCTTATACACCGAATGTAGCCCCGCCCACCCACTGGCCCCCACCCTTTGGCCTCTGCCTCCCAGCAATTTACCTCCTTGCAGCAAGCAGCAAGAAGAAAAAGCCTATTTCAGCTTCAGCACAGCCTAATTAGCACAAGTTGATTGTCTGTTGGATCGACCTCTCGACTCTCAGCTGTTTTCCGTGGGCTTCTGCTTCTTGCTGCAAGGAGTTAAATTGCTGGGAGGCAGAGGCAGATTTCTTTTTCTTGTTTTCCTCACCAAAAAAGGTAGGTGCGTTTTATAGTCCAGAGCGTCTTTTAGTAAATAGATAGACAGATAGATGGATAGACAGACAGACAGACAGACAGACAGACAGAGACAGACAGGCAGACAGGCAGACAGACAGACAGACAGACAGAAAATACAGAGATACAGAAAGATACTGTAGATAGATAGATAGATAGATAGATAGATAGATAGATAGATAGATGATAGATAGATAGATAGATAGATAGATAGATAGATAGATAGATAGATATAATATTGTGGCCTCTCATTTCAAAAAACTGGATGGCTTACAATTATACAGTTGAAACCATTAAAAATATGACAGTTACACATAACAGCCCGGAATGAAAAACAACCACAATAATAAAGAACACAACAGGAGCTTCACAAGCACACTTTTTTTAAAAAAAAAGTGTATGGCACATGTTGGCCAGGGATCACCGAGGTGGCTGGCTGACTCTCTGAAAGGAATTTTTCAGGCGGTGTTATCTTTACCCGCCGGATGCCTGAATGCCGGTAGGCAATTGGGGGAGGCTCCTTTCTTGTCCCTACGCGGTTTATTCACTCACGGGAATCAAGCCACCAAGCTGCCCACCTCAGCGGTGCGCAGGCCCAGCATCTTACTACGTGAGCCACCGCTGCCCCAAACACACTAAACCCAGGGAAACCACAGACAAGCTTCTAATGCATCTTCCTCTGATTTAAAGTAACTTTTAAAATGTGCACACTATCCTACTTTTGTTCTTTGTTTATGCTCATCTCTTTGATAAGGTAAAGGTAAATGTTCCCCTTGCATATATCTGCTAGTCATTCCCGACTCTAGGGGGTGATGTTCATCTCTGTTTCAAAGCCGAAGAGCCAGCGCTGTCCAAAGATGTCTCCGTGGTCATGTGGCCGGCATGACTAAAAGCCAAAGGCTCATGGAACACTGTTACCTTCCCACCAAAGGTGGTCCCTATTTTTCCACTTGCATTTTTTACATGCTTTCGAACTGCTAGGTTGGCAGAAGCTGGGACAAGGAACGGGAGCTCACCCTGTTACGCGGCACTAGGGATTCGAACTGCTGAACTGCTGATCTTCCGATTGACAAGCTCAGCATCTTAGCCACTGAGCCACCACATCCCTATCTCTTTGATACAGCCTTTTAAATTTAATATTAGAATGTACCCCACTGCAAAGTTTGGTGTTAATAACACTTATAATTAAAACACCACACATTGTTTGCCTTCAACATCCTCATGACCATCAAAACTCAAAGGTGTTGATTTTATTAGAAAAGAGCTTTGCTTAAATTGTCATTTAATTATGATTTAACATGTTTTTTTTTAAAAAAATGAAAAATCTACTTCAAAGAAATTGGGAAACTGAGAACTAGGGTACCCTATATTAATATATATATGCCATCAGGTTTTAATGAATGTTAGAAATGTTTCTTATGATCTAAAAGTGAATTTAGTTCAGCAAGAAATTATTCCCAGGTATCTCAAAAACAAATTGCAATAGTGTCAAAGATTATTCAAATTATATATATATATTTTAAAAATTGTGATAATGGTGGAAATTTCTACACAGATAGTCCTTGGCTTACGAGCGCAACTGAGCCCAAAATTTCTGTTGTTAAGAGAGACATTTGTAAAGTGAGTTTTGTGCCATTTTATGACCTTCCTAGCCACAGTTGTTAAGTGAATCACTGCAGTTGATGAGTCAGTAAACTGGTTGTTAAGTGAATCTGGCTTCCCCATTGTCTTTGCTTGTCATAAGGTCATCAAAAGAGATCACGTGATCCTGGGACATCGTAATTGTTATAAATATGAATTAGTTGCCAAGTGTCTGAATTTTGATCACATGGTCATAGCAATAGCAATAGCATTTAGACTTATATACTACTTTGCAGTGCTTTTACAGCCCTCTCTAAGCGGTTTGACAGAGTCAGCCTATTGCCCCCAACAATTTGGGTCCTCATTTTACCCACCTTGGAAGGATGGAAGGCTGAGTCAACCTTGATCTTGGTGAGATTCAATCTGCCAAATTGTAGGCAGTCGGCAGTCAGCAGAAGTAGCCTGCAGTACTCCATTCTAACCAGTGTGCCACTATGGCGCATAGGGATGCTGCAAAGGTTGTATGTGAATAATGTTCATAAGTTAATTTTTTCAGTGCCATTGTAACTGGTCACTAAACAAACTGTTGTAAGTCAAGGACTGCCTGTACAATCAACATAATTATGCATTACAGAGCAAAATTATTTCTATGATATCACCTTTAATGTTTCTGAAATAAAATTAGGGGGAATCTCTGCATCTCCAAATATGGAAAATAGACACATTTCTGCAGCCAGTTTCCTTTAAAAAAACTCCAAAACCCTCACACTTTTAATTCGCTTGGTTTCTCTTCCTTACTCCTTTTTTTTTTTTCTTTTCCATTTTTCATCATGCTGTTTACCCCATAAGAGGATAGCATAAGCCATGTGGGCAATGGTGGGATTCAGGCAGTTCGCACCACTTCTGGAGAACCGGTTGTTAACTTTCTGAGCAGTTTGGCAAACTGGTAGTTGGGAGAAATCATTAGGACAGAGAACCGGTTGTTAAATTACTTGAATCCCAGCACTGCATGTGGGGCTCTGTATACAGTAACTTGAAAGAGCTAAAAGTTGGCAAAAGCCCTTCTAGTTTTCATTGGCATCGCTATTATTACTCACACAACGTTTGTCGTGTGCTTAGGTTTGCATGGGTGCCAATCTTTATAGGAGAGAAGTGATTGAAAAATAGTTCCATCAAAAAGCGAGAGGTTTTAAATCAGCACTATCTTTTCAACCTCATTTATTGAATTAATGGCTGTAAATCCCCATCAGCTAGGTTTTCTCAGCCATAAAAGTTTAATATTCTGAACATTCCAGAGACTTTTGGCAACTAAAGATTGTACAGCTCACGAATTTGAGAACGTGACCTTAGGGATTGATCAAACATGGGGGTTTGAATCAGCCCCAAAGAGGTCTGCTGATAGTTTTCTAGATCTCTCTGAAGAAAGGTTGGTCTTGAAGAGGTCATTGTTTGAATCAGAGGTGGTATTCAGCCGGTTCGGATCGGTTGAGGCGAACCGGTGGAGGCGACCTGTGGGTAGCCTGGGCCCACTGCACTCACCTGCCTGGGCGCAATCCTGTCCTATATCGCTGTGTTTTTGATGCCATATGCATGTGCGGACGGCACGTGTGAGCAAATGGCCGTGTTGTTTGATGTTGCACACATGTGTGGATGGCATGCGAGAGCGAATTGCCGTGTTATGTGACGCCACAGGCATGTTGGATAGCTCTCGCTCGCTCACAATGCCAATGCTGGGTGAACTGGTTGCTACAGTATGTGAATCCCATCTCTGGTTTGAATGCTATTTTATGTTTAAAAAACAGGAAAGAAACAATACATTCATTTTCATAAGGAAAAATTGTTGCTTTAGGGGGAAAGTTAACATGGTCCTTTTTCTCTCTCTCTCCTGATGAATTTGCAGCATGCAAGGAGTTTTTCTAGGTGGGAAGAACTTCTCAGCATTATAAAGTGATATAGCCCCAAAATAGAAGCTATACTGTGATGTAGCATACACTTCAGTCCTTAGTGCAAACTAAGTGATATGTAGATACGTCAAATTATATTAGTTCTGTTACAATTATATTTCCAGCATTTGGCTAAAAACTAGGAGACTGAATTCTAGTCCTGCGTTAGGCAAGAAAGCTAGATGGGTGACTTCCGGCCAGTCCCTCTCTCTCAGATCAGCCCACTTCATGGGGTTGTTGTGAGAAAAATAGAATTAGAATAACAGAGTTGGAAGGGACCTTAGAGGTCTTCTAGTCCAACTCCCTGCTCAGGAAGGAAATCCTGTACCATTTCAGACAAATGGTTGTCCAATCTCTCTTAAAATAGGAAGAGGGACAGGTGTCGGGTATGATAGCTGCCTTGAGTTATTTATAAAGAAAATAAACAAATAAAAATATAATTAAATCAAAATACTCGGAGATACCGAAGTGAAAAGCAGCATTAGATCCTTTGATCCGGAACTGAAGAGAAAGTGACTATTTATCTCTTTGCCATACAGGCAGTTCCTGGGTTACAAAAAAGATCCATTGCTAAATCTAGCTTTAAATTGAATTTGTAGATAAATTGGAACAGGTATATAAGTTCTTATTTAGCATCAGTTGAAGTGGGCCTGATGCGTCATGCACAGGCCACGCCCACTCCAGCTCTGCAAAGGGAAAAAAATGTTGTGATACATCAGGTGACAGCAACGTGACACCGTGAGTTTGGCATCCGTGAGGTAAATAAGTCTTTCACTTATTATGCAGTATATATTTTACCTTCTAGTAGGTATCTAGTAGGTATCTAGTAGGTATAGTAGGTAATAGGAGGACATGGTAGCTCAGTGGTTAAGATGCTGAGCTTGTCGATCAAAAGGTCAGCAGTTCAGTGGTTTGAATCCCTAGTACCGCGTAATGGGGTGAGCTCCTGTTACTTGTCCCAGCTTCTGCCAACTAGCAGTTTGAAAGCACGTAAAAAATGCAGGTAGAAAAATAGGGATCACTTTGGTGGGAAGATAACAGCGTTCCATGAGCCTTTGGCATTTAGTCATGCCGGCCACATGACCATGGAGATGTCTTCAGACAGTGCTGGCTCTTCAGCTTTGAAACAGAGATGAGCACTGCCCCTTAGAGTCGGGAACGACTAGCACATATGTGCGAGGGGAACCTTTACCTTTACCTTAGGTATGAAAAGAGGTTTGTACAGAGATTCTCTTATCCTAAACAGCCTCAGTTGAATTCCTTGGTAACTGTATGATAATCTCTGGCGAACTTCTCCACTTTAGGATCTTGCTTCTCTAACTTTGCCATCCCTGTTTGAATAACATAAAGAGCTTTGGGTAACTGTAAAAAAAAAAAAAAAGTTTTAATTTGTAGGTCCCAAGCTTCTTCCTCAAATGCTATCATCTGTTGCATCTTTTTATTATTTCCACTTTATTTTTAGTTGTGATCCTTTTCCTTAATCACTCACTGTATCAGAGATACAGGGCCACAATAGAACATGTTACTGATAAAAATCAATCAATCAGTTATCAATCACCAGCATTTGCATCAGATTTACGCTTCAGAAGCATGATTACAAGAGTGAAAAAGAGAAAAATTATAGCCAAATACAAAGTTACAGACTCAACAGAGAGTTAATGGCAATGTGAGTTGACTTAAAATGGTGGAGGACGTTCTTCATTCATACAAAAAAATAACATGAGAGAGAGTGTTCGGCTCAAAATCACCCAGTCGGTTTTCATGCTTAAGGTAGGACTGGAACCAGGGGTGAAATCCAGCAGGTTCTGACAGGTTCTGGAGAACCGGTAGCGGAAATTTTGAGCAGTTCGGAGAACAGGCAAATACCACCTCTGGCTGGCCCCAGAGTGGAGTGGGAATGGAGATTTTGCAATATCCTTCCCCCAGGAGTGGGGAAGGAATGGGGATTTTGCAGTATCCTTCCCCTGGAGTGGGGTGGGAATGGAGATTTTGCAGTATCCTTTCCCTATCATGCCCACCAAGCCACGCCCACCAAGCCACGCCCACAGAACCGGTAGTAAAAAAAATGTGGATTTCACCACTGACTGGAACTCACTGTTTCCCAGTTTCTAGCCTGGCGCCTTATATCACTAGATCCAGTGGTGGTATTCAGCTGGTTTGGACCAGTTCAGGCGAACTGGTAGTAGTGACTATGGGTGGGTGATCAGTTTCCATCCATTATTCCTTCTCTGGCCTTCAGGTGCCTTGGAAAATAGCCTGACCCCCTCCTCTCTGTGGCAGCCCCTCAAATATTGGAAGACTGCTCTCATGTCTCCCCTGGTCCTTCTCTTCACTAGACTAGCCATGCCCAGTTCCTGCAACCGTTCATCGTATGTTTTAGCCTCCAGTCCCCTAATCCTCTTGGTTGCTCTTCTCTGCACTCTTTCTAGAGTCAGAGGTCATAGCTCTGTAGGTCAGAGAGAGGTTTTCAAAGGCTATAAAGAAGATGTAGATTTGCATGCAAATAGTTCCAGCCTTTTGGTTGTAAGTTTCTTTGTAGCGGATCCGAAGCTAGCAGAAGATATCTGTACGTTGCTTGCATTCAGTGGACCAGAATACCTCTAGCCAATTGCTCACAGCCTCATAGTTAACAGCTGAGGTCCTTCCTCCCTGAATTATTTGGATGTTTATGGATTTTGGTTGCTTCTTTAATAATTCTGGAGAAACCCTGTTACCTCAGATCTGAATGCTGATGGTCTATTTTGTTATTTGGCTTTGTAATTTGTGTTCAGTGAGCAATGTCTGGACGTTTTTCAGTTTCAGATTGGCTCAGAAGAAGGTTGCATTGAAACATCCACACATATTCATAGTTTCACTGAGCGGTCTAGTCGATATGAAAAATTTACATTTTGCAATTCCAAGCTCCATTGGTACGGGTATTAAAAGTTGTGGCAGAATGCATTTTGACTGGCCACCAGATAAATGTTATGGGTTGGATTAAAAATATGGATTTAATAATCAAGGGAAGAGTTCTGTGGGAGGCTATCCAGAGTGAAAGACTGAAAGTAACTGATATAACAGGTACTCCAGTTTTTAGACTCTATTATATTTCTACACTTGGCGATGCAGTGGCTCAGTGGCTAAGACGCTGAGCTTGTTGATCAGAAAGTTCGGCAGTTCGGTGGTTTGAATCCCTAGTGCCAGATAAAGGGGTGAGCTCCCATTACTTGTCCCAGCTTCTGCCAACCTAGCAGTTTGAAAACATGTAAAAATGCAAGTAGAAAAATAGGGACCACCTTTGGTGGGAAGGTAACAGCGTTCTGTGCGCCTTTGGCATTTAGTCATGCTGGCCACATGACCACGGAGACGTCTTCAGACAGCGCTGGCTTCTTGGCTTAGAAACGGAGATGAGCACCACCCCCTAGAGTCGGGAACGACTAGCACATATGTGCGAGGGGAACCTTTACCGTTACCTTTATATTTCTACACAGTGTTGAGAGGTATATTTATATAAGCATAATGACTAAACAGATTAACAGAGTTGGAAGGCACTTTGGAAGTACTCTAGTCCAAACCTCTGCTCAAACAGGAAACCCATACCATTTCAGACCAATAGTTAACCAACCTCTTCTTAAAAACCTTCAGTGTTGGAGTATCCAGAACTTCTGGAGGCAAGTCATTCCTCATTAGTTGTTCTAACTGTCAGGAAATTTCTTCTTAGTTCTAGGTTGCATCTCTCCTTGATTAGTTTCCATCCATTGCTTCTTGTCCTGCCTTCAGGTGCTTTGGAGAATAGGTTGACTCCCTCTTCTTTGTGGCAGCCCCTCAAATATTGGAACACTGCTCTCATGTCATCCCTAGTGAAGAAGATGGCTTCTCCTCGAATTAATGAATAACATTTGAACTGAAAACTTCCTGGTTCCTGGACTGACTTACCCAAAGAACTGAGTGTGCTATATTTTTTCATGAGATATTCACACAGTATATTTGTGCCAATAGATGTTTAACAGGCCTGTGCAAATCTGCTCTGACTACCAGTTTAGACTGCCAAGTTAATTTGATCCAAGCTGCTGCTTTAATTTTTTTTTAAAAAAATATTGATTAAAAATCAGATTCTTATGACTGGAGGAGCATATGAGTGCTG
The DNA here is from genome assembly GCF_029215685.1 of Pituophis catenifer annectens. Lineage (NCBI taxonomy): Eukaryota > Metazoa > Chordata > Lepidosauria > Squamata > Colubridae > Pituophis > Pituophis catenifer. The sequence continues at coordinate 120,588,454 of NW_027256884.1, forward strand.
TAATAGGCATAAATAAATAATCAATCTGGTTCAATTCAAATCCTAAAAGACCGGCAGGCAGCGCACCTGAGAATCTAATCAGTTTGCAAATTAGATTAGATTCTCTAATCTTCAGTTTCTAAAGAAGAGATTGGACAACCATTTGTCTGAATTGGTATATGGCTTCCTGCTTGAGAAGCAGGTCGGACTAGAAGACCTCCAAGGTCCCTTCCAAAATGTCTGTTTCCAGTTGATCATCAGAATCAAATTCCTGCATTAGTGCAAGAATCCAATTTAAAGCAAATCACTCTCAGATCAAATCTCTGGATGGAATGTTTGCAGAGTCCTATTCTTTAACCTTTGACCCTTAAACCAGTGGTGGGATTCAAGTAATTTAACAACCGGTTCTCTGCCCTAATGATTTCTTCCAACAACCAGTTTGCCAAACTGCTCAGAAAGTTAACAACCGGTTCTCCCGAAGTGGTGCGAACTGGCTGAATCCCAACACTGCCTAAAACCCTGTTATTTGCCTGCACTGCCAACTCTTCCAGCAACCAGACATTTCCCATGGAAACTGTTCAAGGAGAGATGCAACCTAGAAATGAGAAATTTTCTGACAGTGAGAACAATCAACCGATGGGACAGAAGTTGCCTTCAGAAGTTGTGGAAGCTGGTCAAAATTTTTTTAATCACTTCATCTTCTAGGGGGATTTCCTTATTTTTTCCAATTTTGGCATGCGCGGAAATGGATAGATTAACGCTGGAATTGAAAAATAAAGGCGAGTCAGAATACAATGAGATATGGAACAAATTTTATCAATGGTTGGAACGGAAAGGAGGGACGAAAAATATATTTTTTTTAAAAAAAATCTTTATTTACATTTATAGTTAAAAAAGACAACAACACACCAAACAAATAACAAAACAAAACAACAAAACAAAGAACATAAATGCATATAAATAATGCCTTAGTAACCTAATATTTAGTACAAATCTATACAACAAATTCATACTACATTCCAGGGGAGACAAAACGGTCTATTTTAAGTTTATAAATCGATCAGGTCTATCCAACCTCACTTTTTGTGTGTAATAAAATATTTTCAATAAATACCACGCCTATTCATATTATTCTGATTTTGAATTTGATTTTCTTTTCGATAGCCAAGTATACCATTTTTCCCAAGATGAAATGTTTGCGTTTGGTCTCTATCTTTCAATTTTTTTGTCAATCTATCTGCTTCCACACAATCCAAAATCTTCTTTATTATTGCTTCATCTGATGGGATATTTTTATCTTTCCAGAATTGAGCAAATGTTATTCTCGCTGCAGTAATAATATGTAATACAAGGTATACAGTCCGCTGAATGTTGGAAGTGTGGATTTGAATGTGGCACTTATTATCATCAATGGTGGACGTGTCCAGAAGCAATTAAATTTTGGGAGAAAATTAAAAAATGGCTAAAAGAGATTTTCAATCAGGAGTTTGAATTGCGACCAGAGACATGCTTGCTCGGCTCCAAACCGGAAAACATTAAAAAAGTTTCGTGGTACCTCGAGGGACGAAAAATATGAACTGACTAGACTTCATAGAATGGAGAACTAAGGTTATGTATGTAATTAGTCAAATTACGTGAAAGTGGATAAGACAAATGTATAAGTAATATGGAAAGAAGAATGATGTTTTTATATATGTAATTACCGAATAGACCAAATGTATATACTGTAAGTAGTAAGGTATATATGATATTTATCTTTTATTTTATTTATTTATTTATTTATTTATTTATTTGTTTATTTATTTATTTATTTATTTATTTTTTATTTATTTATTTATTATATTTCTATACCGCCTTTCTCCCGTAGGACTCAAGGCGGTGTACAGTCAAGAAAAATATAGATACACAAACATCATAAAATTGCTAATTAAAATTATTATTATAACATAGTTTGACCCAATTAAATAGAACCTAAAATTAGATAACATTTTAAAAACATTCACATGTTCATATGTTTAGCCCCGCTTGTTGGAACATCAGGGTTTTGAGGGCACGGCGGAAAGCACGGAGATCAGGGATATTTCGTATCTCAGGAGGCAGTTCATTCCAAAGGGTTGGAGCCCTCACAGAGAAGGCCCTTCTTTTTTTTTTTTTTTTTTTTAAATTTGATTTATATGCCGCCCTTCTCCGAAGACTCAGAGCGGCTTACAATGTGCTCAGCAATAGCCTTCATCCTTTTGTATATTTATACAAAGTCAGCTTATTGCCCCCACAAACTGGGTCCTCATTTCACCTACCTTAGAAAGGATGGAAGGCTGAGTCAACCTTGAGCCTTGGCGAGATTCGAACCCTGCAGTAATTGCAGGCAGCTGGTCTTAAGCAGCTTAATAACAGGGTGCCTTAAACCCTTTTACTACCAAGGCCCTTCCCCTGGGAGTCGCCAATCGGCATAATTTGACTGACGGTACCCTGAGTAGTCCCTCCCTGTGAGAACGAACTGGTTGGTGGGAGGCTATTGGTGGCAAAAGATGGTCTTGTAGGTACCCAGGTCCTAAGCCATGGAGCGCTTTAAAGATGATAACTAACACCTTGAATCGCACCCAGAAGACCACCGGGAGCCAGTGCAGGTCGCTTAGGAGAGGAGTTACATGGGCGCAATGAGCTACGTTGTATAAAACTATACATTTTCGTATGTATAGCAAAGATAATGCCAGGACGGTTACACCATGTCCAATGTTTTAATATGTGTTTAATAAGATTTTTCTTTTAAAAAAAGAAGTTGTGGAAGCTTCATCACTGGAAGCTTTCAAGAAGAGACTGGACTGCCACCTGTCAGAAATGATGTAGGGCAGAGGTGTTAAACTCAAGGCCCGGGGGCTGGATCTGGCTCACGGGGTGCTTAGATCTGGCCCGCGGGACTGCCCTGGAAACAGCAAAGACTGGCCCATGGTGCTTCTGCCAGTGAAAACGGAGCTCGGGAGGGCCCTCCTAAGCTCTGTTTTCTCTGGCAGAAGGTTGCAGGAAGCCGTTGCAGCCGAAAATGGAGCCTGGGAGCCCATTTTCGCTGGCAGAGCACTCTGGCCACCACAGGTACCCCCGACACAAGTGACGTCGAGCTGGCTGTGCCCACCTTGCCACGCCCACCCCATCCCCCAAGGTCAAACACAATCCTGATGAGGCCCTCAATAAAAAAGAGTTTGACACCCTAGATGTAGGATCTCCTGCTTGGGCAGGGGAGTTGGACTAGATGACCTTCAAGGTCCCTTCCAACTCCGTTATTCTATTCTATTCTATTCTATTCTATTCTATTCTATGCTATGCTATGCTATGCTATGCTATGCTATGCTATGCTATGCTATCCTATTTTGCATTTTTCTGCATCCTATCCTATCCTATCCTATCCTATCCTATCCTATCCTATCCCATTCCTATCCTTAATTCTATCTCTATCCTTAATTCTAATTCTAATTCTAATTCTAATTCTAATTCTAATTCTAATTCTAATTCTAATTCTAATTCTAATTCTAATTCTAATTCTAATTCTAATTCTAATTCTAATTCTAATTCTGTCCTGTCCTGTCCTGTGCTATGCTATGCTATGCTATGCTATGCTATGCTATGCTATGCTATGCTATCCTATCCATTTGAATATCTCAGTTAAAGCCTGGCTTGAAAATCCCAGAGGGAAAAGACCTGTGCTAGGATTGTCAGAAGGCATCTGGTAAGCTGCTGGCAGACAAATCTCTCAGATCTTTCCAAGCAAACACATATTTGTTCCGATTGCAGGATAGGAAAAAAAAAAGGAGTCTGCATGCAGCTCGGAGAAGGGAAAAAACATACACACCCTTCCCCCTTCAAAGTGAGGGCAAGCTCGACATCTTGTATTCGGTTCCAGTTAACAAATGGTATGCTAAAAATGGAAAACACAGAACAGAAGGCAGCCAGTTTGATAAAGAGAGAGAAAAAGGAGAGAGGGGGAGAAAAATATTTGTTTCTTCAAGAAGAATAATGATGGCAGGCTGAGGGTGGAGGATGGGAAGGGAAGGGAAGGGAAGGGATGCTTTGAAAATCAAGAGCCGAACAGAGTACCTCATTAAAGTAAACAAAATTTCATAAGGGGAGCAGGAAAGATAAATGCCATCGGGGTTATTCTTAGCTCATGTCAGCGCTGAGAACAGCGGGGACCCACAAGCACTTCAGATAGGGAGCAAGCGTTTCAAGGGGCTTTAAGTGGAATTCCTTACACATGTGGCGCAGGAAATACATGGAATGTGGCATGGCAGGAGGAGAGAGTATCAGGCTCGGTAGCCTGCCGAGCAATTTGGAGCCGAAATGTGCCTTCGATTCAGTCAGTCCTGGGCATGTTTGCTCAGAAGCTGGTTCTGCCTCTTTCAAGAGGACTCCCTTCCAAAAAGCACAGGAGATTGCAAAATAAATAAATCAATACAGGTAGCCCTTGACATGGACCCTAAGAAAGGCTGAGCGCCAAAGAATTGAGGCCTTTGAACTATGGTGCTGGAGAAGACTCCTGCGAGTCCCTTGGACTGCAAGGCGATCCAACCGGTCAGTCCTAGAGGAGATCAACCCTGACTGCTCTTTAGAAGGTCAGATCCTGAAGAGAAAACTCAAATCCTTTGGCCACCTAATGAAACGGAAGGACTCACTGGAGAAGAGCCTAATGCTGGGAAAGACTGAGGGCAAAAGAAGAAGGGGACGGCAGAGGACGAGGTGGCTGGATGGAGTCACTGAAGCAGTCGGCGTGAGCTTAAATGGACTCCAGAGAAAGGTGAAGGCCTGGAGGAACTTTGTCCATGGGGTCGCGATGGGTTGGACACAACTTCACAACTAACAACAACAACATAACAACAAGCCCTCAACTTACAACAGTTCATTTAGTGGCCATTCAAAGTTACGATGACACTGAAAAATGTTTCCCCAAGGTGCTTTTTCAAGGGGCACCTAGACTTCCTTATTTTTCTTTGAAGACGTGTTGCTTCTCCTCCAAGAAGCTTCTTCAGCTGTGACTGGATGGTAGGGAATGGAAAGATTTATATTCTTTTCAGATAGCTGGTCATTTGCATTCTTTTATTGTATAGGTCATTTGCCTCAACGACTCTCTAAAAGGATGCAAATGACCAGCTGTCTGCAAGGTGTATAAATCCTTCCATTCCCCACCAGTCAGAGCTGAAGAAGCTTCTTGGATGAGAGGCGAAACGTCTTCAAAGAAAAACAAGAAAGTCCAGTGTCTTCTTTAAAAAAACACCTTTGGGACAACCATGACCTGGATGACTGAGAAACTGCATAGATACTGAAAAAAGTGACATATCAAAATTTAATTTTTCCCCCCCATCACAAGCACAAAGTCCAGAAGCAATTTCTCAATAGAAACAAAATTAAATAAATCCTCTCTTTGGATAAAAGAATTGATTTAACAATCTCTGCTTTTCCTTGCTGTGGGAAATAATATATATTTCTGTTTTCTCATTAATATGTATAGACTATCCTAGTTTATAAATCGATGTACTTTTATAATAATAACATTCAGAATATTCTTTCAAATTTTTTAACCCAAAAGACAAAAAAAAAAAAAAACTTTTTCTAAATGGTAGAACTTCGAACTTTTCTTTAAGAACATTTCTAAAATTAATAACTAATTTTGCTTTTGTTGGTTAGACAGGTTTGTTGTTATAGAAATGGCTAGTATATACTATTGTACAAAAGTAAAAAGTTGAAGTTGTAATGTTTTTATCTTCTACTGTGCCAAAGAGAGTTGGAAGTCACACCTTTTTTTATTTTTCTCCTCCTCCTATCATGTTTCCCCGAAAATAAGACCCTCTCATACTTTTTTGAACCCTGAAATAAGTGCTTGGCCTTATTGCCATGTGCTCAAAAGCCCAATTGGGCCTATTATCAGGGGATGTCTTATTTTGGGGGAAATGGGGTAGTTTTCCATTACTTTTTATTTTCATTTTATCTTATGTTTTTATAAAAAATAATAACATTTGATCTAAAATATAGTGACTTATGACCACATGGCCATGAGGTCAAAATTCGGATTCTTGACAACTGACTCATATTTACGACTGGGGTAATATGATCTCCTTTTGTGACCTGAGTCAATGGGGAAGCCAGATTCACTTCACAACCGTGTTACTAACTTAACAAGACCAGTGATTCACTTACTGTATTTTTTGGAGTATAAGACGCTACGGAATATAAGACGCACCTTAGTTGTGGTGGAGGAAAATAAGAAAAAAAAATCTGCCTCTGCCTACCAGCATCCATCGGTAGGCCTGTCAGCGTGTGAGACTGTTTGGAAATTGAAACAGTATTTGCTGTGTGAGCAACAAGGGAGGAGACAGCAAGGAGCCTGGGCATGGCTTAGATCAATTGTTCTAAAGCTGCATGCTGTGCTGATCTCTGAAACTAAAACTGAAACTGAAACTCCTCTCCTCTGCTTGTGTTTTGCTTGTTGCTGCAAACTCTGACAGTCCTTGCAGCAAATAGTGAACAGCCAGGTCAGCTTCAGCACATTATTGCAGCCTGATTCAGCATGAGGTCCTGATTGGCAGTGAATTGGCCTCCCAGAATACCCACGATCAGCTATTCCAGGCTGCAGGGATTGCCATAGACCATCGCCTACTTCGTGTCTCTTGTTTTTGGCTACATTCGGTTTATAAGGCGCATCCAAATTTTCACTCTCTTTTGGGGGGGGAGTGCGTCTTATACTCTGAAAAATATGGTAATTGTGGTCATAAGTCTAGGACTACCTGTACTGAAAATAAACAGCTGCAGAATTATGGACCAGCAATTTTTCTTTTAAATGTATGATGCCCTGAAATGGCTTACAAAATAAAGTCATTCTTCAAAACAGTTTTTTGTGCATGTCAGGCAATTTCTATATAATCTTCCCACTCCATATTGTTTCTCCTAGGACAGTGTGAGGCACTTTTGTATTGCCACAGCCAAGCATTTCACATCACTTTCCTGTTTCCTAGGATTATTTGTTGCTTGCAAAGACAGTTGCTGCAAATGTGTTGCACAAATACTGTGAATGTCCCAACAATTGCAAATGCCAAAAGAGCAGTGGAGGGATTCAGGTGGTTCGCACCGGTTCAGGTGAACCGGTTGTTAACCCCCCTCCCCACTATCAAAGTGGATCCTGGGTGCTGCGCTGCAATGGAGAAATGGGTGGTGGAGCGGCTGGCACGAGGGAAGGAGAAGGCCACTCCATTGCCCATTTCTCCATTGCAGCACAGCGCCCAGAATCCACTTTGATAGCATTGTGGGGGGGGGGATTTAACAACTGCTTCGCTCATGTTCAGGTTGGCCGTCATGGGAGGCTCGTCCCACATGTGTGGCAGAGGTGGAGGACGGGGCTGGTCCATGCCTTCCACGACAACCAACCTGACCTGGGCAAACCGGTTGTTCAATTATTTGAATCCCACCACTGCAAAAGAGGTCCTATAAATGAGAGTGTCAAGTCTGAATTTGACTGGGGTCCGGGATTATTTGTATCATTGGGTATTCTGACATGAATTCAGCTTGACACAGTTTGAAGCTGAAGGAGGAAAGAGCCTTCAGTCAAAACATCATTCCTAGCCGATGAGTCAACCACATTCCAACGGCTGGTTGGCCGGAGGAGAGAAGTGGCCAAGCAACCAGCTCCCATCTTGGTTGGACAATATGACAGTTTGTTTTGGGAAATTGAGAAAGTGAAACTTATATTGGGGTGAAAAGCCCGGGAACTTCAGTACTGGATTTTCACCAGTTAGTGCCAAGATGGTGTATCTAAATAAATTTGTTCTTTGAGCGAAAGGAATGCCTCAGAATTCAATTTATGATGGATGCATTAATTGGAACCTGACAGAGAGGACCATGAGGACCGCAGAAAAAAAGAAATTGCACCCAGCCTGCCTTACCTGTATATTGCGCAGGTAAGAAAGAAGGCTGAGAAAATATCTACAGACACCCCACCCCCCCTCATATCCTTGATATAAACTGTTTCCTCCTTGAGCCATCATTTTGCTGAACACCCAATCTTCACAGTGCTGTCTTATGTCTAAGTATATTTACCCATGTTGTATGGTAATAGTATTATTACTATCCTTCGCATCTTCTCTACTACCTCTCTCATTGGTATCATTATTATGATTATTATTACTTCTGTTGCTTTGCATGTATACTAAGAGCTTCTGCGTTGGAGACAAATTCCTTGCATGTGTAATCACACTTGCCAAATATACCTATTCTGTCTTGTCCTGTCCTGTCCTGTCCTGTCCTGTCCTGTCCTGTCCTGTCCTATCCTATCCTATCCTATCCTATCCTATCCTATCCTATCCTATCCTATCCTATCCTATCCTATCCTATCCTATCCTATCCTATCCTATCCTATCCTGCATTTTTCTGCATTCTGTTCTGTTCTGTTCTACTCTACTCTACTCTACTCTACTCTACTCTACTCTACTCTACTCTACTCTACTCTACACTACTCTTGAAGTTACATCAATATTATTTACACAAAACCTTCTTGAAAGGTACCCCCCCCCCCCAAAGATCTTAGAAGATCTACTTTCCATTTTAATCCACGGGGTTTAAAAAAATCAGCATCCACATTGCACTTAAATATTCACTCGGAAGCATCTTTCTGCTGAAAAGCTATTAATTTATTTTAAAGCTAAGCATTTCAGCAGGGTACTGCAAAGCCAATGGGTACATAAGTACATTCTTTGTGTCAGTTCTTCAGGCATGTCCAGTCACGTAAGCCAGAAAATGTGATGAATGACAAACTATTGAAAAGTGGAATATGAAAAGCAATCGGTTCAAATCCAGAGCCAAGTTAAAGTAGTAGACAAGAAGGATACCACTATTGCCTGAAAGATTGACAATGAGTTGGTGAGAGGAGCTTTGACAGAATGGAGTTCCAAGAATGTAAGTCACTATTAATAATGGTCGTTCCAGAAGAATCTGCCATAATCCCAAACATTGGCAGGACCTTCAGAAACAATAACTGGGAGGGAGATCATACAGCATTTCTGGAGGCTAAAATATCTGAAGAATAGTTGCAGGAATTCGATATGTCAAGCAGAGATGGTATTCAGCCAGTTCGTACTGGTTCTGGTGAACCGGTAGTGGCGACCTGCGGGTTGATGCGGGTGATTTGCTTAATGACCTTGGCAGAAATGAGGTGGTTAGTCTGTCATGTTCACATGATACCATGGTTGATGATTGCATCGCTTAGCAATAATTATGGGTATACTCTTCACCACCGACAATCACTCTCGAAAGTGAGATGGGCAGCATATAAATTTTATACATACATACACACACACACACATACATACATACATACATTCATACATACATACATACATATAAAGGTAAAGGGTTCCCCTCGCACATATGTGCTAGTCGTTCCCGACTCTAGGGGGCGGTGCTCATCTACGTTTCAAAGGCGAAGAACCAGCACTGTCCGAAGACGTCTCCGTGGTCATGGGGCCAGCATGACTAAATGCCAAAGGTGCATGGAACGCTGTTACCTTCCCACCAAAGTGGTCCCTATTTTTCTACTTGCATTTTTTACGTGCTTTCGAACTGCTAGATTGGCAGAAGTTGGGACAAGTAAGGGGAGCTCACCCTGTTATGCGGCACTAGGGATTCAAACTGCTGAACTGCCGACCTTTCGATCGACAAGCTCAGCATCTTAGCCACTGAGACACCATGTCACATACATACATACATACATACATACATACATACATACATACTCTGGAAAAAGCTAGGACAGAGCTGTTTTCTGCTCTGAAAGAGAACCCTCTTTCTGCAACCAGACTTTCCAAGCTCTGCTGCCTCTTTGTCCTCTGGAAAGCAGCCCCTCCCTCCTGGGAATCCAGGCTACATTCCACCACACCATTCCTACCAAGAATTAAATAGAGGCAAAATATCTCATCTATTTCCTTAGAAATAAGAAAGAGGAGATCCTACCAGTGGCTCTGTCTGTCTTAGCCTGTTGCCTTTATAAGCACTCACCAAGCAACAAGCCATCGCTTTCAGTTAATTTGCAAGCCAAGGTCATTAACATTTATTCAGTCTGAATCCAGGCATAGGCTATCAATGAATGAGACATTGGGGAGGGGAAAAAAACCAAACAAACAGCAGTAAGGATTTCCAGAGCCAAACGTACTATAGCAGCAGGATCTGAAGGGAAAGGCAGAGACATGATCAGAACACAGCAGAAATGTTCCAGCAGTGAAATACAACTTTAATTGAGTCACGTGGAAATGGGAAATATTGATCCAGCACCTAAGTTGCCCTTGGATAATGCTTTATCACGTAGCTTCCATGCTTCCAGCACAATAGAGCACAAATAAAACAATTGGAGCTTATCAATCCTAGTTATAGATCCTGATATTTCAAGACCACATCTGTGCCTTTTTAGTTTGAACCGTTTGGCTCTCTAGCTGAGACTGACAACATCAGCGACCTGGTGTTTAATTTGTAATCGGAGTTGTGGGAGTAAATCAGAGGTGGTATTCAGCAGGTTCTGACCAGTTCTGGAGAACTGGTAGCAGAAATTTTGAGTAGTTTGGAGAACCGGTAAATACCACCTTTGACTGGCCCCGCCCCCATCTATTCTCTGCCTCCCGAGGCCCAGCTGACAGGGAGGAAATGGGGATTTTGCAGTAACCTTCCCCTGGAGTGGGGAGGGAATGGGGATTTTACAGTATCCTTCCCCTGCCACACCCACCAAGCCACGCCCACTAAGCCATGCCACACCCACCACGCCCACAGTGGTAAAAACATGTGAATCCCACCACTGGAGTAATTGATCTGCAGGTTTTCACTGGGCCCAAAGGCAAGCCTGTACCAGTTTGTCTAGAGATCTATTCTTTCCTCTTCCTGGCTGAAGAAATAATCACAAGTCAGGAGCAGGGCAATATAGTTTAGTTCCTGTACTTGAAGTTCCTGTAATTTGAAGAATGGGAGACAGGATTGGTATATCATGGCAACATCAGAAGTGAATCAGTTGACCTAAGGAACATGTCAGCCCTATAAGGGAGACCAGACTAAGAATATACTGGCCGGATGCCCTTCCTGAGGCCTATGTGGTGTTCGCAGCATATATTTTTTCTTTGGGCCCTAGGAGAGAAACATCTGCTGCTACTTAGGATTGAACTCTCAACCTTCTGAGTGGGGCGAGTTGAGTGTCTTTACCACTAGGCCACCATACTGCTCATTTCTCTCTCTCTTTCTCTATCATCTATCTCCCATCTCTCTTCTATCTTCTATCCAATGAACTGTCTGTGTCTGTCTGTCTGTCTATCTATCATCTATCTATCTATCTATCTATCTATCTATCTATCTATCTATCATCATCATCTCTATCATCTATCTAATGATCTATCAATATCTATCATTCTCTCTCTCTCATCTCTATGTCTGTCCGTCTGTCTGTCTGTATCTATCTATCTATCATCTATCTATCTATCTATCTATCTATCTATCTATCTATCTATCTCCCTCCCTCCCTCCCTCCCTCCCTCCCTCCCTATTATCATCTCTATCATCTATCTAATGATCTATCATCAATATATCTCTATCATTCTCTCATTCTCTCACATCTCTCTCTCTTTCCCTCCCTCCCGCCCTCTCCCTCTCTCTCTCTATTTGAGATCGTGCAATTGTTAATCTTTTTTTTTTTTTTAATTTGGAAATGATGATATAGGGATGAGTGGTTGAAAACCCCTAGGAAGTAAAAAAGCAGCCCACCAGTAAAAATGAAAAGAATAAAATAGATCCTGATGAATACTCCTTGAATAGCTCAGTGCCCATTGAAGTTTAACTCTGCTACAAATGCCAGCTAAAAAACCATTTTGGGGAGCGCTATCTGCCAGCTGTTGCACATATCTCACAAAGAAAGGCAAAGAGATCTCAGTTGATATTTACTGGAATTTTAATGGTCAGGGCTCATTTCTCAAGGCAGCCCCTTCTACACCTGTGGCTGAATGTCATGCTGCCAAGCACACTGCCAGCTGTTTTCTCTTTTTATTGCCATGGGTTATTATTAAGTCTCCAGCCCTCATGGCTGTAGAGAAAACTATGAAGATGTAAGAACTGTTCCTGCTATGGCCACACAGCCCAAAGATTTCCTACAGCTGATATGTACAATTATCGTTATTCTTTACTTATATAATTTCTTCATTCTGTTCTCTGTACCCTCCTGTTATAATCTCTTTGAATCCTACTATGCTTCTGTAAGTATCCTTCTATGACTAATTGACCCCAAAAAGGGAAGTAAAACAAGGTAAGAAAACTGAAAGACTAAACTATCCACTGGCACCATTTAGAATTTAGAAATGGAATCAAAATAAAGGAAGGGTCTAATAAACAAACTTTTCCATTGAGAAAAAGAAATGCTAGAAAGAAAGAAGGAAAGAAGGAAAGAAAGAAAGAAAGAAAGAAGAAAGAAAGAAAGAAGAAGGAAAAGGAAGGGAAGGAAGAAAAAGAAGGAAGGAATAGAAAGAAGGAAGGAAAGAAAGAAGAAAGAACGAAGATAAAAAAAGAAAGAAAGAAGAAGGAAAAGGAAGGGAAGGAAGGAAAGAAGGAAGGAAGGAAGGAAGGAAGAGAAAGATAGTAACAAAAGGGAGAGAAAGAGAGGAAGGAAAGGGAAAGAAGAAAGAAGGAAGGAAAGAAAGAAAGAAGAAAGAAGAAGAAGGAAGGAAGACAAAAAGAAAAAAGAAAGAAGAATGAAAAGGAAGGAAGGGAAGGAAGGAAAGAAGAAAGGAAGAGAAAGATAGTAAAGAAAGAGAGAGAAAGAGAGGAAGGAAAGGGAAGGAAGAAAGAAGGAAGGAAAGAAAGAAAGAAGAAAGAAGAAGAAGGAAGGAAGACAAAAAGAAAAAAGAAAGAAGAAGGAAAAGGAAGGAAGGGAAGGAAGGAAAGAAGGAAGGAAGGAAGAGAAAGATAGTAAAGAAAGAGAAAGAGAGGAAGGAAAGGGAAGGAAGGAAGAAGGAAGGAAAGAAAGAAAGAACGAAGAAAGAAGAAGAAGGAAGGAAGACAAAAAGAAAAAAGAAAGAAGGAAAAAGAAGGAAGGGAAGGAAAGAAAGAAGGAAGAAAGGAAGAGAAAGATAGTAAAGAAAGAGAGAAAGAGGGGAAGGAAAGGGAAGGAAGAAAGAAGGGAGGAAAGAAAGAAAAAAGAAAGAAGAGGGAAGGAAGACAAAAAGAAAAAGAAAGAAAGAAGAAGGAAAAGGAAGGGAAGGAAGGAAAGAAGGAAGGAAGGAAGGAAGAGAAAGAAAGAAAGAAGAATAAGGAAAGAAGGAAGACAAAGAAAGAGAAAGAAAGTAACAGAAAGAAATGAAGGAAGGAAGGTGGGAAGAGAAGGAAGAAAAGAAGAAAGGAGTGAGGTTAGAACACAGTGTGAAAACCTCCGAGGCCAACATAGATACCATAACTTGTGTACAGTGGGGGTGGGGAGGGGAGGGGAGGGGAGGTCCTTGGTGCTCTCCAAGGTTGGTTATTTTCTTGCAGATGTTTCATTACCTAGTAATGTAATCTAGTTTGGGCAATGAAACATCTGCAACAAAACAACCAAGCTCAATGAGCCCCAAGGACCTTCCCCGCAATTTCAACCCTGAGCTACAAATATTCTCCTTTCTTGGAACCTGTGTCCTGTTTTAAAGAAAGAAGCATGGAATTGAAAAAGCTTTGATTCTTCTACAAAGAACTATTTGGAATCTCTTTCACTTTCTAGGCCACTGGAGGAGTGCAGTGGATTTTCCATCACTCTTCTTTTGGTCCTTTTTGATATGTATATATATTGTGTGTGTATCAACACGCACATATGATCCTATATATATTTCCCACAAGACCAGTAGGAAAAGCGATCTGAAGAAGAAGGACTAGAGGTAAGAGAATGGGGGAGATCCCTTCCTATCAAATTTGGAATCCATCTTCGAGCAAAGGGCTCTCTTTCTGGTGAAGGACAGTTTGCTGAAGAAGAAGGAAATAGCTTTAAATTTAAGCTGACACCACCATTTCTCTGGGTGGAAAGTAAGAGAAACAAGGAAATTGCCTGAGGACATTTAACAAGTTCCCAAACTCTCAGAGTGCGACAAGAGGAGAAAATTGCATTCAATTCTTCATTGGTTCTTGGGTAGGCCGCATAGCGTAGTTTGTAAGACAGGGTTTTCAATTTAAAGGCATCGTGGCTCAGTGGCTAAGATGCTGAGCTTGCCGATCGAAAGGTCGGCAGTTCAGCAGTTCGAATCCCTAGTGCCGCGTAATGGGGTGAGCTCCCGTTACTTGTCCCAGCTTCTGCCAACCTAGCAGTTCGAAAGCACGTAAAAAATGCAAATAGAAAAATAGAGACCACCTTTGATGGGAAGGTAACAGCGTTCCGTGCACCTTTGGTGTTTAGTCATGCCAGCCACATGACCACGGAGACATCTTTGGACAGCGCTAGCTCTTCCGTTTTGAAATGGAGATGAGAACTGCCCCCTAGAGTCAGGAACGACTAGCATATAAAGGGGAACTTTTACCTTTACCTTATGTTCCTGCCTTTCTCAACCTGGTACAGGTAGTCCTTGACTTACAACCACAACTGAGCACAAAATGTCTGTTGCTAAGCGAGACAGTTGTTAAGTGAGCCTTGCCCCATTTTACAACTTTTCTTGCCACAGTTGTTAAGTGAATCACTGCAGTTGTTAAGTCAATAACATGGTTGTTAAGTGAATCTGGCTTCCCCATTAAACTTGCTTGTCAAAAGGTGATCATTTGGCAATACCCCCCCCCCCCAAGACGCTGAACCAGTTGCCAGGCATCTAAATTTTGATCATGTGACCACGGGGATGCTGCAACAGTCATACGTGTGGAAAGCGGTCATCAGTCACTTTTTAAGGGACATTGTAGCTTCGAATGGTCACTAAATGAATGTTTGTAAATTGAGGACTACATATATCTTCTTGAGGAGATGTGTGATGACCGGGGGTGTGGCACGAAGGCAACAAAGCCAGAGAACCAGTATGAGTCCCTTTATTGGCACCAACTTTGCCCCCAACGTCCCGTTTACTCTCCAGCCTGGAGAAAAACTCTCCCACAAACCTGCAGCAGCTTCTGTCCATAGATACTCCAGTCCAAATGCTGTAAGCAGAATGACTGCAATCAATCACCCCAGCAGGGCAAGATAATGAGTCCCAGAAGTGAAGAATCATGGCAATAATTCTAGCAAGACAAGACAAGGTAGCAGGTGGTCCCGATATTTACGGGACCGCCTGCTACCACCAATAGCCTCCCACCGACCAGTACGCTCCCATAGAGAGGGGTTCCTCTGGGTGCCGTCGGCCAAACAATGTCGACTGGCGGCCCCCAGGGGGAGAGCCTTCTCTGTGTGGGCACCTACTATCTGGAACGAGCTCCCCCCAGAGATACGGAGGATCCCGGATCTGCGTACCTTCCGCCGCGTGCTCAAGTCTTTCTTGTTTCATCAAGCTGGCCTGACCTAAGTTTTTCCTCTTTTTAAATGGAAATTTTAAATTTGGTTTTAAATTATTGGGGTTTTAAATTTGTTCAGCCAAATTATTTAATTTGTTTTATTTTATTTTAAATTTTATATTTATATGTTTTATTCTATGGCTGTTCACCGCCCTGAGTCCTTCGGAAGTAGGGCGGTATATAAATTCAATAAAATAAATAAATAAATAAATAAATAAATACATACATACATACATACATACATACATACATACATACATACATACATAAGCACAGAAGCAGGGCACTAATTCAAACAGTCAGGAGGAATGCCAGGAATGCAGGCCACAACTCTCAACACTAGATGAATGAATGAATGAATGAATGAATGAATGAATAAATAAATAAATAAATAAATAAATTTATTTCTATACTGCCCTTCTCCCGAAGGACACAGGGTGGTGTACAGCCTATTAAAAGCATGAAGACAGACATCAATTAAAAATAATTAAAATTATTAAATAATTTCGGCTCAGATTTAAAACCCCCAAAATTTAAAACACTCAATTTAAAATCATTACATTGATAGCCCGGCCTGGCGGAACAGCAGGGTCTTGAGGGCACAGCGAAATACACGGAGGTCGGAGATCTTACACATTTCCGGGGGCAGTTCATTCCACAGGGCAGGGGCTCCCACAGAGAAGGCCCTCCCCCTGAGTGTCACCAGCCAACATAACTTGGCTGATGGCACCCTGAGGAGACCCTCTCTGTGGGAACGGACTGGCCGGTGAGAGGCTATTGGTGGCAGAAGTTGGTCTCAAAGGTACCCAGGTTCTATGCCATGGAGCGCTTTAAAGGTGGTGACCAACACCTTGAATCGCACCTGGAAGACCACTGGGAGCCAGTGCAGCTCGTGCAGAAGTGTTTGTTCCCAACAAACGCCCCTCCCAACTGCCTCTCCTTTAAATTCCATCCCCAGGTGTGCCTTGTAAAGGGAATCGGGGCCCTTTCCTTCCTCGAAAGCCAAGCAACCCATGTTGCTCTCTTCTGCATTCTTCCCTGCATGCCCTAGGATGAGGAGGGGGTGGGTCTTGGTCTTCATCTGAACCCCCTCTACCTTGTTCTAACTCTCCCCTGCTCTGCCCACCCTGACTTTGCTCTTCCCCAGTTTCCTCCACAGCCAACAGAGCCACTCTCCCTCTCTCTGTCAACTGTTCGTCTTCCGTCTCAGATTCAGACTTTGACAGGGGCATGACAAAATGGGACTTTAGCTTGAAAATACAAGGGCAGCAGATTGGGATGGTCTGATGCTAAGATAAAGAATCCTAAAATGAGAGAAGAAAAATGGCCCATGAAGGTAATTATTGTGATGGAGTGCAGTCTGGATTCCCAGGAGGGAGAGAGTTGATTCCAAAAAAGCAAAAGACACCTTCTCTCCACTCTCCATGCTTGAGGATCAGGAGGTGTGGTCCTTGCTCATTGTCTGAGCTCTGTAACTCCTCATGTTCACTGCTTGCCCTCTCTTGGTCATCCTGCCCCCATTCCTCCCTGCCTACAAGCCCTCCCAATCCTGAAAGACCCTGGCCTGACTCGGCCTGCTTCTCCCCACATTCCTTCGAAGCCAATGAAACCACTTTCTCGATCTCCGTCAGCTCCATTGGCTCCGACGAAGGCATAACAGAGGTTTAAGGAAAAGAGACTCAGAGATGAGCTTTCCCTGTAGGCTCTCCCCTCTTGTGAACATCTCCCCCTCCCTACCAAATGTAAGAACCACACCCTCATTCCTAATACGCAGGAAGTTTTTTTTAAAAAACCTGGGCATTTGGGAACTGAAACAAGAATGAGAGATGGATTTGAACCGAGCAGAGTTTAATCTGGCTGCGTGATATTATCTCAGGGTTGTATGATGATTCGTAGATCATGTTGAATCTGTGCTGTTAGTGTTTTTCTTATTATCGGTTAGGGCTGAATATGGTTACACAAATTTGATAAATGCAGATTTATGATATATACTGCATGCTTTGCTGTAAGCAGCTTAGTGTCACATGATTGAAGAAGCAAAGGAGCATTTATAATACATAAATGACTTTAACCCAGCAATAGCATATGCCAGTTTCACTGTCTGGTTTGGTACAGTAACCAAACAGGACAGGCACAGACTCCAATGGATAATTAGGACTGTAGAAAGAAGAATCGCAACCAACCTGCTTTCTATAGAAGATCCGTACATTGTGTGGGTCAGAAGGAGAGTGTTGTGGCCCACGAGCAGAGCTGGCGGCAGACTCGGACAGTGAAGAGGTTGGGGAGGAACATGGGCCAGTCCTGGAGTCTGGGGAAGGCTCTGATGAGTGCTCTGCATCAGAGGCAGAGATGGGGCCAGGGCCATCCGATAGTTATCAGCTACCCTCGGAGTCGGAGATAAGTGGGGCTAAAGAAGAGCTGGAGCCTGTTCCTGATGTGCGCATGCACAGAGCTGCCAGGAGAAGGGAACAGCTAAGGAACAAGGGCCGACTCGGGAGTAAAGGCACAGGTGGACGGTGAATGCCGCCTCCCATAGGGAATACAGAGGACTGAAAGGGGAGTGGAGTTTGCGGAGACAATTAGTTCATTTCATTAGTGTGAAGATCTGTTCGTGAGTCTCAGAGACTACTTGCCAAGTATTTTCTTGTACACCATTGCACTTAGAAGATATCGCCCTGGCAGCTCTCCAAGCCTGATAAGGTCTGTGGTTGTAAATCCACCCTGGAAAGATTATTCACCCTGGGACTTTGCTGGATGTGAATGAGAGGAATTCACATTAGCTTAATAAAAAGGGGTTTTGTTGGGATAAGGAGTCCGCTTCGTGCTTTTGTGAAACCTAAGTCAGAACAATGGGCTGAGAAAATATCTAGAGACCCCTCACATCCGGGACATAAACAGTTTCAACTCCTCCCCTCAGGATGGCGTTATAGGGCATTGCATGCCAAAACTACTAGACATAGGGCAAATATCTATGCAGGTTCTCAGTCATCCAGGTCAAAGGTGCTTTTCTCAAGAGACAACAGGATTTTCTGGTTTTTCTTTGAAGACATTTTGTTTCTCATCCGAGAAACTTTCTTCAGTTCTGACCGAAGAAGCTTCAGCTCCCCACCATCCAGTCAGAGCTGAAGAAGCTTCTTGGACAAGAAGCAAAATGTCTTCAAAGAAAAACCAGAAAGTCCAGTTGCCACTTGAAAAAATAGACACAGGACAGTTTTTTCTCCTCAGGCCATCTCTCTACTGAGGTTGTAGAAAAAATGCTTTTAAAAGTAAAAAAAAAAAAAAAAAGCCTTTGATGATTGTGCAGCTCAGCTGGGCATGGGGGGGGGATTTTTGCTACCGGTTCCCCGAACCACCCGCTGCCATTGCTACTGGATCGAGTGATCCAGTCCGAACCGGGAGCATTTCACCCCTGCATGGAATGTTGAGGGTCCCATCCTGTCCCCTAAGGAAGTATATCCAGGGGTAGGATTGAAAAAGTTTAGCGACCAGTTCTCTTCCTGTTTGTTGGGTGGGTGTGACCATGGGAGCGTCAGCTTCCTGCACCACGGTGAAGGGGGCATTTTCGCCCTTTCCAAGGCTCTGGAGGCTTTCCTTGAGCATCCGGGAGGGCAAAAACAGCCTCCCCCGGGCTCCAGAGGCCCTCCGGAGGCCAGAAATGGGCCCATTTCCGGACTTCCGGTACTTCTGGTAGGCCCGTTTTTCATCCTCCCAGAGCCTCTGTGTGGGCCCTGCACTTACCTGGCATCCAAAACGGGCCATGTGGAGATTCCTGGGAGGGGCAGGGTGAGGTGGGTGGGGTCAGCCAGTCCTTGCAACTACCAGTTCAGCAAACCAGATTAAGATTAACATCCGGTTCGTCTGAACCGATCCAAACCGGCTGAATGCCACCCCTGGGTACATCTGGCAGGATTCAGAAGAAGGGCCTTCTCCATGGTGGCTCCCTCACTTTGCAACATCATCCCTGTAGAAATTCGACTGGCCCCCACTTTGGCAGTCTTTCAGAAGGCCCTGAAGATGTGGTTTTGCTAGTGGGCCTGAGGTACCCAGATTGTGATGGAACCCATCAAATGGCTTATTTAATCATGTCCTGTTGCTGGTTTGTGTGTGTGTGTGTGTGGGGGGGGGGAGTTATTGCTTTTTTATTGCTTTTTTATTTTTATTCTATTTTGTATTTTTACTGTTTGTAAGCCGCCTAGAGTTTCTGTGAGTGAGTGGGTGGCTCTATAACTGTTCTAAAATAAAATAAATAAATGTGATTGGAACTTCTGATCGGCTTGCCAGACACACAGACATATTTGCCACGAAGAAGAGGGGGGAGGGTGTCAACTTATTTCCTAAAGCACCAGAAGGCAAGGCAAGAGACAATGGATGAAAACTAATCAAGGAGAGAAGCCACCTGGAATTAAGGAGAAGCTTCCTAACAGTGAGGACAATTAACCAGTGAAACAACTTCCCTCCAGAAATCATGGGCGATCTAACATTGGATGTTTTTAAGAAAAGACTGGAAAAGCCACCTGTGTCAGCGTTTCAACGCTGGCATAGAGAGCAGAGGAGACCGAGAGATAAACTCTGAAACTTTTGCCTGCTAAATCCCTTTGAAGTCGGGTTGTCGTGGAAATGAGGGGAGGGGGCACATTCCTGGGAAATGACTGAAAAGAAGTCTGAAGAATGACTTGGAAGACAGCCAATAAGAAGCAGAGATTTGGGGATCGGAAAGGGAGGGATTGGGAGGCAAAAGGTCAATCTTGTCCGTGCGGAGTCATGATCCGGTGGCTGTGCTCAATTAAAGAAAGATTTCCTTAAAGATTGGCAGTTTGGAAATTCATTTAATTTTGAGATAGCATCGCAGTCTGACAACCTGTCTGAAATTATATAGGTCTGTTTGAGCAGGGGGGTGGACTAGAAGACCTCCAAGGTCCCTTCCAGATCTATTCCGATGGATTGATTGAATAATAGGGTCATTTACTATGGGTATTATCCTGTGCTTCTTCTGGTCTTTGAAAACTCAGTAGATTCCCCTCCCCCCCTTCCATGGTGTGCCAATCCCATGATTGCAATAAGGCCCAAACACTGAAGAAATATTGGGATGAGCAATTGATTAAGCTGATGCTAATGTTGATGCTAGCATTGATTTTCCCGATGCTGGAATCTATTTTCCCGTTCAATGAAGGCTGAATTTACAATATGCATGCATCCACAGTTCTGAAAAACTGGTCAGCATGAATCATCCGGCTTTGGAAACATATTCATTTTATCTTACTTCTCAAAAATGTAGCACAAGATGAGAGAATTGCTGTAAAGTGGTTGCTGCATTATTATTATTTTAAATATCATGGGGATGTGGCATACGGAGAAATTCCTGAGGAATGGAAGACAAACAAAAGGATTAAAATCGGATCATGATCTATTAGGATTGGGTTGTTTAAATCAATAGACCGAGGGCAAGACCTAGAGCGGACATGGTTAATAAATGAAAAATCAGTCACAATATGGATTTTTTTTTTTGTTTAAAAAAAACAAACCCAAACCTGTGAGCTTGTTTGGAAGAGATGGGTTTGGGCTTCAGTGAAATCAAAATGGACAAATTTGCCTATTGCTAATCACTTTGCCGATTGTATCTCACTTGGCTTGATGAGTAAATCAAAATGGACAATTTTTAAGGAGAGAAAGAAAGATGTAAGAATTGAGCTTGTTTGCGGGATGGGGGGGTGGGGGGGGTGGGGGGAGGCAGGTGCCTGTCATTGTACAATCATCTCATCCATGGTTTGTCTTTCCTGATTTCTCATGCTTCTGGTCAATCCTGGGGATTGAAAAGTAGAAGGGACAGTCATTCTGAGATTTTGAAGGAGTGCTCTTGTTGGAGGTAAAGGTAAAAGTTCCCCTCGCATATAAGTGCTAGTCGTTCCCGACTCTAGGGGGCGGTGCTCATCTCCGTTTCAAAGCCGAAGAGCCAGCGCTGTCCGAAGACGTCTCCGTGGTCATGTGGCCAGCATGACTAAACGCCAAAGGTGCACGGAACGCTGTGACCTTCCCACCAAAGGTGGTCCCTATTTTTCGACTTGCATTTTTTACATGCTTTTGAACTGCTAGGTTGGCAGAAGCTGGGACATGTAACGGGAGCTCATCCCATTACACGGCACTAAGGATTTGAACCGCTAAACTACCGACCTTTCGATCGACAAGCTCAGCGTCTTAGCCACTGAGCCACCGTGTCCCTGTTGGAGGTAGTTGGTAGATTAACAAGGAAGATCCCATTGTTAAATCAATTTCATTTTCTTGTTCTTATCTTTGCACCTAATGTTTTTAATGTTTTCAATACTTATGATTTTAGTTAAAAATTGCCCAGAACTGCTTTGCAAAGTGAAATGGGTGGCATATGAAAGGAAAGAAAGAAATAAATTAAAAGGAAGAAAGAAAGAAGGAAGGAAGGAAAGAAAGAAAAGAACAAAAGGAGAAAGACAAAGAGGAAGGAAGGAAGGAAGGAAGGAAGGAAGGAAGGAAGGAAGGAAGGAAGGAAGGAAGGAAGGAAGGAAGGAAGGAAGGAAATATAACATGAGAATGCAAAAGATGTCTTCATTCTAATGCAAAATTTCACAAATGTCATCAATCTTGCAAAATCTGATCCAGGAAATTGTTGAAACCTCACGATTTTTTTTTTTTTACCCCAATCATATAAGATTTCAGAAAATGTTTTTTGGGTGATGGGCAGATAGGTTAGAGGGGTGTTTGTTGGAGGTTCTGGAAAGCATGGCGTGATCAAACATTGCATTGTATTATATAGAATATGACATATATAATTTGGTGGCAAAGTCAACATGGCCACCACATTTCCCTCCCCCTCCCCGTTTGATTCGCTTTGATTCTCTATTCTATTTTTTCTGAGCTTTTGCTTTCTCAGCTGACATTTCCCCTCTTCTCATAAAACCATATTCCTAGAGGAATTCCATTGGAAATGTTTGCCACATCTGTCTCAAGTAACTGAAATTTAGATGAGATAAGAAAGATAAACCAGTTGGGAAGAATAACCCTTTCTCTGATGCAGGGGGCTCTCCTGTAAACTCTAAACCAAGGGTCTGCAACCTTAAACACTCAGAGAGCCATTTGGACCTGTTTCCCACAGAAAAGAAAACACCGGGAGCCACAAAACCCTTCCCGTGCCTGGCTATTTTTTGAGCGGCCACAAAACTAGCAAATGTAGTTGAATTAAACGTTCTGCTTTCTTCTGAAACTTTTCTTTTCTTGGATTTATCCATGGTTGGCCTATCGGGGGTTGAAAGGCTCAATAAATCATATGCCAGCGGGTGTCATGCATTGGCAATTGTGATGCATATTTTGAGTGACTGAGCCGCAGCAGAGTGGTGAAAGAGCCACATGCGGCTCCAGAGCCGCAGGTTGCTGACCCCTTCTCTAAACCAAACTCATTTTTTTAAAAAAAATTGATTTATATGCCGCCCTTCTCTGGAGACTCAGGGTGGCTTACAACGCGTTAAGCAATAGCCTTCATACTTTTTGTATATTTTACAAAGTCAGCTTATTACCCCCACAAACTGGGTCCTCAATTTACCTACCTTAGAAAGGATGGAAGGCTGAGTCAACCTTGAGCCTGGCAAGATTCGAACTTACTAACTGCAGACAGTTGGAGACAGCTGGAGTCATTAGTACTTTGTTGTGACTGCAGGACTAAGGTTACAGTATTGTTAGTGCTGGAGATGCCAATCTGTTTCCCAAATAATGAGAACTAGGGGGCAAGGGGGAAAAGTAGCCTGAACTGTTCCTTGAAACATTGGGCATCTCTTTAACTTCTTACGGTCTTTCCTTTTTTGGGGAAGGAAAAGGAGGTTTTGGAGCCATTGAAAAGGCAGTTAAGAATAACAGAGTTCTGTAAAGTCTCCAAAGATATTTGTCATATACAGAGTTTCAAGGAGAATTGTCAACAGGAAGCTTGCAATGCGTAGAAATCCTTTACAGTATTTTGATTTGTAATGCCTGTGCAGAAGATCACAGGTAATCCGAGGAAGGCTCTCTCTCCCCCCCCCCCCCTTTTTGACTTGCTTGAGCAAAACTAATTGGTGCAGGGTAGCTTCAAATAGACAGGTGTAACATAGAATGAGAGTCCAGCACAAAGCTGATGGAATTCAGTGGGGATTTTTGAGAAGATGGAGACGCAATGGTTCAGCAGGTTAAAGTTGCTGAGCGTGTCAACTGGAAAGCTGACAGTCTGGGTTGGAGACCCGAGCGCCATGCAAAGGGGTGAGTTCCTGTTCCTTGCCTCAGCTCCTAGCAGTCTGAAAACATGGAAATGCAAATAGATTAATAGGTACCACTTTGGTGGGAAGGTAATTACATTCTCTGCACCTTTGGCAAATAGCCATGCTGGCCACATGACCATGGAAAATGTCTTTTGGACAACACTGGCTCTCTCAGTCAAGAAACTGAAGTCAGACAAGGAGGAGGAGGAGGAGGAGGAGGAGGAAGAGGAGAAGGAGGAGAAGGAGGAGGAGGAAGAGGAGAAGGAGGAGAAGGAGGAGGAGGAGGAGGAGGAGGAGGAGGAGAAGAAGAAGGAGGAGGAGGAGGAGGAGGAGGAGGAGAAGAAGAAGAAGAAGAAGAAGAAGAAGAAGAAGAAGAAGAAGAAGAAGAAGAAGAAGAAGAAGAAGAAACAACACAGAAAGATGACCCATATTTCTTGATCTTATTTTTCTCTAATTGGACTGCAAACCTCTCTCCAAATTTATCTATTTTTTTTGCTAGCTAACCTCCAAACCTCCCTGAATCCATCTGGATTTGTGGCTCTGCAAAGCTAGCAATCATGTTCAGCCCCCGAAAAAAGGGAAATGGGGTGGGGTGGGGTGGGAGGATAAGAAGCCGTTCTTATTTTTGTGGTTCATTTCCTACGGTCAGCTGGAGATACCGCCTGGCTGATAAACCTTTTTTCTTCCATCTTCAGGGCCATTTGCCTTGATGCTCTTGATGGATGATTTATAGCTTCTGTCTCTCCTGTGACTTCGGTGGGGGTGCTGAGGGTGGGGTGGGGGGACACGGGACATGACAGTGGAGGTTAGGCGATTTCATTGTTCGCAACCGGCTTCACCTCTGTAGGTGCACCAGAATTTTAAATGTGAGTGCAATTAAATCGGAAGGGGAATGCCAGGCAGCAGCAGGAATCTCCCAGTAATGAAAGGGGTGAGTGGAAGCATCTGCAGTATTGATCTGATGAGGTTTTCAAGATGAGGGCGCTTCAAAGTGTGTTTCTGTATAATAGCAGAGGACTGTGGGGAAATGCGCATACACACACATGCAAAGATCGAAACACACACACATATTTGCTGTGGCTGGTGAAACACTTCCTTTGCAAAAATGCACTGGGCCAACACCTCTATGGCAGTAATTAGATCAGATGTACACCAGTGGTGGGTTGCCCCCGGTTCAGACCGGTTTGCAAGAACCGGTAGTAAAACCGGCGGGAGGCTCCGCCCACCGCCCCAGATGTCGTCATCGCCAATCTGCGCATGCGCAGAAGCAAGGTGCGCGTGCGAGCTAAGCGATCTGCACATGTGCGATCCTGTTGCAAACCGGTAGTAAAGGTAAGTAGAACCCACCCCTGATGTACACCATCTGCCAAAGATAACTTTGCACCTCGATAACTGTCTGGTTTGGCTCTGCAACCCAACAAAACAAACACAGACTTCAATGGATAATTAGAACTGTGGACAAAACAATTGCTACCAATCTGCCTTCCATTGAGGACCTGTATACTGCACGAGTCAAAAAGAGGGTTGTGAAAATATTTACAGACCCCTCGCATCCTGGACATAAATTGTTTCAACTCCTACCCTCAAAACGATGCACTACACACCAGAACAACTAGACACAAGGACAGTTTTTTTCCCGAACGTCATCACTCTGCTAAACAACTTATTCCCACAACACTGTCAAATTAACTACTAAGACTGTATTACTATTCTCATCCTTACTAGTACCTATCTCTTCCCACGTATGGCTATATCCATGTTGCTTGTATCTTTACAATGTATATTGTTTTTATTGGTTCCTAGTGTGATTTGATTGCTTATTAGTATCCTATGACTATCACTAAGTGTTGTATCTTATGATTCTTGACGAATATATTTTATTTTTTTTCTTTATGTACACTGAGAGCATATGCACCAAAGACAAATTCCTTGTGTTTCCAATCACACTTGGCCAATAAAGAATTCTATTCTATTCTATAAACATTTCCTTGCTTGTTGGTTAAACTTTGTAGATATCTTCCTTCTTGTCTCTTTGATAGATTCTGCTTGTTCTCCTTACTCTTATTAGATATCAAAGAATCTATTCTTTGATAGATTCTGCTCGGAGCTCACAAAGGGCAGCCTCTGACAAACAATTAAGAATTTATAGGGCTCGGGGAGGGAAAAACAGTTGAATTAAGACCCCTAAAAAAATAGAAGGTTTTTAAAAAAATGATTTTTAAAAAGACGGAGAGACAAGGCTTCCGGCCAAGAATTCTGCTGGCCGAGCAGTGCCATTCCTAGTTTGGTTGTCTATATAAAGGCACACACACGGTTTGCAATATTACAAGTTGCAACATTTGCGAGATTTATTGTTAAGCGTTTGGCAAAACTGATGAAGCAGGGAATATAACACATACCTAGTCAGCATAAATCACAGCTGGGGACGTGAGACGCTGCACTCGCATGTTATTATACAGCTAATATTCCAGATTGCTTTTAATTATTTTATTCTGTGCCTTCAAGAAGCAGATAGGTGGAAAGGCTGCATCCTATTAAAAAAAACAGTGAGCTTCATCCCTCTGCCTGTTTCTATCCAGGACGCTGAAACAACTCAACTGATCCATAAACAAATGGAGTCTTGACAAGGCCTGTAGAATTGTGGCAATTTGCTACTTTCTGCAAAGATTGTGCTGTCTGTGCAATCAGATGATTCTGTGACATCAGAACAGCATTGCCATGAAAATGCAATCTTGGGTGAATATTAGCAAAGTGTGAAGAGACAGCTATGTCCCTTTTGTATAGAAAATGGTATCACTATTATAGCAATACACTTAGACTTCTATACCGTTTCGCAGTGCTTTTACAGCCCTCTCTAAGCAGTTTACAGAGTCAGCCTATTGCCCCCAAAAATCTGGATCCTCATTTTACTCACTTCGGAAGGATGGAAGCAGTGGTGGAATTCAAATTTTTTTTTTACTACCAGTTCTGTGGGCGTGGCTTGGTGGGCGTGACATGGCTTGGTGGGTGTGGTTTGGTGCGAAAGAATACTGTAAAATCCCCATTCCCTCCCCACTCCAGGGGAAAGTTACTGCAAAATCCCCATTTCATCCCAATCAGCTGGGACTCGGGAGGCAGAGAATAGGTGGGGGTGGGGCCACTCAGAGGTGGTAATTACCGGTCCTCCGAACTACTCAAAATTTCCGCTACTGGCTCTCCAGAACTGGTCAGAACTTGCTGTATACCACCTCTGGACAGAAGGCTGAGTCAACCTTGAGTCTGGTGAGATTCGATCTGCCAAATTGCAGGCAGTCGGCAGTCAGCAGAAGTAGCCTGCGGTACTGCATTCTAACCACTGTGCCACCGTGGCTCATTGCACAGTTATATTTGCACAATTACAGTTGGTTGCACAGTCAGCTAGATGTCCCAAAGGTGCTTTTCAAAATGCTCATGGTTGTTTTTGAGCAGTGGTGGCGCCGGGGTTAGAATGTAGTATTGCAGGCTAATTTTGCTGACTGCCAGCAGTTCGATTCCCACCGGCTCAAGGTTGACTCGGCCTTCCATCCTTCCAATGTCGGTAAAATGAGGACTGAAATTGTTGGGATCTATATGCTTAGAGAGGGCTGCAAAGCAGGGGTGAAATTCAGCAGGTTCTGACAGGTTCTGGAGAACTGGTAGCGGAAATTTTGAATAGTTCGGAGAAACGGCAAATACCACCTCTGTCTGGCTCCGAAGTGGGGTGAGAATGGGGATTTTGCAGTATCCTTTCCCCAGGAGTGGGGAGGGAATGGGGATTTTACAGTATTCTTCCCCTGGAATGGGGTGGGAATGGAGATTTTGCAGTGTCCTTCCCCTGCCACACTCACCAGGCCATGCGCACCAAGCTATGCCCACAGAACCGGTAGTAAAAAACCTTGAATTTCACCACTGCTGCATATCACTCTAGATAAGCAGTATATAAGTCTAAGTGCTATTGCTATTGCTACATGCTCTTCTTTTGTTCTGATGCGCAGCTTGCGGTGACTGTTCGACATTGATTTTAGTTTAAAGAAACCCTGAAAGAATCTCAAAGTTCTGTGGAATGTGGTTTGAGCTATAACCTCTTGGATCATATAGCAAATAACCCAAAGACTGCCTCTTTCATGCCTTTGGAATTTGGGAATAGCTACACGTCTGGGTCAAAGGATAAGGAGTTTCGGTTGGGCTTAAGCCTTAGATTCTGTCATATCATAAACAAGACACAGAGAAGACAGTTTGCAGGCCTCCAGCTTCGGCCTGCTTCAACACACAATGTGCCTCGTGAACGGGCCCGTCTAAGGCAATTATCTCTGAACCCAGCTTCGATTTTGCAGCAAGGCTGTAATTTGAACAGGAACATGTTTTGATAGAGCCAAGGCTTGTTTGTATAGCGATGCTCCTAATTAGGAAGAAATGTCACCGCATTTGTATAGCTGTGCATCAGTTTCACGGGCATGAATTCTAAAGGTCTTTGCTCACAAGAGGCAAACTGATTTGAAGGTTGCCAGAAAGGTCTTTGAAGGGCATTGATCCAAGAAAATACCCAGGAATCTTGGAAAAGATGATCTCTTGGAGCAGTTGATGGATTCTCCTGGTGTTCTGGAAAGGGTCTCTACCCGTGCTAAGAACTTGAAACAAAGCAGATAGTTTTGCCCTTAACAATAGCTTACCTACCTACCTACATGATGGCTATGAAGGCTTGGAATGAATGATCATTTAAGTCTAAGTGCTATTGCTAGTGCTATAGACCGTGTGTAAGTGATCAGAACCCCCCACAAATTGATTGATCGATTAACTGTGTCACAAGTAAATGCCTTATTCTTCATTATGTAAATAGTACATGAACAGAGTATCAGGGGTTAACTTATTTTTCACTTCTTAATGTATTCATATTTCACCACTCCCATATCTAGCTCCACCCATTGTATATATAAAGAGCTGCATACGTCCATTCTGTGCTTCTATTTGTGAATATTCAGTGAATATAGAATGCCTTATGTAAATAAACAGTGATTTATTTGAACCTCTAATTTTCAACCTATTTATTGAGTCTGATCCTGAAAATATCGTAACAAACTGATTATGTCATTAAGTTGTTTTCTACTCCTAGGAGCCAGAAAGATGATAGATAGATAGCCAGACAGACATGATAGAGAAAAAATTTCTTCATGAGGATCTGTCCCTAAGCTGGTCTTCTGGTAGTAACCTGCTGCTATTAAACCTGAAACCATCTTGTTAGTGGTCAATCTCTTTCTTTCTACCGTTCCCAGGATCAGGGTCTTCTCCAGAGAGCGGGGTTTTCGTATAACGTGTCAAAAGTAGAATAATTGTTTGTGCTTTGAGTGAGAATCCTGGATTGACCTCAAATTCATAACCTGTATATATCGGAATACAGAAATCAAAATATGTATTAGCAAAATATGGCAGTAGATTAGTGTTCAATGAATTAAATATGATGCAGAACAGAATTGCCTGTCTGTTTTCATTCACAATTTCCCACAACATGGGGAGGTTTGTTTCTAAAAGAGGGTTTGAGAAAAAAAGAGGTGTGTGTGTGTGCATGTGTGTGTGTGTTTGTGTGCTGTGCCCATCTCTCTCTCTGTGTGTGTGTGTGTGTGTGTGTGTGTGTGCGCATGCGTGCATGCTGTGTCCATGTCCACCTGTCTATGTGTGTGTTTGTGTGAGTGTGGGTGAGAGAGAATATGAGAGAGATTATGAGAGGGAGAGAATATGAGGGAGAGAATATGAGAGAGAGAGAATGAGAGAGAGAGAATAGGAGAGAGATTATGAGAGAGTGAGAATATGAGAGAGAGAGTGAAGTGGTTCGGGAATAACGAGAGGCACAAGCAAGCAAGTGACAACAGCTCTTTAATATACAGTGAGACTTCAGCAAAAACTCAGAGGCTGCAGCCCTCCTTATATACAATCCTGGAGGGACTGTCAGCCAATCAGAAACTTAGGCAGGTTTGAAACTCCCGCTGAAAAGTATCAATACATAACAGAGAGAATGAGAAAATATGAGAGAGAGAGAGATGAGAGAGAGAATATGAGTGTGAGAATATGAGAGTGAGAGAATATGAGAGAGAGAATATGAGAGAGAATGAGAGAGAGAGAGAATAGGAGAGAGATTATGAGAGAGTGAGAATATGAGAGAGAGAGAATGAGAAAATATGAGAGAGAGAGAATGAGAGAGAATATGAGAGAGAGATGAGAGAGAGAATATGAGAGTGAGAATATGAGAGAGAGAGAATGAGAGAATATGAGAGAGAGAATATGAGAGAGAGAGAATGGGAGAGAGAGGAGAGAGATTATGGGAGAGTGAGAATATGAGAGAGAGAGAATAAGAGAATATGAAAGAGAGAGAGAATGAGAGAATATGAGAGAGAGAATATGAGAGAGAGAGAATGGGAGAGAGAGAATAGGAGAGAGATTATGGGAGAGTGAGAATATGAGAGAGAGAGAATAAGAGAATATGAGAGAGAGAGAATGAGAGAGAATATGAGCGATGAGAGAGAGAATATGAGAGTGAGAATATGAGAGAGAGAGAGAATGAGAGAGAGAGAGAGAGAATGGGAGAGAGAAGGCAGAATAACACAAAAATGGAAGGGAGGTACATTAGTAGTGTGCAAATGTGACACACAGTTTACACATCCAGAAAGTGGAAGAGAAAGTGTGTGTTTCATTTGAGTGCTGGTGGGAAAAACAAATAGAGCATTTAAGGGGTTTCAGTTTTGTAGTTTGCCCAGATGTAATCTTCTTGAATATAACATACCCAAATAGGTAATTTTAAAAAGTCTGCTTTTTTTCCCCCTTCAAAAGCTGGGCTGTGTGAGAGAATATGCCTGAAAAAAAAAGCTACGTTAGTAGACTGAAGAGTCTAATAACATTTTTTCCATTTGCTCAACGGCACATACGTGGAAGCAGCTCCTTTGAATGAATGTTAGAAATAGAAATCGGCAAGGCAAAAAAAAAATCCGTGGTGGGTTCATAAGAAGGTCTGCCTGGCATTTTGCGAGCCATTGTCCTGAGTAACGTATTTATATCTGAATCATGAAGTCAGAGCTTAAGAGGAGAAATTCTGCTTCCAGCGTGTAAACACGGCTCCCTTAAAAGCAAGGGGATGTGTCT
Source organism: Pituophis catenifer annectens (assembly GCF_029215685.1). Lineage (NCBI taxonomy): Eukaryota > Metazoa > Chordata > Lepidosauria > Squamata > Colubridae > Pituophis > Pituophis catenifer. The sequence continues at coordinate 120,619,293 of NW_027256884.1, forward strand.
TTTTCGGTAGGCTTCTTCGTGACTTCATCTTTTTGAGGGGAAAATTATGCTCTCTGCAAAGCTATGCAAAGAATGCCTTCTAGCTAGGACAAGCTTAACAGAGATTTCAATCACGGAGTTTTCTTTAACCCTTTCTCATGGTGTGGGAATTGTCCTTTTCGACCTAAATGGGATTAACCCTGCAACATTCATGCAAACTGAAAACTAATACCCGAAAATAAGACCCTGTCTTATAATTTTTTTGCCACCAAAAAAGGCACCAGGTCTTATTTTCGGGACGGGGGTGGATGACGTCCACTGACTCACCTCACTTACATGTTTCACTCCCGGCCTTCTTTTCGCTGTCAGAGGCCTTCAGGAACTTCTTTGGCTTCGGATAGTTGCAGGCAAACCTCACACACCTCGTCCCATTTCTTCTGCAGCCAGCAAGGTTTACCTGAAGGCCTCTGTAGCCGATAACAGAGCTCCGGATCGATCTGGAGCTCTGTTATCGGCTACAGGGGCCTTCAGGAAAGCCCTGCTGGCTGCAGAAGAAATGGGCCGAGGTGTGCGAGGCCTGGCTGCAACTATCCGAAGGTAAGTAGTAGGGCAGCTCCACCCCCCATCCCAGGGGTGGGTTCCACTTACCTTTACTACCGGTTTGCAACGCTCTTGCGTGTGCTCACTGTTCTGCACAAGCGCAGAAACTTCTGCACATGCGCAGAAGCGTTTTGATGATGTTAGGGTCAGTGGGCGGAGCCTCCCGCCAGTTTTACTACCGGTTCTATAGAACCGGTGCGAACTGGGGGCAACCCACCACTGCCCCATCCCCATCCTAGCTTAATTTTTACCCATGGAACAGTGGTGGTATTCAGCCGGTTCCATCCGGATCACGCGAACCAGTAACGGCAACTGCAGGAGACTCCGCCCACTCGCCTGTACGTAATGCGCAACTACTGCACATGCGCAGAAGGACGTGCGCATGTGCAGAGGTTGCATGCTCACATTTGCGAATCAATAGGGAAGGTAAGTAAATCCCACCTCTGCCAATGCACCCTGGAGTGGGTGATGTCTTAATTAGGGCTTATTTTAGGGGTAGGGCTTATATTGGGCACACATGTAAAAAGCAAGTTTGGATTTACTTTCTGAGTAGGTCATATTTTCGGGGAAACATTTCCAGGCTATAGTTTTAAATATATACAGGGAATCCTCGACTTACAACCATCCGTTTAGTGACCGTTCAAAATTACAATGGCACTGAAAAAGTGACTCATGACCGTTTTTCACACTTAGGACCGTTTTGCAGCTTCCTCCTGGTCACATGATCAAAATTCAGACAGTTGGCAACCGACTCATATGTATGATGGTGGCAGATTCCCAGGATCATGTGATCCCCTTTTGCGACCGTCTGACAAGCAAAGTCAATGGGGAAGCCAGATTCTCTTAACAACCGTGTTACTCACTTAAGAACTGCGGTAATTCATTTAACAACTGTGGCAAGAAAGGCCACAAAATGGGACAAAACTCACTTAACAAATGTCTCACTTGGCAACATAAATTTTGGGCTCAGTTGTGGTGGTAAGTCGAGGACTACCTGTGTAGAAGATGGATCAGCTTAAAATCTTTTTCATAAAATACAACCCTTTATTCCTATGATTATATGACAACAATGTGATGTCACACTTGCCAGTTCTTCCCAAGAACCTAGGACAGAGGTCTTCAAACTTGGCAGCTTTAAGACTTGTGGAGTTCAACTCCCAGAATTCTCCAGTCAGCTCTGACCCAGGACACTGATGGATAGCCTTTGATATGGGTCAAAGATGACATGCTACAATGTTTTGAGTGACACACCGTTTGCCAATACTTGACAACAGCTATTCTTGAAAGCATGCATTTTCAGAGGGTGTGCAGGAATGGGTTGTGTTCTTGAGCAGCCTCTGGTCCTTCTGGAAGTTGCATGGCCTCCCAAAGGGATCTATGACAACTCACCACAGCCAACTCACTATGGCCAACTCACTGCAGGACAATTCAGCATGCCCCTCTCAGCACAGACAAGTGGCCGCGGGACAAGAGTTACACTAATATCAAAGAAATGGTGGAATAGAATCAGTACAGAAAGGATGCAAAAGGAGGGACAGAATGAAATGTGAATGGCAAAAATTAAAATAATTTTTATTTATTTTAAATAATAATTAAATAGAATTGTTAAATTGTCCTGCAATAAATTGTCTTGTGGCGAGTTGGCTGTGAGTTTGCCTGCTGCAAATTGGCCATGGTGAGTTGGCTGTGGCGAGTTGGCTGTGGTGAGTTTGTTGTGGTGAGTTTGCCGTGGCGAGTTGGTTTTGGCGAGTTGGCTGTGGCGAGTTGGCCGTGGTGAATTAGTTGTGGCGAGTTGGTTTTGGCAAGTTGGCTGTGGCAAGTTGGCCGTGGTGAATTGGCTGTGGTGAGCTGGCCGTGGTGAGTTGGTTTTGGTGAGTTGGCTGTGGCAAGCTGGCCGTGGTGAATTGGCCATGGCAAGTTGGCTGTGGCGAGTTGGCTGTGGTGAATTGGTTGTGGCGAGTTGGCCATGGCGAGTTGGTTTTGGTGAGTTGGCTGTGGCAAGTTGGCTGTGGTGAATTGGTTGTGGCGAGTTGGATTTGGCAAGTTGGCCATGGTAAATTGGCCATAGCAAGTTGGCTGTGGCAAGTTGGCCATGGTGAATTGGCTGTGGCGAGCTGGCCATGGGGAGTTGGCCATAGGGAGTTGGCTGCAGCAAGTTTGCCATAGCAAGTAGGCTGTGGTACGTTATCCCATTCCCTCCCGAAGCTTCAAAACAATCACACATATAAACAGGTTGTGCTTTCTACAGTTTTCGGAGTCTGCAGAGGCCACGGTAGAGCAATCAGTGAAACTGCTTCAAGGACAAAGGTGTTTAGGTGATACCCCAGTTGTTTTGGCATTGCATCAAAGGCGTCTGCTATTATGGGTACTATTTTTTTTTATTCTCCTGTTGGTAAAACCATAGAATTTTCTTGGCTGAGTTTGTTTTGCAGAGTAGGGTCACCAGGTTTTCCCCCAACTCTATAAATCTATTTTCGACAGCTGCTCAGGGACAGCAAACAACACACACACACACACACACACACACACACACACACACACACAAGGGATAATATCAACGTCATTGGTAAAACAATTCTAGACATTGGGCAGAATGTGAGGTGGGAAAACCTGAAACCTGAGCAATTTCCACTTTTGTTTGCACCCAGCAGACGATTCCCAGTCGATCTTGACCTCCAGATCAAAGCAGAGCCCACACAACATTCAGTTCCTCTAGCAAAAAAAAAAAAAGTAGAGCTTGAGGTTTATTTATTTAACATCAGCAAAGATCGAGACCGATTAACTGGAGAAAAGGGCTGAAGAGACAGGCCAAAGCAAGGGCAGGGAAAGACATGAACAAGCAAGAATTCACATTAGCTATTTAGTTGTATCACAGCACAAAACTTTCCAGAGCGATTGAATCCCAGCTTTACGGGTAATTGGCATAGATAGTCCCAAAGGGAGTGGCTGGTTTGTGGGGAGGGAAGATTTTTCCCATTGGAAATAATGATAGGGAATATATTTTGTTTAAATTCATTTGATGTTTGGTACCACGAGCTATCTACAAAATCTTTTGATAGGTATATAGACAGGGATGGGCTGCTGGGGGTTATCAGGGGTTTGAGAAAACCTCTAGCTAAGATTCTGTGCAGTTCGGAGAACCCCCAAATCTTACTCCTGGCTGGCCCCGCCCACCCTACTCCGCCCTCCCAGGAGACCCCACGCGGCCTGTTTTGGATGCAGGTAAGTGCATGGCGTGTGTGGAGGCTCAGGGAGGGCAAAAAATGGGCCTACCTGAAGTTCAGGAAGGCTGGAAACGGACCAGTTTCCAGCCTCCAGAGGGCCTCCGGAGCCTGGGGAGGCCATTTTCACCCTCCCGGAGGCTCGAGTAAAGCTTCCGGAGCCCAGGGAGGGCAAAAATGACACTCCTGCCCTGGTGCAGGAGACCGACTAGGCCATGCCCACCCAGCAACCGGGCAGAGAACCCCTTGCTAAAATGTTTGAAGCCCACCCCTGTACATAGATAGAGATACAGTTAATACAAATCCTTGCCTGTTTTCTGTCTCTCTCCCTCTACCTGATGTTCTGTGACTTCTTGCCAGTTCACAGTTCTGATATTTGCTGATGTTGAATGAACAAACATCAAGGTGCATTTTGTTAGCTGAACGGAGAGGTATGTTAGCTTGTTCTTATCTAGGAATTGATTGGCAGGGAGGCTGGGAGCTAGACTGGATATCACCCACCATAATTTTCTTATTTCATCTTGAGTGATTTGTATTTAAAATAAGAAAATGAGAAATATCTGAAACTAGAAGAAAAGAAATCGCTGGATTTTTCTCTCTTTTTTTCTGGTAGGATTGTGTTTTATAAGATTTCGGCATAATTGTTCTGCCTGTTGAAGGGCCAAACACTGATGTAATGTTTTTTTTTCTCCTGGAATTTTGCCTTGAAATAATCCAAATCTATAATTTTCTAAAAAGGGAAAGAAAAGAAACCGACCAGCAGAAGTTGCAAAGATCAACAATGAAATCAATAGGATTTATTTCTTCTTAAATGCAATTTGGACCGCAGCCTATTTGCTTCATGTTCTTTTTCTTCTGATTATATACTTGCAGGAAAATACTGATAAAGGCTTCCAAAAATAAAATAAAATAAAATAAAATAAAATGATCTGCATATTGAAAGAGTTGCTAAACATGTTCAAGTAGGTATCCCCCCCACTTTTTGGGAAAGATTATTCAGATGCAACTGTGTCTAGATAAGTGGACAATTGTTAGAGAAAGCAAATTGAATAAATGAAACAGTTTATTTTGTGCTGGGAGTTTATTTTGTGCTGGGTTTGACCAGAAATAATGCCAATCTCAAACTTTCAAGCTCAGGAAGTATGTACATTGCAGAAATTATGATGAATAGCTGAAATTAGAAACAAATATTAGGAGCCTCAAAGCGAGAGTGTGAGGCAGCCTAGTGGTGAAGATGCTCGCCTCCCACTCGGAAGGTTGGGAGTTCAATTCTAGATAGCAATAGATCTCACCTGGAAAAATAACACATCCCTGTTGGTCAGGAAGGCTCAACAGAGGTTCCATTTCCTTAGGGCAGTGATGGCTAATCTTTTTCGGACCAAGTGCCCAAAGCCCATGCACGTGCCCGCAAATGTGTGGCCGCGTGCCTGAACCCACCAAATACAATGCACACTGCCCCGCACAGCTCCCACATGCACTCCACCCCCACATGCTCCCCACCCCCCCGTGCATGTACCCCCCCATGCATGCATGTGCACCCCCACACATGCGCAGCAGAGACCCGAAGACCAGCTGGCCAGTGGGAGACACGCGCACACGAGTGGCGGATCTGAACTTGTGTGACGGCTCGCATGCCCACAGAGAGGGTGCTGCGTGCCATCTCTGGCACACGTGCCATAGGTTCAACCATCACGACCTTAGGACTGGACGAAACAGTCCTTCGCTGTTCCCTGGGCAGCCCCACGGGCAGGGGCGGGCTCCTGGGGGTTCGATAGGGTATGGGTGATCCTCTAGTCAAGGATCGACGGTAGGGTTGCCAGGTCTGCTTCCAAAAAATAGCGGACAAGCGGGGGGGGGAGGGTTAAGTAGTAAAATTTTTTTTACAATTAAATTATATATTTTCTTACAAGCATTTTAACACGTATTAAAATAATCACTTCAAAACTTTACTTAAAATTCAAAACATCAAATATATTATAATAATATGTAAAATATTAAATTACATTTTAATTTCATCATAAAGCTTTTGAATAAAAAAAATGTCCACTATTTTGTGAAAAAAAATAGTGAACATAATGTGAAAAAAGTGGACTGTCAAATAGTGGACACCTGGCAACACTAATCGCCGGGGTTCAGTGAACCCCCAAATGTCACCCCTGGGTGGCCACGCCCAGCCCAGCCCAGCCCAGCCCAGCCCAGCCCAGCCCAGCCCAGCCTACCCCTTCCAGGAGTCTCCACGCATCCCGTTCATCATTCCAGGTAAGTGCAGGGGCCGTGCAAAGGATCTGGAACGGCAAAAAACAGGCCTACCGGAGATTCCGGAAGTCCGGAAATGGGTCTGTTTCCAGCCTCCAGAGGGCCTCCACACCCCGGGGAAAGATGTTTTCGCCCTTCCGGAGGCTCGAGAAAAACCTCCGGAGCCTGGGGAGGGCAAAAAAGTCCCCCCTGCTGTGGTGCAGGCGGCCGAGTAGGCCATTCCCACCATGGCCATGCCCATCCAGCAACGGGGCAGCGATGGATCTGTTGCTAAAGGATCTGAAGCCCACCCCTGCCCGATCTAAGCACCTCATGGGCTGGAACCGGCCCATGGGCTTGACACCCCTGGTCTAGCCCATACACAATCCAGATCTGCCTGTACACAATGCCATCTACTTTACTTGGTCATGCCACTCAATGAATGCTATTCCTGCCACTCTACATCAGTCTCTGAAACCTCTTTGTGTAGTCTGCACCTTAAGTCCTGTCTAGCAGGGGTGAAATTCAGCCGGATCTATCCGGATCGCGCGATCTGGTAGCTCTGGCGGCGGGAGGCTCCGCCCACCCGCCCCGGACGTCATCATGTCCCATTTTTTTACCCTCACATTTGCGAGCCAGTAGGGAAAGGTAAGTGAATTTCACCCCTGCTGTCTAGTATAATAAATTCCTGCTTGTTTGTTTGTTTATTTTCAGGAAAGGATGGAATTTGCTGGCTAGTTGTATTTCAACCAGCATATTAGACTGAGATAGATGGGACAGCTTTTTTTTGCATATATATTTCCATGACTGATTTCCTCAAGCATCTCTAACTTCAATTTAACCAGATCTGGGGAAAAAAAAATATACTCAGTTTCTTTTCTTCCCCCCCCCCATCTTTCTTTACACCAAACATCCAAATAGAAGATGCATAAATCTTCAGTGTTTGTTTCTCTTTCTATTTATCACGATGCTAATGGTTTTTTTCAGCCTAGCTCTACATCAATTTATATTTTTCGCCTTTTAGTCTTTATAGGTGTACTTGAGCACAGTTTTTCTAATTGAGATGCCTTATGAAATCAATGGCTGCCTAATAATATTAAGTTCTTGTACACACTCTGTCTTAATGCTTAAGGTGTGTTCTTGCATTTCCCTTACATAGAAGTTTATGACAAGCGTTTTTGGAGATGCAAACTCTATTCTGCCCTTCTGGAAAGATTTGGGTACTCTGACTGAAATGCAGCAGAAATTGCCAGGTTGACTTAAGCGATGACAGCATGGAGACTGTCATACAAAAGCATCTTCTCTGATGACGTTACATCCTAATTTGTAAATAGAAGACCTGCGCTTGTGGCCTACCCAAGAAGCTTTTTATGGCAGCTATCACCTGTACTATACTCCTGTCATCATAATGGTGATAAATGTCCTGCCACAGCTGTTAAGAGCAACACTTTGCAGTGATGTGGACGGTAAAGCACTTCTCCTTTTGCTGGGCCAATCAAGATGCTGTAGGCTCCCTTATTCGGCTGAAACATTTTTGGAAAAAAGTCCAAACTATTTTCTTTCTTTTTTTTTTTAAATGTTACTCCAGAGTACTCAGAGACTTTAAAGTTGCTTTATCTCTCTCTTTCTCTCTCTGCCCTTCTCCTTCTCCCTCTCTATCATCTCTCCCACTCTATATCTCTATATCCATCCATCCACCCATCCACCCACCTACCCATCCACATCTATCTATCTATTTATCTATCCATCCATCCATCCATCCATCCATCCATCCATCCATCCATCTATCCATCCACCCACCCACATCTCTTTCTCTCTCTCTTCACCCATCCATCCACCTACATCTATCTATCTGACTGTCTGTCTGTCTGTCTATCTATCATCTATCTATCTATCTATCTATCTATCTATCTATCTATCTATCCATCTATCCATCCATCCATCATCCATCCACCCACCCACATCTCTCTCTCTCTCCACCCATCCATCCACATCTATCTATCTATCTATCTATCTATCTATCTATCTATCTATCTATCTATCTATCTATCTATATCTATCATCTACCTATCTATCTATCTATCTATCTAATCATCAATCTATATCTATCTATTATCTCTCTCTCCCTCTCCCTCTCCCTCATCTCTATATTGATTCCCGCAAATATACACACATCGCATACATACAAACACTCTATGATGTCAAAAGCTGAGGTTGGCCCAAGATATTTGCTGCCTATTCATACATAGTCTAACGCTTTAGCTCCCTTTTCCCAAGTCATCCTCTGAATTTAATGGTTCAAGCAGCTGGGTCTTATTTTAGCAAACCCTTGAGATTGCCTCACAGGTTTAGGCAGCATAGAACATAGAATAGCAGAGTTGGAAGGACCTTGGAAGTCATTTAGTCCAAGAGTCTGTACCATTTCAGACAAGTGGCTACCCAGTCTCTTGAAAACCTCCAGTGATGGGGCACCCACAACTCCTGAAAGCAAGGCATTCCACTCCTTGATTCTTCTCACCATTAGGAAATTTCTCCTCAGTTCCAGGTTGCTTCTCTTCTTGATTAGTTTCCATCCATTGTATCTTGTCCTGCCTTCTGATGTTTTGGTAAATTGTTTGCCCCAGGGGTGGGCTGCTGGGAGTTCGCAGGGGTTCGGGAGAACCTCTAGCTAAGATTCTGTGCAGTTCGGAGAACCCCCAAATCCCACTCCTGGCTGGCCCCTCCTATCCCGCCACGTCCCTCCAAGGAGTCCCCATGCAGCCCATTTTGGATGCAGGTAAATGCAGGGCACGCCCGGAGGCTCAGGGAGGGTGAAAAATGGGCCTACCAGATGTTCGGGAAGGCCAGAAACGGGCCTCTTGGGGAGGTCGTTTTCACTCTCCCGGAGGTTCGAGAAAAGCCTCTGGAGGCTGGGGAGGCCAAAAATGCCCCCCCCACACCATGGTGCAGGAGGCTGACTAGGTCACGCCCACCCAGAAACCAGGCCGAGAACCCCTTGCTAAAATTTTGAAGCCCACCCCTGGTTTGTCCCCTTCATCTTTGTGACAGCCCCTCAAATACTGGAACACTGCTATAATGTCAGAATGGCATGTGTTTGTGGAAAGGAGTCGGTTGAGCGATATACTCAGTTCTGGCTTTTAACAGAGAGGAACACTACTGCCACTGTGTCCTAGATTCACGAATGGAAGAACGTTGTCTGGGTTACTGCCATAATAAATCTTTCAGGCTAATCTAGTGGCCATAAAGTTCAGAGCACAAAAACAAGCCAAGTCCATGTTCGGAGTGCGAAAGCAGGCACACTGGGAAGACAGGGTACAAAGGAATAAATGAATTGGGAAATCAGGAGTTGAGACAAAGTCAAATGTCAGTGATGTTTTTGTAGCTAAAAGTTGAGGCCTTCAAGGACTGATGTTCCAGCCTTTGCTATATGCAGGTTGCTCACAAAGTACCAAAAGTTCCTGACCTTGCCTGATCACAGGTTAGGGTCAAACTTTGTTTTCTACAACAAAGAGCATTGCTTTGTTGACGCTCCTAGAACCTCTTCTGGCTTTTGTCTGTCTGATGGTTTTACAGATTAACAGAGTTGGATGGGACCTTGTAGGTCATCTAGTCCAAAGCCTCAGCCCCCACCCAAGCAGGAGACCCTACACCATTTCTGAGAAATGACAGTCCAACTCTAGACAGTGGGCAGAGTTAGCCTGCAATGCTGCATTCTAACCACTGCGCCACCATGGCCCCTCATAGACTACGTCTAATGATTATGCTGATAGTTTCTTCAGTCTGTCTACAGATGAACAACAATAAAAGCCAGTGGTGGGATTCAGCCGGTTTGTAAAAAACCACTTGTTAAATTGTTGGCTGGTCCCGCTCCTCCCCTCCCTGCCCCTTCCAGGAGGCCCCACATGCCCCGTTTTGGCTCCTAGGTAAATGCAGGGAGGCCTACTAGGCCCAAAATGGGGGGGGGCGGTAAAGCGCAGCCCTCCCCCCCCATGGCCCAGGGAGGCCTACTAGGCCCAAAACAGGGCATGGGGGTGGGTGCGGTGCAAGAGGACAAAAGGAAAATGGCTTGCTTGAAAACTGGATGAAATAACAAAATCAAGGACTGAGATTGGGGGAAAAAAGAGAGAGAAGCACCTGTTCTCTTGGAGGATGCTTTGGTACCCTACTGCAATTAGTCTAATGGATTTCATCTCATTTAGATAATGATCTCCTCAGAATGCTTAAGGTGGTCTTTTTTTTGGCTCTGAGCCCTGCCTCTGTCCCCCCCCCATCTCCTTTCCTTACCTTACAAGTGGAAAAAGACAGGTGGTTTTATAGAATGGGAATCCTTCCGTTCTGGGGATTTTCGTATTTTCTTTACAAGAGATTTCCTTTCTCCCACCATTTGTCAACCCTCCAAAAAGGGAATTCTTCTGCGGGTTTGAACTTGACTCCTCTTGGATTAAAAAAAAAAAGAATCCAATCCTTAAAGATTTAATGACGGGTTTTTGCTCCTTGCTAATCTGTGACATCTTTTTAATTGCTTGTAGGATGTTTTCCTCTCCGAACTGGAATAATGCAGTGGTGTGACTAAAGTTGTTTTTTTTTTGTTTTTTTTTAAAAAGAAGTTCCTTAGAGGGACACTGCCAAAAGTTGTTGCTTGGCTGTGTTCCCGGTGAATGTAATTTAATAGGTGAGAAGACAAATGCAGGTATGATAATGGTGTGATAGTCTAAATTTAAATGAGATTGGACAGCTGTAGAATTTTTTTTGTGTGTGTGTGACTAGTTAGGGACTGGGCTTGCTTTGTAACTCCTTAATAATTTCTCTTTTTCTGAAGTAATAATAATAATAACTTTTATTTGCCGTCACAAGAACGTGGGGAAAGTAATATCATAAACAGTTGGCTACCAAAAGCCTTGGCTGAGAGGAATTACAGCGTTCTCCTCTAATAGTTACAGCTCTTAAAAAAAATTTAGAAACCTGAAAAGTAATGTGCGAGGAGCCATCTCCTAAACAATATAAGGTCAAATTACTAGCATTGGATCCAGAGAGATCTGTTTCTAGGAGAGACAGTCTTTTTCTGAAGTTTTGTTTGTACCTCAGTGCATAAGTTTGTTTTTTTTTAATCCTCATTCTAGTTCAACTCTAGTGTCCTAAGAACGCTATAGAGATAGTAAAATAGATGGAGTCTTTAGAGATTTACTCCATTGCCTCCTTCTTAGGGCTGAGAGACTGGCTGGCTCAAGGTCATCCAGCTGTCTCCCAAAGGTGGGAGTAGAACTGAGTTGCCTAGTTTCTAAGACTAGTATTGAGTTGCCTTAATTGGCCAATTAACCAGTGGAACGGTTTGCCTTCAGAAGTTGTGGGTGCTTTGTCAGTGGAGGTTTTTAAGAAGAGATTGGACAGCCACTTGCCTGAAACGGTTTTGGGTCTCCTGCTTGAACAGGGGGTTGGACTAGATGAACCCCAAGGCCCCTTCCAGCTCTATTCTGACTAATCACTATGCCAAACTGGTTCTTAAGCAGGTAATGCAACTCATATCGTAGGGCCATAGAATCTTAGGACTGGAAGAGACCGCGGAGGTCTTCAGGTCCAATCCCCTGCCAAAGCAGGAATCCAAATATCATTTATAGGGCTTGAGTAGAAGCCTGAGAAAAGACAAATTTGCTTTAATGAGTAGCAAGAGTTGAGGTGCTCATAGTCCTCCAAGTTTTGAAGCCCTACCAAATTATTTTCAAATCATGCATAGCCAGTGGTGGGATTCAAATAATTTAACAACCGGTTCTCTGCCCTAATGACTGGCTTGGTGGGCGTGGCCATGGTGGGCATGGCCAGGGTGTGTGACAGGCAGCACTCGGCCTCCTGCACCCCCCTGGGAGCGAAAACGGGCTGTGGGGGGATGTGCCACCACCCCGTGCCCCGTTTTGGGCCTAGTAGGTCTCCCTGCACTTGCCTGGGAGCCAAAATGGGGTGCATGGGGACTCCTGGAAGGGGCGGGGAGGGGAAGGGTGGGACCAGCCAGCAATTTAAATACCGGTTCGTCCAGACTGGCCTGAACCGGCTGAATCCCACCACTGTGCATAGCCCTGACACAGAATATTCCTGTGCAGACTTCCAGCCACTATTCCATTCCTCCCATCCTTTCCCACTAGTTTTTACTTATTATTTATGAAGCTCAGATACAACATGTCTTTATTTTATATCATGTTATTGTATTTGTTTTAATCTATTTTATTGTAAATCACCCAGTGATTTATTGTTAGTCATGTCTATACACAGGAAAATTCTCAACCAAAGGTTAGCATCTGGTAGGAATTACAGTAGATAAGGGTCTATGGCCATGATGGCGAACCTATGGCATGCATGCCCGAAGTGGCATGTGGAGCCATGTCACCTGGCATGCGTGGTGTCAGCTGTTCCTCTTCTGGGTTTCTGGTGCGCATGTGCACGCAACGATCAGCTGGCCTTTATGCATGTGGCAGTGCTGGAAACTGAAAGAGGTGTTCGGTGAGCATGCACGCTAATCAGCTGATCGGCATGTGCGCATGTGCAGCAGTAACAGGAAGACTTGCTAGCCGGCGTGCAATTGCGCGCCAGAAACTAGAAGTAAATTTTTCGGGGCATGCAAGCCTTCTGGGTAACTCCTCTTCCTGATTGTGGCCCAGTTGCTCTTGTGTGTGAAGTGCTCCCTTTTTGGTAATTGATGCGGCGCATGTGCTCTCCCTTTTCAGTACTTGGTGCCGAAAAAGTTCACCATCACAGGTCTATGGAATTCAAGGGAGATTGGATTTAGTTTGCTTGTGATTACATAGGGATTCTAGGCTGATTCCTCTTTTCACTCCACTGCTAGGTTTTCTAACTCTCTCCCTTACATTTAGTTTTGTTCCCTCATCCCAGGTTTTTCTTTGTAAATATTTTTATTTTTTAATCGCTCTACATATTATGGACCACTTTTTGTTCTCCAGTTGTTCTCCAGTTCTGTTTTCAATTTTTTTTTCAGGGCCCAGTTGCTCTTTTAAGCCAAATTAATCTTGATTCCCTCTTCGTTTCTCATGCAGCCCAATATTTATAACTGAAAATACATTGCCATTTGGTTATTTTATTAAGTTTGAATTGCAATGAGTACCATGCAGACATATATTTACAATTTATAACTAGAACTATATTACAGTTGGAATTTTTTCTTTAAAGTATAAGTTTAAAGGATCAAAATATTTGTATCGATGCTTAAAAATAGAACTAGTATTGTACAGTTTTTTTTTCTTCTGCATAATTTACAGTATGCAATAAAGGACTAGGTTTGTAGATCATATTTGTTAAATAAAGTAACACAATCAGAAGGGATATACCTGAGATAAGATTGTCACATAAGCATACTCATAGGCAAATTTATCTATACCAAATGTTGTCCTAATTTTGTCTTGAATGTTTACAAACTTTTTCTCATGTATTATTGTAGCTGAAATGCTAAAGGGTGGATCAATTCTCTAAAATGATTTATTGTCCTGTTGGGAAAAGGCTTAAGAAATATTAATGATCAGAGAATAAGCAATACTTTGTAAGTATTAATTAAAACAATTGATAAAAAGTAAAGGAAAGAGCAACTCTGTATGTCTGTTCGGAACATTATTTAAAAATTGACTGCCCTACTGTTAGAATCCTCCTAACATGGAGAATGTTGGTTGTTCCTAGCTATGATTAACTTTTTTGTCAATGGAATTTCCATGCCAAGGAGATGGGTAAGGAAAAAAAAAATATGGGATTGTTGGCCTCATGCCTTCATATTCTGACAATCTTCAGCCAATTTCTATGCATCACATATACTGCCTTAGTCTTTATATCTTAATTTTCCATCACATTTTAAATATTTAGCACTCAGTGCAAAAATCCAATAGTGATTTGGTGTGTTAGATATAGACAACACAATGCTGTGAAAACAAAAGAGGTCTTCTGGATCAGATTAGAAGACCATTTGATTCATATTCTGGACCATATCATGGTTCAGTATCAGAGGCGGGATTCAGCCAGTTCAGACCGGTTCGGGCAAACCGGATGTTAATTTTATGTCCAGTTCGGTGAACCAGTAGTTCTGACGACCAGCAGGCCCCGCCCCACTCCACTCCTCCCAGAAGTCCCCATGTGGCCCATTTTGAATCCCAGGTAAGTGCAGGGGGCATGTGGAGCCAATGGAGGTGGAAAACAGGCCTCCCAGAGGCCTGTGGAGTGCAAAAACTGGCCTATTTCCAGCCTCCAGAGAGCCCCTGGAGCCCGGGGAGGTTGAAAACAGGCCCTCCACAGCCCATTTTTGCTCCCAGGAGGCTGCAGGGAGGCCTACTAGGCCCAAAACAGGGTGCAGGGCAGGGTAGGGGTGGCCCCACCCTGCGGCCTGTTTTAGCTCCAGGGGGGTGCAGGAGGCCGAATGCTGCCTGTCACACCCCCTGGCCATGCCCACCATGTCCACGCCCACCCTGTCAATCATTAGGGCAGAGAACTGTTTGTTAATTTATTTGAATCCCACCATGTCCAGTACATTCAGAAGGATGTCAGTTTTGGAAGACAGTTTTCTTTTTGCTTCTAAACTGCCACATATTTTAGCTGGGGAAGTTGGGAGGGGGTTGTTGTTGGAGCAGTAGAAAGTTAGTTATAACAACATTCCGTATTCAAGGACTTTTGCCTGCGTCTGATGGAGACTGCCTGAAGATTGTATCCAGTGGTGTGTGAAGAGTTGATTGGGCAATGTGATAACTTGTGGGTGTGGGCAGGGCTGTGAATTCTTAGCTGGGTGAGGGAAACCTGGAAGCTTTCAAATTCGGGTTTTCCCAGATGTGCCAACATGACATCTCTAATAAATTGGAACTTTGAGGAACCTCAGGCCTCAGAGCTTTATTTTGTTGGGGGTGTTCCTTGGAACCCTGACAAAGGATCTCAAATAAGGACAAAAAGAGTCCGTTTCCATCCTGGAGATTAAGAGTATATTTCAAGACATACCTCTTCGTGAATCCAGAAGTAGATAACAGTGATCAAGTCTGGTAATCACTAATCATACAATCCTTCATGACTTTGTTCTCTTTCGCAATCATCTATACTGACTTATGGTAAATTATGTAGTATAGGAAGTCCTTGTCTTATGACCACAATTGAGCACAACGTTTTTTTGCTGCTAAACAAGACAGTTTTCAAGTGTAGGCCAAACAATGAGCACTTCTGAAAAAGTTGGGAAAAAATGCAAAAACAAAAAAACCCCAAAACCTGGAAGGAAAAACAAAAGTAAGGGGTGACGTTTGGCGAGCTAACTCCACGCTACACACATTCACATGTGTTAACATCCACCCTTGAGCACAAAGTCACACGCAAAGTTTCTCAACTTTGGCAACTTTAATGCCAGCTAGGGTTTCTGGGAGTTGAAGTCAACACATCTTCGAGTCGTCAAGGTAGAGGGACATTGCTTTAGGGGGGAAACTTTTGCCATATAATCCCTGGGTTGCCAGGGATATTGCCTTCATTAGCTTTTGTCTGCTTGCTGCAAAAGCTGAACAGGAGCTGGATCAGCTAGGTCTCCCAGACTGATGATGTTTTTTTACATAAAGCCAGAAAGAGAAAAATCATAATGTGGGATAAGAAATGGATAAAGTCACTGGATACCTCAGCTGCTTTCAGTACCATTAATCATAGGGCTGTGCCTTGGCGGTTTCCCTCAGATTTAAAGGATCTTTATCACTTTAATATATTTCTCTCCCTTTCTCCTCCATCCTTCTCCCCCCCTCTCTCCCGCTCTCCCTCCCTTTCTCCCTCCCCCTTTTACTCCCTCCCTCTCCCGCTCCCTTTCTCGCTTCCCTCCCCTTCCTTCCCTCCCTCCTTCCCTCCCTCTTTTCTTCCCTCCCGCAGCTGGTATCCTCTCAAAAATGTTTTGAAGAGGGACATGTCACCCCAGCCAGTCAGATGAAAAACAAGAGACTTTGAAGTGGATTGTTAGCCATGGAACAAATGTTTGGAAAGCAAGTTGTATGAATGGTTCAGCAATTGTATGGATTGAGAAATCTGATCCGGGCTGCTTAGAAGCTTTGTCTCGTTTCAGTAATTCTCTTGCTCCTTACAGAATAGAAATAGGTCTAAAACAGAACGACAACAGCAGTTTTGAAGACAGACAGGCAGAAAATTAGCAGAGCACATCCATGAACACCAAGTAGCAGCCAGAAGACAAGATGAGAACTCCTTAATCTCGCAACACATGGACAGATTCAACCACCGTTTCCACTATGAGATCCTAAGACTGAGCTAAATAAATAAATAAAAATTCTAGGGAATTCCTAGAAGCTTGGCATTCAGGCAAATCTGCCATCAATAAGCACATAGAAATCATATTTACACACCATAAAAAAAGCTAGGAAGGAAACAAAAAGAGCAGAAGACATCACCTCTAGCAGCCCATATCCAGATAAGCAGGGATTAACACCAGACAAACAATCAAGCAGAGCCTTGGTAGTACAGGGGTTTAAGGCACCCTGTTATTAAGCTGGTATTAAGACCAGCTGCCTGCAATTACTGCAGGGTTCGAATCTCGCCAAGGCTCAAGGTTGACTCAGCCTTCCATCCTTTCTAAGGTAGGTAAATTGAGGACCCAGTTGTGGGGGCAATAAGCTGACTTTGTATAAATATACAAAAGGATGAAGGCTATTGCTGAGCACATTGTAAGCTGCCCTGAGTCTTCGGAGAAGGGCGGCATATAAATCAAATTAAAAAAAAAAAAGCAGAGAACAATAGCCTAATAAAGGAACCACCAAGAAAGAAACCATATCCTCACCAAAACTGGCAGGGCATATATATATATAGGGAGCAAACCTCACACTCACTCATACTCACACTGATAATGATACCTAGTTGGGTAATGAAATGTCTGCAAGCAAATAACCAAGTTCAGAAAGCACCAAAGACTCCATAGCAAAACCCTGAGCTACATATATTCTCTTCTATTCAAAAATATTAAACCTAGGAGCTAACATTGGCTTATCTTCACAGGTTAAGGAGGCTTGGACTTTTTGAAAGCTTGGATGGGATGACATCCCTCCCAAAAATTGAGAAATTGACAAATTGAGAAAAGAAAAAAAAATCCCTAAAGAAGAAACTACATGAGTGTGTCCAAGAACTCACCAAGAGCCGAGTTTGAGTCAAAGCAGATTTTGAAGCAGAATGAGCTGCAGGTAGATAACTGGATTTGGAATATTCCTGTTGTGGCCTGCCAGCGGCCAGCAGAGCTCGCAGCAAATTCAGACAGTGAGGAGGCTGGGGAGGAATGTGGGCCTGTCCTGGAGTCTGGGGAAGGCTTGGACAATGGCTCTGAGACGGAGGCAGATAGGGGGCCAAGGCCATCTGGTAGTTCTTTGCTGCCTCTGGAGTCTCCGGAGTCTGACATCAGCAAGGCAGAAGAACAGCGTGAGCCTGTTCCCAGTGTGCGCATGCACAGAGCTGTCAGGAGACAGGAACAATTAAGAAAACAGGGTCGACTTGGGAGTAAGGCTTGGAGATGATTGGCCCCTCCCATAAGACATAAAAGAGAAGCGAATGGCACATGAGCTTTTGCAGGAAGCAATTAGTTCATCTGGTCGGTAAAAACTATGGAAAAGCTCTGTTAGACTCTGTGCTAAATTTGGCCTTGCCCTGCGTCTGGCAATTAGTTCTCTGGCAGCATTCCAAGGGAGATAAGGTGAGTGTTTGTAAACACTCCCCTGAAAGACTGTTTGAGAAGCCTTTTGACTGGGAATGACAATAATTCACAGCCGTCTGAATTAAAGAGGTTTGCCGGGACTAAGTTTGTGCTGTATACTGTCTAAGGAAGCCTAGGTCAGAACAATTCCTTTCATAATGCTCCAGTTGAACCCACCTCTGGGGAAAACAAGAATCCATGTTTTTCCTCCCAGGTGAATTTTTAAACATTCTTTGCAGAAAGCTCACCGCAAATAACATTTTGCTACTCAGAAAGCTGGAACATCCGCCATATGTACCTTAAATCGTGTCAGTTTTAGGCCCATCTCCTTCAGTCAATTCTTTTTAAGTCACAATTTTAATTGGATGGATGTGTATTTGTATTTTTTTTTTCTCATTTGTTGCAGCTAGAGTCACCTTTTCTCATGAAAAGAAGGGAGTTCTCGGGGAAAGGGTATCAAAATTGGCAAGATGGTAGCACAGCTTCATAATTGACAGCTCTTTCTCTCTCTCTCTCTCTTTTGTACATACATGCCATCATTTGTCATTTGGAAAGCCCCTGTAAGCACTTTTTTTTCCGGTGAAGACTCCTGAGAATTCTTCTGACAGCCTAGAAAACAAACAAACGGATAACAGAATAAATCAACGCAGAGCTCTGACTTGAATGACAGGCTCAGATTATCATGTTTGAAGACACGGGAGGACCCAGCTTTCAGGAGAAGTCTGCAATGTTGGAAAAGATGGAAGAAAAGAGAAAAAGAGGACAAACAAGAGCAAGGAAGAAGAACTCAGGCAAAGCGGATGGCCATTGGAGGACCTGAAACACCAGGCTGGGAATAATTCATTAAGAATCAATGCAAACCTGGTGGACATACTGTAATCTACAGTATTAATATTAAGTTTTGTTTCAAGGTATGAACAGCAGAAGTATCTTAGGAAGCATAAATAAAATACCAAATTTCCTCACTACTCAAATCTCATTAAGTACAGATCTATAGACAGGGACAATGTTCTCCTAAACCATTAGAGATTTGGGGGAGTGATTATAGAAGTCTCAGAAGAAAGAAAACCCTGCTTTTCAGTGTGATATTTGTTTTCACTTGATTGCCTGTCTGTCTGTCTGTCTGTCTGTCTGTCTGTCTGTCTGTCTGTCTGTCTGTCTGAGTGTCTGTCTGTCTGTCTATCTATCTATCTATCTATCTATCTATCTATCTATCTATCTATCATCTATCTATCTATCTATCTATCTATCTATCTATCTATCTATCTATCTATCTATTAATTCAATTTATATGCCGCCTTTCTCCGGAGACCCATCCATCCATCCATCCATCCATCCATCCATCCTATCTATCTATCTATCTATCTATCTATCTATCTATCTATCTATTCAATTTATATGCCACACACACACACACACACACACACACACACACACACACACACACTCATCTCACCAGACTCTGGGCAGCTAAACCAAAGAATAAATGTACAAAAAAACCCACAATGTCCGTATTAATTATAAAAAAAAAACTATAAAAACAAAACAAATAACAAATGGAGGGCTATTCATAATAATGGAGCCACCTCACAAATGATCCATCAATGGATGGAATTCTGGAACCAGACACGCGTTCTCATAAATATGTACTTGCAAGACCCTTTAATCTCTCCAAGAGACTTGAGGCTAACAGACATCAAGATGATGCCCACAAAAAAACCCAGGCAGAGCTTTCATCACAGTTATGGGCATTTATTGACTTTTTTTTAACCATACCCTGCACACATCCCTGCATGTTCATGTGGACAGAAGGGTTATCAATGCTGTCCTTGGCCCTCATACCACGTGGGTGTTGATAGTTGGCTGCAGAACTTGATGTTCCACATGATGTGTGCATTCTAGAATATTCTGTTTTCTCTAATCTGGCCATTCTGAGGTGACGGTCATTTTTCAAATCTAGAAATCTAGAAGTTTCTAGAAGACGATGTCATTTGTGCTATTCTGGCCACCGTCCAGCCTTGAAAACACTTCCTGAGTCTAAAGTCGTATTTAAAAATCTATCTTGGAGATTCTTTAGGAAAAAAAAACCTCAGTCCTTTCTGTGTTGGGGAAAGAAGACATCAAGACAGAGAGGAGAGGGAAAAAAAGGATGCCTTAGAGAAAATAAAATTATCTCCATTTTTGTTGGATTCAGTACTGTCGCCTCTGTGACCTTAATAGAACAGAATAACAGAGTTGGAAGGGATCTTGGAGGTCTTCTAGTCCAACCTCCTTCACAAGCAAGACGCTCTATGCCATTTCAGGTAAATGGTTGTCCAATCTCTTCTTAGAAACCTCCATTGATGGAGCATCCACAACTTCTGAAGGCAAGCCATTCCATTGGTCTAGCGGTCAGGAAATTTCTCCTTATTTCTAGGTTGCTTCTCTCCTTGATTAGTTTCCTTCCATTGCTTCTTGTCCTGCTTTCGGGTGCTTTGGAGAATAGGCTGACCCCCTCTTCTTTATGGCAAGCCCCAAAAAATTTTGACGTGACTGCTATCGTGTCACCCCTAGTCCTTCTTTTCATTAGACTAGCCATACCCAATTCCATACTTTCAAGAGCAAATATGACCTTTGACTGAAAAAAAAAAAACCCCACTGTTGGAAGAAAAATCCAGTCTGGTTCTAAGCCGAGAGAAAAAAAAAATCAATGGAGGCTGTCTACAAAAAAAGAAAGTGTTTATTTGGTTTCCAGAAACTTCAGTGACAGCAGCAATGTTTCTGGGGTGGCTTACCAATTGGCTGAGTGAGTGGATGGATTTTTATAAGGTTCTGGGGTTTTGTAATTGAGATGCTCCAGAGGTTGTACAATGTAGTGAGCCTTGTGTCTTTTACTATTTCAGTGGTGGTGGGTTAATCCTATTATGTCCTAAAGATCTTGTCCCATCCTTAGAATTTGGGTAGGGGAGTATAAATTCTTAATCCCATCAGCTCCAGACTTCTGTGGGAGCTTACGGCTGAAGGCGTTTTGTTCATGAATAGGCCCAGTTTTTCAGAATGGATACCAAATCTCCATCCCAAAAGACTGGTCTTTTCTGCTTGAGGCTGTTTTCCCATGGTAGGGAGACTGGTCTGCTTTCTGCCTTTAAGAACATGTTTCTCCATTTCTCCTTTGGGGAAATATTCTATTTTTAATATTTTTAATATTAAAAATATTAAGAATAAGGAATATTTTAATATATTCTTTTTAATATTAAGAATAAGGAATATTTTAATCCGGGGAGCGGGGGCTTCCTACAACACCGTCCACTTTTCCTTGTCTTAAAAATGTAATAAAATGACCAGGGCATTTAAATATCTTTTTCTTATCTTGTTTTTAAGTTATCTTATTTGGCAGGTGGGATGATCCACTCCACAATAACACCTTGATTTCATGCCACATCCTTGAAACCGATTGCAAAGCTTTTGGGTGATGCTGATAATGTTGGCAACAGTACACGTCAAAGTGATAATCTCTCTTCTCTTTTTCACTCCTTTTTTTCATCAGCGCCACTTTTCGGTGTTGGTGTGACTTCTGAAAAAAAAAAAACAAGACACCTCCAAACACAAAATCACTCGATGTATACACAGAAGGGTTTTCCCATTTGCAATCCACCCACCAATATTCTGTCAATGTTTTATTCATGACTATGTTTTTTCGATGCTTCCGGCCATTTCATTGTATAAATGCTTCTGCTCAGATGGAATAATAATTATTATGCTTAATGGCTTTCTTACCATTAATTGGCAAGTTCCAGAGAAGTTTTTTTTCTTCAACCACACCTGAGCCAAACATTTGTTAAGCACAGATAAACAAGATACAAGTAGTCCTCAACTTATGACTGCAATTGAGCCCAAAATTTATGTTGCTAAGTGGGACAGTCATTAAATGAGTACTTGGCCCCATTTAGCAAAATAAACAGAGTTGGAAGGGAGCTTGGAGATCTTCTAGTCCAACCTTCTGCTCAAGCAGCAAACCTTATATGCCATTGTTAAGGAAATCATTGTAATTGTTAAGCTAATAACACAGTTGTTAAGTGAATCTAGCTTCCCCCGTTTGTTTGTCAGAAGGTCACAAAAGGTGACCACATGACCCTGGGACACTGCAACCATCATAAATATGAGCCAGTTGTCAAAAGTCTGAATTTTGATCACATGAACATAGGGATGCTACAACTGTCATAAGTGTGAAAAATGGTCGTGCCCCCTTTTTCAGCGCTATGCTAATTTTGGTCACTAAGAAATGGTTGTAAGTCAAAGACCACCAAAATATAAGAAAGACCAACGAAAAAGGAATTGAAGATTGCTCAACTGTCTTTTAGAGTGGAAGGCCAGCCATGTCATCGGAATTATTTTTTCAGACGTACGAAATATGATATTTTGCTATGCATGACTAACATTCGCAAGTTGTAATCCACCCCCCCCCCCATGCAGCCTGTCTATTGGTATTTTATTTTGCAATAGATTTGAAGCAGGACTTGGCAACCAGCATCTCGCAGAGGGATATACTTTCCAGCCTTATTTTAGTGGCCTTCAGCACTTCAGGTTTCTGCCACTTAAATGGGGAGCTATTTTGACAATCATAATAGCGAGACTCATTTCTGTGCTCCAAGAAAAGGTTCAGAACAGCGGTTATCGTCCCCTTGCCTTGTAACATGCAAATCTATTACTGTCAAGAAGGCCCCAAGTGAGGAAGTGCTGTTGAAATTTTTGAGAGGACCCACTAAGACTTCCCTTATCTACCTAAGGAAAGAGTACGGCAAAAATCTGATTAAAAAAGGTATCTCTAAAAACAGTAAACTCGTAATGAAAGAAAGTTGATTTTGATTTCTGTTATGAAATTACAACTTCCGCTGCTTTAGAAAAGGCTCTAAGCAGTGGTGGGCTTCAAATAATTTAACAACTGCTTCTCTGCCCTAATGACCGGCTGGGTGGGCGTGGCCATGGTGGGCGTGGCCAGAGGGTGTGACAGGCAGTACTGGGCCTCCTGCACACCCCCCGGGAACAAAAACGGGCTGCGGGGGGGACAGGGATGCGCCGCACCCCCCACACCTCATTTTGGGCTTAGTATGCCTCCTTGCAGCCTCCTGGGAGCAAAAATGGGCCACAGGGGGGAGATGGGGATGCACTGCACCCCCCACACCCCATTTTGGGCTAGAAGGCCTCCCTGCAGCCTCCTGGGAGTAAAAATGGGTTGCGGGGGGGGGGTGCGGCACCCCCACGTGCCCCATTTTGGGCCTGCTAGGCCTCCCTGCACTTACCTGGGAGCCAAAAAGGGGCGCGTAGTTGGTTAGAAAGTAAAATACTGTATACTCGATATATAATGAAGTAGGAGATATGTAAATTTGTATACAGAGCAAGGAATAGATTACTTATTAACTTGATTTTGATGTAAATGTTAGAAACCAGAGACGTTGAGCAATGTCCATTGTTTTACTTTTAAAACTAATAAAATAATAATTATTTTATAATAATTATCCTGGAAGGGGCACGATGGGGCATAGCCAGCCAGCAATTTAACAATCGGTTTGCCTGAACCGGCCTGAACTGGCTGAATCCCACCATTGGCTCTGAGCATTTCTATTCCCCCTTTGAAGGAAGGTAAAAAACAATTATATAGGAATATAGGAATTTTCTCACTTACAGGGGTATGCATAAGAGAACCTAGCTTGGCCACAGTGGCAAAGGAGTTGTAGATGCAAACACAGATAGCCCCCCATTTACCAATGACTTGCTCAAAGTTGTGACAGTGCTAAATGTGTGGTATTTACCACTGGTCCTCAATGTTCTGGCCATTGCAGGGCCCCTGCAGTCATATAATTACCATTTGGATGCTTGGCAACTGTCTCACATTTACAATGATTGCAATGTTCCCATAGTCGTGTGGTCATCATTTATGAACTTCCCTGATGGCTTCCCACAAGCAAACTCAATTTGGAAGCTGGCAAAAAAAGTTCTAAGTCGCTCTGGTAAATCCCTCTAGGTTTCCTTGCTCATGCCATCCCATGCCATCTCCCCTCTGGGCTTCCTGCCCTTGTTGCATGGTTTGCTTTGGGCCTCCCAATCCCTCCCTTGTGTTGGAAGAAATGTCCATCTGGGTTCAGTTCCAAGTGGGGGAAAAAGACACTGGATCCATGGAAGTTGCTTCGAAAGATGGTTTTAATGGAGGACAGGATCACATGCCTTGAAGATGTTGAGTGAAGGGAAAAAAAAGGTGCCAGAGACGCTGAGAGTGCCTGAGTTTTATACCCTCTCTGGGCTTTTGAATTTGAGCTTGTATTCTGATTGGTTGTCAGACTTCCATGGAGCCATGCAGGGACAACTCCTGAGTTCCAAGCTTGGTTGAGCCTTGCTGGGTGATGTGATCTTCCCATGTGGTGAGATGGGTAGAGGGCTAAACCTATCATGTCCTGAGGGCCATCTCTTAATCCCATCACCCTTGAGTTGAAGGTCTTTTGTTTTGTAGATAGGATGGCCCAGCCTTTTGTCTTGTAGATAGGATGGCCCAGTCTTTCTGGGGCTATTAACAAAGATGGAGGCCGCTTTCCAAGAGCATGTTTCTCCTTTTCTCATCCAGGAAGGTATAATATTCTGCCTTTTAAATATTTCCTAGAATATTTAATTTTTCTAGGAGAGGGGTAGATGTTAACTTCCTACACCTGCCCTCCCCCAATTTATGCACACCTGTGCTGCCCTTCCCTGTGATCCTTCCCTGTGATTCCTGCCAGTGCCTCCTTAATATTCCTCAACATTAGCTATATTCCAATATTTGAAGGGCTGCCACAATGGAGAGAGGGTCAATTTATTATGTTGAAAAATATCCAGGGATTAAAAGAAAGCAGAAAAGAAATAGCTGTCCTCAATCTGATGTTAATTAACGGGGAAGTAGCAGGAACATTGTGGCTGTGCCATATTTCTGAAATTCTTTATTGGAAGGGAAACTAAAAACGAAATACGGTCAAATGTATTATCTTGGACTTCAAACGAAACAGATTTTAAATGAATTCAGAGCAATCAAAAATAAGACCCAATCAGAGAAGGCATTAATGGGAAAAGAAATGTTAAGACTGCCCTACAGAAGGATCTACTAAAAGGATAATGGCCAGAAATTCAATCCAATATCTCAGGGCTGCCACAAAGAAAAGGGGGTTGACTTATTCTCCAAAGCACCTGAAAGGCAGAATAAGAAGCAATGGATGGAAACTAACCAAGGAGAGAAGCAACCTAGAATTAAGGAGAAATTTCCTAAGAGTTAGAACAATTAATCAGTGGAACGGCTTGCCTTCAGAAGTTGTAGATGCTCCATCACTGGAGGTTCCTAAGAAGAAATTGGACAACCATTTATCTGAAATGGCATAGAGCATTTTGCTTGAGAAGGAAGTTGGACTAGAAGACCTCCGATACTTTTACTATCGGTTTGCAACGGGGCCGCACGTGCGCGCTTGCTTTGCTTGTGTGTGCAGGCGCGCTCTTCTGCGCATGCGCAGAAGCATTTTGATGACATCGGGGTCGGTGGGCAGGGCCTTCTGCCGGTTTTACTACCGGGGGCAACCCACCACTGCTTCCAACTCTGTTATTCCGTTCTATTAAAGTCACAGAGGCAATAGAACTGAATCAAACAAAAATGGAGATAATGTTATTTTCTCTAAAGCATTCTTTTCTCCCCTCTCCTCTCTATCTTGACGTCTTCTTTCTCCAACATGGAAAGGACTGGGGTGTTTTTTTTTTCTCCAGAATCTCCAAGATAGATTTTTAAATAAGACTTTAGACTCAGGAAGTATTTTCAAGGCTGGACGGTGGCCAGAATAGCACAAATGACTTCGTCTTCTAGAAACTTCTAGATTTCTAGATTTGAAAAATGACCGTTACCTCAGAATGGCCAGATTAGAGAAAACAGAATATTCTAGAATGCACACACCATTTGGAACATCGAGTTCTGCAGCCAACTATCAACATCCACGTGCTATGAGGGCCAAGGAGAGCATTGATAACCCTTCTGTTTTTTTTTAATTTATTTATTATCAAATTTATAGACCGCCCTTCTCTTGAAGGACTCAGGGCGGTGTACAGCCAAAGTAAAAACATAAATACAAATATTAAAAACAATTTTAAAAGATATATATACATTTGGCCCCAAAATTAAAAAGCAATAACAAAACATATTAAAAACATTTAAAAGCATTAAGCCAGCCCGGCTTGCTGAAAAAGAAAGGTCTTCAGGGCACGGCAGAAGGCACCGAGGTCTTGAATTCTTTGTATCTCTGGGGGCAGTTGATTCCAGAGAGCAGGTGCCCCCACAGAGAAGGCCCTCCCCCTGGGGGCCACCAGTCTACATTGCTTGGCTGATGGCACCCTGAGGAGGCCCTCTCTGTGGGAGCGCACTGGTCGGTGGGAGGTCGTTGGTGGCAGCAGACGGTCTCGAAGGTATCCAGGTCCTATGCCATGGAGCGCTTTAAAGGTGATAACCAACACCTTGAAGTGCACCCGGAAGACCACTGGGAGCCAGTGCAGCTCACACAGGAGGGGTGTTATGTGGGAGCGCCATGCAGCTCCCGTCACTACCCGCGCAGCCACATTCTGGACCAGCTGAAGTCTCCGGGTGCTCTTCAAGGGGAGCCCCATGTAGAGAGCATTGCCATAGTCCAGGCGAGAGGTGACGAGGGCATGAGTGACTGTGCACAAGGAATCCCGATCTAGGAAGGGTCGGGCGAACCTGATAAAAAGTCCCCCTGGCCACAGCCATCAGATGTTCCTCCAAGGACAGCTGTGTATCCAGGAGGATGCCCAAGTTGTGAGCCCTCTCCGTGGGGGCCAACGACTCGCCTCCAATAGTTAGTGATGGAGTCACATGAGCATGCAGGGATTGGACAACCAAGTGTGTGAAATTGTATATAGGGTGTCTTGCTTCAGAAGGGGGTCGGATTAGAAGACCACCAAGGTCCCTTCCAACTCTTATTATTCTATTATCTAGTAGTTTAAATAATAAATGAATGAAATGAATGAAATCATTCAACGAGGTTAATGTAATAAGTTGTCTCTTCAGAATCCTGGAGGATAATGATCTTGATATCCCTTGTAAGTAGTAGAGTTTTCTTGCATTATTTGGAATACCAAATAATGGAATATTTGGAATGACACTCTGAGTTTTATTGTAGATTTTTATTGTAGATTTTTAAAGGGAAACTACAGTATCGGGATTCAACATTCCTGCTCCTTTTATTGTCTTACTTTACAACGGCACTCAAAAAAGTGACCTATGACCATTTTTTACACTTTTGGCCATTGCAGCATCCCCATGGTCATGTGATCAAAATTCAGATGCTTGGCAAGTGACTCATATTTATGACAGTTGCAGTGTCCCGGGGTCATGTGATCACCTTTTGCGAACTTCTGACAGTAAAGTTAACGGAGAAATCAGATTCACTTAGCAACCGTGTTACCAACTTAGCAACTACAGTGACTCACTGTAAAAACTGTGGCAAGAAAGGTCATAAAATGGAGCAAAACTCACTTAACAACTTGGCAACAGAAATGTTGGGCTCAATTGTGGTCGTAAGTCGAGGACTGCCTGTGTATCAGATTTGGAAGTCTTCTTTAAATTACTGCAGATGTATTTCCCTCTAAGTATTTTCATTCTGTTGCTAGATTCTGTTGCTAATGAGGTCCCAAAAACAAGAGAGCAAAAGTCAATTTAACTAATGTCCAACATTGTGGACTCATTATGCAGCCAGTTCCACAGAATCTTTTGTGTTAAGTTGGCCTAGCAACAGGCTTCATAGTGTACTGTAAATAATTGGCACAATCCCTTGGCACAGTTGTATGATGAAACAATGGTCTGCAAGAGAGTTCATGTGTAGCATCTTTTTGCAACATGAACTGGGTCCATTAATCTTTGCGATAACCAGAAGAATCTGGATGCCACAATCAATAAGTATTGGAATATGGAAAGAGGGAGGGAAAGACAGATAGGCTGTATTGCTATAATCCACTTCAAGCATTATTCCAATCCTTAGACAACAGTTTGAATAAGATTGAACTTAGTGAATGAAAAAACTTGGAAAACTCCATTTTGTTCAACTGGCTCAAAGGCTCCAAAGCAAATAAAAACAGTTTTCAAAACAACTAGACACAGAGACAGTTTTTCCCCTCATGCCATCACTCTGCTGAACACCTAATTCCCACAGTGCTATCTTATGTCTAAGTACAGGAGTGAAATCCAGCAGGTTCTGACAGGTTCTGGAGAACCGGTAGCGGAAATTTTGAGTAGTTCGGAGAACCAGCAAATGCCACCTCTGTCTGGCCCCAGAGTGGGGTGGGAATGGAGATTTTGCAATATCCTCCCCCTGGAGTGGGGAGGGAATGGGGATTTTGCAGTATCCTTCCCCTGGAGTGGGGTGGGAATGGAGATTTTGCAGTATCCTTTCCCTGCCATGCTCACCAAGCCATGCCCACCAAGCCACACCACACCCACCAAATCAGACCCACAGAACTGGTAGGTAAAAAAATTGGATTTTACCACTGTCTAACTACATTTACCATGCAGTTGGTTTGCATTATTTTTCTCCTTCTTACCTGTTCTACTACCTTTTCTTATTGGTATCATCAATCAATTTCAATCAGAATAGAGCTCGAAGGGACCTTGGAGGTCTTCTAGTCCAATCCCCTGCTCAAGCAGGAAATCCTATACCATTTCAGACAAGTGACTGTCCAGTCTCTTCTTCTACAACTTCTGAAGTCAAGCTGTTCCACTGGTTAATTGTCCTCTCTGTTAGGAAGTTTCTCCTTAATTCCAGGTTGCTTCTCTCCTTCATTAGTTTCCATCCATTGTTTCTTGTCCTGCCCTCTGGTGCTTTGGAAATAAAGCTGACCCTCTCTTCTTGGTGGCAACTTCTCAAATACTGGGACACTGCTATCATGTCCCCTCTAGTCCTTCTTTTCTCTAGACTAGCCAAACCCAAATCCTGCATCCGTTCTTTATATATATATATATATTTATATATATTTATATATTTTAGTCTCCAGGTCATTAATCACCTTAGTTGCTCTTCTTTGCAAAGTCTCCCAAAGTTTTCCCAAAGTCTCAACATCTTTTTTGCAATATGGTGACCAAAACTGGATGCAGTATTCCAGGTGTGGGCTTACTAAGGCTTCATAAAGCCGTACTAATACTTCACATGATTTTGATTCTATACCTATATTCATTATTATGATTATTATTACTTTGATATTATGCTTATCATACAACTTTGTTGATTTCCATGTTCATGGTGGAGAGCTTATTCAACAGAGACAAATTCCTTTTGTGTCTATCACACTTGGCCAATAAAATATTCTATCTTTTAAAAAAATCTGTTTTCACAAAGACTATATACTGTATAGCATATTATGTCCCAAAATGGACATGCTAGCTTTTTTTTTTATACATACCATATTATTCGGACTATAAGATGCATCTAAATTTAGGAAAACGACAACACAAAAAAATGTGTTGGCCCCAAAAAAGCCTTGAAAATGGGCCGAAAAAAGCCTTGAAAATGAGCTGAAAAAACCCCTGAAAACGGGCTGAAAAAAACCTCAAAAACAGGCTGGAAAAAAGCCTCAAAAACAGGCCTGAAAAAGCCTAAAAAATGGGCCAAAAAAGCCTCAAAATGGGCTGAAAAAAGCCCCCCAAAAAGGCTGAAAAAAAGCCCCAAAAATGGGCTGAAAAAAGCCCCCCAAACAGGCCAAAAAAAAGCCTTGAAAATGGGCTGAAAAAAGCCCCCCAAACAGGCCAAAAAAAGCCTCAAAAATGGGCTGAAAAAAGCCCCCCAAACAGGCTGAAAAAAAGCCTCAAAAATGGGCCAAAGAAGCCTCAAAAATGGGCTAAAAAAGCCCCAAAAACGGGCTAAAAAAAGCTCCAAAAACGGGCCAAAGAAGCCTCGAAAACAAGCTAAAAAAGCCCCCAAAACAGGCCAAAAAACCCCCCAAAATGGGCTGAAAAAAGCCCCGAAAATGGGCCAAAAAAGCCCCCAAAATGGCCCCAAAAACCTAGAAAACGGGCCAAAAAAGCCCCCAAAACAGTCTGAAAAAAGCCCCAAAATATCCTGAAAAAAGGCCTGAAAAAGGTCGAAAAAAGGCCCAAAAATGGGGTGTGCAGAGGCGAAAAAATGGACGGTGGGTGGGCCAGGCTTCAGCAATATTCGGTCTATAAGATGCACAGATATTATCAACCCCTTTTGGGAGACAAAAAAGTGTGTCTGAAAAATATGGTATATCATTCAAAAAATTCTGTTTAATAGCTACACTATTCCTAATTGCTTGGGGTTCTAATTAGGACTATTTTTTGAATGAATTCCCAAGATAGCTTTTTTATTAGAGGATTCGTCTTTCATTGCTGTCCTGACAGCAGACACAATGGCAGTGGGCAACTTCACAAGTGATCCCTACAGAATCCACTCTGTAACATCTGCTGTTTTTTTTTAAATTTCCCAGCCTTGACTTGTATTCACATATCTAGATGATTATGGGACATTAAAATAATAGAATTGTGGAATTGGAAGGAACCGCAAGGACTATCAATTTCAATCGTCTTCAGTGTGCTGGAAAACCAATTATATAACCATTGAGAGATGGCCAATCAGGTTTTCTTATAAGCCTAAGAAATCTTCATAAGTATCTTGTTCTATGATTGTACGGATTTTACTGTGCATGAAAGTTTTTTCTTTCTAAATCTAGATAGCTTTAACTTGTGCCCATTAGTTTATGTGGCAGTGGAAAATAGCTCCTGATTATCATCCGTACAGCATCTTTGAGCAACCTGAACATCGATAATTTGTCACTTTTCAGCTTTTATTTCCTCCAGACTGAACATATAATAATAGGGTTGGAATATCACAATATGGGGACTGCAGCCAAGAAACTAAAAGAAGCTTGCTCCTGGGGAGGAAACCTATGGCAAAGTTAGACTAAAAAGCAGAGACATCACCCTGCCAACAAAAGTGTGTATAGTCAAGGCGATGGTTTTCCCAGTTGCAATGTATGGCTGTGAAAGTTGGACCATAAGGAAGGCTGAGTGTCAAAGAATTGAGGCCTTTGAACTATGGTGCTGGAGAAGACTCCTGCAAGCCCCTTGGACTGCAAGGCGATCAAACCGGTCAGTCCTAGAAGAGATCAACCCTGACTGCTCTTTAGAAGGCCAGATCCTGAAGATGAAACTCAAATGCTTTGGCCACCTAATGAGAAGGAAGGACTCACTGGAGAAGAGCCTAATGCTGGGAAAGATTGAGGGCAAAAGAAGAAAGGGACGGCAGAGAACGAGGTGGCTGGATGGAGTCACTGAAGCAGTTGGCGTGAGCTTAAATGGACTCCAGAGGATGGTAGAGGACAGGAAAGCATGGAGGAACATTGTCCATGGGGTCGTGATGGGTCAGACACGACTTCGCAACTAACAACAACAAGAACATTACAATACAGTACATGCAACTACAAGTCAAATGCCAATAATTGTTCTTAGGTCATATCTTATGTTGAAGGGTGGACTTTCTCAAACCAGATTTGAGAAGGAGTGATCAGGACAAACAGCTGAAGGAAGCCAGTCATCTTCTCATGCTGAAACATAATACTTCTCCACTGGGCTAACTATTAGCAAGAGAAAGAGGCTACAAGTGGATAAAATCAGAGCAAAAACTAAGAATTAAAGGAAGCCTAACACACAACCTATTATGAAGCTTGGTTGCCCCACAAAACCCTTATGATGTACTGTAGCTTTGCAGAGCTGGTGGAAAGAAAAATGCAGGGATATTTTATTGACAGTATTTGTCATCTTGTATGCTGCCTCAGTGCCACTGCAGGTTAAAAACAATGAGAAACTAACAAACACACAAGAACAGTAAAATGTAGGGCACATCTCAGGAATAAGAATGACACAAGTTTATCCTCCACCTAATATCATATCAGGGAGCAAAGTCCCATTCTTCCCTTAGGGTCAGATGAAGGAGATAGGATTTTACAGATTTATGGAAACCTAAGAGGGGCCATAGGGGGACCTCACAAGATAAGGGATGTTACTGAGAAGATACATCTCTGAGTATGAGGACCCACATTGTTGGGGGCAATATACTCACTCTATAAACTGCGTAGAGAGGGCTGTAAAAGCACTGTGAAGCGGTTTATAAGTCTAAGTGCTATTGCTATTGCTATCTGCTAGATCAGGGCTCCCTAAGACACGGTCCACGGACTGAGACTGGTCCGCGGCTGTCATGCCCCCATGGGAGCCTGAATCTGTGGAGGAAGACGAGCCGGAGCTGGAGCCATTGGAGATCGAGGGGGACAACTTTGTTGGCTTCAGAGGAATGTGGGGAGGTGCAGGCTGACTCAGGCCAGGGCCTTTCGGGATTGGGACGGTTTGTAGGCAGGGAAGAATGGGAGCAGGATGACCAAGAGAGGGCAAGCAGTGAACATGATGAGTGACAGAGCTCAGGCAATGAGCAAGGACCACCCCCTCCTGATCCCCGAGCATGGAGAGTGGAGAGAAGGTGGGAACAGCGCAGGCTGACCCGATGACTTGGGAAGAGAGCACCCCGCCCCTCTTCACAAGGCACACCTGGGGACTGAGCTTTAAGGAGATGCTGTGCGGAGGGGCATTCATCAGGAACAAACATTGAATTCATGGAGTGTTGTGTGCAGTTGCCGATGTTTGGCGTTTCCTGGACTTCTTGCTTTATTTCTTGCTTCCTGAATTAATTGCCTTGTTCCTTTGCTTCCTGGACTCATTGACTCCCTTGCCCTGCTGGATTTCTTCCTTTGCAGCTGTTGTGCTCAGTGCTGTGGTGGATTATTTGCAGCCAGAGTGTC
Organism: Pituophis catenifer annectens; assembly: GCF_029215685.1. Lineage (NCBI taxonomy): Eukaryota > Metazoa > Chordata > Lepidosauria > Squamata > Colubridae > Pituophis > Pituophis catenifer. The sequence continues at coordinate 120,651,861 of NW_027256884.1, forward strand.
TGCTGGAGGTGTGTGTGTGTGTGATCATTTTGCTCTGGGACTTGCCATCAACGTGGGAGCATTTGGGGGAATGTTGGAGCAATAAAGGGGCGATTTGAACTGTGTTGCCTCTGTGTCTTGCCCCAGGTCATCACAGTGGCCCATTAGGAAACCGGTCCATGCAAGTGAGTGAAGTTTTATCTGCACATGTGTGGGATCCAGGCAGTGCATGAGACACCTCTCCCCACCCCACCCCAATTAGTGGAATTTTTTTCCCCATGGAATTGGTCCCTGGTGCCCAAAAGATTGTCGGGTGGGGGTTGTGCTAGATCTCAGAAGTTGACCACCCCAACTCTTCCAGAGTTCACCAGATAGGCAGAAACAACAGGAGAAAGAAAGACCCCAAAGTAACCAGGACTCACAAGCCATTAAGAACTTCATAGGTAACAACCGACCTATTGAATTGCACTCATTGGTAACCCATACAGCTTGCAGAGCTTTATAAGAGCCTTGGTAGTACAGTGGTCTAAAGCACCCTGTTATTAAGACCAGCTGCCTGCAATTACTGCAGGTTTGAATCTCACCAGGCTCAAGGTTGACTCAGCCTTCCATCCTTTCTAAGGTAGGTAAATTGAGGACCCAGTTGTGGGGGCAATAAGCTGACTTTGTATAAATATACAAAAAGGATGAAGGCTATTGCTTAGCGCATTGTAAGCCACCCTGAGTCTCCGGAGAAGGGCGGCATATAAATCAAATTTTAAAAAAAAAGAGCAGTGGTGTTACTGTACATGTGAAAAGTGAGAAATACCCATAACGGTTTGAGCAACAGCAAAACCTTAACGGATTGTTCTCTCCATGGAAATTGCTGCCGGAGCTATCGTCAGAGGCAAAAGCAAATGTAAATAAGCATGCGATAGCATACAAATACAGTGAAACGGTCAAATGAATTATTATTGTGGCCGAGGCTCACTCACATTAACTCAGTGTAGATTTAAAAGAGGAACCTGCAGAAAATGCAATAAGGGGAGGGGGGGAAAGAGAGAGCCTGTGGCCCAGGGAAAAGCAAACCTTTTGCTAAAGATGAACAACGAAACCTTTAAATTCCTTTAAAGAGGAAGGCAGTTATGCATGCTACAGATTAAGAATTTGATAATGACACTGTTGAGCCCTGATGAAAAACTAATTAAGAAGGTATATAACTTGTTGTTAAATTTTAAAAAAGGAGGATGAACAAATAAAAGACATAATGGTACAATGGTGAAAAAAAGTTTGGCTAGAACATAGACTTAGAGAAATGGCAAAATTTATGGGAAAGGAGCTATAGATTAAGAATGGCAACGTCTTATAAAGAAAATTTATATAAAATGTTTTATAGATGGCATTTACCACCTGCTAGGTTGGCTAAAATGTTTAAAAATATGTCTAGCAAGTGTTGGAAATGTAACCAAAAGACGGGCACATTTTATCATATGTGGTGGACTTGTGCTAAAACAAAAACAAAAAATTGGGCAAAGATACACAGATTGCTAGAAAAGATGATAGGGAAACATGTAGATTTTAAACCTGAACTGTTTTTATTAGGTAAAATATCAGAAAAAATAGATAAGAAAAGTATGTATTTAATATTACACGTTGTAACAGCAACGAGGATTATCTTCGCACGATATTGGAAAAATGAAGAAACACCACGAGATGAAGAGATAATTAAGAAGATACTAGACTGTACAGAAATGGATAGAATTGAAAATTAAGCAGAAAGAAGACACAGAATTCTATCAAACATGGAATCTATTTTACCACTGGTTGGAAAAAATGGGGTGGAGAGTAAGAATATAATCAGAATTGTTAAGCAAATTAAATACCCAGACAATATGATGTTTATTAAGTACTAAGAAATGTAATTAATAAAAAATCAATTAAAAAAAGAATTTGATAATGAAAGTGAAACTGGGAAACTTGGAAAAATAAATAGTCCCCAATTTACGATCGGTCGCTTAGTGATGAATTCATTATAGCAGAGGTGGGTTTCAGCAGGTTCTGACCAGTTCTGGAGAACCAGTAGCGGAAATTTTGAGTAATTCGGAGAACCAGTAGTAAAAATCTGACTGGCCCTGTCCCCATCTATTTTCTTCCTCCTGAGTCCCAGATGATGGGGAAGAAATGGGGATTTTGCAGTAACCTTCCCTGGATTGGGGTGGGAATGGAGATTTTACAGTATCCTTTCCCTGCCACACCCATCAAGCCACGCCCACCAAGCCATGCCACGCCCACCAAGCCACACCCACAGAACCACTGGCAAAAAATTGTTAAAACCCACCACTGCATTACAGCCATTCCTAAAATGGTCCCTGCTTCCAGGACAGAGTCTTGTGACCTATAGGGAAGCCGAGAGGGCAGAGTGATCAGCTCTACTTCCCCAAGATGACTCAGCACATCAAAGATAAATAACATCACAAGAAAACGCCTCAGTCATGTTTCACAAAACATATGTATGTTCCACATGCTGTATGTCATGAGGTAGAAGCTGGATAGAAGCTGAGGGAATTCTTTTAAAAGCTGATTGGAATCCTTTGGGCCAGAGGTGGGTTTCAGCAGGTTCTGACCAGTTCTGGAGAACCGATAGCGGATATTTTGAGTAGTTTGGAGAACCGGTAGTAAAAATTCTGACTGTCCCTGCCCCCATCTATTCTCCGCCTCCCGAGTCACAGCTGATCGGGAGGAAATGGGGATTTTGCAGTAACCTTTCCCTGGAGTGGGGAGGGAATGGAGATTTTACAGTATCCTTCCCCTGCCACGCCCACCAAGCCATGCCACACCCACCAAGCCATGCCCACAGAACCGGTAGTAAAAATTTTTGAAACCCACCACTGCCTTGGGCTCAGTTCCTTAACTGGAATTGTCAGCTATTTAACACTGCCATTAGCAATAGCAATAGCACTTATATACCACCCCATAGTGCTTTACAATACTCTTTGAGCAGCTTATGGTGTCAGCATATTGCCCCCAACTATCTTTTTATAAAAAAGATGTTGAGACTCTAGAAAGAGTGCAGAGAAGAGCAACCAGGATGATTGGGGACTGGAGACTAAACATATGAAGAATGATTACAGGAACTGGGCATGGCTAGTCTAGTGAAGAGAAGGACCAGGGCAGACATGATAGCAGTCTTCCAATATTTGAGGAAGGGATCAAGCTATTTTCCAAAGCACCTGAAGGCCAGACAAGGAATAATGGATAGAAACTGACCAAGGAGAGATTCAACCTGGAAATAAGGAGGAATTTTCTGACAGTGAGAACAATCAACCCATGGAACAGAAGTTGCTTTAGGAAGTTGTGGGAGCTTCATCACTTGAGACTTTCAAGAAGAGATTGGACTGCCATTTGTCAGAAATGGAGTAGGATCTCCTGCTTGGTCGGGGGTTGGACTAGATGGCCTACAAGGTCCCTTCCAACTCTGTTAATCTGTAAAACTCTGTATCTGGGTCCTCATTTTACCAACCTCGGAAAGATGGAAGGCTGAGTCAACCTTGAACCCCATCAGGCTCGAATTCCAGGCCGTGGGCAGAGTTTGCCTGCAATGCTGCATTCTAACCACTGAAGCCCCAGGATTTAATTCACTACTACAAACTAAACAGTATCCCTTGCCTAGAATTGAGGGTCTTTTTACTAATACTGCTGGGGATGTTTCAGCAAATTAGACCATGTGTGTGTCTGTTTGTGATGATCAGGTCAGCTTTGATTCCTCTTGACTACATTGTGCAGTTTTCTTGGCAACATATTTCAGAAGTAGTTTGCAATTGTTTTCTTCCTAGGGCTAGAGAGAGAGAGAGACTGGCCAAAGCTCACCTAACTGGCTTTGTGCCTAAGGCAGAATTAGATCTTTCAGTGTCCCAGTTTCTATAGAAATAGAAATAGAATAACAGAGTTGGAAGGGACCTTGGAGGTCTTCTAGTCCAACCCCCTGCTTCGGCAGGACATCCTACACCACTTCAGACAAATGGTTATCCAACATCTTCTTAAAAACTTCCAGTGTTGGAGCGTTCACAACTTCTGGAGGCAAGTTGTTCCACTGATTAATTGTTCTCACTGTCAGGAAATTCCTCCTTAGTTCTAAGTTGCTCCTCTCCTTGATTTGTTTCCACCCATTGCTTCTTGTCCTGCCCTCAGGTGCTTTGGAGAATAGCTTGACTCCCTATTCTTTGTGGCAACCCCTGAGATATTGGAACACTGCTATCATGTTTCCCCTAGTCCTTCTTTTCATTAAATTAGACATACCCAGTTCCTCCAACCGTTCTTCATATGTTTTAGCCTCCAGTCCCCAAATCATCTTTGTTGCTCTTCTCTGCACTCTTTCTAGAGTCTCCACATCTTTTTTACATTGTGGCGACCAAAACTGAATGCAATATTCCAAGTGTGACCTTAGTTTGGTACAGGGGTGGAATGTAAAATTTGTTACTACCGGTTGTGTGGGCGTGGCTTGGTGGTGGTGGTGGGTAATGTGACTGGGTGGATGTGGCCAACTTTTTTTTTTCTAACTTTTCAAAGCATTTTTTCTACCACCTCTTTGGCTGAAGAGGTTGCAGAAAAAAAATGCTTTGAAAAGCCTCTGCCGATCAGGCAACTCAGCTGGGATCATCAGAGGCTTTTCAAAGCAATTTTTTAACCACCTCTTTGGCCGAAGAGGTTGCAGAAAAAAATGCTTTGAAAAGCCTCTGACGATACCAGCTGAGCCGTGGGATCGTCAGAGGCTTTTTTTTTTACTTTTAAAAACATTTTTTCAGTGGAAGAGGTTGTAGAAAAAATGCTTTGAAAAGTAAAAAAAAAAAAAAGCCTCTGATGATCCCGCGGCTCAGCTGGGCATGGTGGGGGGGGTGGGGGGGTGCAGGGATTTTTGCTACCGGTTCTCTGAACCACCCGCCACCATCGCTACCGGATCGGGCGATCCGGTCCGAACCGGGAGCATTTCACCCCTGGTTTGGTACCTTTAAGCAGTAAAACGAACTAGCGCTCTCAAAGTACGGTAGGTCTAGCAGAGATTTATTGGCAGAGGGAAGATTCTTAGGTGTTTCTCAAAATAGATATACACAAAAATGTACATCATCTCAACATAACTGTTGGATTAGCATCGCCAATGCATTCTGGCAGCAAGCCTTGGACTAAGAGTCCAAGCATCCAACGTTATTAAAATAAACCATTATCACCAGAGAATACGATAAGTTGCTTCTGCAAAATATCAAGTCAGTGTAGTAGAGACTGGGAAGACGAAGGTTTTAGAGCACATGGCAACAAATCTGAGTTGTTAACCTAGCATTACATATTGTGATTATATAAATGCATACTCACAGGGAAAAGTCAAGCAATGCTGAATGCCCCAAGGTACAGAATAACAGAATTGAAAGGGACCGTGGAGCAGGGGTGGGTTCTAATTTTTTTTACTACTGGTTCTGGCGGTACTACCGGGCGTGGCTTATTTTGTAGGTGTGGCTTGATGGTCATGTGACAATTCTTTAGGATTTAGCAGAGGTACTGGTCTACCAGGCTTTTTTTTTTTTTTATTGAAAAAGTTTTAAAAACAAACATATTTTCCCCACAACCCCCCACAACCCCCCCAACCCCCCCCTCCCCCTCCCCGACTTACCAGAGCAGAACACAAGGTATTTCTATTGATCTTTAACAATAATCTAAATTGCATAACCAATCATTAAACTAACATCCCTATAAAAAAAAATTCTTAACCCCCCATATATAAAATCCTATTTCTTAAACATAATACTTCTAATGTCACTTATGTAACGCTTATACAAATAAAAGAAATCATTCATAAGCTATTTGATATTTTTTGGTCTGATACTTATTTTGTATATAATCAATCCATCTTCTCCAGTCCTGTATGTACCTTTCTTGTGTGTGATCCTTCAGATATGCTGAAATTTTAGCCATTTCAGCTAAATTAGTTACTTTCAATATCCAGTCATCAATAGTAGGCAAAAAATCCTTCTTCCAGTGTTGTGCTACCAACAATCTTGCTGCTGTTATCAAGTTCAAAATCAATTTAGTCTCTGCAACTGTACAGTCCGTAGTTATACCCAGTAAGAACAACTGTGGAGTAAATTTCAGTCTCTTTTTAAGAATATTCTGCATCACCCACCAAATCTTTATCCAAAATGCTTTGATTTTTCTACAAGTCCACCATATATGATAATAAGTTGCATCATCACAGTCACATCTCCAACATTTAGCTTGCACATTAGAATACATACATGATAATTTTTTAGGATCTAAATGCCATCTATAAAACATTTTATAAAAATTTTCTCTTAAATTTTGTGCTTGTGTAAATTTCACATTTCTAATCCAAATCTTTTCCCAAGTTTCCATCATTACTGGCTCTTGAAAATTTTGTGCCCATTTAATCATACAGTCTTTAACCAATTCCGTCTCAGAATCTATTTCCAATAAAGCATTATACAACCTTTTAATATGCATTTGTTTTTGATCTCTAATTTGTTTTACCAAATTCTCCTCATTTTGCACAAAGCCAATTTTTTGATCTTCCTTCCATCTAGCTTGAAGTTGACCATACTGAAACCATGTATAAATTATACCTTCTTCTCTCAATGTATCTAAAGATTTCAAATACATTACCCCCCTTTCCATAATAAGAAGCTCTTTATATGTAATCACCTCCTGTTTTTGTTCTATACTTATATTTTCTATTGCATGTCTAGGATTTGCCCATAAAGGTATCTTATAATTTAACTTATATTGATATTTTTTCCAAACCCTTAACAAAGCATTTCTTAATATATGAACCTTAAATACTTTATCCACTTTTTTGTCATATAACAAATAGGCATGCCATCCATATAACAAATCATAACCTTCTAAATTCAAAATTCTCCCCTCAGTTAAATTAAACCAATCACTGATTTGTGATAAAACCGCTGCTTCATAATATAATCTTAAATTAGGCATTTTAAGACCCCCTCTTTCACATGTATCTTGTATAATTTTCATTTTTATTCTGGGTTTTTTCCCAGCCCAAATAAAAGTATTAACACCTTTCTGCCATTCTCTCAGATTTTCATCTTTCTTAAGCACAGGTATCATTTGGAACAGAAATAAAAATCTAGGTAAAACATTCATTTTAATTGCTGCAATTCTTCCCAATAAAGACAACTGTAATTTTTTCCAATTTTCCATATCCTTCTGTACCTTCTGCCAAAGTACCTCATAATTGTTTTTGTATAATTTTGTATTTGAAGCTGCTATATATACCCCTAGATATTTAACCTTTTTAACTATTTCAAAATCTGTTAATCTTGCTAATTTGTCTCTTTCAAGTGTAGTCATATTTTTAACTATCATCTTTGTCTTATGTGAATTAACTTTAAATCCTGATACTTTCCCATATTGATTAATTATATCCAATATGTATGGAGCTGACTCTATAGGTTGAGATAAAGTAATAACCAAATCATCTGCAAAGGCTCTTAATCTGTAATCTTGTTGTCTAATTACAATACCCTTCAATTTTTGTGAATCACGTATCTTATTCAGTAATACCTCCAAAGTCAAAATAAATAATAATGGGGACAGAGGACACCCCTGTCTTGTTCCTTTCTCAATTTTAAAAGCCTCTGTTAAACCTCCATTAACTATAATTTGTGCTGATTGCTGCTGGTATATCGCTCTAATTGATTGTGTAAAATATTCCCCAAAGTGCATTTTCTCTATTATTTTAAACAAAAATTGCCAGTTCAAACGATCAAATGCCTTCTCTGCATCCAAGAATATAAACGCTGCAGGGACTTGATTATTTTTTTCCAAATATTCCAATAAGTTTACAATTTGTCTGACATTATATCTCATTTGTCTACCTTTTATAAACCCTGATTGATCATTGTGAATTATTTGTTGCATAACGGGCATTAGTCTATTAGCTAATATTTTAGCAAAAATCTTATAATCAGTATTCAAAAGTGAAATTGGCCTGAAATTCTCCGGTTTAATGGAATTTCGGTCCTCCTTTGGAATTAGTGAAACAAAGGCTGTTTTCCAAGAAGGTGGTACTCCTCCTCCTAATTGTATTTTATTAAATAAAATTTTTAGTGGTTCTAACATTTCGGATTGTAACTGTTTATAATAGACAGCTGTTAGTCCATCTGTTCCCGGAGCCTTACCTATTTTTAATTGTTTAATTGCTCCAACAATTTCCTCAGAAGTTATTGGCTGATTCAAACTATCTCTCTGTTCCAACGTTAATTCAGGAATCTCCATCTTTAGGTATCTATCAATATCAACATCTTGAATTGCATCTTTAGCATATAATTTTGTATAAAACTCCAAAAAAGCCTTTTTTATTAAATTCTGTTGATAAATCTCTTTACCTCTAAATTCTATTTTATCTATAAGACGTGATTTCTGTTTTTTCCTCATCGTGTAAGCCAACCATCTCCCAGGTTTATTAGCATTACAAAATGTGTTATGTCTGGCATATTGTATACTAGTTGCTACTTGCCCCGCCATTAACATATTAAATTGCTCTCTTAAAATATTAATCATATCTTTTGCCTTTTTATCTCCCGGATTAATTATAAGCAATTGTTCTTTCTTTTTAATTTCCTCCTCTATCTCTTTCCGTCTATTTTGTTGTTTTAATCTATGTTTATTATTCAAAAAGATTAATGTTCCTCTCATATAAGCCTTACACGCATCCCACACCATCTCCATCGAAGTTCCTTTGTTCATATTATTAATAAAAAATTCTTTCATTTGTTTTTTAAGCTCACACAAATTGTCTTCATATCTGAATAAATTCTCATTTAGCCTCCAAGACCTCCTTTCCCCTCTCTCCTGCTCTAGTTCCACCCAAACCGGGCTATGATCAGTTAAAGTTCTTGGACATATCTTCGTACTCTTCACCCTAGAAAAAAGATCGTTTGTAGTTAATATAAAATCAATCCTCGAAAAAGATTGGTGCCTATCTGAGAAAAAAGTAAAATCGCTCTCCAATACGTTCCTTTCTCTCCAAATGTCTCTAAGCTCCATATCCTCCAAAATATCAAAAAAAGATTTAGGCAACTTAGCACGCATGGAGATCTTGGAAAGACTTTTTTTATCTTTCTGGGTATCTAATACCCCATTCCAATCACCCATTAAAAATAAGGATCTATAGTCCCATTGTAGTATTTTGGTATGTAAAAGTTTGTAAAATTTATCTTGTTGTTGATTAGGTGCATATACTCCGATTACAAGCAGCTTCCCACTCTGTGTTGTTAATTCAATTGCGATATATCTACCTTGAGTATCAGCCTCAATTAAATTGGCCACTAAGCCTCTTTTAACATATATTACTAGGCCGTTTTTCTTTTCTGGTGCTGATGCCACAAAATGTGTACCTAATTTCGAATTTATCAAGTACTTTTGATCTGAAGATTTAATATGCGTTTCTTGCAAACAAATAACATCGTTCTGAAATTGCTTCAAATAATGAAATATTTTCTTTCTTTTTTGTGGAGAATTTAATCCGTTAACATTCCAAGATAGAAATTTATTTGCCATCTCTGGGCGTTCCAAGCTTTGAGAGCATCAGCTGAACCTCCTCCGCCATTTTAGACTTCGGCCTAGCTCCTCCCACTGCTTGCGTTTTTTGGGCTTGTTGAGTTGGATCTTGAGGCTGTTGTGCCATATGTTGTTTATAGGTAGCCCTTGTCAGTCGTTGATCTTTTGGCAGCTGAATCATCGTTAATGACTCCAAGGTTGGTGGTGGACCCTACCAGGCTTTTAACTACTTGCAGAGCTGTACCGGCCTATTCATTTATTTTTGCAAGCACTGGTCTACCCATTTATTTTTGCAGGACCGGTCTACTCATGTAATTTTGCAGGCACTGGTCTACCCATTTATTTTTGCAGGCACCGGTCTACTCATTTGTTTTTGGAGGCACCGGTCTACCACCAAACTGCCTTTTACCACTGATCAGCTGTAGGGCGGCCCTTTGAAGCCCTGTGGCAAGAGTTTAAACAGTTTTTTTCCTTATAGCCTATCAGCTGGGACTCAGGAGGCAGCAATAGATTGGGGGGGGGGGGCAAATAAAAGGTAAGAATAACGTGGCGGGGGCGGGGGAGGGCAGAACCGGTTCAGTGACATCATATCGTCACCGCTACTGGCTTGGCGGAACAGGGCCGAACCGGGAGAGACCCCCACTGCCTTGGAGGTAGTCTAGTCCAATCTCCTGCCCAAGCAGGAAACCCTATAACACTTCAGGCAAATGGTTGTCCAGTCTCTAAATAAATTGTTGTCCAACCTCAAATCATAAAAGGTGTCACAGTTACAATTCCTCTTAAGATACATTGTTATAACAAGTTCTTGACAAATTAAGTGACGATGGTCCACCACATGAATATTTTACTACAAATGCTGAAGACACTGCAATGAACAAAACCATGTAAACCACAGAAACAAACAAACAAAAAATGTGACATTTTATGTAGTTACAATCCATACCTATCCATGATATTAGCTCAGTTGCCAATTTCATAATATTTCACCTGTGTTCTTAGGTTACACATTTTGAAAGATGGTCAAGAACGATCAATAGCTTTGGCATCATCTCTACTTGGATCTGCAGAGAAGAATTATACACAAATAGACAATGAAGAGTGCAGGGAAGAGCAACGAAGATGATTAGGGGACTGGAGGCTAAAGCATATGAAGAACGGTTGCTGGAATTGGGTATGTCTAGTTTGATGAAAAGAAGGACTAGGAGTGACATGATAGCAGTGTTCCAGTATCTCAGGGGCTGCCACAAAGAAGAGGGAGCCAAGCTATTCTCCAAAGCACCTGAGGGCAGGAGAAGAAGAAATGGGTGGAAACTAATCAAGGAGAGAAGCAACTTAGAATTAAGGAGAAATTTCCTGACAGTGAGAACAATTAATCAGTGGAACAACTTGCCTCCAGAAGTTGTAAATTCTCCAACACTGGAACTTTTTAAGAAGAGATTGGATAACCATTTGTCTGAAATGGTATAGGGTGTCCTGCCTAAGCAGGGGGTTGGATTAGAAGACCTCCAAGGTCCCTTCCAATTCTTCTCTTCTCTTCTCTTCTCTTCTCTTCTCTTCTCTTCTCTTCTCTTCTCTTCTCTTCTCTTCTCTTCTCTTCTCTTCTCTTCTCTTCTCTTCTCTTCTCTCCTCTCCTCTCCTCTCCTCTCCTCTCCCCTCCCCTCCCCTCCCCTCTCCTCTCCCCTCCCCTCCCCTCCCCTCCCCTCCCCTCCCCTCCCTTCCCTTCCCTTCCATTCTGTGTTAAGCACGATTTCTGGAGGTAAATATTTCAGCCAATACTTTAAAGTTTAGTGAGGGAGTTTTTTTAGGGAGTTTAGCAGATCAACTACTGCTATCAATTTCCAATCCACACACACACAAAAAAAGGATTCCATTTACCGCAGCTAATTACGTGCATTGTTGGAACAGAGTTCAAAAGGACACACAATCATGCAAATGTCAATGACTGATTGACTCATTTCTTCTAGGTGGTTAATAGTGTGAAAAGCCCACATCAGATGAGATTTCTTCTCCGTGTTTTGCCTCCCCCCCCATACAAATCAAAAGTCTTCCCTTCACAGCTGAGATGTTTCAAAGAGAAATTAGAATACACCCAAGACTGTCTCAAGTCTGCGCAGCAATTAAGGATGGCTAGAATGCACGGCGGAAATATCGGTTTAAGAAATGGTTTCAGTGCCACAATGAATGTATACTTGAAGATGGTGGGATTACAATATAAAGAGGTTTAGAAAGATCAAACTGTCCATGCTTGATTGTGGGAGGAGCTATCTGATGGCATCTTGGAGTAATAAGCTAATTCATAATTATGCTTGGTGCCGGAAATAGCACTTAGACTTATATATACTTCATAGAGCTATACAGCCCTCTCTGATCAGTTTACAGTGTCAGCATAATTGCCCCCAACCATCTGGGTCCTCATTTTACCCACCTGGGAAGGATGGAAGGCTGAATCAACCTTGAGCCCCATCAGGATTGAACTCCTGGCTGTGGGCAGAATTAATCTCCAATACTGCATTCTGACCACTGCGCCTTTTATAAAATCAAATAGCTTGCAGTGAGTTGCTCCCATTACAGGTAGTCCTCGACTTACGACCACAACTGAGCCCAAAATTTCTGTGGTTAAGTCAGACATTTGTTAAATGAGCTTTGCCCCACTTTATGACCTCTCTGGCCACGGTTGTTAAGCGAATCGCTGCAGTTGATAAGTTAGTAACACAGTTGTTAAGTGAATCTAGCTTCCCACCCTTGGCTTAGTTTGTCTGAAGGTTGCAAAAGTTGATCACATGACCTTGGGACACAGCAATGGTTGTAAGTAAGAACCAGTTGCCAAGCATCTGAAGTTCAATCACATGCTCAATGGGGATGCTTCAAAGACCGTAAAATGTGAAAAACGGTCGGAAGTCACTTTTTTTTTAGTGCCGTTGTAACTTTGAACGGTCACTAAATGAACTGTTGCAAGTTGAGGACTACCTATAATTAACAGGAGCATCGCTTCACTCTTTAGAATGTCCCTCTTTTGCCACGGCGAAGACGCCCTATAGCAGAGGTGTCAAATTCTGCATTTTGGGAATTAACTCCAAATTTCCATTGGTGCCATAATGTTAATTAATTAATTAATTAATTTATTGGTTCGATTTATATGCCGCCCTTCTCCGGAGACTCAAGGAGGCTTACAATGCGTTAAGCAATAGCCTTCATACTTTTGTATATACCTGCTTAGTAGGGCTTTTGGCCCCCCCTAAGCGGTGTTATTTTTTATACAAAGTCAGCTTATTGCCCCCACAATCCGGGTCCTCATTTTACCTACCTTGGAAGGATGGAAGGCTGAGTCAACCTTGAGCCTGATGAGATTTGAACTCGCAGTAATTGCAGGCAGCTGGTGCTACTTAACAGCACTTTAGTCTGCTGCGCCACCAAGGCTCTTAAATATTAAAAGGACACAAAATGCAAGAATGCACGCAACTTGGGCCAGATTGGCACAGAGCCTCCAAGAATCTACATTGACGTTCGACTCAAGTTCCAGATCAGGGGTGTCAAACTCGATTTCATTGACAGCTGCAGCAGGGTTGTGTTTGACCTTGGGAGGCTGGGATGGGCGTGGCCATGGTGGGTGTGGCCAGCTCCACGTCACTCGTGTCGGGGACACCTGTGGTGGCCCGAGCGCTCTGCCAGTGAAAATGGACTCTTGAGCTCATTTTCGGTTGCAACGGTCTCCTGCAACCCTCTGCCAGCAAAAATGGAGCTCGGGAAGGCTACATGCCATTTTTGCACCATGGGCCGGTCCTTTAGCTGTTTCCAGGGTGGCTCCATGGGCCAGATCTAAGCATCCCACAAGCTGGATCTGGCCCCCAGGTCTTTTTTTTTTTTAATTTGATTTATATGCCGCCCTTCTCCGGAGACTCAGGGCGACTTACAATGCGTTAAGCAATAGCCTTCATTCTTTTGTATATTTTATACAAAGTCAGCTTATTGCCCCAACAAACTGGGTCCTCATTTCACCTACCTTAGAAAGGATGGAAGGCTGAGTCAACCTTGAGCCTTGGAGAGATTCGAACCAGCAGAAATTGCAGGCAGCTGTGTTAATAACAGGGTGCACTAAACCACTGTACTCTCAAGGCTCTTGAGTTTGACACCCCTGTCCTATAGACTTTATGGGTCCATTTATGGGCTCAACCTTTTTAGTTATGGGAGACACATATTCAGATAGGCTGGAGGTGTTTCAATTGATTTTCAATGATAGTTATACAAACTACAGTTGTACGGAGGGAAATTTTTTGAGACATTGGGTGTTATGAAGTCTTAGTGAGTAACAGTGCACCACAATTTGGATTGGAAAAATTTCAAGGCATTTTTGAAAAAAAAAAAAACAACGACTAGAATAAGACATAAAACATCAGTAGCATGTCATGAACTGAGTGGAAAGTTTGCTCACTGTCTCTAGAGTGCTTTATGAGCATTCTGTCTGGAATGTCTGGAAAAAAAACCCCAGCCTATTGAATGCAAATCTTGAAAATATTGTACTCTCGTATCACAATACAGTACATGCAACTACAAATCAAATGCCAATAATTGTTCTTCGGTCATTTCTTATGTCCAAGGATGGTCTTTCTCAAATCTGATTTGAGAAGGAGTGATCAGGACCAACAGTTGAAGGAAGCCAGACAGCTTCTCATGATGAAGCATAACACTTCTCCACTGGACAACCATTTAGATATGAGCCAGCAATGTGCAGCAACTGCCAAAAAAGCCCACACAGTTCTGGGCTGCATAAACAGAGGGATAGAATCAAGATCACGTGAAGTGTTAATAATAACGCCTTGGTAAGGCCACACTTGGAATACTGCATTCAGTTTTGGTCGCCACGATGTAAAAAAGATGTGGAGACTTTAGAAAGAGTGCAGAGAAGAGCAACAAAGATGATTAGGGGACTGGAGGCTAAAACATATGAAGAACGGTTGCAGGAACTGGGTATGTCTAGTTTAATGAAAAGAAGGACTAGGGGAGACATGATATCAGTGTTCCAATATCTCAGGAGTTGCCACAAAGAAGAGGGAGTCAAACTATTTTCCAAAGCACCTGAGGGTAGAACAAGAAGCAATGGGTGGAAACTAATCAAGGAGAGAAGTAATTTAGAACTAAGGAGAAATTTCCTGACAGTTAGAACAATTAATCAGTGGAACAACTTGCCTCCAGAAGTTGTGAATGCTCCAACACTGGAAGCTTTTAAGAAGAGATTGGATAACCATTTGTCTGAAATATAGGGTGAAATATAGGTTGTCCTGCCTACGCAGGGGGTTGGACTAGAAGACCTCCAAGGTCCCTTCCAACTCTGTTATTCTATTCTATTCTATTCTATTCTATTCTATTCTATTCTATTCTATTCTATTCTATTCTATTCTATTCTATTCTATTCTATTCTATTCTATTCTATTCTATTAGCAATGGAAGGAAGCTCCAAGTGGACAACTGGAAAATCAGAGAAAGAAATGGACCTCTTTTGTAGACATCACTATGACCATCTGAAGAGAACGCAGATACAAAAAGAATAAATTTGCACCTGACTTAGTTGGAAACTCAACTGTAATTGTCGAATTACTGCTTAACAAAAGTTTCAACATATCAAGTTAAGTCAGGTTTGTTTATGAGGATAACAGAGTTGGAAGGGACCTTGGAGGCCTTCTAGCCGAATCCTCTACTCAAGCAGGACACTGTATACCATTTCAGACAAATGGTTGTCCAATCTCTTCTTAAAAACCTCCAATGTGGGAGCACCCACAACTTCTGGGGGCAAGTCATTCCACTGATTAATTCTTTTCACTGTCTGGAAATTTCTCCTTAGTTCTAGGTTGGTTCTCTCCTTGATTAGTTTCCATCCATTGCTTCTTGTCCTGCTTTCAGGTACTTTGGACAATAGTTGGACTGCCAATAGTACCTTTGCCCAAAGGGGGCATAGAACCAGTGATTATTCCATAGTCACCAGTACCATTGAATACAATGAACTTTTCTGTCTAGGGTGACAAAGACTATCCCATTTGCAAAATAAAACGATCACAGCAGCTAGATATGTAAATATAATAAGATCTGTATCAGTGGTGGGTTCCTCCCGGTTTGGCCTGGTTCTCCCCAGCTGGTAGCGGTGACAATATGACATCACCGAACCGGTTCTGCCCCCCCAGCCCTCCCACCCCCCACGTTATTCTTACCTTTTATTTGGCCCCACCCCCAATCTATTGCTGCCTCCTGAGTCCCAGCTGATGGCTAGAGGGAAAAAAAACTATTTAAACTCTTGTCGTGGGGCTTCAAAGGGCCGCCCTACAGCTGATCAGTGTTAAAAGAAAACAAATGGGTAGACCAGTGCCTGCAAAAATACATGAGTAGATCAGTGCCTGCAAAAATACATGAGTAGATCAGTGCCTCCAAAAATAAATGGGTAGATCAGTACAGCTCTGCAAGCGGTTAAAAGCCTGGTAGACCAGTACCTCTGCTAAAACCTAAATAATTGTCACATGACCATCAAACCATGCCCACAAAATAAGACACGCCCACAGAACCGGTAGTAAGAAATTTTAGAACCCACCCCTGATCTGTATCTTGATGGGAAGATTATTATTTATGCTCATTGGTTAGGAATGAATAGAAGTAAAGAAAAGCTTTCCCCTGTCTAATTTCGCATGATTCTAGGGGCCTGTGCTCATTTCTGTCTCTTAGCTGAGGCAGCCAATGTTGTCCGGAGACCCTTTTCTGTGGTCATGTGGCCAACATGATTATACGCCGAGGTGCATGGGACGTTGTTACCTTCCCACCAAAATGATACCTATTTATCTACTTGCATTTGCATGCTTTCAAATTGCTAGGTTGGCAGGAGCTGGAGCAAGTAATGGAAGCTCACCCCATCACACGGTGCACAGGTCTCGAACCTGGACTGTCAGCTTTCCAACTGACAAGCTCAGCATCTTAATTGCTGAGCCCTCACGCCCTTCTTAGCAATGCCCATGAGTTTGTTTTATTGTTTGATTACTTTGGACTGCCTGGGTGTTAATTCTTGAAGACTCATCAGATTTTAGTCCTCCTTGAAGTTTCAACAAAGCCAGGAATGAAAAAAAGCTATTCCTTACTTTTGTGATTTGTTTCTTGAGTAGAAAAGACCCAGCAATCTTCAGCCATCAACAGCAATCTGTACATATCCAACCAGCCACCAGTACCCATTAAGAAATTATCATTAGCTGCCTATGAAATCATGAATGTTTATTACTCCTCTTGAGACCAAACATTTAAGAGAGTCTCTCTGTTCCATTTAAAACAGCCGTTTTTAAAATGGTGATTCATATCTGTTATTTCTTCCTACCCTTGTGATATATTGCATATGGTTCTTGCAGTGTTCGTTTATTCCCTTGGAAGACGAAGATGTCAGGAAAAACCAGTGATGTACCTAATGCACAAAGTTAGGCAATAGGAAAGAAATTCTCCAACGTCTAGTAGATATCTTGAGTCAGCTTCCAAAACGAACAAGCCATAAACGGCCAGCTGACATGGATAAACAATCAATCTCACTTATATGGGCCATACATACTTATCCTGTCCTGTCTTCAAATATCTGGATCGCCTGATGGAAAATGCAAGACCAGATGAGAACTTTGACAATAAATGAAGTGATAAAAAAGACAGAGAAAAGCCATTATAGTTCTCCAATGCATTGTTAGTGTCAGACAGCTCAGAGCTTCAGCTGACAGCTTACCTCCAATTTTGGCTGTTGCTGATGGCTCAGCAAAGGCAGAGGAGGCACCCACTTTGCTGAAACGGCATCTTATCATAACGTACAGATTGATGTACAGCCAATTCTAGCATAATGCCTTGTCATTCTCGCCATGTAGCCCATCCTTGGATGACAATACTTCAAGTTAAGTGAGATATCTTTTGCTTTCCCCATTTTATTTTCCCATATATATTCTTGTATGGTCAAGCCGTTATACTGATTCAGCCCACATGCACCCTAAGTAATATGGGAGCATCCTTTGGAGCTATGTTTGAAATACCAGATGACTCAATTGTGTTGTACATTGCAAAGCTTAGACTAGTTCATAGAACATGTTTGCGAGAGAAATATGGCTTGTGAACCTCTTAGAATAACAGAGTTGGAAGGGACCTTGGAGGTCTTTTAGTCCAACCCCCTTCCCAGGCAGGAAACCCTACACCACTTCAGACAAATGGTTATCCAACCTCTTCTTAAAAATTTCCAGTGTTGGAGCATTCACAACTTCTGCTGGCAAGTTGTTCCACCGATTAATTGTTCTAACTGTCAGGAAATTTCTCCTTAGTTCAAAGGTGCTTCTCTCCTTGATTAGTTTCCACCCATTTCTTCTTGTCCTGCCCTCAGGTGCTTTGTAGAATAGCTTGACTCCCTCTTCTTTGTGGCAGCCCCTGAGATATTGGAACACTGCTATCATGTCTCCCCTAGTCCTTCTTTTCATTAAACTAGACATACCCAGTTCCTGCAACCGTTCTTCATACGTTTTAGCCTCCAGTCCCCTAATCATTTTGTAGCTCTTCTCTGCACTCTTGAAAGCATCTCTGATACCTTTAACTTCAACTTGATATGGTTCCCATATCATGATGTTGGGAACATGTAGGAGAAGTACCACATGACATCTCAAGGGATAACTTTTGCTCCTGTGATTTGTGTTAGGACTGATGATATTACCTAGTTAGGTAATGAAATGTCTATGTTCTGACCTAGGCTCCCTTAAAAAGCAGGAAGCAGAGTCTTGGTCCCGGCAAAACCTCTTTTATTTACATGACTGTGAATTCCTTTCATTCACAGTCAGCAAGACCTGTCCAAACAGTTTTTCAAAGGAATATTTATCAACACAGAACTTACCTCGCTTGGAAAGTTTCCAGGTAACTAATTTCCAAATGCAGTACAAGGCAAAACTTGGCACAGAGTCTCTCAGAGTCATGGAACGAATGAATTGTTTCCTGCAAAAGCCGACTCTCTGTTCGCTCCTCTTTTGTTTCCTATGGGAGGGGCTAATCACCTCTAAGGTGTGGCTTTACAAGTCGACCCTGTTTTCTGAATTGTTGTCTTCTGGCAGCTCTGCGCATGCGCATACTGGGAACAGGCTCCAGCTATTCCTCTGCCTCGCTGCTGTCTAGCTCCCTCTTTGCCTCCAATGCAGAGCCCTCGTCTGAGCTTTTCCCAGCCCCAAGGACTGGCCCATGTTCCTCCCCAAACTCCTCACTGTCCGACTCTGCTGCCAGCTCTGTCGGCCACCGGTGGGCCACAACAGTCTGAAAAAAAACCCACCAAGTTCAGAGAACACCAAGGAGCCCACACGTATGGCTTTCTTTGAAATGACTTCTACACTTCTACGGTTTGGAGCTAGGGAATGGAAAGGTTTGCCAATTCTTACCTTTACTTATAGTAGCTGGTAGAGCAGTCCAGAACCCCTGGATTGAAGGGGTTTTAATGGGAATTTTAGATTCTTTTATTGTTTGAATTTTAATTTGGACTTGTTGTTGCTTATTGCTGTGAGCCGCCCTGAGTCCTTGTGGAGAAAGGGCGGCATATAAGTCCCATAAATAAATAAATAAAATAAATAAATAAGATACCACATCAACCTGGCAAGAGGTAAGGCACACTAGGGTGGCACAATGTTCAGTCCTGGATACTTTCTTTACTTTTTAGTATTTTCTTTTACTAATGTCTTGGATGAAGAGGCGGGAGGAATGATCATCGGATTTATAGCTGACATAGAACTGGATGGAATAGCTAAAATCTTAGAAGACAGAAATAAAATGGAAAATGATGGGATAGCTAAGAAAATCGGGCTCAAGTAACAGAAGGAAATTTGGCAGAGACAAATACAACTTTCTTTTCTTATGAAATAAACATCACATGCCCAAGTAGAGCATGAGGGACAAATGGCTTGGGGAAAAAGCCCTTGAAATGGTAACTGATTGCAAGATGAATACGAGCCAGCTATGGAAAAATGACAAAGGCAAACTTTGGCAGCATAACAGAAATATAATTTGAAATCACAGGAAGGCTAATATCATTCTACTTCACTGTGTTTTGATCAGACTTCATCTTGGGCATTAGTTCTGGACACTATACTTTGAATAGGAATTCAGAGAAGGTGGAGCAGACTCAGAGAAGGGCGACACCATGGATCAGGGGAGAGAAACTAAGTCCTGTAAAGAGAGCTTAAAGGTGATGAATTTATTTAACTTAGAGAGGAAATACGATAGCAGTCTCAAACACTCAATAGAATGTTAAATAGAAAAATTGCAATAGCAATAGCACTTAGGCGTATATGCACCTTCACCGGGGTGGGATTCAAATTTTTTTACTACTGGTTCTGTGGGCGTGGCTTGGTAGGCGTGGCATGGCTTGGTGGGCGTGGCTTGATGGGCAGGGCAGGGGAAGGATACTGTAAAATCTCCGTTCCCTCCCCACTCCAGGAGAAGGATATTGTAAAATCTCCATTCCCTCCCCACTCCAGGGGAAGGTTACTGCAAAATCCCCATTTCCTCCTGATCAACTGGGACTCAGGAGGAAGAGAATAGATGCGGCCAGTCGGAGGTGGTATTTACCGGTTCTCCGAACTGCTCAAAATTTCCGCTACTGGTTCTGCAGAACTGGTCAGAACCTGCTGAATACCACCTCTGTCCTTCACAGATCTTTACAGCCCTCTCTAAGTGGTTTTGCAAAATCAGCCTAGTGCCCCCAACAATCTAGATCCTCATTTGACTGAACTTGGAAAAATGGAAGGCTGAGTCAACTTTGAGCCAGTCAGGATCGAACTGCTGGCAGTTGGCAGAGTCAGCATGCAATACTGCATTCTAACCACTGCGCCACCACGGCTCTAAGAATGTAATGATCTGCTCCAAACAGGATCTAGTTTAACAGAACAGCTGATTACAAATCATAGGTGCCGGAAGTGATCTTTGAAGTCTTCTAATATTTGCCTTGCCCAAGGCAATATTAGTGAAAACTTCCTGAAAGTTAAAATGATACAGCTAGAGAACCAATTGGTTCCTCCATTATTGAATATGTATAGATAGTCCTCGACTTAACAGCAATTTGTTTACTGGCTGTTCAAAGTTACGACAGCATTGAAAAAAAAAATGACCGGTTTTCACACTTTCGAACTCATCCTGGTTTCTAGGCCATCGCCTTAACCATCACTCCAAACTAGCTGTGTCAGAATGAATGAGATGGCAGCAACTTGTAGATCTCCAGGTATCCAAAGAGGTCATTTCCACCACAGTCCCAAGGTCTGGAAGAGCAGGGTGAAAATAGCCTGCCAAGATCTATGTTAAGATCCAGTTTGTATGTAAGTCATTCTAGGACTGTGATGGTGAATCTATGGCACTTGTGCAGGAGGTGGCATGCAGCACCCTCTCTGATGGCAAGTGAGTCATCACCCCAGTTCAGCTCCGCTGCACATGCGCGCATGCCTCCCGCAGGCCAGCTGGTCTTCAGGTGTCTGCTGCACATGAGCAGGGGGGAGCATGCACATGCATGGGGTGCATGCGGGGAGGCCACGTGAGCATGCGCAGGGGCAGGGTGCTGTTCTGTCCCCGTCCCACACACGCACATAAACAGACAGCCGGGGGTTAAATAAACTGGCAGACAACCAATTCTTCTGATAAGACGCTTGGCAGCAACCTAGTAGCTGCTTGCCAAGAACTTTTACTCAATAAACAAAATACACACAGTTAAGAATTGTCCATTTCATAAAATAAATCCAAGGCTGATAAAGTTGTTTCCAAAGATGCAATGTGACTCGATAGTAGTTAGTTTTGTCCGTCACAGAGTCTGAATGGCCACCTGACCCCCTTTTATATCCTGTGGGGTGTGGTCCAGTGACTCAACCTAATCTCTGGCACGCCTTTTCTTCTGTTGCGCGTACTTATCTCTGCGACGCTGCCGAGGATCCAGCCAAGACTCATTACCCTCATCACTGTCCATCTGTGGCTGCGTGGACGTGCTTGGCCCCGGCCCTATCTCTTGCCCTTCGGCGGACATCGAAGGCATTGCCAGAGAGGAGGGTCCTGGAGAGGGAGGCCTTGCCAACTCCTCTCCTTCACTCTCGGAGTCCTCTCCTGCCGATGACACAGGCTCAGGTAATGGAGCCACAACAGGTGCATTCAGGGGGCCGCGTGTGCATGCATGGGGGGCATGGCATATGCAGGGGCTGCATGTGCATGCATGGGAGGTGCATGCAGGGGGCCATGCATGCATTGCATTTTGGGGGTTCGGGTGCACGCTTTGGGCACTCCGTCCAGGAAAGGTTAGCCATCACTGCTTTAGGGAGTACAGTTAATTCAGTGTACCTTAAAGGCTAACGGACAATATCCACATGGTTTGCATTTAAGACCATTCTAAGGTTGGAGGCAAATTTATTGAGATAGGGAGAGTACTGGACAAAGAAAGGGCAGTTGAAATTCACCTTTGGTCTTGACTGTGGAGATTCTCAATCATCCAGCTCATGGTTCTCCCAAAGGTGATTTTTTTTTCAGGAGGCCACTGGAGTTTCTTGTTTTTTCTTTTGAAGACGTTTTGCTTCTCATCCAAGAAGCTTCTTCAGCTCTGACAGGATAGTGGGGAATGGATGGATTTATATTCCTTGCAGACAGCTGGTCATTTGCATCCTCTTTGGAGCTATCCAATTTGGGATGAACACCCTTTGAATGGTGTGGGAGTAGGAATGGATTTCCAGAGGAAAAATTGCAGACTACAGGAACCAGGAGCACTACTGTGACCCTGAGGACACAGATAAACCTCCAAGTGCTTCAACGACCCTCTAAAGGTAAAGGTTCCCCAGCACATACATGCTAGTCATTTCCGGCTCTAGGGGCTGGTGCTCATCTCCATTTCTAAGAGCCAGCGCTGTCCGAAGACGTCTCCATGGTCATGTGGCCGGCATGACTAAATGCCAAAGGCTCACGGAACGCTGTTACCTTCCCACCAAAGGTGGTCCCTATTTTTCTACTTGCATTTTTTATGTGCTTCTGAGCTGCTAGGTTGGCAGAAGCTGGGACAAGTGATGGGAGCTCACTCCATTATGCAGCACTAGGGATGAACTGCTGACCTTCTGATCGACAAGCTCAGCATCTTAGCCACTGAGCTACCACGTCCCTAAACTCCTCTCTAAACTTCCCTCTGAAAGAATGCAAATGACCAGCTGTCTGCAAGGAATATAAACCATTCCCCACCATCCTGGAGAAGGTTATGTTATTGCTTTTGTAGAATGTTCTGTAGGATGTAAATCTAGAGAATAAACCAATAAAAGAACGAAGAGGAAGACTAATTCCAGAAGAAGCAGAAGGCCTATTAAAAACCAAGTAGATACCTTACAACTTATAGTGATCTGAATTTTATTATCTGCCGTTCACTTGGCTTTTTTCCCCACACTTATTTATTCATTGATTTCTATACTGTTAAGTTATATGACTTGTGACAGTTCATCGCAGTCAACTATAATTGAATGTGTAGTATACATCTACATTGTGAATTCATATCACTAAAGTTTTATTTTTCATTTGATCACAATTCTGCAGTTTCATTGGTATAAATTGGAAAATACCTTCCTTCCTTCCTTCCTTCCTTCCTTCCTTCCTTCCTTCCTTCCTTCCTTCCTTCCTTCCTTTCTGTTGTGGTCCGCCAGCAGCCTGTGGAGCTGGCAGCGGAGTTGGACAGTGAGGAGGCTGGGGAGGACAATAGGTCAGTCCTAGAGTCTGGGGAAGGCCCGGATGAGGGCTCTGTGTCGGAGGCAGAGATGGGGCCAGGGCCATCTGGGAGTGATGCGCAGACTCCGGAGCCTCCAGAGGCAGATAGCAGAGAGGCAGAGGAACAGGAGGAGCCTGTTCCTAGTGCACGCATGCAAACAGCTGCCAGAAGGCAAGAGCAGCTAAAACAAAAAGGATGACTCGGGAGTAGGGCCAAGAGATGATTGGCCCCTCCCAGAAGGCTTAAAAGAGCAGCAACAGCTCTTCGGATCTTTGAAGGAAATCAACGTTGCTACATTTGTTTCTTGTCGGCATCTCTTGCTTCTTGACTTCCTGGGCTGTTGCCAAGAAAAGCCTTTGGCAGGGTGCCAAAGTAGACAAAGGTTGGTGATAAGGCCGAAGGACTGTTTATGAAGAATTTGTTTTGGAATTAATTTGGACTAAGCTGAGAATGAAGTAATTCTCAGCTGTTCTAATAAAATATGTTTGTTTAGGACTGATTGTGTCTGGTAATCACTACTTGAGCCTAGCTCACAACACTTCCTTCCTCCCTCCCTTCCTTCCTTCCTTCCTTCCTTCCTCCCTCCCTCCCTCCCTCCCTCCCTCCCTGATTAATTTCATATCTGGGTACAATCTTATTTCACCTCTATGTGCACACCAGTAGTGGGTTTCAAATTTTTTTTACTACCGGTTCTGTGGGCGTGGCTTGGTGGGCGTGGCATGGCTTGGTGGGCGTGGCTTGGTGGGCATGGCAGGGGAAGGATACTGTAAAATCTCCATTCCCACCCCATTCCAGAGGAAGGATACTGTAAAATCTCCATTTCCTCCCCACTCCAGGGGAAGGTTACTGCAAAATCCCCATTTCCTCCTGATCAGCTGGGACTCGGGAGGCAGAGAATAGATGGGGGCGGGGCCATCCAGAGGTGATATTTACCAGTTCTTCAAACTACTCAAAATTTCCACTACCGGTTCTCCAGAACTGGTCAGAACCTGCTGAAACCCACCTCTGGTGCACACGTTAAAACATAGTACATGTTAGCTTCTACTTTTCCAAATAGCAATCCTTTCTTGGTCTCTATAATGCAGAATGAAGATCTGCTTTTCCTTGGTTCCTCTTCCCTCCCAACTGTGTTCTGTTCCTCCTTGATGTTAAAAATAGTTTTGGTTGCTTCAGCCCCTCCACTCATCTAGATCCAGAAATCATTCTTGCAAATAAAAGTTATAGCACTGCAGTCTTGGACAATATTGTGCTCAACACTGGCTGAATGTGAGGCTTCTTTGCTCTCCAAGGACTGGACCCAACACAGTGTAGCAAACCTGTGCACAATACTTTATTGTAGTACACATCTTCCTCAACAATAGGCCACTTCCACCCTTGGAGAACAAAGGTCTCCAAACTTTAAGGCTTGTGGACTTCAGCTCCCAGAATTCCCCAGCCATTATGGGGAATCTTAAAGTTGCCAAGTAGTCCGCAAGTCTTAAAGTCGCCAAGTTTGGAGATCCATGTTCTAGAACTTTGTAAGGTGATGTTGCCACGTAAAGATGTCTTCAAAACTCAGTCTTTTATATTCAGTCTATGAATAGTCAGTTTATGCAAAAGTCTCAATGTCTAGAAAGGAGGACACAATCATTGCTTACTGCCCTGCCCCAAAGAAAAGTCTTGCATCAGACTAATGCAAGAGCCAAGGTGGTGCAGTGGTTAGAGTGCAGTACTGCAGGCTACTTCAGATGACTGCTAGCTGCAGTTCAGCAGTTCAAATCTCACCGGCTCAAGGTTGACTCAGCCTTCCATACTTCTGAGATTGGTTAAACGAGGACCCAGATTGTTGGGGGCAATAGGCTGACTCTGTAAACCACTTACAGAGGGCTGTAAAAGCACTGTGAAGCAGTATATAAGTCTAAGTGCTATTGCTAAGTGCTATTAGTTGAAGGAAGGTGCTATGTCTGTGTGGTTGCTCCTTTTCTAGGTGCAACACTGATGAGGCAAGCCGCTAGTATATAACAAGAGAGCAAATCCCTCTCTTTTCTAGCACTGATGATGTTACGTAGTTGGGTAATGAAATGCCTGCAAGAAAACTACCAAGATCAGAGAGTACCAAGGTCCCCACCGTTCAGCCCTGAGCTGCAAATATTATCTTCTATCGAAAAGGATATGGTTCCAAGGTAGACTTCTCATCAGGGGTGAAATCCAAAATTTTTTGCTACCGCTTCTGTGGGCGTGGCTTGGTGGGCGTGGCAGGGGAAGGATACTGCAAAATGTCCATTCCCACCTCACTCTGGGGCCAGCCAGAGGTGGTATTTGCCTGTTTTCCGAACTACTCAAAATTTATGCTACCAGTTCTCTAGAACCTGTTAGAACCTGCTGGATTTCACCACTGCTTCTCATACTTCCAAACCACTTGCAGACTTCCAAACTCCTTTTAGACTTTGCCAGACTATGAACAGCGAAGTCTAAAGAGAATATTTTTCTCATTTATTTGAATGAAGACACAGACTTCAGAGGATAATTAGAACTGCAGAAAAAACAATGGCTACCAACCTGCCTTCCATTGAGGACCTGTATACCGTACGAGTCAAAAAGAGGGCTGTGAAAGTATTTACAGGCCCCTCGCATCCTGGACATAAACTGTTTCAACTCCTACCCTCAAAATGACGCTATAGAGCACTTCACACCAGAACAACTAGACACAAGGACAGTTTTTTCCCGAATGCCATCACTCTGCTAAACAAATAATTCCCTCAACACTGTCAAACTATTTACGAAGTCTGCATTTCTATTACTATTAATCTTCTCAACATTCCTATCACCCATCTCCTCCCACTTATGACTGTATGACTATAACCTTATTGCAGGTATCCTTACAATTTATATTGACTGTTTTCTAATATGATTTGATTGCTTATTTGTACCCTATGACTATCATTAAGTGTTGTACCTTATGATTCTTGATGAACGTAGCTTTTCTTGTGAGAGCGTATGCACCAAGACAAATTCCTTGTGTGTCCAATCACACTTGGCCAATAAAAGAATTCTATTCTATTCTATTCTATTCTATTCTATTCTATTCTATTCTATTCTATTCTATTCTATTCTATTCTATTCTATTCTATTCTATGAAAAAAGAGAAACAGCTGGAGCCCCATCTTTATCTATGCCTCTGACTGAGAAAGACCACAAATTTGGCAAGTGTATGGCGAGGTAAGCCAAAGAGGGGAAGAAAAAAAATTAATATGAATAGGAGCTATTTGCTAATTTCTGATATCTGAAACCTGACCTTTTTCTTCTTCAGATAGAAAGTCCTCAGCATAATTAGGTCATCGTATCTGTGGTTTAATATTTGTTCAACAGTAATTTGTGTGGAGAGTTTAATTGAATTTTCATATGGATGAAAGTGAGACAATAATCTTCCTGCCATTCAGAATGTAAAGCAGTGACTCATTCGGACTTATACTATAGAAGCTCTTTATATATTTATTTATGTAGTTCCCACATTTGTCTGGAGCCTGAATCCCCCCCCCCATTGTCTCATTTAATTATAAGCCTTGACACTAGTTTGAGGATTTATGCATTTAATTACGTGACGTCCAAATAATACATGGTGGTATATTTTCATGCAATAATATGATTTTCTATTACTTATCTTAATCAGGAGGTTTTGTTTTCCATAATCAAGAAAAAGCCTTAAAAATCAACCACTAAAGCTAATTAAGGATTCTTCCTTAATGTTTCTGACTGAAGGTTGGTTTGCTGAAAGATTAACTTTTTCTTTTATCTTTCTTATAATGGAAAGCTGGGCGCTTCAGCTTTTGGTCTGAAACACCATCAAGACATATAACAATCAGTTTAGGAATGAGTGAGCAATCTAAAACATTACAAACAATTAAAAATAAATGCCGGCAAAGGAGAAATGGAAGCCACGCAGTAATGGAACAATTACATAGGAATAATTTTCAGAAGCAATTAAGAACTTCTTCTCAATTTTTTTCCAGAGTGGGTGAGGTTTAATGGCACATTACAAAACAAAAGTTTTTTTTTTCTTTTAGTCATTCTCCATGACTCTTCCAGCTCTATCCTTGAAGGACATACAGTAGCTTCTGTGTTTTCTCTTTCACTTTCTTGACTGAACAGATCTAGTGTGAACTAGAAAGTGCTGCATATAGTTAATTATTAACCACTTTAAATTATTTAGCTTTTCATTTTCAAGTGAATTTTGTTTTGTTTAAAAAAAACAACAACACTTAAATTAAAACTGATATTTTTAAAAACAGGTTCTCCAGAATAAATTTCAGGCAAAGACCGTGGCTTTGGAAAATTTGATAATTGTGACTGGAGAACAAAGGATGAGAGAAGGAATTTTATATTTAAAGTTCTATTTTTGAATCAAATTTTTTTTGGGGTGGTGGTGGAGAAGATGGGTGTATCTTCTCATGTTTTTGAGGTATGATCAGTGGTGGGATTCAATTTTTTTTACTACTGGTTCTGTGGGCGTGGCATGGCTTGGTGGGCGTGGCTTGGTGGGCATGGCTTGGTGGGCGTGGCAGGGGAAGGATACTGTAAAATCTCCATTCCCTCCCCACTCCAGGGAAAGGTTACTGCAAAATCTCCATATCCTCCCGAACAGCTGGGACTCGGGAGGCAGAGAATAGATGGGGGTGGAGCCAGTCAGAGGTGGTATTTACCGATTCTCCAAACTACTCAAAATTTCCGCTACCAGTTCTCCAGAACTGGTCAGAACCTGCTGAAACCCACCTCTGGGTATGACTCTTCGGCACTTCCTGACCAGCTCCTAATCAAGAGGTAAGTAAGGTTTAGGTAAAAAGTTAAGGATTTACTTTGTATCCTGCCTTTGTCTGTCATTCTTCCTCCTCTTTGTCTAAAACAGTTTTCTTAAATTACTTTCAACAACTCTTGCCATTTTAAAAAATCAAGGAGGACCTTCAATTTTTCTTTATTGGGTTAGATCAGTGGTTCCCAATGTGGGGCCCACGCCCCACAGGAGGACAATTTGATTTTTAATGGGGGCAATTGGAACCTTGTTAAAATCAAGTTAATGACATTTTAGGCTTCCTCCATGTGAGTAGGAGTTCACTTTTTGAATAATGAGAACAGTCGTGAATTCCACTTTTTTTTTACTACAGGTTCTGTGGGTATGGCTAGGCGGGCTTGGCAGGGGAAGGATACTGCAAAATCCCCATTCCCTCCCCGCTCCAGGAGAAGGATACTGCAAAATCCCCATTCCCTCCCCACTCCAGGGGAAGGATACTGCAAAATCTCCATTCCCACCCCACTCTGGGGCCAGCCAGAGGTGGTATTTGCCTGTTCTCCAAACTGCTCAAAATTTCCGCTACCGGTTCTCTAGAACCTGTCAGAACTTGCTGGATTTTACCCCTCAGTAAGAATTATATGTCATGGGGAGGGGGGGGCATCAGGATTTTAGAAATGCTTAGGTGGGTCATGGCCAAACAAAGGTTGGGAACCACATGATAGCAATCTTCTAATATTTGAAGGGCTGCCACAAAGAAGAGGGGGTCAACCTATTCTCCAAAGCACCTGATGGCAGAACAAGGAACAATGGATGGAAACCAATGAAAGGGGGAAGCAACCTAGAACTAAGGACAAATTTCCTGAAAGATAGAACAATTAATCAGTGGAACAGCTTGTCTTCAGAAGCTGTGGGTGCTTCAACACTGGAAGTTTTTCACAAGAGATTAGACAAACATTTGTCTGAAATGGTATAGGTTCTCCTGTTTGAGCAGGGGGTTGGACCACAGAGATGGTATTCAGCAGGTTCTGACCAGTTCTGGAGAACCAGTAGTGGAAATTCTAAGTAGTTTGGAGAACCGGTAAATACCACCTCTGGCTGGCCCCGCCCCCATCTATTCTCTGCCTCCCGAGTCCCAGCTGGCTGGGAGGAAATGATAACCTTCCCCTGGAGTGGGGTGGGAATGGAGATTTTATAGTATCCTTCCCCTGCCACACCCACCAAGCCACGCCATGCCCACCAAGCCATGTCCACAAAACCAGTAGTAAATATTTTTGAATCCCACCACTGTTGGACCCAAACGCCTTCAAGATCCAACTCTTGTTATTCTGTTATTAAAAGTTTCTGTCAAAATGATGAAAACTACATTGCAATAGCATGATGTTCCTTTCATCTGTATCTTGTGCAGATGCGATGCATGGATAGAAAAGTTGGCGCAAGTCAGAACTGTTTGACACTGATTTGGTCATTTATTTTCCCCCCACATCTGCTCTCCCCCGTTAAGATTTGTCGAATAAATTAGGGCTGTATTTGGTCTCCAAATTGTGCAGGAGGTCCTTTTCCCAGCTGTGATTCCAGGAAAATGCAGAACAGTTTTTCAGATTATTGTGGACAAGCGCTACATTTGTGCTGCAAAGCGACTTTTGAAGACCAAAGTCAAAATCCAGCACTGCCCTACTTGCAAATAGCCTGCAGGCTTGTTTATACAACTGCTGTGCAAGCATTTTCAGATGCCAGTGTAATTGGTCTGCAGACAGCAAGGAAACAATTTGAGCGGGAGAGTTGGTTGTTGTTGAAATGTGAAAAGAAAAAAGCAGCCAGCAGAATGGATCTTAAAGAAGGTTAACTTTTTGGGAAAGAAAACCTATATATTAGGCAGATGGTAACCCCAAATCAGGGGTGAAATGCTCCTGGTTCGGACCGGATCGCCCGATCCGGTAGTGATGGAGGCGGGTGGTTCGGAGAACTGGTAGCAAAAATCCCTGCCCCCCCCATTGCCCAGCTGAGCCGCACAAACATCAGAGGCTTTTTTTTAATTTTTAAAAGCATTTTTTCTACAACCTGTTTGGCCGAAGAGGTTATAGAAAAAATGTTTTTAAAAGGAAAAAAAAAGCCTCTGCCGATCAGGCAAGTCATTTGGGATCGTCAGAGGTTTTTTTTTTTTTTTTAAAGCTTCTGCCAATCAGGCAAGTCAGCTGGGATCGTCAAAGACTTTTTTTTTAAAAAAAGAAAGCCTCTACTGATCAGGCAAGTCAGCTGGGATCGTCAGAGGCTTTAAAAAAAAAAAAAGAAAGCCTCTGCCGATCAGGCAAGTCAGCTGGGATTGTCAGAGGCTTTAAAAGTATTTTTGTAGAAAAAATGGTTTTAAAAGTTAAAAAAAAAAAGTTGGCCACGCCCACTCAGTCATATTACCCCCACCACCACTAAGCCATGCCCACAGAACTGGTACTAACGAATTTTACATTTCACCACTGCCCGAAATCCAAATTGAGTGTGTGTGTGAGGTCAACAGCCCGGTTTCTGACATGCCGTGATCTGGTGGTGGTACATGGACCGGGTGGTTGGGGATCCCTGGTCTAGAGTACAAACAGCAGCCTATCATCTGGTTATCAATCCAGTTCACATAATCGAGTTTCCAGTTACTAGGTTTTTAGGAACAAGAAATGGAATTTCTAAAGGCTGTAGGCTGTAATGTACGGTATATTTGGATCCAGAGCTTATCATGTTTCCATCGATCCAATAACATCAGTTAGAGTTAAAGGGATTGCATCTAATTTAGGGCTTACTGATTCCTCCTGCAAAGGTGACAAGGTCTGGATCTAACCCTGGATGAGCCATTCTATTATTGAGTTGAAGAAATCCAACACTGGAGTTTCTGTTATGAAAACTTCCAAAGTTTGAGTGGTGTTCTAAATTATTTCCTAATAATAATAATAATAATAATAATAATAATAATAATAATAATAATAATAATAATAATAATAATAATAATAATAATTTTATTTCTATACTGCCCTTCTCCTGAAGGACTCAGGGCGGTGTACAGCCAGTTTAAAAACACAAGACACAACAATAATTAAAAATTAAAATAATTAAATAGATTTGGCTGATTTAAAACTCTAAAAATTAAAATACCCCAATTTAAAATTATTATATTGACAGCCCTGCCTGGCGGAACAACAAGGTCTTCAATGCACTGCGGAACACCCGGAGGTCGGAGATCTTATGCATTTCTGGGGGTAATTCATTCCACAGGGCTGGGGCTCCCACAGAGAAGGCCCTCCCCCTGGGTGTCGCCAGCCGACATAACTTGGCTGATGGCACCCTGAGGAGACCCTCTCTGTGGGAACGGACTGGTCGGTGGGAGGCTATTGGTGGCAGAAGACGGTCTCGGAGGTAGGGTTATGTATGTATGTATCAGTGGTGGGTTGCTACCGTAGCGGTGGTGGCGGGAGGCTCCGCCCACTCGCCTGGACGCTTCTGTGCAGGCACAGAAGTGTTGCTCGCCGCGCGCAAACCCACGAATGAAGCGGTCGCGATGGGTTTTGAAACCCACTACTGGTATGTATGTATGTATGTATGTATGTATGTATGTATGTATGTATGTATTTATTTATTTATTTATTTATTTATTTATTTCCTGCCTTTAACAGAATAATAGAATAACAGAGTTGGAAGAGACTTTGGAGATCTTCCATTCCAACTCTCTGATCAGGCAGGAAACCTTATACCCTTTCAGACAAATGGCTATCCAATCTCTTCTTAAAAACCTCCAGTGTTTGAGCACACACAACTTCTGGAGGCAACTCGTTCTCACTGTTAGGAAATGTCTCCTTAGTTCTAGGTTGCTTCTCTCCTTGATTAGTTTCCATTCATGGCTTCATGTCCTCTCTTTAGTTGCTTTGGAGAATAGATCAGCCCGCCCCCCCCCTATTTTCTGTGACACCCCTTCAATTATTGGAAGATTGCTATCATGTCAACTCAGCACCCTTCTTTTCACTAGACTAAACACACCCAATTCTTGCAGCCGTTCTTCTTGTTTTAGCCTCCAGTCCAGTGGTGAAATCCATTTTTTTTTTACTACCGGTTCTGTGGGCGTGGCTTGGTGGGCTTGGTGTGGCTTGGTGGGCATGGCTTAGTGGACATGGCAGGGGAAGGATACTGCAAAATCTCCATTCTCACCCCACTCCAGGAGAAGGATACTGCAAAACCCCCATTCCCTCCCACTCCTGGGGGAAGGATATTACAAAATCTCCATTCCCACCCCACTCTGGGGCCAGCCAGAGGTGGTAATTTCCAGTTCTCCAAACTACTCAACATTTCCACTACCGGTTCTCCAGAACCTGCTGGATTTCACCCCTGCTCCAGTCCCCTAATCATCTTTGTTGCTCTTCTCTACACTCTTTCTAGAGTCCCAACATCTTTTTTATATCATGACAACTAAAACTGGATACAGTATTCCAAGGCATTATAGAATGGTATTAACACTTCATGTGATCTCGATTTTATCCCTCTGTTAAT
Source organism: Pituophis catenifer annectens (assembly GCF_029215685.1). Classification (NCBI taxonomy): domain Eukaryota; kingdom Metazoa; phylum Chordata; class Lepidosauria; order Squamata; family Colubridae; genus Pituophis; species Pituophis catenifer. The sequence continues at coordinate 120,684,416 of NW_027256884.1, forward strand.
GCAGCCTAGGATTGTGTTGGCTTTCTGGCAGCTGCAGCACTAAAAAGCCTATGCAGTCCTAAGCTGCATTAACAGAGGGATAGAATTAATTTTACTATTTTTACAAACGGCTCAAAGAAGCAAACATATGGAAGCGAGCATGGGTTCATCCCAATCGTCACCATATTGCTCTTTTCATTATATTTTCCAGATTAGGAAATAATCAGAAGACAAGCCTCAGAATCAGAAATCAAGCATCAGATTTTCTTCCCTAACATTGATTTCCCTTTCTCTTGAAATAATTTCCAACCAACATAAAGCTTCCTGGAACAACATTAAATCTCTCTTCTTTCTTTCTTTCTTTCTTTCTTTCTTTCTTTCTTTCTTTCTTTCTTTCTTTCTTTCTTTCTTTCTTTCTTATTTCTATAATAATTAATAATAATTAATAATTCTATAATAATTAAGCTAGCTGCTATCATTAAGGAAAGGTACAATTTACCTTCTGTTTTTTTTTTTTCATTCAAATGATTTTTTAAAAAAATATTGTGGCTCCAGTGCATGATTTAAATACCCATTTTTCTGTCTTTGTCTGATTCCTGCTATATCCTATCAAGCCCTTTTAGCTGTAAGTAACATTAAAATTTAATTCGGCATCTTTGTTGTCTCTGTATCATTTTCACGTGTTAATAAAAATATTAATGGATGCGATTGATGATGTGTCCTGCTGTTTCCCTTATTACTCCAGACATATCTCTGTATTTCATAACCCCTGTGTATAATATTTGTTTGAGCTTTAACATTTTAATCAGCCCTGTGATATGGATTGGTGTGGCTTCTGGGGTTTCACTATTATTTTGTGAATGATCAGACTTTTATTTCTTTAGGTTGAAATTGCTTAGCTCTCTAGACCAGCAAAATTTAATTTATTTACTATAGGTGCTAATTTCCTCCTGAACTATATTTATATTTTAAATTATTTTGGCACCCGTATTGAGACCGCTGCTTTGATAAAGAATGAGAATCATATTGCAGTTTTCCTTAGAAATGAAATATGTTGACATTTAAATGTTTATGGATGTATCATTCCGATGATATATGCTGCATGTTGATTTATAGGGTGTCTCGGGAGATTAAAGTATAACATGCTGCATCTTGTTTTTATTTTGAATTATGAAACTGTATTGCACAGGGTGATTTTATTAAGTAGGATGGTGTGTTGATTTTTTATGCTGTTGCAAGCCACAGATTTGATAGATCTGGTGGCATAAAAATCTGATAAGTATATAAATCTTCCTTCCTTCCTTCCTTCCTACCTTCCTTCCTTCCTTCCTTCCTTCCTTCCTTCCTTCCTTCCTTCCTTCCTTCCTTCCTCATATTTTTTCCCAATTCCCTAATTCCCATTACAGATTTGATAACTTCTTTAGTTCACATTTTAATACAAATTGATCTCAATTTGTATTCGCTTTCCTATACTAACTAACATGTAAACTGGGGTGCAATTATTCCAGATTGTTCTCTGTTTTCCAATTTAAAATTAATACTGAAAAGAATACCCTTTGAAAAAAAATAGGAATATATGTATATATAAAAGTCCATAGATTGGAGGAAAATTATATAGACAAGATTAGGGCTCCATATCTTCATCAACACAGCTGGTTCTGTGTTCCCTGATGACTTGACCACTAAATACTAATTTTGAAAAGGAAAATTATTAAACACACAAGGAACAACCGTGCTAATTGTATATAATAAATTCATGTTAACAGTATTCAATTTCTTTCTTTAATTTGAATTATATCCATTAGGACTATGCAGGCTTCGAAAATTATTCCAAAGCAGGGTTTTATATATTACAGAACCACAAAATCTCTCTAATATTCATTAAAGTAGTCCAATTGATTTTCAAGGATTCACAACCCTCCAATGTATTTTTAAATTAAATTGAAGCCAATTAAATTATTGCCCTTGTTTATTTTAATGCTGCAATTCCCACAATCAGCTTCACTGAGTCAATGGACAGAACTGCCAAAAAGGAATTGACAGATTCATCGCATTAACAATAACAAGGGTAGACTTATTTCAAAATAGTCTTCAGTCTTGTATAATAGAACTGGATTCAGACCCTTTATTTAGTTATTTACTATGTGTTCTCCAGAGCCTATGCAATAAATACAGGAAGTCCCAGCGGTGGGATTCAAATTTTTTTACTACCGGTTCTATGGGTGTGGCTTGGTGGACGTGGCAGGGGAAAGATACTGTCAAATCTCCATTCCCACCCCACTCCAGGGGAAGGTTACTGCAAAATCCCCATTTCCTCCCGATCAGCTGGGACTCGGGAGGCAGAGAATAGATGGGGGCGGGGCCAGTCAGAGGTGGTATTTACCGGTTCTCCGAACTACTCAAAATTTCTGCTACCGGTTTTCCAGAACTGGTCAGAACCTGCTGAATACCACCTCTGGGTAGTCCTCAATTTACGACCACAATAGAGCCCAAAATTTATGTTGCTAAGCGAGACATTTGTTAGGTGAGTTTTCCTCCATTTTACGATCTTTCTTGCCACAGTTATTAAGTGAATCATTGCCGTTATTAAATTAGTAACAGGGTTGTTAAGTGAACCTGGCTTCCCTATTGACGTTGCTTGCTAGAAGGTTGCAAAAGATAATCACGTGATCCCTGCAACCGTCATAACTGTGAGTCAGTTGCCAACTGTCTGAATTTTGATAGGGACCTGCTACGCTAGGTAAAGAAAACCTCTAGGCACCTCCATCATATTGGTTTTTAGCTTGTCTACTGAGATTTTATTTTATTTTATTTTATTTTATTTTATTTTATTTTATTTTATTTTATTTTATTATTTTATTTTATTTTATTTTATTTTATTTTATTTTATTTTATTTTATTTTTTTATTTTATTTTATTTTATTTTATTTTATTTTATTTTATTTTATTTTATTTTATTTTATTGGTTTTTAGCTTGTCTATTGAGCGCCAAAGAATTGAGGCCTTTGAACTCTGGTGCTGGAGAAGACTCCTGCGAGCCCCTTGGACTGCAAGGCGATCCAATTGGTCAGTCCTAGAGGAGATCAACCCTGACTGCTCTTTAGAAGGCCAGATCCTGAAGAGGAAGGTCAAATGCTTTGGCCACCTAATGAGAAGGAAGGAAGGACTCACTGGAGAAGAGCCTAATGCTGGGAAAGATTGAGGGCAAAAGAAGAAGGGGACGGCAGAGAACGAGGTGGCTGGATGGAGTCACTGAAGCAGTCGGTGTGAGCTTAAATGGACTCCAGAGGATGGTGGAGGACAGGAAGTCCTGGAGGAAAGTTGTCCATGGGGCCGTGATGGGTTGGACATGACTTCGCAACTAACAATGACAACAATTTAATTCTTCTAATTTTAATTGTTTTGCAGTACTTTTTTTTTTTTTTTACTTTTTATCATATTGGTTTGGTACAGCAACTATACAGGACAGGTAGAGACTTCAAATGAATAGTTAGAACTTCAGAAAAAACCATTGCAACTAGCCTGCCTTCCATTGAGGACTTGTATATTGTGTGGATCAGTGTTGTGGCTCCGTTGTCTGAGCCTGGGCTATCGACAGATGCAGACTCTGAGAGTGAGGGACAGGAGTTGGCAAGGCCTCCCTCTCCAGGACCCTCCTCTCTGGCAATGCCTCCGGAGGACACCGAAGGCCAAGAGATAGGCCCAGAGCCAAGCACGTCCCCGCAGCCACAGGTAGACAGCGACGAAGGAGATAAGTGCTGGCTGGACCCTCGACAGCGGCGCAGGGAGAAGCGTGCACAGCAGAGGGGAAGGTGTGCCAGAGATTAGCTGAGTCACTGGGCCACACCCCACAAGGTATAAATGTGGGTGTGGTGGCCGGTTCAGTTTGTGATGAGCAAAAACTAGAAATAATCCATGATCTCTGCGTTACTGGACTTCTGCCTGCCTTGTCGGACTGCATTTGGACTAATCCTTGTATTGCTGAAACTTTGCCTGCTTTATCGGAATGCTTGCAGTCTAATCTTTGTTTTGTGTGAGTAAAGTCTGAATTGGCAGCTAGCCACTGGGTTGCTGCCAGCTTTATCTTCAAAGACTTTGTCGTGTGGCTTAATTAACTCCAGGCCATCTGTGGGGGTGCGTGTGTGGGACGGGGACAGAACAATCAGAAAGAGTGTTGAGAAAATATCTACACACCCCTCACATCTTGGACATAAACTGTTTCAACTCCTCCCCTCAGGAAGCTTCTCTAGGGCATTGCATGCCAAGACAACTAGGCACAAAGACAGCTTTCCCACCCACCCACCCCCATGCCATCACTCTGCTGAACAACTAATTACCATCGTACTGTCTTATGTCTAAGGATATTTACCCTGGTAGTATGGCTATATTATTATTATTATCCTTCTCATATTTTCTGTTACCTTCTCCCATTGGTATTTTAGGAATCTGTTATCTTGTTGTTTGTATGTACACTTGTTGTTTGTATAAATGTATGTACACTGATTATATTATCTTGTTGTTGGTATGTACACCAAGAGCTTCTGCACCAGAGACAAATTCATTGTGTCCAATCACTCTTGGCCAATAAAGTATTCTGTTCTGTTCTGTTCCGTTCCGTTCTGTTCCGTTCCGTTCCACTCCACTCCACTCCACTCCACTCCACTCCACTCCACTCCACTCCACCCCACCCCACCCCATACCATCCTATCCCATCCCATCCCTCCCAAAATGGCTGTATCATTGGGATAGCATAACTAACAAACAAACAAGTTTATTTAACAAACTCAATCCCTTCAATCTCTATGGAGATTCTCAGTCATCCAGGTCATGGTTGTCCCAAAGGTGCTTTTTCAAGATGAAAAAGAGCTCAAGAAGAGCTGAAGAAGCTTCTCGGATGAGAAGTGAAACGTCTTCAAAGAAAAGCCAGAAAGTCCAGATGCCTCTTGAAAAAACACCTTTGGGATGGTCAATCCCTTCAACCAAGTGGTGAAGACACCAGTATCCATCAGTCACTTGCATTGTTTTATCTCCTCAGTCCTCCAAGAAAAGGATTTGAAGAAAAAGAACATCTTGAATCCATGTCCTAGACATAACTTTGAATTCTTCTACTAGAATCTTGATGGCTGCTTAAATGCTTTTTTGTTGCCGTCTGAGAAGTCTTTAGATGAAGACAGGATGCAAATACCACAAAAACCAGCCAACCAACCTCCCTATGTACCTATAAATAAAACCCTTAGCCTAAATATAGAATTAGTCCATTTTGTTTCTCTCCTTTCTCCTGCCTTTATGACTTATTGCTTGTGTTGATCTAAGTACGTCATGCTCCTTGTGCTGATCTTGTGTTGATCTCATATGTCCTGTTGCTTGTGTTGATCTAAGAGTTAGTTCCCTGAGTGATAAAGACTCATGTGATGGTTACACAAAAGCCATCTGAAAGCTCCCCCCATTTTATCAGTGAAGAGTCTCTCAGAAAAACCATAGGAAGGCTGTCAAAAAATCAGTCTCCATCATAATAGCCCTAGGGATCTGTTAGTTCTAAACTGATATTATTTAGTGGCTAGAATTCTTATAACCTCGCACTTCTTTCCAGGGGTGGGCTTCAAAAATTTTAGCAAGGGGTTCTCTGCCCAGTTGCTGGGTGGGCGTGGCCATGGTGGGTGTGGCCTAGTCAGCCTCCTGTACCATGGTGGGGGGTGTTTTTGCCCTCCCCGGACTCCGGAGGCTTTCCTTGAGCCTCCAGGAGGGCGAAAACAGCCTCCCCAGGCTCCAGAGGCCCTCTGGAGGCCAGAATTTCCTGAATGTCTGGTAGGCCCATTTTTCGCCCTCCCCGAGCCTCCACATGCATTCTGCACTTACCTGCATCCAAAACAGGCCAATTGGGGACTCCTGGGATGGGCAGGGTGGGGCAGGAGGGGCCAGCCAGAAGTGGGATTTGGGGATTCTCCGAACTGCACAGAATCTTAGCTAGAGGTTCTCCCAAACCCCCAGCAGCCTACCCCTGCTTCTTTCTAAGCTTTCTGATTTTACCAGTGGTCAGAGACTTGGCCAGCTGGAATGAATTTTAGGGAGGACGGTGTAAGAGAAGCATATCATTTATTTGTTTATTTAATTATTTGCTATATTTCTAGACGGTGGCATACATAGAAAGACACCCCCCCCCATGCTGTTCAATATGCATTAAAATCAACCGGAACCCAAACAACACAGTTAAAATCAAAATTCACCACACCAGAAAGCATTAATTGCTGCCTGTCCTCTAGTGATTATCTTAACAACTATAACCACTTTGGAGCAGCTTGTTCTAAACTTAAAGGTTAGAAGAGAGCATTAGACAGAACTGCAAGGGGAATAGGGCCATAACTGTTTTCCGACACCCCTCCCCATCCAAAAGGTAAGCCTCAAAATCTTTATTCAGGACATGCAGACCAGATAGAAGAGATGATCCTGGGGGAACCTGAGTGCCAAGCCATGTGTGACCTTATTGTTTGGACACATCACTTTAAATTGTACTCAGAAGCCTATTAGTAGCCAATGTAGAATTTGCAACACCCATGTGACATGCGTGTAACAGCCGTCACCGGCCAAAACACCAGCTGCTTTATTTTATACCAACTGCAGTTTGTGGGTAGCCTTCAAAGGAAGCCCTATTTAATTAATTGACTGATCTATATAGCTGCCCAATCAGATACAATTCAGCACAGTTGAGTAATAAAGGAAAAAAAAATACAATTCACGGGTACAATAAGAACAGAATAATAATCATGTTTTGCTGTTGTTAGCATCACTGTGTAGTCTTTAATAAAGGTTCTTACCTCTATTTGGTCAGTTTTGTGCTTTGCTCTATGTAGAGTAAATTATAGTAGTCTATCATTGATGGGGCTGCTGATGAGATTGAAATATATATCCTCTGCCCCTTTGAGCTAAGTAATGTCTTCTCCCATTGCCTGGAAGCTCTGGATGAAGAACAAGAGGCTGCAGCTGAACCCTGGTAAGGCTGAGTGGCTTTGGATTTCATGACCTTCAAGATCTGGAACCTTACCATCTTTGGTGCTGGATGGTGTGACCCCACCCCAGACAGATTCAGTGTACAGTCTGGGAATCCTTCTAGATGACTTCTGCTCAACAAGCAGTGGGCAGTAGTAGCTAGGAGGACCTCTGCACAGCGTCATGTTATGAATCATTTGTGTCCTTTCCTGGACCATGAGGCGTCTCAGTTACTCATGCTCTGGACACCTCCAGAGTGAATTACTGCAAGGTGCTGTATGTGGGGTTGACCTTGAAGAGCATTTAGAAGCTTCAAGAGATGCAGAGGGTGACTATATGGACAGCTATGTGTGCCCCAAGGATTGTACATGTTACACTTCTGTTGCACCAGCTGTATCAGTTTATGGTTTGCTTCTGGGTGCAATTCAAGGAGCTGTTTTTGACCTATAAAGTCCTACATGGCATGGGACCAGGTTATTAGAGAGACCACCTCTTTAGTGGTGGGTTGCTCCTGGTTCGGGCCGGTTCGGGTGAGCCGGTAGTGGTGATGATATGACGTCTCTGAACCAGTTCTCTTTGAGTGGGAGCTGGGCCCTCCCACCCATCCCTGCGTTAAACTTACCTTTATTTCTCTTTCTTTAGCCCCACTGATAGGCGCGGCAGAGTGGATTGCCGCACCTCAGCTGGGCAGAAACCTAATGTGCTTGTGCAGAGCGCATGCATGTGGCAATTGCACGCAAAGCGCGTGCACAAAGAGAACCGGTGGTAACACCGGTTGGAACCCACCACTGCACCTCTTTTTGATTACGTCTGTCCGTCCTAACAGAACTAGCAGGAGGGGTATCAGAGGTGGCATTCAGCCGGTTCGCACTGGTTCGCACAAACTGTTGGTGGAAATTTGGCCAAGGTTGCCAAAACTGTAGCAGTGGCTGGCTAGCCACACCGCTGAACTGGTCCCCCAATCGCCGCTTGCTCATCCCACCCGCCATGATCATCGCTGCCATGTTCTTTGCGTACAGACACTGCGTTGCCTTGCAAGTCCATTGGGATGCGCATGCATGAAGAACATGGCGGTGATGGCAGCAGCTTTTTCCGTGACCTCTGGTACTTTTCGGTGGCCTGTGGCCAGCCTCTGTAGCCACAAAGCAGCTCTCAAAGAGGGAAGCTTCTTTGCCAGCCGCTTTCCAGCAGCAGCGGCTGACTGTGGGCTGCTGAAAACTCCGGTCATCTTACCTTCTGGACTCTGGACCAGTCGCTGTGGAAGGTAAGCAGCCTGAAGAAAGAGGCGGTGGTGGGGAAGGAAGCAGGGCTAGGGCTGGGGCTGCTAAAGGAGGGAAACAGGGGCAGCTGGCGAAGGGAGGGCAGGGGTAGATAGGTGGAAATTCCCCCCAAAATTCTACCTTTTCCTGTGGGCGTGGCTAGGTGGGGGGATCATGTGACTGAGTGAGTGGGTGTGGGCATGAGTGATGTCAAATTGGCCATGCCCACTCAGTCACATGGCCCCCCAACTAGCCACACCCACCGAACCGGTAGCAAAAATTTTTGAAACCCACCACTGAGGAATATGTTGCAGGTGTGGTCTGCTAAGGAGTTCCATCTGACAGACCCAGAAAATAGGCATTTTCAGCTATGACTCATTTGGAATCTCATTCCCTCCAAGGGGACTTTAGCCCCACCTGCTAGCCCTTAAAATGTATTGTTCTTGGTTATTCCACGGAGACTGTCAGGTGCAAAGAATCAGGATTGTTCATAAAGTTGCAGCATAGAAGATTTATTCAAGGTATTCACAAGATACCATCATTCCGAGCAATGAACGCAATTCAATCAGGACTTGAAAGCGCCATTCAGGCTTGAAAGACCTTATATTGAGTACATCGTATCAGCACTTAGAAAGGTGAAGCTAGCTCTGAGTATTTCCCGTGCTTCAGAGTACTAAAAAGAATAGAAACTTCCCACCCCTCTCAAGTGTCCTGGGTCAAGTTAACAAATCAATTCAGTGGTAGGTTCCTCCTCGGTCTCAGCAGATGTTTGTGGCCATGACCTTGGTTCTTATGCTGCTTCTGGTTGATGTTTTGTCTAGTGCAGGGGTTGGCAACCTTAAACACTCAAAGAGCCACAAAGGTCCTAACCGGAAGCCCTCCAGTCAATTCTGGAGCCGGCTGAAAGTCCAGTTCCCTCCACCATAGAGTCTCCTCCTAGCGCAGTGTCCTTTTTCCTCTGCCAACCGGAAGTCCGGTTCCCGCACCATAGAGTGTCCTCCTAGTGCAGCATCCTATTTCCTCTGCTGACTGGAAGTCTGGTTCCCCCATCAAAGAGTCTTCCCCTAGCTTGGTGTCCTTTTTCCTCTATCTGTCCTAACCGAAAACCCTATCAATTGTGGAGCCGCAGTAGAGGGTTGAAAGAGCCACATGCGGCTCCAGAGCCACAGGTTGCTGACCCCTGGTCTAGCGGATTAAGGCACCATATTCCAGTCCATTCTAACACCCCCTCCCCCCACTAGTGGCAATTAAGAAATGAAGTGAAAGTAAACATGGTTTCGGCCAAAGTCATTTCCAAGTTGACACAAGAATCTGGTGAACCAAAGTTGAACACTAAATTGATAAGGGTCAGGAGGGGTTGGACTTGGAGCTCTTGTGGGAGTGCAACGACTCTAAACTGATAGTGCATTTAACTCCACCTCCTACAGAGAACCTTTTTCTGCCATCGGTTTTGTTTTTTTTATTGGCTTTTACTGCCATCGGTTTTCTATGTTTGCATTATACTATTGAACAGCATTTAAGTCATAAGAGTGGAAACCAAGCAATTGTCCCATGAAGAAGCAGCCAGAACAGAGTGAAAACTGAAAATGCTTTTCATTTTCTCTCCCTGCTATACACAAAGCCCCCACACTCCAGAAGGTGAGTTTATCTGCATTGTTCCCAAACTTTGCTTTTATCAATGTCAACTTTTCGACCTGTTTAGAGACATTCTTTTCAGAAACCGGAAGTACACCGAATCACCCTACGAAAAGGGCATTCAGAGATTTTTGTTTCACTAGCTGGAAATGTTTACATTCAGTTATCAGCAGGATTTATCCGTAATGCCTAATTGTGGATGCCTGAAGTCAGCTTCTCCATTCAAAACATCTTATGTAAAAAAAAAGGAAGAAATATTTTCCTTCCAGAACCAGTTACATCCGATCAAAAACAAAAAAAAAAAAAAAAAAAACTCTCCACTGTTTTCCTGAAGACAAGGACTGTGCTTTTTGCCTTGCACTTTCTGAGAGAAATTCACAAAGAGCTTTTTATGTCACAAGGGGCTACTGATAATTGCCTTGACATCAAAAGAATGTTAGAAGTTGAAGCATTGTATGTGTACCTAGGAACATGGCTCAGAGAGCAATTGAGCCTGAACAAGGATTGTTGAAGCAGGTTTCATGACTACAATAGAAAGGAAATATATTTATAGATCCATGGATTTAAACCTATTATTATTGTAGGTATTTATGTACATTGCAGAGATTAGCAAAACCTAACATCTAGCTAGCTATATCCACCAGGAGGCAGGTGTTGGGTTGGGTTTTTGGGAAGAAATGTGCAAAAGAAAGAAATCTCAGATTAGCAATTGCTTAGATAAAGAGCCTTGGTAGTACAGGGGTTTAAGGCACCCTGTTATTAAGCTGGTTATTAAGACCAGCTGCCTGCAATTACTGCAGGGTTCGAATCTCGCCAAGGCTCAAGGTTGACTCAGCCTTCCATCCTTTCTAAGGTAGGTTAAATGAGGACCCAGTTTGTGGGGGCAATAAGCTGACTTTGTATAAATATACTGTTGCAATATTTTCAGGATCAGACTCAATAAAATTAGCAAGAGTTAAAAGTTTAAATATATCTTCTTTTATTTACATTAGGCATTCTATATTCACTGAATATTCACAGATAGAAGCAAGGAAGTGGGTGCATACAGCTCCTTATATATACAATGGGTGGAGCTAGATATGGGAGTGGTGAATTATGAATACATTAAGAAGTAAAGAATAAGTTAACCCCTGATACCCCGTTCATATACTATTTACACATTAGAGAATAAGGCATTTACATTTGACATATACAAAAGGATGAAGGCTATTGCTGAGCACATTGTAAGCCACCCTGAGTCTTCGGAGAAGGGCGGCATATAAATCAAATTTAAAAAAAAAAAAGAGCAGGCAGAGTGATAGACAAGAAGGAGACAGATATCATTTGGTAAAGGCAGAGGTGAAATCCAGGTTCTGGAGAACCAGTAGCGGAAATTTTGAGCAGTTCGGAGAACCGGTAGTGGAAATTTTGAGTAGTTTTGAGAACCGGCAAATACCACCTCTGGCTGGCCCCAGAGTGGGGTGGGAATGGAGATTTTGCAATATCCTTCCCCCAGGAGTAGGGAGGGAATGGGGATTTTGCAATATCCTACCCCTGGAGTGGGGTGGGAATGAAGATTTTGCAGTATCCTTCCCCTGCCACGCCTACCAAGCCACACCACGCCCACCTATCCATGCCCAAAGAACTGGTAGTAAAAAATTTTGGATTTCACCACTGGGTAAAGGTAAAAGGTAAAGGTTCCCCTCGCACCTATGTGCTAGTCGTTCCTGACTCTAGGGGGCGGTGCTCATCTCCACTTCAAAGCCGAAGAGCCATCGCTGTCCGAAGACGTCTCCGTGGTCATGTAGCCGGCATAACTCAATGCCAAAGGCGCACGGAACGCTGTTATTTTCCCATCAAAGGTGGTCCCTATTTTTTCTACTTGCATTTTTTGCGTGCTTTTGAACTGCTAGGTTGGTAGAAGGTGGGACAAGTAACAGGAGCTCACCCCGTTATGTGGTACTAGGGATTTGAACTGCTGAACTGCCGACCTTTCGATCAACAAATTCAGTATTTTAGCCACTGAGCCACTGCGCCCCCTGAGATATCCTTAACACTCCATATATTTCACTGCTCCCTTGTGGTTAATAGGTCATGAGATTTTACAGAATAACAGAATTTGAAGGACCTTGGAGGTCTTCTAGTCCAATCCACTGCTCACACAGGAGACCTTATACCATTTCAGACAAATGGTTGTCAAATCTCTTCTTAAAAACCTCCAATATTGGAGCACTGACAACTTCTGGAGGCAAGTCATTCCACTGACTAATTGTTCTGTCAGGAAATTCCTCCTTACCCGAATCCCACATCCCAATCGACATCTAAAAAGCCACGTACAACAAATACTATAAATACCACACAGAATACAGCACACACACTGCTAGAGAGAAGTTGCCTGAAGAGGGATTCACTTTACAACCATGTTACTAACTGAACAGCCGCAATAATTCACTTAACAACTGTGGCAAGGAAGGTCGTAAAATGGGGCAAAGCTCACTTAACAAATGTCTCAGTTAGCAAGAAATTTGGGGAGGGGTCAGTTATGGCTCTAAGTCAAGGACTCTCTGTACTGATGGTCCATTTTAGACACCAATTTTCTTGAAGCAGTTTTCTTGTACTTTTAGGAAAGGTTAAAGGTTTATAGAAACACATATAGTGGACAGTATAAGTTAGCTTCTTTCTTGCTATTACATTACGTTTATGAATCTCTGCCTTCTTCTTTTTTGTTTCTATAGTACATTGATGGATCCAGGCTGCAGAGTTAAAAAAAAAAATTAAAATGTGACCTGCATGAATTTTCCCATTATCCCCATTGTGTACATGCTGTAATTATAAAGAGTTTTTTTTTTTTTTAAAGTCCTAGGCAACTTGCTGATGAGAAATGCTTCAGAAATGCTGACTATAAATTGGAACAGATAAACCCATGGTATTACTACTCTGATGGCTTTAATTGTGTTTTAATTATGCTTTAATATGATGATTTTCATTAACATTCTAAACTGCCTTGAGTGTTCTAGCTCGAAAACCAGATTAGAAATTTGAAAGACAAGTCAAGTTTTTTAATTGCTGGTATAAACAACTACCATCGCCTTCAGACAGTTCACATGCTGTAAAAAAAAAATGAACACATATGTCTATGCAGAAGGAAATTTCATTGAGATAAACGACTTAGATGATAAATAAATGACTTAGATGAGGGAATAGAAGGGGAACTCATCAAATTTGCAGTTGGAATTTGCAGATGGATCTCCACAGACTCCACAGAACACTGGGCCCTATCAAACGAAATGTAATTCAGCGTAGAGAAAAGTCAAGTTTTACACTTAGGCAAGAAAAAGCTAAATGTACAGGTGCACAGTAGGTGAAACCTCGCTCAATAGCAGTAACAGTGCGTGGGATCTTGGACAGTGGTGAAATTCAAATTTTTTTACTATCGGTTCTGCGGGCGTGGCTTGGTGGGCGTGGTGTGGCTTGGTGGGAGTGGCTTGGTGGGAGTGACAGGGGAAGGATGCTGCAAAATCTCCATTCCCACCCCACTCCAAGGGAAGGATACTGCAAAATCCCTATTCCCTCCCCACTCCTGGGGGAAGGATATTGCAAAATCTCCATTCCCATTCCTCTCCAGGGGAAGGATACTGCAAAATCCCTATTCCCTCCCCACTCCTGGGGGAAGGATATTGCAAAATATCCATTCCCATCCCACTCCAGGGGAAGGATACTGCAAAATCCCCATTGCTCTCTACAAGGGGCTCCCCTTGAGGAGCACCCGGAGGCTCCAGCTGGTCCAGAATGCGGCCGCGCGGGTGGTTATGGGAGCGATGTGGCGCTCCCATGTGACTCCCCTCCTGCCTGAGCTGCACTGGCTCCCGGTGGTTACCACCTTTAGAGTGCTCCATGGCTTAGGACCGGGGTACCTACGAGCAGGGCCGGATCTAGATGAAAAGAGGCCCTAGGCTATTCCACTTATGAGGCCCTTTCACTTATAGTGAAAGTGTAATTTTAATTTTGCTAACAATTTGAATGTAGGCCCCTCTTGATCTTGAGGCCCTAGGCTGAAGCCTAGTTAGCCTATAGGAAAATCCGGCCCTGCCTGCGAGACTGCCTTCTGCCACCAGTAGCCTCTCACCGACCAGTACGCTCCCATAGAGGGGGTCTTCTCAGGGTGCTGTCGGTCAAACAATGTCTACTGGCGGCCCCCAGGGGGAGAGCCTTCTCTGTGGGGGCACCTGCCATCTGGAACGAGCTCCCCCTGGAAATACGGAGGATCCCGGATTTGTGCACTTTCCGCCGTGCCCTCAAAACATTCTTATTCCAGCAGGCTGGTCTGGCCTAATCTCCCTTTTAATTGCTTTTAAATTTGTTTTATAAATTGGGGTGTTTTAAATTTGTTTTGGGTCAAAGTATTTAATGTATTTTTAAATGGTTTTTTAACATTTGTACTATGTGTATTTTATCTTTTGGCTGTTCACCACCCTGAGTCCTTCGGGAGTAGGGCAGTATATAAATTTAATAAATAAATAATAAATAAATAAATTCCCTCCCCACTCCTGGGGGAAGGACATTGCAAAATCTCCATTCCCACCCCCACTCTGGGACCAGCCAGAGGTGGTATTTACCAGCTCTCCAAACTACTCAAAATTTCCGGTTCTCCAGAACCTGTCAGAACCTGCTGATTTCACCCCTGATCCTGGAGTCCTAGTGGACAATCACTTCAATATGAACCAGAAATGTGTGGCAGCAGCCAAAAAAGCCAATGCAATCTTAGGTTGCGTTAACAGAGGGATAGAATCAAGATCATGTCAATTACCAGGACCTGGTAATTAGTCTTACTAAGTAAGCCTTAGTAAGACCACATTTAGAATACTGCATCAAAATTTGGCTCACCATATTATAAAAAAGTTGTTGAGACTCTGGAAAGAGCGTAGAAAAGAGCAACAAAGATTATTAGAGGGCTTGAGGCTAAAAGATATGAAGAGCAGTTGCAAGAATTGGGCGTATCTAGTCTATTTGGGGGCGACATGGCGCTCCGACGTGACACCTCTCCTGCGCGAGCTGCATTGGCTTCCAGTGGTCTTCCGAGTGTGCTTCAAGGTGTTGGTTCTCATCTTCAAAGCGCTCCATGGCTTAGGACCCAGTTACTTACGAGACCACCTTCTGCCTCCGATAACCTCCCACCGGCCAACACGCTCCCACAGAGAGGGCCTCCTCAGGGTGCCGTCTGTCAGGCAATGTCGGCTGGTGACCCCCCGGGGAAGAGCCTTCTCTGTGGGGGCACCTGCCCTCTGGAATAAGCTACCCCCAGGGATACGACTGATCCCGGACCTCCGTACCTTCCGCCGGGCCCTGAAGACTTTTTTATTTCAGCAAGCCGGGCTGGGTTAAAAATCTTTTAATTGGGGAATTTTATGGGCAAGGGGTTTTAAATTGGAAAAGCCAAAGATAATTTAATTTCGTTTTAATGTATTTAATATTTGTATATATTGTGTGTTTTTAATTTTGGCTGTTCACCGCCCCGAGTCCTTCGGGAGAGGGGGCGGTATAAAAATTTAACAAACAAACAAACAAACAAACAAACAAACAAACAAACAAACAAATATTGAAAAGAAGGATTAGGGGAGACATGATACCAGTAAGGGGCTGCCACAAAGAAGAGGGAGGTTAGCCTATTCTCCAAAGCACCAGAAGGCAAGACAAGAAACAATGGATGGAAACTAATTAAAGAGAGAAGCAATCTAGAACTTAGGAGAAATGTCCTAACAGTGAGAACAATTAACCAGTGGAATAGCTTGCCTTCAGAAGTCGTGGGTGCTCCATCAAGGAAGCTTTTAAGAAGAGACTGGATAGCCACTTGTCTGGAATGGTATAGGGTCTCCTGCTTGAACAGGGGGTTGGACTAGAAGACCCCCAAGGTCCCTTCCAACTCTGTTGTTCTGTTCTGTTCTGTTCTGTTCTGTTCTGTTCTGTTCTGTTCTATTCTGTTCTACGATTAAGGGAGAGTTATATTCCCAAATAGTTAGGGGGTATAAAATTGCTTTCATAGTCAAAGCAAGCGTTAAAGCAAGACATTGGTAAATCCAATCACTTTTGACTAAGGACAAACACAGCTATAAATTTTGTTTATTTTTTGCACCAAGTTGCACCAAGCTTGACGGTCTTTAAAAATGAAAATTATGCAATTCCCCCCCCCCCCCCCCCGCATTTATGCCAGCCAAATTCAATTACAAATTATTTCCAACGTGGAGATTCCATATTTCCAATATGGAAAATGCTATTGAGAAGTTAATACGACAACAGACACTCTTGGCATTAAGAGATGGCAACCTTCATACAATCCATACAAACTTTCATACCTTCATATAAAACATATAAGAGTCAAACTCTATTTCATTGAGGGCCACATCAGGGTTGTGCTTATCTCATCTCCTCCTTCTCCTTCTCCTTCTCCTTCTCCTTCTCCTTCTCCTTCTCCTTCTCCTTCTCCTTCTCCTTCCTTCTCCTTCTCCTTCTCCTTGTTCTCCTCTTCCTCTTCCTCTTCCTCTTCCTCCTCCTCCTTCCTCTCCACCTCCACCTCCTCCTCTTCCTCCTCCTCCTCCTCCTCCTCCTTCTTCTTCTTCCCTTGTCTTCTCCTCCCAACCCTCCCCTTGCCTCCCCTCCTCTCTCCCTCCCTTCCTTTCCTCTGATGGAACTCTTATTTTTTTCCCTTTCCCTTTATTTTTTTTTTCTAAATCTAACCCTGTTTTATTACAACCATATTACTTCTCATTTTGCAAGATGAACAATACAAACTCCTGCAGAAAATTTGCCATCAAATTTTGGGAGTTGAATTATAGGGGTCAGTGGTGGTGGGGAATGACACATAAAAGAGAGGTGTATATGTAGCATATAGAGAGTTGCCTCCTCACTCCACCCTCCAAAATATGAACCTTAACTTGCCCTAATAAAAGTACTATCTTAAAATGGATTTTGGATTTTTTTCCCCCATGAAAATCATCAGAGATGCTTTTGCTTTTCGTGTGTGTTTTAGCATAAACCCTGGAATACACAAAGGCAAGAATTCCCAACATCCCTTTCTTGCGCAGCCCATTACTCTAACTATGGAAACTTTTCTGGACCGCAACATAAAGAAATGTTTTGAAGCACACTCTCTTGGGGGAACCAGATGAAAGCTATTGATCTGCTTTGGGATTCCAGGATTCTTAAATGCTGAATGTGCAAAGAACAGTTTGACATTGACTTCAAGTAAAAAATACCACCATTTAAATTTAGATAATGGAGCAATATTTCACAAGGATATTGGTGAAGCAAATTGCATTGTGGATAATACTAGAATATTGAATATGATTTTTGATGCCTTCGGATCAGTGCTAAGTCCTGGTAACTGCTTCCTTGGATAGGTTCCTACAGATTTCTTCTCTGAAATGGTATAGGGCAGTGATGGCAAACCTTTTCCAGATCGGGTGCCCAAAACGCACACACGAACCCCCAAAATGCAATGCATGCGCAGCCCCTGCATATGCGCCCCACCCCTGTGCATGCACCCCCTGCCCGTGCCCATCCCCGCGCATGCACGTACCCCCCCCCCCGCACCCGCTGCTGCGCATGCACAGCAGAGACCTGGCTGGCAGGAGGCACACGCACATGCGTGGCAGAGCTGAACTGGGGCGACGGCTCATGTGCCCACAGAGAGGGCACTGCGTGCCACCTGTGGCACATGTACCATAGGTTCGCCATCACGGGTATAGGGTCTCCTACTTGAGCAGAGGGCTGGACTAGAAGACCTCCAAGGTCCCTTCCAGCTGCTATGCTAATCTATGCTGTGCTGTGCTGTGCTGTGTTGTTCTCTGTGCTGTTCTGTTCTGTTCTGTTCTGTTTTCTGTTCTGTTCTGTTCTGTTCTGTTCCGTTCCGTTCCATTCCATTCTATTCTACTCTACTCCATTCCTTTCCAATTTCAGTGAGAGTCTCTTAAACTACAAAATGGGCAGCAAATAAATTTGAATGAATGAATAAACAAACATATAAAGAAACAAGTAAGTAAGTAAGTAAGTAAGAAGTGATTTGTCATTGCCTGCTTTTAGGGCGGTTTGGACCGGTTCACAAGAACCGTAGTAAAACTGGCGGGAAGCCCCTCCCACCGCTCCGGTTGTCGTCATCAGAGATCTGCGCATGCGATTCCGTTGCGAACCGGTGGTAAAGGTAAGTAGAACCCATCCCTGGGCAGAGAGTATGTGCCTGACAAGGCCACCCAGTTGGCTTCATGCCTAAAGCAGAACTGGAACTCATGGACTTCCTGTTTCTAGCTTCATGCCTTAACCTGCTACGCCAAACTGGCCCTGTTGAATATGATGCAGAAGTAATATTGTAGTACTACTAGAGTCTTCTACATTGAACACAATTTTTGAAGTCTCCAGTGCCTTTATTAACAGTTTACACCCGTGATGGTGAACCTATGGCACGCGTGCCACAGATGACACGTGGAGCCATATTTGTGGGCACGCGAGCGTTGCCCTAGCTCAGCTCCAGCACACATGTGTGCGCTGGCCACCTGATATTTGGCCATTCTGGGCCCACTGGAAGTTGGGAAACAGGCCGTTTCTGGCCTCCGTAGGGCCTCTGGGGGATAGGGAAGGCTGTTTTTGCCCTCCCCAGCGTCCAAGAAAGCCTCTGGAGCCAGGGAGGACGAAAAACAGGCCTACCAGGCCCACCGTGCCATCATGTGCCAAAAGCGGCGGGGGGAGCGCATGCATGCATGGTGGGGGGGCAGGGCATATTGAATTATAGATGTGGACATGCACGCACGCAAATCCCCCACGCTCCCCCCACTTTTGGCACGCAACGGCAAAAAGGTTAGCAATCACTGGTTTACACTGTCTGGCCAAGCACACCAAAGATCCATTTGACAATATTTCCTTGGGCAAAACCTCAAGCACATCTTCAAGCAAACTTACATAGATTATCTAATGCAGAAAAAAAAAAAAGAAATTGCATTGGCTTTCATGAGCGTTTAGTTATTTTTATTCTTCCCTGCATCACTAAAAAAAAAATCAGAAAGTCTCTTATTTGTGGCTAGGGCAGCTAGCATTTAGCTTTCGATAAATTCTTCCGCTTGCAGTTGCTGTGACTACTGCTTGGCTCCAAAGTTAGCAACCTTCAATGCAGGGGTGGGCTGTTGTGGGTTCGCGAGAACCTCTAGCTAAGATTCTGTGCAGTTTGGAGAACCCCAAATCCCACTCCTGGCTGGCCCCTCCCACTCCGCTCCTCCCAGGAGTCCCCATATGGCCCATTTTGGATGCAGTTAAGTGCAGGGCACGTGTGGAGGCTCAGGGAGGGCAAAAAACGGGCCTACCGGAAGTTTGGGAAGACCAGAAACGGGCCTGTTTCCAGCCTCCAGATGGCCTCTGCAGCCTGGGGAGGCTGTTTTCGCCATCCCGGAGGCTCGAGGAAAGCCTCCAGAGCCCGGGGAGGGCAAAAATGCCCCCCTTGCCTTGGTGCTGGAAGCCGACTAGGCCACACCCACCATGGCCACACCCACCCAGCAACCGGGCAGAGAACCCCTTGCTAAAATTTTTGAAGCCCACCCCTGCTTCAATGTTACCCTAATTTTCTGCAAGAGACTAAGTGACTTCCTTATTTAGACAGAAAATGAGGTTACGATCACTAAGTAGAATTCAGTCCCCAGGGCAACGCCCTGAATCCCTCTTCCCCACAAGCTGCCTCAGAGAGGTATAAGCCTGGGAGTTGGATCCCTATGAATACAATTGGTATTTGAAGATATCAGGTGTCTTCCTATCAAGATCCAATGCTGACATTTTTATAGCTGAAATCAAGAAAAATGGTCATAGCAAATCATAGCTATGGAATTTTTAAACTACGGTGGTACCCATCAGCCACATCCTGCCTCTAACAACCCTCTGAAGTTCCCAGAAAGGCTCACCTAGTTTAGGTCTGGATCAGGGGTGAAATGCTCCTGGTTCGGACCAGATCGCCCGATCTGGTAGCGATGGAGGCGGGTGGTTTGGAGAACCGGTAGCAAAAATCCCTGCCCCCCCACCCCCCACCCAGCTGAGCCGCACAATCATCAGAGGCTTTTTTTTTACTTTTAAAAGCATTTTTTCTACAACCTCTTTGGCTGAAAAAATGCTTTTAAAAGTAAAAAAATAAGCCTCTGATGATCGCGCAGCTCAGCTGGGATCCTCAAATGCTTTTAAACACATTTTTTCTATAACCTCTTCAGAGGTTGTAGAAAAAATGCTTTAAAAGCCTCTGAGGATCCCAGCTGAGTTGCCTGATGGGCAGAGGCATTTTTTCTTTTAAATGCCTCTGACGATTCAAGCTGAATTGCCTGATCATCAGAGGCATTTAAAAGAAAAAAAGCCTCTGCCGATCAGGCAACTCAGCTGGGATCGTCAGAGCCTTTTGAAAGCATTTTTTTACAACTTCTTCGCCAAAGAGGTTGTAGAAACAATGGTTTTAAAAATAAAAAATATAATTAAAAAATTGGCCACGCCTACCCAGTCACATTACCCCCCCCCACCACCACCAAGCCACACCCACAGAACCGGTAGTAACAAATTTTAGATTTCACCACTGGTCTGGATTCGAAAAACCCAAATCCAGTTAGGGGCCTACCTGAATACTCTTGGAGTAGACAACAACAAAATATTCAGGAGTCCCTTAAGTTTCCTGAAAAAGTCTGAATGGGAAGTTATGTCTCTGCTCATCTGGCAGTGTCATAATGGTACTGGCCATCAGGACTTTGAAGGAGATATCATTGGTAGTTTATGTGTGGATTGTAAAGACCTGGTACTAGTTCCATCTTCAGATTGGAATCTGAAGACCCAGTGTGCCACACACACACACACACACGCACACACACACACACAAACACACACGTTGTACACAGGGGTGGGATTCAGAAATTTTAGCAACTGGTTCTCTGCCTGGTTGCTGGGTAGGCGTGGCCGTGGTGGGCATGGCCTACTCAGCCTCCTGCACCATGGTGGTGGTGGGGGTTTTTGCCCTCCTCAGACTCCGGAGACTTTCTTTGAGCCTCCGGGAGGGCAAAAACAGCCTCCCCCGGGCTCTGGAGACCCTCCGGAGGCCGGAAACAGGCCCGTTTCTGGACTTCTGGAACTTATGGTAGGCCTGTTTTTTGTCCTCTCAGAGCCTCCGCACGGCCCCTGCACTTACCTGACATCCAAAATAGGCTGCGTGGAGACTCCTGGGAGGGGTGGGGTGGGGTGGATGGGGTCAGCCAGTCCTCGCAACAACTGGTTTGGTGAACCAGATTAAAATTAACATCCGGTTTGCCCAAACCAGTCCGAACTGGCTGGTGTACATCCACCCCTGGATGTACATATATGTTGTTGCTGTTACTTCTGAATAGGTTACAACACATTCAATTTTCTGCTTTGCTGTCAACTTGCTGCGTTTTCAGGGATCATAAAAGTCCCTTATTCATTTCTGAATTATTCCGAAGAATGAAAACAAACTTCATATAACCTAGAACGTTGGGGGCATGAAAAACTTTCCAATATTAATGCAATTGAGGTGAATATCTCTAGCTCGGCTGTAGGATGAACGGTGAAGACCTTATCTCAAAACCCATCACATGATTCACACCTGACCCATCACAAGGTCCATCACAAGACCCTCCCTCGATACCCCCACACCTGGAGCCCTTATAAACAGAACACTGACACCCCCTAAACTCTGCTAAAGATGTTGCCTAGCATGGTAACGAAACATTCAGAAACCAACCCACAAGCTCAGAGAACGAACCTTAATTAATGCAATTTGTGTCTATATGGTTGACATTAATACAATTGAGCGAGTCCAGAGGTGTTTCACGAGAAGAGTCCTCCACTCCTCTGCTCACCACAGAATACCTTATGCCACCAGGCTTGAAATTTTGGGATTAGACAATTTAGAACTATGCCGCCTTTGGTCTGACTTAAGCATAGTACATAAAATTATCTGCTACAACAAAGTCTTACCTGTCAATGACTACTTCAGCTTCAACTGCAATAATCCACGAGCACACAATAGATACAAACTTAAGGTAAACCGCTTCAAACTCGATTCCAGAAAATACGACTTCAGCAACAGAGTGGTCAATGCCTGGAATGTACTACCTGACTCTGTGGTTTCTTCCCCAAACCCCCAAAACTTTAACTTTAGAGTGTCTACTGTGGACCTCATCCCATTCCTAAGAGGTCTATAAGGGGGCATGCATAAGCGCACCAACGTGTCTACCATCCCTGTCCTACTGTCCCCATTTATTCGTAAACTTATCCTGTATTCATAATCATATTTATACTTATATCTGTTATCTTAGACGTGCTTGACAAATAAATAAATAATAAAAATATCTAGCTCATGCACCATATTTTATAAC
This sequence comes from Pituophis catenifer annectens, assembly GCF_029215685.1. Lineage (NCBI taxonomy): Eukaryota > Metazoa > Chordata > Lepidosauria > Squamata > Colubridae > Pituophis > Pituophis catenifer. Next base: position 120,706,647 of record NW_027256884.1, read on the forward strand.
TTTAAAGGAAGCCATTGTTTGACCAGATGGGGAGACAGGAGAGAAATCTAAAGATTTCTCTGATGGATTCAAACCAGACACAACACAATACTAAAAACAAAAGCATTCCTAGACATTCATGCTAACACTAACTCAGGGGTCAGCAACCTGAGGCTCTGGAGCCGCATGTGGCTCTTTCACTCCTCTGCTGCGGCTCCCTGTCATTCAAAATATACATCACAACTGCCAATGTGCAACACCTGCCCGACACACAATTTATTAAACTTTTCAACCCTCAGTAGGCCAACCATGGATAAATCGTAGAAAAGAAAAGTTTTGAAAGAAAATGGAAGGTTTAATTCAACTACATACGCTAGTTTTGTGGCCGCCCAAGAAATAGTCAGGCACGGGAGGGGTTTTGTGGCTTTTGGTGTTTTCTTTTCTGTGGGAAACGGGTCCAAATGGCTCTTTGAGTATTTAACGTTGCAGACCCCTGCACTAGCTGCTGATCCAAAAATTTCATTTAAGTTTGATTGGATCATACCCACTGAATTCCTCCCCCCCCCAATGCTAATACTAAAATAAGTCAGCTTGTTTCTTCAGTGGACAAATAGTCCCAGGATATGTAGTATGTGGATAATGGAAAGAGTAGCAAACTCAATTTGACAAAATATGAAATGCATTGCAAGTCCATGATAGATGTATGGGGAAAGTCCTGCCAAGAGTGGAGGAACATGATCTGGTTGAGAAAAGCATGATAGCAGAATCTCACAGAGATTTAGTGCAGATTTAATGAGAGCTAATGAGAGACTTTAGATATAATTATCCATCGGCGATTAATCATGAAGGTTTTCAACCTTGAATTTGTAATAAAGGCAGTGGCCATGTTCAGTGGGTTTAGATTTCTGAATCAGATAAGCACTTAAATGTTTGGGAAGATGATTCCTAAAAATGCTTAGCTGAGATTTAAAAAAAAAAAAAAAAACCAGGAAACTGGCCTTTTATCAATTATGTTGGAAAGTTATAATTACCCAATGGTAAATATGAATTGGACCCAACTGCAGGGTCCATCTACAGTATAGTTCTCATGTTGTTTACTTGTTTATTTTTCTATAATCCAAGTTCTGGAAACACACTTGGAATGCTAACTCCCTGTTAGGAAGTTTCTCCTTAATTCCAGGTTGCTTCTCTCCTTGGTTAGTTTCCACCTGTTGCTTCTTGTCCTGCCTTCCAGTGCTTTGGAGAATAAGTTGACCCTCCCCTCCTCTTCTTTGGGGCAACCCCTCAAATACTGGAATACTGCTGTCATGCCCCCCCTAGTCCTTGTTTTCTCTAGACTGGCATTGGTGCCAGGTAAAACTATTCAGAGAAAACTAAACAACCCAGGGAGATAGGAATCATTCTGCAACTCGCTGGCATGCTCATTGACACTGTCATTATGACATTATTCACAGCTAAGCTGCTTTCAATCTATTTTTGTACCTGTACGTGTTGGAAGAATTCAATAGGATGACTCCAATCCTGTCTTAATTAGAGAAGAATCAGACCTTATCTAGATCAAATCATGACCCACAGAAGATCTGTGGGTTATTACTTCTCCTTCTCGAATACAGCTCGTCTGCCTGGAATCCACACTGTATATCGGACATTAATACGATCGAGCGGGTCCAGAGGTATTTCGTGAGAAGAGTACTCCACTCAATCTGTTCACAATAGAATCCCTTATGCCACCAGGCTCGAAATTTTGGGCTTAGACAACTACCTGCGGTCTGACACAAAATTGTCTGCTACAATGTCTTACCTGTCAACAACATCTTCAGCTTCAACCGCAATAATACATGGGCAAACAATCGATACAAACTCAAGGTAAACCGCTCCAAACTCGATTGCAGAAAATACGACTTCAGCAACAGGGTGGTCAATGCCTGGAATGCTCTACCCGACTGTTGTTACAGCCTCAAACCCTCACAGCTTCAACCTCAAACTATCTACCGTGGACCTCACCCCATTCCTAAGAGGTCTGTAAGGGGGCGTGCATAAGTGTACCAACGTGCCTACCATCCCTGTCCTACTGTCCCCATTTATTTGTATTCATTTCCTTCGTTCAGGTCCATGTTCATATTTATACCTGCTATCTTGTACATGTTTGACAAACTAATAAATAAAATAAAATAAAATAAAATAAAATAAAATAAAATAAAATAAAATAAAATAAAATAAAATAAAATAAAATAAAATAAATAAAATAAAATAAAATAAAATAAAATAATGGAAATCCTCTAAAGTTAAAGATGAAGATTTCCCCTGTCCAGTCATGTCTGACTCTAGGGGGCAGTACTCATCTCTGTTTCCTAGCCGAAAAAGCCAGCATTGTCCGAAGACGCTTCCATAGTCATGTGATCAGCATGACTATACGTCGTGGCACATGGAATGCTATTACCTTTCTACCAAAGTGGTACTTATTTATCTACTCACATTTGCATGTTTTCAAATTGTTAGGTGGGCAGGAGATGGGGCAAGTAATGGGAGCTCACCCCCATTGCACGGTGCTTGGGTCTTGAACCTGGGCTGTCAGCTTTCCAGCTGACAAGACCTTTGTCTTTAAACGCAGAGCCACTGTGCCCTTTTCTCTAAAGTTATTAGGCTCCAATAGATGATTGGGAACCTGAACACATTAAATGAAGCTTCAAAATGTCAACAGTGCATTCCTTGTGCCAAGTGATCGTTTTATTTAATACAAGGCTGTTGAGACCTTAAATATGAGCCAGCAGTTTGCTACAGCTGGCAAAACAGCCAACACAATCATAGGCTGCATTAACAGAGAGATAGAATCAAGATCACGTGACATGCTAGTACTGCTTTATAATGCCTTGGTAAGACCATACTTGGAATATTGCATCCAGTTTTGGTTGCCATGATATAAAAAAAGATGTTGAGACTCTAGAAAAAGTGCAGAGATGAGCAACAAAGATGATTAGGGGACTGGAGGTTAAAACGTATGAAGAATAGTTGCAGGAATTGGGTATGTCTAGTTTAATGAAAAGAAGGACTGGGGTGACCTAACAGCAGTGTTTATTTATTTATTTATTTATTTATTTATTTATTTATTTATTTATTTATTTATTTATTTATTTATTGGTTCTGTTTATATGCCACCCTTCTCCGGAGACTCAGGGCGGCTTACAATGCGTTAAGCAATAGACTTCATACTTTTGTATATACCTGCTTAGTAGGGCTTTCGGCCCCACCCTAAGCGGTGTTCTTTTTTATACAAAGTCAGCTTATTGCCCCCACAATCCAGGTCCTCATTTTACCTACCTCGGAAGGATGGAAGGCTGAGTCAACCTTGAGCCTGGTGAGATTTGAACTTGTGTTCCAATATCCAACGGGCTTCCAGAAAGAAGAGGAAGTCTACCTATTCTCCAAAGCACCCGAAGGAAGAACAAGGAGTAATGGGTGGAAACTAATCAAAGAGGGAAGTAATCTAGAACTAAAGAGAAATTTCCTGACAGAACAATTAATCAGTGGAACGTCTTCAGAAGTTGTGGGTACTCCAACACACAACTTCTGGAGGTATTAAAAAAGGAATTGGACAACCATTTATCTGAAGTGGCATAAGGCTTCCTACTTGAACAGGGGGTTGGACTCAAAGACCTCAAAGGTACCTTCCAACTCTGTTATTCCATTTTGTTCTGACCTCATTCACTCATCCCTCTGTGAGAGGGAAATATTTTCTAGCAAAGTTTTCTATCTGGGAAAGATTTTAAGAACAAAATACACTAGCCACGATGGTGAGGACATTGATGTGTCAAAAACCACACACCCTCAACCCACAATTTCCAGAATTTGTCCAACACTGCTGCAACATGTAGAAATGAAGAGAGAGAGAGAGAGAGAGGGAGAGACAGACAGACAGTGAGACTGAACCCAGGTGATATTTAAAAAGATGGATAAGATTGTAACTTGATACAATTTCTGATCTTGTCGAAAAGCATCCTGTAGCTTCGTTCTTTCAACTTGTCTAATTACCACCCATCATACAACAGAAGATTCTCGCCTGGTTGGCTGACCTGTAATAAAGAGTTCAATTTGAACAGAAAACTCTCCAGTAAATAATTAATTTCAGTCTACTGTTCCTCGCATAGCAATTCTGTCAATTTCATTTTTTGCTGAATTTCAAATCTTGCCAACTACAGGTTAGGAACGACTTTACTATTTATAAAATGGGCATGAAAGGTTAGCATGAATATTCATATCTTTTCTAACTTATGTTTTTCCTAAAGTGCACACCTTTTGCAAATAATTTTTCTTCTATGGAAATATATTTTGGGTAGCCTTCTTTTGCTATGTTCATATTTTAATGTGCAATTTGTTTAATGTATGTATTTACATTTATTTGTTCTCACATTTATACACCACCAGAATCCAAAATTTATCTGAACTATTTTTTTAAAAAAGAATGCTTATAAAATTCTTGAGCTCAGCCAGATTCATCGGCATTTTTGAAAAAGGCTGTTGCTTCCTGAAAATCTGAACTCATAGTCTGGTATTTCTGCACCATTTCACCCTCTGGTCCTCAGTGATTTTCAAGGATGCTTTAGTGATTTCCTTGTGGATTCAGAGGTTGTAGTAGAGCTATTTTAGGCTTGGAGTAACATTCTTTGGAAGTAGCACAGGCTGACTTCTCTCCATGCTTCAGGCTAACCCTCAGGTCATTAGGCAAGGCGTGATCCATAGACACAACAGTTTCATTTTCCAATACTTAAAAATATAAGAACATTTCTCCCAGATCAGACCAAGGTTCATCTTAGGTCAGCATTTTGCTACTCACAATGGTCTAACAGAGGCTTTTGGGATGTTTGCAAGAAGGGTAGAGAAGAAGCTGCTCCCACTCCTATGGTATTGTGATATTGACACTGAGATCTTCAGGACCCTTAGTCAGTGGTGAAATGTAAAATTTGTTACTACCGGTTCTGTGGATGTGGCTTGGTGGTGTGTGGGGTAATATGACTGAGTGGGCATGGCCATTTTTTTTTTTTTTACTTTTAAAACCATTTTTTCTGCAACCTCTTCGGCTGAAGAGGTTGTAAAAAAAATGCTTTTAAAGCCTCTGAAGATCCCAGCTGACTTGCCTGATTGACAGAAGCTTTTTTTTTTTAAAAAAAGCCTCTGACGATCCCAGCTGACTTGCCTGATTGACAGAGGCTTTTTTCCCTTTTAAAAACATTTTTTCTATAACCTTTTCGGCCGAAGAGGTTGTAGAAAAAAAATGCTTTTAAAAGCCTCTGATGATCCCAGCTGAATCGCGTGAACATCAGAGGCTTTTTTTAAAAAAAACTTTTAAAAGCATTTTTTTGGCCAAAGAGGTTGTTGAAAAAATGCTTTTAAAAATTAAAAAAAAAGCCTCTGATGATTGCACGGCTCAGCTGGGCAATGGGGCCCTCCCCCGGAATTTTTGCTACCAGTTCTCTGAACCACCCGCCTCCATCTCTACTGGATCGGGCGATCTGGTCCGAACCGGGAGCATTTCACCCCTGCCCTTAGTGTTTGATAACCCTGTCCTTCAGCCAACAGGGCTCATTCTGAACAGCCATGACTATACCAGTGTATAGATTTAAAGCCTTACATGCACAGCAGTGGTGGGTTGCCCACGGTTTGGACCAGTTTGCAAGAACTGGTAGTAAAACCGGCGGGAGGCTCCATGCACTGCCCTGGATGTCGTCATCGGCAATCTGCGCATGCGCAGAAGCTTCCCGTTGCGAACCAGTAGTAAAGATAAGTAGAACCCACCCCTGATGCACAGGGTCAGGTTATAATAGAATAACAGAGTTGGAAGGGACCTTGGAGATCTTCTAGTACAACCCCTCTGTTCAAGCAGGAGACCTTATACCATTTTCAACAAATACTTGTCCAGTTCCTTCTTAAAAGCCTTCAGTATTGGAGCAACCACAACTTCTGAAAACAAGTTGTTCCATTGGTTAATTGTTCTTACTGTCAGGAAGTTTCTCCTTCGTTCTAGGTTGCTTCTCTCTTTGTTCAATGTCCATCCATTGCTTCTTGTTTTGCTCTCTGGCGCTTTGGAAAATAGGTTGATCCCCTCTTCTTTATGGCAGCCCGTCAAATATTAGAAGACTGGTATCATGTCACCCCAAGTCCTCTTCCCCCCATTAGATTAGACATATCCAATTCCTGCAAACATTCTTCATATGTTTTAGCCTTCAGCTCCTTCAATTGTCTTTGTCGGTCTTTTCTGCACTCTTGCTATGGGGAAATATTTATGCATTCTTATCTATGGGACTGGTGGCTCAATGGCTAAGATGCTGAGCTTGTCGATTGAAAGGTTGGTAGTTCGGTGGTTCGAATCCCTAGTGCAGCATAATGGGGTGAGCTCCCGTTACTTGTCCCAGCTTCTGCCAACATAGCAGTTCGAAAGCACGTAAAAAATGCAAGTAGAAAAAATAGGGACCCTTTTGGTGGGAAGGCAACAGTGTTCCGTGCACCTTTGGCGTTTAGTCATGCCGGCCACATGACCACGGAGATGTCTTCGGATAGCGCTGGCTCTTCGGCTTTGAAACGGAGATGAGCACCGCCCCCTAGAGTCGGGAATGACTAGTACGCATGTGTGAGGGGAACCTTTACTTTTACCTTTACCTTATCTATGGGACCAACTATCCCATTCTACTAGATTAGGTAGAATGGCTGTGCTCCAGGACCCCTCCCTTCTCTGTTGTCATCTGAGTGGACCTCAGGGTGTGACATTTTGGAGGCTGCCCCATCATTTGGAGTTGCCTCCTACCTGAGGTCCAACAGATTCCTACCCTTTTGACTTCCTGGAAAACCATAAAGATTTGGCTCTTCTTGTAAGCATTGAGCTAGGATTGGGGATGAGCTGGGAAACTCTTGGGTCTGGTGCCTGGGTGAAGGGTATTGCTGCTTTTATCCTTTTTACTGCTTGTTGCATGTAATGAGATGAGCGGCCACATCCATTGTGTAAATAAATAAATAATGGGCGATCCAATTTCTCACCCACCTCTACCGTGGGCACATTTTTTTTTACCCAGATAAGTCAAAGAGAACAATTATTGTGTAAAAGTGTCTGGCTTCCAAATGCTTGGCTTCTCTGCTCTTCTTTTGTGGAGGCCTGCTTGAATGTTCATGTGTTTCAGGAGTGGGTTCTATTTAACTTTACTACTGGTTCGCAACTGGATTGTGCGCGCGCCTTACTTCTGCGCCTGCAGATTGCCGATGATGACATCCGGGGCGGTGGGCGGGGCCTCCCGCCAGTTTTACTACCGATTCTTGCGAATCGGTCCAAACTAGGGGAACCCACCATTGATGTGTTTGAAGAAAATATATGTTCTTCCCTTAGGACCATTTGCTTGCTTGCTATTGCTATATTGGTTGCTATTCCATTGCAACCAAGAGGTAATAGATCAAACATTTATTTATTTATTTATTTATTTGTCAACAAGTACAAGGAAACAAGTAACAGTATAGACATAGACATGGACACGTGAAAAATATTGGCACAAATAAAAGGATATAAATGGGCAAAACATAGCCATAAATACATAAAATGAGTATATATAAATGGGAACAGTAGGACAGGGATGGTAGGCACGCTGGTGCGCTTATGCACGCCCCTTTTTAGGGACCTCTTCAGAAACATGAAAGGTCCACGGTAGACAGTTTAAGGTAAAAGGTATGAGGGATTAGAGAGACTAACAACAGGATCAGGTAGAGTGTTCCAGACATTTACTACTCTACTGCAGAAGTCATATTTCCTACAATCAAGATTAGAGCGAATTACATTGAGTTTGAATCTATTGATAGCTCTTGTGTTATCGCGTTTGAAATTAAAGTACTCATTTACAGGTAGGACGTTTTGGTAAATAATCTTATGAGCTAAACATTGTGTGGATTGCGTTCAGAGGTGGTATTCAACTGGTTCGGACCGGTTCGCCTGAACCGGTAGCAGAAATCAAGGGTGGGCCCGCCCACCCATCCAGGCTCTATGCCATCGTATTTAGGCACATTTTTGAGGCTGGGCGCATGCGCTGGGTGTGCCCTCATTTGCGAACCGGTAGGGAAAGTAAGTGAATACTACCCCTGATTGCATTATTGGATACATCAGTCCCACTCACCAAATTGTTTCTTCAAGGTGAAGACTAGAGAGATCAACTAGTGTCCTCTTTTCCATTTCTATTCTGCTGCACATAGTCCGTCCGTCTCTCTCTCTCTCTCTCTCTCTCTCTCTCTCTCTCTCTCTCTCTCTCTCTCTCTCTCTCTCTCTCTCTGTATTTCTCTCTAGCATCTATATTTATATCATCTTTCTTAATCTATCATCTATTGATATAGATAGACAGATGATAGATAGATAGATAGATAGATCAGGGGTGAAATCCAGCAGGTTTTGACAGGTTCTGGAGAACCGGTAGTGGAGGTTTTGAGCAGTTCGAAGAACCAGTAGCAGAAATTTTGAGTAGTTCAGAGAACCGGCAAATACCACCTCTGGCTGGCCCCAGAGTGGGGTGGGAATGGAGATTTTGCAACATCCTTCCCCCAGGAGTGGGGTGGGAATGGAGATTTTGCAGTATCCTTCCCCTGCCATGCCCACCAAGCCACACCACGTCCACCAAGCCACACCCACAGAACTGGTAGTAAAAAAATTTGGATTTCACCACTGAGATAGAGATATAGAGTTATAAAGATATAGATACACACACATACTTCCTCGCACATATACCCATATGTCATGTACATATATACATAAAGGGCTAAGCCTGATCTGTTTAGAAGAAATGATCTTCGCTTTTTCCAGGCTTAAAAGTCTTAGAGTAAACCCACTGTAATCAGTGGGGTTTTAATTACGTAAGACTAATTTTTCTTAACTGATCTGTTCAGAATAAGCAAAGATCTCTTCTTTGGGGATTGTCCTTTCTGATTAACCACAGAAGTATTTCCAATGGTTTTGGAAAGTCCTATCATGCCTTTTCAGACAGATGATGATAGATAGAGAGACAGACAGATAGAGTAAATTCTTGCCTGCCTTTAACTAGTTTTGCCAGTTAACTATGTTGGTGTTTCCTGATGTTTAGGAATAAACAATAACTATCTCTATTTTTGCTTTCAGAAGTGAGTGGGGGTTTGTGCTTGCTCTGATTTGATCTGAATGTAAGAATTGACTGGGAATGTGCTGGTTACAAACTGGAAATTAGCCACAGGAATTTTCCAATAGCTATAACTACATTAGACATTGTATTTATTTATATACTATGTATTTGTTTATTCATTCATATATATACAAACACACACATACACATAGATACACAGAGACACACCCCATTTATATGTCTGCCCATTTCACCGCTGTGGCTCTAAACAGGAAAATATGCAATCCTATGTCTTTACCCCTGATTTTAAGAATCTTAAAAGAAGCTGAGGATTCTGCATATTTAGGTAGAATTTGCTAGAACTTACTCAACCCTTTTTCTGCTGCTCTTAAATTTTGCCTCTGATTTTTCCATTCGTGGAATGACCACACCATAATAAAAACCTTGGCAATGCCATGCCAAAAATAGTTTGCTTTTGTTGCTTTCTGGATTTTGTGTGTTAAACTCCCCAACCAAACCTATAACACTGGATCTGTGATCTCCCAAGTCCTAGACAGTTCCAAATTGCAACATTTTTTTTTTGGAAAGCAGCCAAAGTTGTTTGATCTTTAGGCAGTGGTGGGTTGCCCCCAGTTCAGATCGGTTCTATAGAACGGGTAGTATAACTGGCGGGAGGCTCAGCCCACTGACCCTGATGTCATCAGAAGCGATCTGCGCATGCGATCCCATTGTGAACCGGTAGTAAAGGTAAGTAGAACCCACCCCTGTCTTTAGGGTTATATATGTGAGATGTAAATGCCTTATTCTCTAATGTGTAAATAATGTATATATGGGACATCGGGGGTTAACTTATTCTTTGGTTCCTAATGTATTCATAATTCACCACTCCCATTCTTGGCTCCACCCCTTGTATATATAAGGAGCCACCTTCACCATTTTCCTTGCTTCTATCTGTGAATATTCAGTGAATATAGAATGCCTGTTATAATTAAAGAGAAATATATTTAAACCTCTAACTCTTATTATCATTATTGAGTCTGATCCTGAAAATATTGCAACAAACTGGTAGCAGAGGATGGTTAATTGACTCAATAAAATAAACATGTATAAAAAAGAAATAGAAAGCAACGATCTCAGATCAGAGATACTGAGAATAATAAAAATACAAAAGGATGACTACGATCTCATCGCGAACCTTCAAAACTTCTTGAAAGAAAACGAAGCAGCGAGAGAAAATAGCATCGAGACAGCCGAATTCAAAGAAACAAAAACGGTGAGCAACCCATCTATAAAAGAGAAAATAACGAGAAGAAAGAACAGAGATCCCGCTCAAAATTTCGAATGGCAGCCATCTTGTCTTCAACCGGCCACTGAGACAAGCAAAGCAGAGCCAATCACGATACACCATTCAAAATCTCTGGCGCGAAAAGAATCAAACAGTACAAAAAATAGTAAAGAAAATCTTTATTCTTCAGAAAGATCAAACACGGACACAGAAGAAACATCTATTAAACTGAAAGTAGAAGCGATCAAGAAACAACTATTTAAAACTTCTGATCCAAATTTAAAAATGACGAAAAAATCAACGGAAGTCAATGACCTAAAAGTAAAAAGACAAGCAAGCAAAAGGACAAACCAGAACATATCCAGTTCAATTCGTGCAGAAAGGATGACGACACCCGAGCCCAGAGGACCCTGCAGGTTTTTTCCCACACCGCAGACGGTTCCAGAGGTGGAGAGCTTCAAGCGGAGCGGCTTTGGCGAAAAGAGGCAAGCATCAGCCATCGGCAAGAAGATCAAGGTAGAGATGGAGACCGAATCGTCGGAGGAGGAACCTTACGAAGAAACTGCAGCGACAGAGGCTCCCTATGGCGGCTTCAACAGAAATACAAACTATGCACATGCGCAGATGCATTCAGAGAACTACAGAAGACATTATGATGAAGAAAAACCACTCAGACTAATGCACAGAATACCCACTCCATCCTGTGACTTTCAACACTTACGAGACCATGGACTACCCTCCGTTGTAAGTAGTGGGGATAATAATACTGGGGACTTACCTAGCGATTTTCCAAAACTTAGAATTGATGGCATTAATTTGCAAGAGTGGTATCAGCAACTCCAGGTTGCCTTTATGAAAGAAAACCTGCTGTTTTTTATCACCAGTCCCCCAAGAAGACCTTGGACTTTAAAAATAGATTGTTTACACCATAGAGCATTTTACCTAACAATATCTAGTGTGTCTCCTGCAATGTATCATAGCATCAAACCAAACCTAACTGTTTCAGAAATAATTCAATGCATGTTTAATCTGTTTCACAGCGATAGTGTAGCTACCACTACAAGAATGTCTAAGGATTTCTTTTCTTCCAGAGTAAAACCAGGGGTTTCCATAAGTGAGCATTTGATATCTCTAAACAAAATAAGAGCTGAACTGCATTTGAGGGCGGAAATAATTTCAGATCAAACAATGAAAAGTGTTATTATCAATTCACTTGATTCATCATGGGATAGTTTTATGTCACACTTAGACACCATCAATCTAGGATATTTATCCATAGAAAATCTATCTAACAAATTGATAGCAGAAGACAATTCAAGAAAAAATCGTTACAGCAATCACACAGAACACAAATCTTTTAGGAAGGTAGCTTTCCAGGAAAAATACAATGAAGCTTTTAAATGCCATAATTGTGGGTCCAGGGAACACAATAGAAGAGACCGTCCCAAAATCTCAAAGGAGAGACATAGGTCAAAGTATAGGAGCAAATACAATTATAGACAGTCTTCCACAGATAGACATAAATATAGAAGCCCACCAAATTACAGAGATAGTAGAGGGGGTAGAGAAAATTCAAAAGAGAGAAAATCTGGTTCACTGAATGGACTAAATAAACAAGACAGCACTAAAACACAACAAAATGAGAACAATAATTGGCTTATTGATTCTGGGGCAACCAACCACACCACTAATAACAAAAATATATTGTCTTCATTTACAGAAGATAAATTTGTAATAAAGGTAGCTAATCAAGAAAAGGTTCAAGTATTAGGCAGAGGAAATGTGACCTTGCCTGGCCTAGGAAAAATAGAGGGGGTATTGTTAATTCCAGAAATACCTCATAACATACTAAGTGCCATAAAACTAAGCAGAGATTCTGACATCAATATAGTTTTCTCAAAGGGGAAAGCAACTTTAGAGAAGGACAAAACAAATGTAGGCACTGTGATGATTAAAGGAGGCCTACCCTATCTAATAACAAAAGAAAGATGGTTACATAACATTGATTCAAATATGGAAGATTGTATTGAGGCAGATGATGAAAATGTTAGTAACAGTGACAATGATGAATGTAAAATATCTCATGATCACGCAAATACACACAATGAGAAGAAACCAAGAATAGGTAAACCAATTCATGATGAGTGTGCTCACATCTTGCATAGGAAGTTAGGACATGCAAGTTTTCCTGTAGTACAAAAAATGACTGAACACGCAGAAGGTGTCAAAATAAAAAATTGTGAAAATTATTTGGAATGCTCAGTATGTAAATCCACTAAACTAAAAACTAGTCCCAGACCAAAAAAATCCAACAGATCAACTAACAAAATTTTTGACTTAGTACATATGGACCTAGTTGGTCCATTAACTCCATCAATCACTTATAGAAAACGTTACTTCCTAACAATAGTAGACGATTACAGTCGCTATGGTTTTGTTTACACATTAAAACACAAGGATGAAACCTTTCAGAAATTTAAGGAATTCTACAAACGCATAGAAACACAACATAATATCAGAATAAAACAAATTATGACAGATAGGGGATGTGAATTCATGTCTAAAGAATTCTCCCAATGGTTAAAGGATAGAGGAATGCTACATTTCACGTCTAGTCCATTTTCTGCGTTCCAAAACGGGATTGTAGAGAGAAAGAATTCCACACTACAAACCATGATTAGGTGCACATTAGAGGATGCTGGTTTAGGCAAACAATTTTGGTCAGAGGCCTTACATTATTCAAATTACACTCAAAATAGAACCTGGTCCAGTATTGTGAATAAAACACCATATGAGGTGATGTATAATAGGAAACCCAAATTAGCACACATGCACATATTTGGAGTCACTGCAGACGTACACATACCTAAGCAGTTGAGAAGAAAGGGAGAAAACGTATCCAGAAGATTAAGATTTATGGGATATGAAACTGGCACCAAAGGGTACAGATTCATTGATAATAATAACAAATTTATAGTCTCCAGAACAGCTGTGTTCCATGAACAGGCCAATTGGTCTAAATTACATCTTAATGAAATATTTCCAAATAAATGCAAAGATACAAAATCTTGTGAGGAAGGGACAATAGAAAATCAAAATATCAACAAAAATAAAAACAAAACCAAAACTTGGACAAATAGTCAGCACAAAATAAAGACAGACACATTAACAAAAAAGGAAGCAAGATATTTGCATGATAACCATAGCAAACCCGAAAGAGCTATTAGAAACAATAGAAATCAAGTACCAAATAAATACAGAGATTACATAATGCATATGGATGGTGAACAAATGACACCTAATACATATGAGGAAGTATTAAAACTCCCTCGTGAAGAAAAGGAAAAATGGGAACTAGCTATGAAAAAAGAGATGGAAAGTTTGCAAGGATTAAATGTGTTTACACCTGCGATTGCACCTAAAGATAAAACGATTATAGGTACCAGGTGGATTTATAAAATTAAGAATCTAGAAGGAGGCAATACTCTATACAAAGCTAGATTGGTTGCACAAGGTTATGCACAAAAATATCCGGAGGACTACACTGACACATACTCCCCCACAGTGAGAACAGAGAGTGTTAAAACAGCTCTAGTAGTGGCATCTGCACTCAATCTTGATGTATCTCAATATGACATACAGACTGTGTATTTACACGCAAAACTAGATAAGGAAATATATGTAAAAGCACCACACAGTCAATACACTAATAAGAATGAAATTTGGCTATTGAACAAGAGTCTATACGGATTAAAGCAATCTGGCAAAAGATGGTACGATTGCTTGGTAAAAGTACTTAAGACCATGGATTTCAACGCTACCACTGCTGATAACTGTTTCTTTGTAAAAAAGAGTGATGATCATATTGAATTTGTATTAATTTATGTAGATGATATTTTATATATAGGAAAACACAAGGAGAGAAGAGAAACCTTTGTAAATAAGCTAAACGAACATTTCTCGTTGAAATCTCTAGGTAAAGTAAACAAATACCTTGGTGTACAAATTAACAAAACTAGAAGGGGATTCAAACTTACTCAGAAAGATAAAATCATTGAACTTCTGAACAAATGCAATTTAAACAATGCCAAACCCTGTGACACTCCTATGCAAACTGATTTCCTTAGAAACACTGATGAATCTTCCCCTGAATTCAAGGATAATACATTTTATAGATCAGTCATAGGTTCACTTCTTTATATATCTAATTGGACCAGGCCAGATATTGCATTACCACTCAACTTATTGTCAAGATATGTTAGCAAACCAACAATGTATCATTGGGAAGCAGTCAAAAGAATTCTAAGATATCTGAAAAGTACATTAGACTTTTGCTTAGTATTAGAACCTAGTAATGGTAAAGAACCAAAACTTACATGTTACGCAGATGCGGATTGGGCTGGAGATATATCATGCAGAAAGAGCACTTCTGGTTATATTTTTCTATTAAATGACTGTCCAGTTTACTGGTACACTGGTAAACAAGAACTGGTAGCCACTTCGACCACAGAAGCGGAATATGTTTGTTTGTCCAAAGCTGCAAATAACCTTGTATGGTTTAATGATTTGATTTCAGATGTTTGGAAAAAACCTGCTTTGCCTTTTGTTATGCATGAAGATAATAAAGCAGCCATTGAAATATCCAGATCCGATGCCATTGGACAAAGGTCCAGGCATATAGATATAAAATTTAAGCATGTGAGACAATTGTCTCAAGATGGATTTATCAAAGCAGTGCATTGTGATACCTCTGAACAATTAGCTGACATATTGACGAAGCCTTTACCTTCTAAACAGCACAAATATTTAACATCAAAATTATATGTCTTATATTGTCCTGAATCTGAATGTAATTGGTGTTGTATAGCGAACCGGCATTTAGAGGGGGATTTGTGAGATGTAAATGCCTTATTCTCTAATGTGTAAATAATGTATATATGGGACATCGGGGGTTAACTTATTCTTTGGTTCCTAATGTATTCATAATTCACCACTCCCATTCTTGGCTCCACCCCTTGTATATATAAGGAGCCACCTTCACCATTTTCCTTGCTTCTATCTGTGAATATTCAGTGAATATAGAATGCCTGTTATAATTAAAGAGAAATATATTTAAACCTCTAACTCTTATTATCATTATTGAGTCTGATCCTGAAAATATTGCAACAATATACATGAGAGGTGTCCAACTTTTGGGCAATTTTAAGACCTGTGGACTTCAATTCCCAGAATTCCCCTATCAGCCATCACTGGGAGTCGAATTCAACAGCCCCTCCCCCAGAGGTGAAATGCTCCTGGTTCGGACCGGATCACCCGATCCGGTACCGATGGAGGCAGGTAGTTCGGAGAACCGGTAGCAAAAATCCCTGCCTCCCCCCATGCCCAGCTGAGCCGCACAATCATCAGAGGCTTTTTTTTAAACTTTTAAAAGCATTTTTTTTACAATCTCTTCGCCGAAGAGGTTGTAGAAAAAATGGTTTTAAAAGTAAAAAAAAAAAAAAGGCCACGCCCACCCAGTCACATTACCCCCCTCCAAGCCATGCCCACAGAACCAGTAGTAACAAATTTTAGATTTCACCACTGCCCACTCCCCCCTTTTTTTACTATACATTCAACAATGAATGATAAAGAACTTCAATCCTAATCCATTGTATCACATCACAGAGAAGAGCAACCAAAATGATTAGGGGGCTGGAGACTAAAACATATGAAGAACAATTTCAGGAATTGAGTATGTCTAGTCTAGTGAAAAGAAGGATTGGGGTGACACGATAGCAATGTTCCAATATTTGAGGGGCTGCAACAAAGAAGAGGGGGTCAATTCATTTTCCAAAGCACCTGAGAAGCAATTAAGGAGAGAAGCAACTAAGGAGAAATTTCCTGACAGTGGGAAAAATTAACCAGTGGAATGGATTGCCTTCAGAAGTTGTGGGTGCCCTCATCAACTGGAGATTTTTAAGAAGAGATTGGACAACCATTTGTCCAGAATAGTATAGGGTGTCCTGCTTTTGCAAGTTGGATTAGAAGACCTCCAAGATTCCTTCCAGCTCTGTTATTCTGTTTCAATAAGAATAAGATTTCATGAAAATTTCTACTTTACATCAGTGGTGAAATCCAATTTTTTTTTACTACTGGTTCTGTGGGTGTGGCTTGGTGGGCGTGGTATGGCTTGGTGGGCGTGGCAGGGGAAGGATACTGCAAAATCTCCATTCCCACCCCACTCCAGGGGAAGGATATTGCAAAATCTCCATTCCAACCCCACTCTGGGGCCAGCCAGAGGTAGTATTTGCCGGTTCTCTGAACTACTCAAAATTTCCGCTGCCGGTTCTCCAGAACCTGTCAGAACCTGCTGGATTTCACCCCTGCTTTACATGTTAAAATAAGCAAGTTTAAAGATATGGTCAGGATTTGTCAGGTTTCAAACAGGCTTCTTGAAAACAGTGGGATAAATTAGTCTTGGGAATTAAAACCTCATTGATTACAGCGGGTTTACTCTAAAACACGACCAGATCGATCTCCAATCCTGTTTACATGTAAAATACATGTATTTTCCAAAAGACAGTTGTTCCAAAATATACATGTTGAATAAGTAGTTTGAGTAGGTTTTAAGCCAAGGCTGCATCAGAACAGTCAGAAAATATATAAATGGTTGAATAATTAAGTGGCTGCCAATGATTTAATCCAGAAATGACAGTTCAGGTCATTTCATATCAGAATTCATTAAAACCAAATTTTCTCAAGATCAAGCTCCTCAGTATAGGAATTTACATAGGTAGATATAATTATCTCTTAAATTCTTAAGCAGGGTAGAGGATGGAATAATGCTCTTGCTTGTTTTTTTAAAAAATCAACATTCTATAGAGCTGTGATGGCGAACCTATGGCACGCGTGCCACAGGTGGCACATGGAGCCATATCTGTAGGCACACGACTGTTGCCCTAGCTCAGCTCCAGCATGCATGTGAGAACCAGTCAGCTGATTTTCAGGCCTTCTGGGCCCACTGGAAGTTGGGAAATGGGCTGAAGGGCCTCTGGGGGGATGGGGGTGGGGAGGGCCGTTTTCACCCTCCCCAGGCTCCAAGAAAGCCACTGGAGCCTGGGGAGGGCGAAAAAACGGGCCTATCGGTAACCTTTTTGCCATCGCGTGCCAAAAGTGGGGGGAGCGCAGGGGGGCATTGAATTATGGGTGTGGGCACGCGCATGTACGACCCCCCCACTCCTGCCGCTTTTGGCACGCGACAGCAAAAAGGTTAGCCCACACTGCTATAGAGCTTTTTAAATATTCGTTTTCCAGACTGAACTTTCTCCGCATTGTTGTATCGACATTATTTTTAATCCTGCCTATGGGGAAAACAAACAAACAAACAGGGAAAAGGGGTCTATTATGAGATTTGTATTCAGGTCTGATGCTTTGTGAATGCTTGGATAGACGTTTAGAGTGAAAAAAATATGAGAGAGCGAGACCGAGGCCCTCAATTCCATGCTGAAGAAGATGAAAACCGAAAGCTTCTGTGTTGATTCTGTCAATGAACATGAGATACATTAGATTTACTCAAAAAGGCCAGCAGTAGCATGTTCTCCAAGGAGAACGTGTGTTTTACTGTATCTCAACAGAATAAAAGATGGGTTCGTTGTGTATTTTCCTTTTTTCAAGTTTCAGTATCCCAAATCTCACTGGGATAATGAATTCCTTCGTGATAGCCAGCTGAACAGCTAGCTACTATGAATTATGAGAGATGCTATGTTTTCTACAGCTGTCCATAACCTTAGGCCTCCTATCTATCTTAAAGACACATGTATCCCAATGTCCTGTAATGTCTAAACTGTTCAGCCCTTCATTGCCCTTCTCTTCCTTGGTGTCATCTCTGCTTGGACCTTATTGGCCAGAAGAATATATATATATATACCAGGGTTAGCCTGGACTGACACCATAAAACTTAATGTGCCTGAAATATCCATGTCTTCTGACCAACTTGATCCAAAGAGAAATATCTGGGGAGAAATATATTTTCTTTTTTCAAAGGTCCTTAAAAGGGATGCGGTGGCTCAGTGGCTAAAACGCTGAGCTTGTCGATTGAAAGGTCGGCAGTTCAGCGGTTCGAATCCCTTTTGCCGTTTAACGGGGTGAGCTCCCCTTACTTGTCCCAGCTTCTGCCAACCTAGCAGTTCGAAAGCATGTAAAAAATGCAAGTAGAAAAAATAGGGACCACCTTTGGTGGGAAGTAACCGCGTTCCGTTTGCCTTTGGTGTTTAGTCATGCCGGCCACATGACCACGAAGATGTCTTCGGACATGTCTTTGGCTTTGAAACAGAGATGAGCACTGCCTCCTAGAGTCGAGAACAACTAGCACATATGTGCGAGGGAACCTTTATCTTTTCATTTTACCTTTTATCTTATGATCACTGACTGCAACCATTTTCAAAATTGTTCAAGTCTGAGGTGGCCGAGGAATTAAGAATTTCATCCCATCTCTTTTGGCCAGGTTTCTCAATTCTCCAAGGATAAGTTCGCCAAGGTCTTTGTTTGCATTTCATTAATCTTCAAGGCTCTCTGTAATTTCTTATCTTTATATTTTCCATACTCAGTTCCTAGCACATGCACATTTTCCAAGCAAGGTTTAAATACTAAACTGCAAAACGATTACATTTCTTACAGCAAATTCAGAGGAGTTTCAGAAAGCCGATGCAGTGGTGAGATTCAAATAATTTAACTACCGGTTCTCTGCCCTAATGACCGGCTGAGTGGGCGTGGCCATGTACTCGGCCTCCTGCACCCCCTGGGAGCAAAAATGGGTCACGGGGTGGGGGGTGGGGAGATGCACCGCCCCCGGGCCCAGTTTTGGGCCTAGGAAGCCTCCCTGCAGCGAAAACGGGCCATGGTGGCGGTGTGCCGTACCCCCACCCCATTTTGGGCCTAGTAGGCCTCCCTGCACTTACCTGGGAGCCAAAATGGAGTGCGTGGGGACTCCTGGAAGGGGAAGGGTGGGGCCAGCCAGCAATTTAACTACCGGTTTGCCTGAACTGGCCCAAACTGGCTGAATCCCACCACTGGGCCCATGCATTAACCAAAATGGGGGTTCTGGTCTACACCTACTGATGGAAGGAAGTTTTCATATTTCTCCTCCACAGGTAGTCCTCAACTTAAAACAGCTCATTTAGTGACTGTTCAAAGTTACAATGGCACTGAAGGAAATGAGTTATGACCATTTTTCACACTTATGACCATTGCAGCATCCCTGTGGTCATGTGATCAAAATTCAGACACCGGGCAACTGATTCATATTTATGATGGTTGCAGCGTCCTGGGGCGTCATGTGAACACTTTTTTTTTGTGACCTTCTGACAAGCAGAGTCAATGGGGAAGCCAGATTCACTTAACAAGCATGTTACTAACTTAACAACTGCAGTGATTCACTTAACAACAGTGGCAAGAAAGGTTATAAACTGGGGCAAAACTCAGCGAACAACTGACTCGCTTAGCAACAGAAATTTGGGGCTCAGCTGTGGTCGTACTGTAAGTCAACCTAATACAGGACTACCTGTATTAGAAAGTAGAAAGTATATGGGAAGTACAATAAAAGTGCTTAAGAGTGATGTATTGTAAATTGTTAGAGTTCATACTAGTGGTGGGCTACAACTGATTTAACAACTGGTTCTGTGAGCTGGCGTTTCACACGCTTTGTGTGTGCGTGTGCCTAACACGCTTGCGCGCAGCGCTCCAAATACAGCAATTTGAAGCTCAGCTGCTTACCTTCTAAGGCAGCCCCGGTAAGTAGAACAGCAGAGGTGCGGAAATCAGCTGTGCCACGTGAATCAGCTGAGCCAGAAAGAAGGAAATATAGGACAGGATAGAGCAGGGGTGGGTGGACGGGGCCAGCTGATTGTTGGAACTACCGGTTCGCCTGAACTGGTCTGAACTGGCAGCAGCCCACCACTGATTCATACTATATGTTTAAATTGTTCCTGTCCTATGCTAATGCAGGCTTTAGACTAACAAAACCCGTTCTGCATTGAGACACTGGCTGCAGATTGCCAGATGTTCCACCTACCATATGGTAAACAATCGACCAGTTTGCTTGCTTTTTACAATATATATATATATATTCTCGATAAATCCACTGTTGCACTGTTTTATAATTTTTCCAATAGTACATCTGGTGGCCTTATTAATAAAAAATGCAGCACAGCAGAAAATAGGTAGCTTAGGGAAAGAAAAATAATAACCTAATAAAACCTATTCCTGATGGGTTTTGAACTGGGGACATTCTGTATATAGGACAGGTAATACAACTGTTACACCAATAAGGAAAATCTGTCGAAACTGTTTCTGCGGAGATTGGATTCCCACCCCCCACCCCCCTGCATTCTTGCCTTTGTGAAATGTAGGAGTCGGCCTAGATCAACTTTGGTCTTCCAAGTGGAGATACAGGAGAAACATTTTTCAATGTGAAAAGTCGGCGCTGAATCCATTCATAAGTTTCATGTATTGCGTTTTATTGGAACAAAGAGATAACAATTAATATTGCAAGGATACGTTTGATACCATAGGAGCAGTGGTGAAATCCATTTTTTTTTTACTACCGGTTCTGTGGGCGTGGCTTGGTGGGCGTGGTGTGGCTTGGTGGGCGTGGCTTAGTGGGCGTCGCAGAAGGATACTGCAAAATCTCCATTCCCATCCCACTCCAGGGGAAGGATACTGCAAAATCCCCATTCCCTCCCCACTCCTGGGGGGAAGGATATTGCAAAATCTCCATTCCTACCCCACTTTGACGCCAGCCAGAGGTGGCATTTGCTCGTTCTCCGAACTACTCAAAATTTCCACTACCGGTTCTCCAAACTGCTCAAAATTTCCGCTACCAGTTCTCCAGAACCTGTCAAAACCTGCTGGATTTCACCCCTGCATAGGAGCAACTGTCATGTTGAACCTCTGGAGTTCTGCGGAGCCCAGTTTGAATATCACCCATCTACCCATCCCCAGCCAAGAAGAAAACAAATCACAGCAGAAAAGTAAATGGGAATATCTCTGTGTTTGTTTTATGGTTTCATTTAAGTCCGAATGTGTCTGCATATTTAGAAGCTTATTGTTCTGTCCCTGTACGACACACGCACCCCCATGGATGGCTTGGAGTTAATAAGCCACACGACAAAACTCTTTGAAGATAAAGCTGGCAGCAACCCAGTGGCTAGCTGCCAATTCAGACTTTACTCACACAAAACAAAGATTAGACTGCAAGCATTCTGATAAAGCAGACAGAGTTTCAACAATATAAGGATTAATCCAAATGCAGTCCGATAAAGCAGGCAAAGTCCAGTAACACAGAGATCATGGATTATTTCTAGTTTTTGCTCATCACAAACTGAACCGGCCACCACACCCACATTTATACCCTGTGGGGTGTGGTCCAGTAACTCAGCTAATCTCTGGCACACCTTCCCCTCTGCTGTGCACGCTTCTCCCTGCGCCTCTGCCGAGGGTCCAGCCAGCACTTATCTTCTTTGTCGCTGTCCACCTGTGGCTGCGGGGACGTGCTTGGCTCTGAGCCTATCTTTTGGCCTTCGGTGTCCTCCGGAGGCATTGCCAGAGAGGAGGGTCCTGGAAAGGGAGGTCTTGCCAACTCCTCTCCCTCACTCTCAGAGTCTGCATCTGTCGACAGCCCAGGCTCAGGCAACGGAGACACAACACTTATATCTATTTTATATATAGCCAGTATGGTGTATTGTAACGGTTAAGTCCTCAGGGTAGAACCTGGGAGACTATGAGTTCTACTCCTGCCTTAGGCACAAAGCCAGCTGGGTAACTTTGGGCCAGTCCCTCTTTCTTACTCCTAGGAAGGAGGTAAAAATAAACCACTTCCAAACTCTTGCCAAGAAAACCACCGGAATTTGTCCAGGTAGTTCTGACAGGTTCTGGAGAACCAGTAGCGGAAATTTTGAGTAGTTTGGAGAACTGGCAAATATCACCTCTGGCTGGCCCCAGAGTGGGGTGGGAATGGGGATTTTGCAATATCCTTCCCCCAGGAGTGAGGAGGGAATGGGGATTTTGCAGTATCCTTCCCCCAGGAGTGGGGAGGGAATGGGGATTTTGCAATATCTTTCCCCTGCCATGTCCACCAAGCCACGCCCACCAAGCCACCACCCCACAAGCCATGCCCACAGAACCCGTAGTAAAAATTTTTGAATTCCACTACTGATCTATAGGCATGTGACCAGGGGAGGACTTATAAAGAGGCTTCAGCGAAGGCATCTCCAGCAAGATTGTGTCAAAAAAAAAAAAAAATCAAAATGATGGGCACATCCATGTATTCAAAGTCCTGCTCAAAAAGGATTGAGCTTCAATCATTCAGAAGATGTCCATCATCTTGACTTTTTTTGACATTCTTGTGGACAGCCCTAGTCTTTAAATAGGCCTTAATTTATCAATAATTCAAGTTAATGGTTAAGTTAAGACTAAATTAAGTTAGCCTTAATTCAGGCTAACTTGTCCATGGCTGGGAATGATCTGTGGACATCCTAAGTCATAAGTTTATTTGTCAAGCATATATAAGATAACAGGTAACAGTATAATCATAATTTGAATACATGAAAAGACTAAGTAAAAAAGGAATATTAGGACAGGGACGGTAGGCACGCTGGTGCTCTTATGTACGCCCCTTACAGCCATCTTAGGAAGGGGGTGAGGTCAACAGTAGACAGTCTAAGGTTAAAGTTTTGGGGGTTTGGGGAAGAAACTACAGAGTCAGGTAGTGCATTCCAAGCATTGACCACTCTGTTGCTGAAGTCGTATTTTCTGCAATCGAGTTTGGAGCGGTTTACCTTGAGTTTGTATCTATTATTTGCTCATGTATTGTTGTGGTTGAAGCTGAAGTAGTCATTGACAGGAAGGACATTGTGGCAGATAATTTTATGTACTATGCTTAGGTCAAACTGAAGTCGGGAGGACTTAATTCTGAAGCCTTAAAGATGAGCATCTTTCAAGTTTTAAGATTTAGATGAAACATACACAAGGGGTGCAAGGCAATTGATAATGTGTATATATGTCTATTCTCCCACACTATGTATCATGTTATGATCGTGGTTTTCCCTGCTTATTTATTGTGTTGTGCAAACTTAAAAGCTCCAAGCCCTCTGAATGTTTGTCATAGTTCTTGTGGCTTTTTGTGTGTGTGTGTCATTTTGATCAGTTTTCTCTGTAGTTCTATCTGACAGGGAGGGCTGATCACAAATGGCTTTTTGAATTTTTTTCAGCAAATTTGTGGGCAGAGAAACTGGGAGGAAGGAAGGATCATTTCCCCATATTTTTCAACCAGATTTCCCCCAGGGCAGATTTTTGTTTTCAGGGTTTGGTGGGATTGGCTTGCAATGCATCCTGGATTACCATTTCGGACCACCATCTCTGTTCACTTAGATGCCAAGCTGTTGTGGCCCATCAGCGGCCTGTGCAGCTAGTAGCTGATTCAGACAGCGAGGAGGCTGGTGTGGTGCTGTGCCAGCAGCCTGTGCAGCTGGCACTCGAGTCAGACAATGAGGAGGCTGGAGAAGTTGTGGTGCCAGAGGTGGGGATTCAGTCAGGGCCTTCAGAATCTCCAGAAGCTCCCTTAAGTGAAGAGGACGAAGAGGAGGAGCCTCTTCTCGATGCACGGGCGCACAGAGCTGCCAAAAGGCAGGAGTGGCTCCTCAGGAGGAGGTCTCCTCGAAAGTAAGGCTTGGGGCTAATTGGCCACTCCCTTAGCCTACTTAAGGAGGAAAGTCAACTGAAGCAATTTGCAGGGAAGAACTTCGTTCACATACCTTCATGTCTTGTCTTGCTTATTTTATCAGCTTCCTGCAAATTGCTTCTGGGCATTCTGCCAACCACAGTAAGCTTTCAGTATTTTCTTTGAATTCTTGGTGGCTGTTAATGCAGTTAATTAACAGCCGTTGTTGTAAAATACTGGTTTATTTAGTAAACTAAGGTTTGAGCGGACTTTGTGTGTGCTGCGTTCTTTGGGGTCCATAGCTGGGGCAGAACACAAGCATAGACTTTTCCCTGAAAAAGACTTGTTTTAAATAACACAGTAAAAAAAGGAATAATCTCAGTATAGATAAGAAACATAATGCAAGTAATTAATTTCTAGACAGAGTTTCTTCAAGAAAGTCAAGGAGGTTGCGTAGTTAGATTCTTCTATTTTTCATTTTATATATATATATATGTATGTATATGTACACACACACACACACACACACACACACACACACACACACACACAAATTTTTACAAAAAGCAAACCTAGATGAATTTGCAAACAGAAATACCTCCAGGTTGTAAAACATCTTGTTCTGCCATTTGTAACAAGTTTCTGTGACAAGTTGCAATAAGAAACAGCTTGGCATGTAGATGTTACAAGGAATTAGATGTCAGTTAAAGATAGGTTAGGACAAGTTCAGGGAAAAAAAATTATACTTATTTATACACTTATTTTTTTTAAAGTGTCAAAATGTCTGGCTCAGAAATATGGAGCAAATGTAATTAAATAGTGGAGAAGAAAGCAAAAAAAAAAAGTTTTTCTAAAAAAAAAACCCCTTCCCCAGCTTCCTGGCATATTACAGGGAATGGTACATAAAACCAAAAATTTGGGACCGCTTAACCGGTGATGTAAAGTGAAATAAATCTGCATCTTTGACAGGAGGGCCAGCTAGTATAGTGCTGCCAAACAAATCCTTCTGCATTATTTTTCCACCTGTTCTCATTTAGTTTACTTTAGGACTTCTGTTTTAAAAGCATAGAATATCCAAGATATTCCATGTCAGGTTTTGTGATTATAGCAATGGCACTTAGACTTATATAACACTTCACAGTGCTTTACAGCTCTCTCTGAGCAGTTTACAGAATCAGCACATTGCCCCCAACAATCTAATTTTACCCAGGAAGGATGGAAGGCTGAGTCAACCTTGAACCGGTGGGAATCGAACTGCAAGCAGCTGGCAGTCAGCAGAAGTAGCCTGCAGTACTGCATTCTAACCACTGCGCCTCCACTGTCTATTCTCCAAGAAGCTGTGGATAAGTTATTTACTTAGCTAGTTTAGAAATGAATATCTTCTTCTACAGCTTCCATTTCAGAATGAATCTTTTGTGGGCTGGGAACTCCCTGGTTTCACACTTTCATGAATAGAATAGAATAGAATAGAATAGAATAGAATAGAATAGAATAGAATAGAATAGAATAGAATAGAATTCTTTATTGGCCAAGTGTGATTGGACACACAAGGAATTTCTCTTTGGTGCATATGCTCTCGGTGTACATGAAAAGACAAGATACATTTGTTAAGAATCATAAGGTACAACACTTAATGATAGTCATAGGGTACAAATAAGCCATCAGGAAACAATCAATATCAATATAAATCGTAAGGATACAGGCAACAAAGTTACAGTCATGCAGTCATAAGTGGGAGGAGATGGGTGATAGAAACAATGAGAAGACTAATAGTAATAGTAATGCAGCCTTAGTGAATAGTTTGACAGCGTTGATGAAATTATTTGTTTAGCAGAGTGATGACGTTCAGTGAAAAACTGTTCTTGTGTCTAATTGTCTTGGTGTGTAGTGCTCTATAGCATCATTTTGAGGGTAGGAGTTGAAACAATTTATGTCCAGGATGCGAGTCGAGGATGCAATAATCCCAAGGGAAGACCCAATCAATCAGAATAGAGACAGACCTTGGAAGTCTTCTAGTCCCACCCAGTATTCAAGGAGGACATACTGTATCATTTCAGACAAGTGACTGTTCAGTCTCTTCTTAAAAACCTCCACTGGAGGGAAACTGTTCCACTGGTTAATTGTCCTCCCTGTTAGGAAGTTTCTCCTTAATCCTAGATTGCTTCTCTCCTTGATTAGTTTCCATCCATCTTGCCCTTTGGTGCTTTGGAAAATAAATTGACCCCCTCCTCTTTGTGGCAACCTCTCAAATACTGGAATACTACTATCATGTCATCCCTAGTTCTTCTTTTCTCTAGAGTACACAAACCCCAGAGGGACCTCTTAAACTTCTCCACTATAATACTACTGTTATTGCTTATAAAAAGAAGTACCAGTCTTTAAGGAAATCTCATTTTCTCTTGGGGAAATTCAGAAATATCATCCAACCAATTTCTTTTCCCATAAAGTTGGCAGAAAGTGTTAAAAAGCAGTTTGTGTACAGTTCCATGCGGATACTGTAGCATTGTAAGAGAAGTTTGAGATTCAAGGTGTTAGTCATCACCTTTAAAGCGCTCCATGGCTTAGGGCCTGCGTACCTACGAGACCGTCTTTTGCCACCAATAGCCTCCCACCGACCAGTTTGTTCTCACAGGGAGGGACAACTCAGGGTACCGTCAGTCAAATTATGCCGACTGGCGACTCTCAGGGGGAGGGCCTTCTCTGTGAGGGCTCCAACCCTTTGGAATGAACTGCCCCCGGAGATACGGAATATCCCTGATCTCCGTGCTTTCCACCGTGCCCTCAAGACCCTGATATTCCAACAGGCGGGGCTAAACATATGAACATGTGAATGATTTTAAAATGTTATCTAATTTTAGGTTCTATTTAATTGGGCCAAACTATGTTATAATAATAATTTTAATTAGCAATTTTATGATGTTTGTGTATCTATATTTTTTCTTGACTGTACACCGCCTTGAGTCCTACAGGAGAAAGGCGGTATAGAAATATAATAAATAAATAAATAAATAAATAAATAAATAAATAAATAAATAAATAAATAAATAAATAAATGAATGAATGAATGAATGAATGAATGAATGAATGAATGAATGAATGAATGAATGTTCATTTGGACCAGGGACACGCATATAATTCAACTGAAGCACACATTGAAGCACACACTCTAAACTTATGGATCTTGGGCTTTCTTATTCAATCTGCCTTTGGATTATGGATTTCCTGTCCGGCTGCTCTCAGAGGGTCAGATTAGGTAATCGTATCTCGTCAGCCCTTATTCTTAACATTGGTACACCACAGGGTTGCGTGTTGAGTCCCTTACTCTATACTCTTTGTTAAGGATATTGTTGTTGTGTTACCAACCAGCAGAGTAAATGCACAAGGAAACGTTGCTGAGAGCAATGAATAAGAGATATGCAAACTGGTTTATCAAAAGCTTACTTTATAGTAGAAAAACAATCTCATAGTCTTTAAGTCTTTGCCAGTTAAATCAGTCCAGTAGTTACAGATATCTTCTTACCAAACAAACATTAGTTGGTTAGAATAACAAACTCACTCTGGTTCACAAACCACGATGGTAGCAGATCCATCAAACCATGATTAGCAGATAGCAACTCCTCTCAATGGTAGCATATCATATCAGCTTCATCATCAAACTGAATACGTTACAATACCTTGCTTAAATACTCTCACAACCAGTCATTACCTAATTACAGCATGACTCAGCATTACAATGAATCAACAAGAAAACCTTTAAAGTAACATAATACATTTACAGATTAAAGTTACAGTACACATATATTGCCTGGACAACTTGTTAGGCTCAAACCATATCCTAACATTCTTTATGTACATGACTGCACTCTCACTCACACCAGTAATACTATTATTAAATTTGCAGATGATACAACACCCCACCTCCGGGGGGGATGTGTCTGCCTATCGAGATGAGGTGGACCAGTTGCTTTCGTGGTGTGGAGACAATAACTTGGTCCTTAACACCAACAAGACCAGCTTATAGTGGGCTATAGAAGGAATAGATCAGACATCCAGCCCTTGGTTATCAATGGAGACCAAGTGGAGCAAGTAGCTAGTTTTAAGTTTCTGGGTGTTATCATAAAAGAGGACCTGACCTGGGACCCTCACATTGCAGCACTGGTCAAAAGGGCCCAGCAGAGATTATACTATCTGAGACTTCTCAGGAAACAACAACTGAATGAAAAACTGCTGGTGACCTTCTACCGCTGCACCATAGAGAGTATTTTAATTTACTGCACCTGTGTATGGTTTGCCAATTGCACAGTGGCAGATAGGACAGTGCTCCAGAGGATTAATGTCACTCTGCTAAACAAACTATTTACTAAATCTGCACTATTAATCTTCTCATCATTCCCATCACCCATCTCCTTCCACTTATGACTGCATGACTGTAACTTTGTTGCTTGTATCTGTCAGCACTTCAACCTGCATTTACTCTAGTGCTGACATAAGAAGGAGAAGAGGGGGCAGCTGGCAAGAGGACGCTTGACTTCTCACCTAATTATTTTCCCTGAAGATAATGTTCCCAAGGAGATGAGATGGGAGGGGGGACATTCCTGGGAGCTGAAGTACTAGATATGGGGAGAGTGATTTGGATGAGGGCCAATGGGACGCTGAGAATTGGGGAACGGAAAGGGAAGGTTTGGGGTCAGGAAGTCAGTGTTGGCTTCGTTTGGAGTCATGTTAGGATGTCGTGCTCAATAAATAGGAGTCTTTTCTTCAAAGATTTTATTTGAAATGCGTTTTATTCGAGACGACCACGAAACTTGACAGTATCCTTACGATTGATATTGATATTGATTGTTTCCTGAATGCTTATTTGTACCCTACGACTATCATTAAGTGCTGTACCATAGTATTCTTGATGAACATATCTTTTCTGTTATGTACACTGAGAGCATATGCACCAAGACAAGTTCCTTGTGTGTCCAATCACACTTGGCCAATAAAAATTCTATGATTGCCCAGAGGATCATTTGGTTGCCCTCTCCCCTCTTTGGAAGAGCTTTATAGCTCCCGCTGCCTTAAGAAAGTTCAAAACATCCTTAAAGATCCATCTCATCCTGGGCACCTTTTTTTTTTTTTTTTTTGAACTATTACCATCTGGCAGACGGTACAGGACAATAAAAACAAGGACAAATAGGCTGAAAAACAGCTTCTATCCCAGAGCAGTAACTATATTGAATTCTACTGTATAGTGCAATATGAATGCAATATCAGGGGTTTCAATTCAATTGAATAGAATGTGAAGGATGTTTTTTTTAAAATGTATAATGTACACTGACATTTAATTTCATTGTACGAGATGCAATGACGATAAAGTAAACTAACTAACATTGATTTATTTCAGTACCAGAACCGAAACACAAGTCCAAAGTGGTAGGGATGTAATTCTCTAGGGAGACAACCCTAACTGTAATCCTAATCCTCATTGCAGACTTTAATTACACTTTAATAATATATATTAAATAGTATATATTTAACCAAGACAGCAAATGGTTTGATTGGATTATGGCAAAGGTCTCTCCTGAATGAAATAAAGGTGATCTAGGAATGTCATAGAAGCATTTCTTTTTTCCTAAAAGATAAAGGCTCCCCTCGCATATATATGCTAGTCATTCCCGACTCTAGGGGGCGGTGCTCATCTCCATTTCAAAGCCAAAGAGCCAGTGCTGTCCGAAGATGTCTCAGTGGTCATGTGGCCGGCATGACTCAATGCCAAAGGCGCACAGAACTCTGTGACCTTCCCACCAAAGGTGGTCCCTATTTTTCTACTTGCATTTTTTACGTGCTTTCAAACTGCTAGGTTGGCAGAAGCCGGGACAAGTAACGGGAGCTCACCCCATTATGTGGCACTAGGGGTTCGAACGCTGAACTGCCGATCTTTCGATCGACAAGCTCAGCGTCTTAGCCACTGAGCTACTGCATCCCTTCTTTTTTTCCTAGGTGTTTTCAAATGTCCTTGCCTTCTAGCACTTCCATTTCCTGAATCAGCATTCCTCTAAGTGTTTTATGGCTGAGCTTATGGCTTATTTTCTTTGATGAAGTGCATATGGGGACAGGGGTGATTTACTTGCCTATTCAAATGCTATTTTTTCCCCCTCTTCAGCATCCATTCTAGTCATCCCTCTTGTTCTTTCTGCCGAAACTCTCCTTTCTTGGGGGAGGGGAGGATGGGTGACTTACAATACCGCTTTGGAGGCCTTTAATGCTTAATTCAATACCATCATTACATGCTGAGTGGCCAAGGAAATTACGCCTAAATAATTTGATGAACGACCTTCTCCTATATTTGAACTGCCAACTTTGTAGTGGTCAGGACTCGTACTTTAATTTTGTGGGGGAAGGTGAAGGCCTTCCCAAGCTGGGTGATAATAAAAATTGACTATAACCATCTACATAATGATATTTGTGGTCTGGGGGTGAAGTTTAGGCAGAATAACACAGCTAGAAGGGACTTGGAAGTCTTCTGGTTCAACCCTCTGCTCAAGCAGGAAACGGTATATCATTTCAGACTTATGGCTGTCCAATCTCTTCTTAAATTCCTCCCATGATGGAGCACCCACAACTTCTGGAGGCAAGTTGTTCCACTGATTAATTGTTCTCACTGTCAGGAAATTTCTCCTTAGTTCTAGGTTGCTTTTCTCCTTGATTAATTTCCATCCGTTGCTTCTTGTCCTGCCTTCAGGTGCTTTGGAGAATAGGTTGACCCCAATAAATAGATAAATAAATAGGCTTGCTTATTTATTTATTTATTTATTTATTTATTTATTTATTTATTTATTTATTTATTTTATTAATTGAATTTGTATACCGCCCTTCTCCCAAAAGGGACTCAGGGCGGTGGACAGCCAAAATTAAAATACATACAATACAAAAGTTAAGCTAGCTAAAATAAATTAAATCAATCGGCCTCCCAATTTAAAACCCCAAGTCTATAAAATTTAAAAATTCCCATTAAAAAAACCATTTAGGCTAGGCCGGCTTGCTGGAATAAATAAGTCTTCAGGGCCTTACGGAAGGTACGGAGGTCTGGGATCAGTCGTATTCCAGGAGGTAGCTCATTCCACAGAGCAGGTGCCCCCACAGAGAAGGTTCTCCCCCTGTGGGCCGCCAGCCGACATTGCTTGACTGACGGCACCCTGAGGAGGCCCTCTCTGTGAGAGCGTATTGGCCGGTGGGAGGTTATCGGTAGCAGCAGGCAGTCTCGTAGGTACCCTGGCCCTAAGCCATGGAGCGTTTTAAAGGTGAGAACCAACACCTTAAAGTGCACCAGGAAGACCACCGGGAGCCAGTGCAGCTCGCGCAGGAGAGGTGTTACATGGGAGCGCCATGCTGCTCCCATAATCACCCGCACGGCCGCATTCTGGACCAGTTGGAGCCTCCATGTGCTCCTCAAGGGGAACCCCATTTGTTTGTTTGTTTGTTTGTTTAATCAATGTATGTGGCTGCCCAACTTGAAATGTTAGTTTGGGTAGCTAAACACAATTAAAAATATTAGCAAAGAATAACAAACGAACAATGGTCAGTGAGGATAAACCCAAACAAAACAATCAGCACAGCATTCTAACCTCTTGATCCCAAGCCCTGGAGCAGGAGTCTCCAACCTTGGCAACTTTAAACCTGGAGGACTTCAATTCTCAGAATTACCCAGTTGGCTGGGGTCTTCAATGCTTTATGAAGGTCTTCAATGCTTTATGAAAGGCCACGGGGTCAAGCCCAATCAGATTTTTGGGGTGGGGGGTATGGTGTTCCATAGAGCAGGGACTGCAGATAGGCATGCTTCCAAGGTTGTATAATATGACACTCTGTAGTCTTGTCTTCTCTTCCTCAAACCTTATTCAGATATTCTGTCCTACTCAAGGGGAAGAAGAAACAATTCCTAATGCTCTAAACCAACCTCTTTCCCAGCCATCTCCTCAAAAGTCCAATGATGCAACTTCAGGGATGGAGGATTATAACTCTTGTGAATACAACCCAGGTTGCAAATGATGAAACCTTAAATGTGAAAGTCGTATTTTTTCCATTACATTATAATCATGATTAGGAAAGAAGAATGGCTGCTTAAGGCCATTCCTATGTTGAGTTTATATATTTCCCCTCAAGGGAGCTTACATTTAATCTATTCTAACATATAAAGCAGAGGTAGGCAGTACATTTTTTTCATTTGGAAAATTTGGCCAAATCCTCCCAAATGGGGGAACGGGGAGAGAAAGAGAAAAAAGGCTGCATCAACAGAGGGATAGCCTCAAGTGATAGTATTCCTCTATACTGCACTAGTTAGACCACAGTTGGAATACAGCATCCAAATCTGGTCACCAAGATATCAAAAAAGTTGATGAAGTCCTAAAAACAATGCAGAGAAGAGCCTGGATAGCTCAACAGACAGAGCTCTGTAATTTAAGACCAGCTGTCTGCAATTAAAGTAAGATCGAATCCCGCCAGGCTCAAGGTTGACTCAGCCTTCCATCCTTTCTAAGGTAGGTAAATTGAGGACCCAGTTTGTGGGGGCAATAAGCTGACTTTGTATAAATAAATATACAAAAGTATGAAGGCTATTGCTTAATGCATTGTAAGCCGCCCTGAGTCTCCGGAGAAGGGCGGCATATAAATCAAATAAAATAAAAAAAAAAGATGATAAGGGTCTGGAAGCTAAACCATATGATGAACAGTTGGGAGAACTGTTCCCAGTTATGTTGAGCCTAACAAAAAGAAGGTTTAGAGCTGACATAATAGCCATCCTCTGGTATTTAAGGGACTCTCACAGAGAAGAGGGGGTTGACTTATTTCCCAAACCACCTAAAGATTGGACAAGAAGCAATGGGTAGATGCTCATCAAAATGAGAGCCAACCTGGAACTAAGGAGAAATTTCATGACAGTGAGAACTATTAATTAGTGGAACAACTTGCCTCCCGGATTTGTGGGTACTCCATAAATTGAGGTTTTCCAGAAAAGATTGGATAACCATTTGTATGGGATGGTATAGGTTTCCTGCCTTGGACAAATAGTTGGACTAGGAGAACTTCAAAGTGCCTTCTAGCCCTATGATTCTATGTCTGTCCAAGAAAGAAAAAGAAAAAAAAAGAAAGAAAGAGAAGAAGGAGACCTACATTTTTTAGACCTGTCCAAACTCAGAGAGAGACTATAGATTAAGAATGAGCTTCCGGCATGTCTGTCTGGCTCATGGACAATCATTTCTCCATACAATTGATAGCCCGTGTATAACAAAAACGCTATTATAATTTTTGTGTTTCTAAAGCAGTGGGAAGCCATGCCATTGGGTTTCAGAAAGGGCATAAAAATGACTTTCTCTCAGAAATCCATTACGCCTCCACACCTTGACCTTATTTAGAGGAGCTCTTAAATTCTGGATTGTTTCCAGGGCTTTAGCTAAAATAACTCTCTCTCTCTGTGTGTGTGTTTGCTTGATTTGTGAGAGGTTAGTTGTTTTTTTCCAGACATTATTTTTATATTGTATGGATTCAGAGGTGGTATTCAGCAGGTTCTGACCAGTTCTGGAGAACCGGTAGTGGAAATTTTGAGTAGTTCGGAGAACCGGTAAATACCATCTCTGACTGCCCCCACCCCCCATCTATTCTCTGCCTCCTGAGTCCCAGCTGATTGGAAGGAAATGGGGATTTTGCAGTAACCTTCCCCTGGAGTGAGGAGGGAATGGAGATTTTACAGTATCCTTTCGCTGCCACGCCTACCAAGCCATGCCACACCCACCAAGCTACACCCACAGAACCGGTAGTAAAAATATTTGAAGCCCACCACTGTATGGGTTGTTTAAATTTTGTATGTATCACTCCTGAGTCACAATGGAGTCAGGTAGCTTATGAATTTAATAAATAAATAAGTTTGGGGCCACAGTTTGTAGGTCTTAGGTTATTCATCTGACGCTGACAAACCGAGGGGTTATTTTTGTACTAAGATTTCTTTTTTGGGACCTCCTGACACAAAATCTTTCTTCCCTCCCAGCCTTCTCTTCTTTATGTGCTCATAAAAACAAATCCTTTTTTTCCCCCTCACATTTTTATAGAATGTTATCTTGATCCTGGCTGGGCCTTACATATAACATTGATTTATGGCTGTTCCCGATAGCTGGGATGGAGTCCTTGCAAAAGCTCTGAAGATGCTGGATGACCTTAGACCAACCGCAGCCTCGCATCCGATTTCATGTGAGGCATCGCCAAATGAAATTTGCTGGGCCTGATAACAAGAAATACTTACATGTTGCAGAAACTTGATTCAGGCTAAATGTTTATAACCAAAGTGTGGAGAGGTTTCCTCCCCCCACCCCTGTGGGGAAGAGTAATAGAACAACCCATCTTCCTCAGTCCGAGAGATCTTGGGAAGTGATTGCAAAGAGACCACGGGCAGATGGGTAATTTATGAAGGAATGCAGCAAATTAAGATTCCACAGGAGACGTAACAACATTGATGGTATCAGATCGCCCCATTATTCTGCAGTTAATAAGAGTTGGTAACAGTGGCACAATATTCCGTTCTATTAATGTATCTGGGAGTGTTAAGCTTGATTCATTTATTGGCTTGTACCCTTTTTATCACTCTATGAACAACAACAAAGATCTATGCATAAATAGAAGCTCATTAAAATGTCTGTCACCGTTCAATGTAATCTCATCTATCTAAAGGGCCCCAAAGCATTCGAGTTAGTTACAGAGTCTGCAACATAGGAATTTTAGCCGTGGTGCATTGCATTGATTCTTGGTTACCAGGTCAAAAGTCCAGATACAGATTGGAAAACACTAGGTGACCAGTAGATGGCAGCAAAGAGATACAAAAAACCCTGTGATAACCTGACATCCAGTGGTCATCTGGAGTTCTGCAACTCAGATCAGGTAGCCTGATTTGAATTAGACTGAATTATCTATAATTTTGGTGAATTGGGCATATAAATATGTATTGTAGGAAGTTAGCACCCACCTGTCTCCTAGAAAAATGAAATATTCTAGGAAATATTAAAAAGGCAAAATACTATACTTCCCTGGATGAGAAATGGAGAAACATGTTTTTTAGGCAGGAAGCAGACTCACTCTTAATAGCCCCCACCCTCCTCAATAGCCCGTAGCAGATGTCAACACTTAAAAGATAAAGAGATAGCCAGATCTATTCATAAGTAAATGCCCTCACCCAAGATAGGATTAGCCCTCTACCAGTGGTGGGCTTCAAATTTTTTTACTACCGGTTCTGTGGGCATGGCTTGGTGGGCGTGACATGGCTTGATGGGCGTGGCAGGGGAAGGATACTGTAAAATCTCCATTTTCTCCCAATCAGCTGGGACATGGGAGGCAGAGAATAGATGGGGTCAGGGCCAGTCAGAATTTTTATTACTGGTTCTCCAAACTACTCAAAATTTCTGCTACCGGTTCTCCAGAACCTGCTGAAACCCATCTCTGCCCTCTACCCATCTAGCAACAGAACTCACCACATGGCACCTGGGGAGTTTGCATCACCCAGCAAGACTCAACCAAGCCTGGGACTCAAAAGACAACCTACAAAGTTACCCCTGTGTGGCCCCATGGGAGCCTGACAACCAATCAGAATACAAGCTCAAATTCAAAGCCGAACAAGGGTATAAATCTCTCTCTCCCTTTCACCCATGTGCTGTTTTGCCCAGGACCTCAAAATGGTGTGGTCCTCTCCACCATTAAACCATCTTTTCAAGCAGCCTCCATGTTTCCAGTGTCTTTCTCCCCACTTGGAACTGAACCCAGATGGACATTTTTTCCAACAGTATGTTATGAGATATGCACACTCACACCACAAGGAAAATACAGAATTTTTAGGGGTGCGTAAGGGACTGTGAGAGTGATTTTGGAAGATGGGGAAAAGATAGACTGCCTAAGGTATGATTATATATATATAAAAAGAGGGAGAAACCTATGACTGAGTAATGGGCAGAAAAAGAAACTTCGAAAGGATCCATTCTAACTTACTAGGAGGTTAAAAAGAGACGGGAGGAGATTTGTGCCTTCAGACTTGTAAGATCCTGTTAATACAGTCTTACAATATAGTGGCATTAGTTAATCTGATCTGGCTGTTTTTCCTGTCTTGGGAAACTGTCCAATTTGGGATGCTGACAAGGAGTAAAAGCACCCATTAAAACACATGATGCAATGAAAGAAGTCAGCTAAAGAATATTGTCAGCCTTACTATGTAAATTAGGAAATACAGCCAGATAAGATAATATTACTTTATTGTAAAGCTATATTAGTAAAATTAACAGATCTAGTGACTCCACTTCAACCCCACCCTCCAGGCAGGAGACCCTCCAGGCAGGAGACCCTGACAAATAGCAGTCCAATCTCTTCTTAAAAGCCTCCAGTGATGAAGCTCCCACCACTTCCAAATGCAACTTCTGTTCCATTGGTTTTAATTGTTCTCACAGTCAGAAAATTTCTCCTCATTTCTAGGTTGAATCTCTCCTTGTTCAATTTCCATCCATTATTCCTTGTCTGGCTTTTGGGTGCCTTGGAAAATAGCTTGACCTCTTCTGTGGCAGCCCCTCAAATATTGGAACACAATGGAGATTTTGCATATCCTTCCCCCAGGAGTGGGGAGGGAATGGGGATTTTGCAGTATCCTTCCCCTGGAGTGCGGTGGGAATGGAGATTTTGCAGTATCCTTCCCCTGCTACGCCCACCAAGCCACACCCACCAAGTCACGCCCACAGAAATGGTAGTAAAAAAATTTGAATTCCACCACTGCTTCTAGCCCTATGATTCTATGTCTGTCCAAGAAAGAGTAAGACAAAGAAAAAGAAAAAAAAAAGAAAGAAAGAAAGAGAAGAAGGAGATCTAAATTTTTTAGACCTGTTCAAACTCAGAGAGAGACTGTAGATTAAGAAAGAGCTTCTGGCATGTTTGTCTGGCTCACGGACAATCATTTCTCCATACAATTGATACCGTCCCTGTCCTAATATTCCTTTTTACTTACTCTTTTCATGTATTCAAATTATGTTTATACTTTTACCTATTATCTTATATATGCTTGACAAATAAACTTATGACACCTTGGTGGCGCAGCAGACTAAAGTGCTGTTAAGTAGCACCAGCTGCCTGCAATTACTGCAAGT
This sequence comes from Pituophis catenifer annectens, assembly GCF_029215685.1. Taxonomy (NCBI): domain Eukaryota; kingdom Metazoa; phylum Chordata; class Lepidosauria; order Squamata; family Colubridae; genus Pituophis; species Pituophis catenifer. The sequence goes on from NW_027256884.1 coordinate 120,743,859, forward strand.
TCAAATCTCACCAGGCTCAAGGTTGACTCAGCCTTCCATCCTTTCGAGGTAGGTAAAATGAGGACCCAGATTGTGGGGGCAATAAGCTGACTTTGTATAAAAAAGAACACCGCTTAGGGGGCCCCAGAAATCCCTACTAAGCAAGTATATACAAAAGTATGAAGGCTATTGCTTAATGCATTGTAAGCCGCCCTGAGTCTCCGGAGAAGGGCGGCATATAAATCGAACCAATAAATAAATAAATAAATACATACATACATACATACATACATACATACATACATACATACGAATGTTTTAAGCCCAGCATCTATAATGAGCGCATATACAAACAGGTACAGTTGGTGACAATAGTAGCAGGAACCATCAGCTTTCCAGATGTTGTAAAATACTTATTGTGATAAATGTATACACTTTTTAAAAATATTTGATTTTCCTGGGTTCCCTTGAGGCTGTGCATTCAAGAGTTTCCTAATTGCGATGCACCAGAGTAGAACTTGGCTGTTTGACACCAGGATGGGTGTTGCAACGTCATATGTGTTTATGTGCCAACAGCTTTTTGAGAATGTCCTTGAACAATTTCTTTTCTCTCTGTAGCGCAGACTGTATAATTTACAGAGCATAGAGTCTATGCTAATGAGATACTGGAAATATCAACAGCGGTTGCAAATTAAGCATTAGAAATAAGCTCTATCAATGAGCCCCCTGAACGGAATATATATTTGCAAGCATGAGCAGAGAAGTTTCGTGCCAGCTGTTGATAACAAAATATTCCTCTTTTACGCTATAGATTTATTTAACAGACATTTATTTTCTTCCTTAAAAGGCATTTGTTGTTACGTGTCACATCTTTACGGCAGTTTTCAACTGAGGAGATGTAGTTTATTGAAAATCAAATGTGTTCAAACGGTTTTTTTTAAACCGAGTTGCGAGTCATTCAGGCAATATGAAGAGCACAGGAAGGAAAAAAGCTGGAGCGAACTAAACTAAACATCTGTGCTTTAGTGTTCAGAACTAAAGCTAAATGCCTGGGACCACAGGCATTGGTGTAGTTCCCTATGGATGTAAAGAGATGGTTGTAAAATGGATCACAAAGAGCTTTTTGGAAATTCTCCATCCAATCATTGGGCAGAGAAATTGGTTGGGAGGTTTTTTATGTGGGTGAGTTTTTAAGGAAAGGAGACATTTTCTAACAATTTTTCAAGCGCAACACTCATCTTCAGTAACATTTGGAGCAGTGGTGAAATCCAATTTTTTTTTACTATCGGTTTTGTGGGCGTGGCTTGGTAGGTGTGGTGTGGCTTGGTGGGCATGGCCGGGGAAGGATACTACAAAATCCCATTCCCTCCCCACTCCAGGAGAAGGATACTGCAAAATCCCCATTCCCTCCCCACTCCTGGGGGAAGGATATTGCAAAATCTCCATTCCCACCCCACTCTGGGGCCAGCCAGTGGTGGTATTTGCCAGTTCTCCGAACTACTCAAAATTTCCGCTACCGGTTCTCCGAACTACTCAAAATTTCCGCTACCGGTTCTCCGAACTACTCAAAATTTCCGCTACCGGTTCTCCAAACTACTCAAAATTTCCACTACCGGTTCTCCAATTTCCACTACTGGTTCTCCAGAACATGTCAGAACCTGCTGGATTTCACCCCTGATTTGGAGGTATTGATTGATTGGGTGTCATCAAGTCAAAGTTGAGTTTTAGAGACCACCTAGGTCCGTGATGGCGAACCTGTGGCATGCAAAGCCATGTCACCCAACATGCATGGCCTTGCCTGTTTGTCTTCCGGTTTTCTGGTGCACATGTGTGTGATGATCAGCTGTCCTTCGCATGTGCGGCAGTGCCGAAAACTGGTGTGTGCATGCATGCCGGCCAGCTGATTGTTGGGTGCGCATGCATACCAGAACCCAAAGTTTGGCTTTTCTGGAATGTGATGCCTTCCGTGCACCAAAAACCGGCCTGCACATGCGCGCCAGCCAGCTGATCATTGGGTGCACATGCGTGCTAGAACTTGGAAGTTCGGCTTTTCCAGACCGTGGCCCCTACGAGCGCACAGCCATGCGTGTGATATTTCCATGCAACCTTTTCGGCACTCGGTGACCTAGGTAGATCTTCTATGGTATGAGTTGTCTCTAACATGGCTCTTCTGGACTTCTAACATTGAACCCCTTGTTGCTGTAACTGTAACTGAGTCCATCCACCACGCTGCTGGCTGTCTCATCTTCTCCTCTCTCCTTCTGACTTTTCCAGCCTTGTAGACTTCTCAAGATAATAAGCATCTGGAGAACTTTTAGTAGAAAGTTTTCTCCTGATATATATATTTTTTTCTTGGGATTTAATGGGAACATGGTAAGCCAGGAAGTTGCAGGCATTGCACAGGGAGCAATGCGCAAAGGAAGACAATTCATGATCACTCATTCTCCAGCTTATAAAAATAAAAAGCTTTCTGCAGATTGAATAAGAACTTGCATAAAAAGACACATGAGAATTTTTCTGATCAAGTATACATGTATATCATGTATCATATATCATGTATACTCCAAACTAGGCTGTGTTGTTTCTCTGTGTCATATAATATATGTGGGTATATGCATAATTTTGTATTTATTTATTTGTTTGTTTATTTATTTATTTAGTCATCTTTATGTAGTGCATATTGGAGGTGGTGGCCCTTTCAGAGCTGTATGCAATGAAATTTCATTTTAATGTATGCTGATTAGTGCACATTTAAAGTGACAATAAAGTTATTCTAAGTCTAAGATAAATAACAAAATCATAGAGTTGGAAAGGACAATTTAGATTACCTAACTTCTGCTTAAGCACATATGACGTGTCAGTACCCTTTATAATGCCTTGGTAAGGCCACACTTGGAATATTGCATCCAGTTTTGGTCTCCATGATATGAAAAAGATGTTGAGACTCTAGAAAGAGTGCAGAGAAGAGCAACAAAGATAATGAGGGGACTGGAGGCTAAAACATATGAAGAACAGTTGCAGGAACTGGGTATGTCTAGTTTAATGTAAAGAAGGACTTGGGTGACATGACATGATGTTCCAATATTTGAGGGGTTGCCATAAAGAAGAGGGAGTCAATCTGTTCTCCAAAGCACCTGAAGGCAGGACAAGAAGCAATCGATGGAAACTTATCAAGGAGAGAAGCAATCTAGAACTAAGGACCAATATCCTGACTGTCAGAATAATTACCAGTGGAACGACTTGCCTCCAGAAATTGTGGGTGCTTCAAACACTGGTGGTTTTTAAGAAGAGATTGGACAACCGTTCGTCTGAAATGGTATAGGGTGTCCTGCCTAAGCAGGAGATTGGACTAGAAGAACTTCTAGGTCCCTTCTAACTCCGTTATTCTGAAATGTGCTAACCACACCCTAGAATTAATACTAAATTCCCTTATGTACATTAGTTCTTTTGAGGATTCCAAATATCAGTCATTTGGGACATTTTGATGGTATGGGAAACATGGTTGCCAAGCATTTTAGCAGCGAGCGGAGAGATTATAAATGAATGAGAAATGTCAGCGCTAATTTACCTGATATTATTTCGAGACTTGTTGCAGGGTACAACTTCAACATTGCAGTTAATAAATAATGGGTTGCAATTGATTCCAAAAGTAATTATGCCTTAATGTGAACTGGAACAAATGTTACATAGATTTTAGATATTGTATTCTAGGTTGGTGACAAGAAAGATGAGGAAGATGGGCCTGGTGCATATAAACCAAGCAAGTTAATTATATTTTTCTTCACACTACTACTATGGCAATAATTGAAACATTGTGCTATATTACAAGCATACACGTTCCCCAAGACTGAGACAAATGAAAACAATTCAGGGGAAGAATTGGAAAGATCTGATTGGAAATTGTTGGGAGATCCTTATTCAGAAAATGCAGTCAAGCTTTAGGACTTGCTGAAAGTGCATGTAGCTGTTATATGACCGGACATAAAAGAATGTTTTGAGTTAATCATGACTTGTGACAACGTCCTGAATCCACTAGGTCAGACAAAGCAATAATAAGACAGAGCAGTAAAGTGTTAGTATTGCTTTACAATGCCTTGGTAAGACCACACTTGGAATACCGCATCCAGTTTTGATCACCACAATGTGTAAAAAGATGTTGAGACTCTAGAAAGAGTGCAGAGAAGAGCAACAAAGATGATTAGGAGACTGGAGGCTAAAACATATGAAGAATGGTTGCAGGAACTGGGTATGTCTAGTTTAATGAAATGAAGGACTAGGGGTGATGATGACATGATAGCAGTGTTCCAAGGGGCTGCCACAAAGAAGAGGGGGTCAACCTATTCTCCAAAGCACCTGAAGCCAGGACAAGAAGCAATGGATGGAAACTAATCAAAGAGAGATCCAACTTATAATTTAAGGAGAAATTTCCTGACAGTTAGAACAATTAATCAGTGGAACAACTTGCTTCCAGAAGTTGTGGATGCTTCAACACTGGAAGTTTTTAAGAAGAGATTGGACAACCGTTTTTCTGTAGTGGTACAGGGTTTCGTGCCTGAGCAGGGGGTTGGACTAGAAGATCTCCAAGGTCCCTTCCAACTGTGTTATTCTGTTCTATTAATTCTCTGAGATATGAGGGCTCCATGGTGCTTTCTGAGCTTTGGTTGTTTCCTTGTAGACATTTCATTACCCAAACTAGGTAACATCATTGGTGCTAGCAAGAAACTAGCAAGCAATGCCTGCAAGAAAATAACCAAGCTCAGAGAGCACCTAGGACCCTTTATTTTCAATCATGAGCTACAAATATCACCTTTTATTAATCTCTGAGATATGATTTCCCCACCCCCTGCTTTATGTGAAGTTGCTGGCCATTATTTATCTAGGGTCTTTGGTCATGGAACAATGTGAGGCCCACAAGAGCTTGGCTGGGTAATCTTTAGATTTTACCCCAAAATAATACTGTGTTTCCCTGAAAATAAGACCGGGTCTTATATTATTTTTTGCTCCAAAAAATAGGGCTTATTTTCTGGTTAGGTCTTATTTTGGGGAAAATACGGTACTAAATGCATCCATCTGGCTGACAATCTTAACTGGGAATTATTTTGGGGGTAGGGCTTATATTACGAGCATCCTGAAAAATCATGCTAGGACTTATTTTCCGACTGGGTCTTATTTTCGGGGAAACAGGGTGTCTTATAATACTGATACACCAAAGGTAACGTATGGATCTTGAGTATGAGTAGTCCTGGCAATGTAATACTTTGCAATGAATGCCAGTTATTAGTAATATGAAAAAACTTAAGTTATAGAGTTTTTTTCTTCTTAATTGTTTGTTGTTCAGACTGCACCTAGTGTAGATTAGTTTTTTTTCTGACAAGTTTTATTGATTTCCCGCCCCCAATACACACCCATATATTTTTGAAATAGAGTATTGACCATATCATATCATATCATATCATATCATATCATATCATATCATATCATATCATATCTTATATAATTCATCATATCCAAATATATTTTACTTAGTTACAGTTTCTGCCAAAGTGTTCTTTTTCCATATTTGTTAATCAAATCTTAATTTTTCTATTCTTATTTTTCTAAACAGTATCTTCTTTCACCCTCAAATTCTATTTTTTCCATTCCTAATCATATACATTCTCCTTCATTTTATTTTTTTATTAATTCAATCTTTATCTTAATATATTTAAATGTGTTCGGGGGTGCCTTTCTTCCATTTCATCTTTTTTGTTTTACAGCAATCTTTCTTTTCTTTCTCTTCCTCTCCCTCCCTTCTTTGTCCTTCCTACCTTCTTCTTCCCTCCTCTCTTATTCCTTCTCTACTTCCCCTTCCTTTTTCTCCCTCCTCCTTTCCTCCCCCTATCTAACCTTCCCTCCTACTCTTATTCCGCTTTCCTTTCTTCCTCTCCTCTTCCTTTTCTTCACCTAGTGTAGATTACATATAGTTCTGAAAACATTATTGTGAAAGGAGATTAGCAAATAAACAGAGTTGGAAGCAAACTTGGAGATCTTCTAATCCAGGGGTGTCAAACTTGTGTTGTCACATTAGCGTCATGTGATGTATCACAACTTTTTCCCCATTCGCTAAACCGGGGTGGGCGTGGCCAGCACCTGACGCATCTGGCCCACGGGCCGCAAGTTTGACACCCTTGTTTTAGTCCAGCCCCTGCTCCAGAAGAAACCCTATCACGAAGAAAGTCATAAGTAACTTTTTTTCAAGTCCAGCATAACTTGAATGATAGTTAGGCAACTGGTCATAAATCAAGGATTGACTTATAAATAAAATTCTGGTCAGCGCCTCATTTGACCTAAGAAATATCCCATGACCAATTTCAGGCATATGTTTGCCTCCAAAGTCTCATATTATCACAGGTTAAAAAAAAAAAAAAGACAGATGGAAAAGAGTTTCAGCTTTCTTGAGGCTGAGCAAAGTTTCAATTCTAGCTACAGAATTAGAGGTATCCGTTTCCTTCTCTCCGACTGTATTCCTGGAAGACGTTAAGGAGACTGGTTTTACAGGTCCGTGAAGCCTAAAATAGCTCTTACAGATCATTTTCCTTTTTATCGAAAAACGAAGGGCGATATATATCTCAACCAAAACTGATAACGCTTAGTTCTGAATACTGTGAAGCAAATGCCAAACAAGGTGTTGTGGCTCCGTTACCGGAGCCTGTGTCATCGGCAGGAGAGGACTCCGAGAGTGAAGGAGAGGAGTTGGCAAGGCCTCCCTCTCCAGGACCCTCCTCTCTGTCAATGCCTTCGGTGTCTGCCGAAGGGCAAGAGATAGGGCCGGGGCCAAGCACGTCCACGCAGCCACAGATGGACAGTGATGAGGGTAATGAGTCTTGGTTGGATCCACGCCAGCGTCGCAGAGATAAGCACGCGCAACAGAAGAAAAGGCGTGCCCGAGATTAGGCTGAGTCACTGGACCACACCCCACAGGATATAAAAGGGAGCGTGGTGGCCAGTCAAACCTTGTGACGAACAAAGCTGAAAGCTTCCACGCCATTCTGCTTTGCCGGACTTTTGCTATAGACTTTGCTGGATTATCTCTGGACTTGATTGACTCCGTAATTATTGAGCTGTTTCTTTTGATGTACCAGGAGTGGGGAGAAGTTATCTCTCCTCTTCGTAAATAATAAACTCTTGGCAGGCAGCCACTAGGTTGTTGCCAAGTTCCGTTATCATAAGGAAAAGGATTTTGCCGGCTGGTTTGGTCTTTAACTCTTGAACCTCTGTTGGTGTGTGTGCGTGTGGTTGGGGACAGAACACAAGGGAATGGGAAGCACCAGGATACCCTATCCTGTAGGAAATGCTTTTTTTTAAAAAAAAAAAAAGTTCTTCTGCATTTTGAAACATCCCGTGAATACTCAAAGCACAGCGTCACACTTTTTTATTGTTTAATTGCGTAATGCAAAGTGAACTTTGCAGCATTTGTGCGCACTTCTTCTTTAGAAGACCCTGTAGAATTGTGATGGCGAACCTATGGCATGCGTGCCAGAGGTGGCATGCAGAGCCCTCTCTGTGGGCAAGCGTGCCATCGCCAGCTGCTCTTCTGGTTTCCAACTGGTCTTTGCGGGCGCTGGAAAACGGCTTGAAAACAGCCCCCAAAACAGCCTGAAAATGGCCCCCAAAACGATCTAAAAATAGCCAAAAAACAGGCATATGCATGCTGGCTAGCTTTGTCTTTGGGTTTCCGATGCTCCGATGCACATGAAGACAAGCTGGCCATCACACATGCACATGTTGGAAACCCGAAGGACATCTGGCCGGCGTGCACATGCGCACCAGGCAGCTGGTCTTCAGGTTTCCGTCACTCCGGCGTGCACACATGCATGCACATGCATGCCAGTAGTGGGTAGAACCATCCGAACCAGAATCTGGTTTGGACCGGTTCTATAGAACCGGTAGTAAAACCGGAGGGAAGCTCCGCCCACCCACCCCGACGTCATCTGAACGCTTCTGCGCATGCGCAGAAGAGTGCACGCGCGCGACCCTGTTGTAAACCGGTAGTAAAGGTGAGTAGAACCCACCCCTGATGCACCCACATTCTGGTTTGGGCACTCGGTGTTGAAAGGTTCACCATCCCTGCTGTAGAATGTTGAGACTCTAAAAGAGTGTCGTGAAATCAACGCCACCGACTTCCCACACTTTAGCTCAACATTTAAGCTGACGGCTGGTTTGTACCACCACCTCCCATTGCAAATGGAACCCCCGTCCTCTCATCTGCATCCTTTCTCCAAGCCAGGAAAGGCAAGTCGAAGTTAGCATTCCTTGCACGTAACCAAGTAATGTAGCAGAGAGAAGGCGCCGAGAGGAGAAGAGCATTCAGGAATCCTTCAGGCTTATCTAATTGACACCCAGATTGCCTAAAAGCAAAGAGATTAAGACATTCAGTGGCCATCCTGATTTTTTTTTTTTCTTTGCGTGGCAGGACGGTGCAGCAAATAGGGAGGAGCGGGGGAGGAGGGGAGAGAAATCCCAGCAGAAATAATGGGGCAGAAATAATTGGCTCGCCCCCTTAAATTCATGATGCGTCCTTTTTCGGATAAAAAGAAGAAACGGTGCCTTAAAGAATACCCATCGCCTGGGCTCAATAGCATGAAATGTCAAAGGGAAGGAAGCATTTTCCAGGCACAGAAAGAGCAAAGAGAGGGCTATAAATCTCTACACGGGAGCTGCTTGATCTCCAAGAGAAAATTTAAACAGCCCTCCGAGAGAAAAATGTATAGGCAGAGCAACACAAACACACACACACACACACACACACACACACAGACACACACACACACAAAGATGTCCACACCTCCAATCAACTGTCCATCCAAACATAGAAACATCTAATTTCCCCGGATGGCATTCCTTCATGCATTTCTCACCTCGTGCATCAGACTCTTTCATTAACACCAGGAAATGAACTCCGGTGCCAAAGGCTGGCCCTGGTTCAGCGGCACAGAAAATGCCACCGACCTCCCGCTTGCTTTTGTGCGAAGTCTGAGCTCCGGAGGGAAGTGCAGAGTGGAGAAGAGGTCAGGGGTCGGATGTGACAGGGCACGGCAAGCCGCCCACCTCTGAGCCACATCGTCTACGGCGATCTTTCCCCCCCCCCCCTTGAACTTTTAGCTAGGGGAATAGGATATATTGCAGAGGGGCAAAGGATAAGGGGGTAGAGGTGAGGAACAGCTGAGCTATCCCATTTGTCAGCCAGCTAGGCTGGTTTGCAAAGAGCAAGTCAGGTTTTAACAGAAACCCTTGTGGGTTGGTGAGGATGTTTTCTGTATTCAGTCAGAATCAGAATAAGAGATGGAAGGGACTTCGGAGGTCTTCTAGTCGAACCCACTGCTCAAGCAGGAAACCCCATACCATGCAGAGAAGAGCCACAAAGATGATTAGGGAGGTTAAAACATACCAGGAATGGTTGCAGGAACTGGGTATGTCTAGTTTAATGAAAAGAAGGACATGATAGCAGTGTACCAATATCTCAGAGGCTGCCACAAAGAAGAGGGAGTCAAGCTATTCTCCAAAGCACCAGAAGGCAGAATAAGAAACAATGGATGGAAACTAATCAAGGAGAGAAGCAACCGAGAACTAAGGAGAAATTTCCTGACAGTTAGAACAATTAATCGGTGGAACAACCTGCCTCCAGAAGTTGTGAATGCTCCAACACTGGAAGTTTTTAAGAAGATGTTGGATAACCATTTGTCTGAAGTGGTTTAGGGTTTCCTGCCTAAGTGGGGGGTTGGACTAGAAGACCTCCAAGGTCCCTTCCAACTCTGTTATTCTATTCTATTCTATTCTATTCTATTCTATTCTATTCTATTCTATTCTATTCTATTCTATTCTATTCTATTCTATTCTATTCTATTCTACTCTACTCTACTCTACTCTACTCTACTCTACTCTACTCTACTCTACTCTATTTTTTCAGAGAAGTGGCTGTCCAGTCTCTTTTTAAAAACTTCCAGTGATGAAACAGCTACAGTTTCTGAAGGGAAGCTGTTCCACTGGTTAATTGACCTCACTGTTAGGAAGTTTCTCCTCGATTCCAGGTTGCTTTTCTCCTTGATTAGTTTTCATCTGTTGTTTCTTGTCCTGCCCTCTGGTGCTTTGGAAAATAAGTTGACCCCCTCCTCTTTGTGGTAACCCCTCAAATATTGGAATTCTGCTGTCATGTCACCCCTAGTCCCTCTTTTCTCTGGACTAGCTGTACCCAATTCCTGCAACTGTTATTCATGTGTTTTAGTCTCCAGGTCCTTAATCATCTTAGTTGCTCTTCTCTGCACTCTTTCCAAAGTGTCAACATCTTTTTGGTCATGTGGTGATCAAAATTGGATGCCGTATTCCTGGCGTGGTCTTGCTAAGGATTCATAAAACTGTACTTATACTTCACGTGATTTCGATTTTATGCCTGTGTTTATACAACCATCTATTCTACCATCCTGCTGGTCGCCTAATCACTTTAAGGCAGGTAGTACACTCACAGACAAATCCCTGAGCTTTTAATTTCAAAATATGGCTGCAAGAGCCAAATGAAATGTGGTAGAGCAGGATACTTGTTCCTGGTGCAATCTTGCTAGTCTTCAATTTCAAATAAAAAGCATCTTATTGATAGAGGAGAACATTGATAGCTCAGGGTTGAAATGAGGGTACCTTGGTGCTGACATTTCATTACCCAACTAGGTAACATCATGTTCTCTAGTTTGGTAATGAAACATCGTTCAAGAAAATGATCAAGCTCAGAGAGCACCAAGGATCCCTCAAAAAGCATCTTTAAAGTAAAAATGTTTCCCAGTATTCCACGTCGCTTACTAGATGCATTGAAGAAATTCACAAACCATAGATCCCAAAGGTGGACTTCGTTTTTCCTTAAAGATATTTTGCTTCTCCTCCAAGAAGCTTCTTCACTTCTGACTGAATGGTAGAGAATGGAACTGAAGAAGCTTCTTGGAGGAGAAGCGAAACGTCTTCAACAAAAGACCAGTTGCCTTTTGAAAAAAGCTCCTTTGGGACAAACCTTGACCTAGATGACTGAGAATCTCCATAGTCACAATCGTAAGCATAGCTTCTCCAACAGTACAATTTGAAAGCATCAATTCTTCAGTGCCCGGCCTTCCTTATGGTTCAATGCTCACAGCCATACATTGCTCCTGGGGAAAAACCCTAGCTTTGACTATACAGACTTTTGTTGGCAAGGGGAGGTCTCTGTTTTTTAATATGTTGTTTAGGTTTGCCGTAGCTTTCCTCCCAAGGAGCAAGTGTCTTTTAATTTCATGGCTGCAGTCATCGTCTGCGGTGATCTTGGAGTGCAAGAAAATAAAATCTGTCACCGCTTCCATTTCTTCTCCTTCTATTTGCCAGGAAGTGATAGGACCGGATGCCATGATCTTAGTTGTTGTTTTTTTAACGTTGTGAGTTTCAAGCCAACTTTTACAGTCTCCTCTTTCACTCTTATCAAGAGGCTCTTTAGTTTCTCTTCACTTTCACCATTAAATCTGTTTTTATGCCCTGTGTTAATTAAGGACAGATCCAATATTCATGTGGAGTCTGTTTCTTGGCCTGGCACAACTCTAAAGCACTGACATTTCCCTTCATTAGGTTTGAGTATCTAAGATACCATCTTCCCCTGGTTCTTTCTGATTGATTATACTTCATCAAGTGCATGGTCCACTTAATGACCAAGGCAAAAAGGTTATACAACTGGGCATGGCTCACCTAATGACCACCTTGCTTCCAGTTCCAAATGGGTTTGTAAGTTGAGAACCACCTGTATTATCTATATTATTGAAAGGTACTAAATGCTTAACTTCCCCTTTCATCATTCTTATCATCATCATCGGTAAATCACTTAAATTTCCCCTAGAGATAAATGACATAAATTCCTACGTAAATAATTGTTAAGAATAAAAGTAAAAAGGAGTCCCTGTGGATTTCACTCCGCTCGTCATTGCCAACTATAAGGGGCAATGCTCATTTCTGTTTCTGTTGAGCCAGCGCTGTCCGAAGACCTTTCTGTGGTCATGTGGCCTGCATGACATCAAAGAGCATTGTTACCTTCCCACCAAAGTGGCACCTGTTTATCTACTCACATTTGCATGATTTTGAACTGCTAGGTTGGCAGGAGCTGAGGCAAGGATGGGAACTCACCCTGTTGCGTAGTGCTCGGGTCTCGAACCTGGGCTGTTGGCTTTCCAGCCAACAAACCCAGAGTCTTAACCTCTGAGCTACCACGCCGCCCTAACTATAAGAATAGGAGTGTAGAAAAACCAGGAGGAACAATCTTACTACGCACATGTCCAAAAACTGTGACAAGCGTCTTCCCCACTGCCTCCAAAGTAAGGTTGCATTTTAATTGGTAGTATAAACATTTAGATTTCCCACTGGAAACATTTGGACGGAAACTGGAGTTTGGGGGCTGAAATGGGAACGCTACAAGCGCTGGGCTATTGGATATCCATTCAGAAGTTCCCCTTCATTTCACCAAGGAAATAAAAATTGTACAGCTGAGGAAATGTTGTGCTCCTTTCCAAATTCCTTCCCTCAGCCTAAAATCAAAACTACAGACAGCTCATTCCGAGAATTTAAATAGGGAAGAAAGTCCAATATGCTGCGGTGAACTGGACACCAGCCAAGGAATTAATAGAAACAGTTGAGATGCTGCCTTATTTTCGTCTCTCTAATTAATATTTATATCCCAGTTCTAGTGAGATGGTTGTTTATGTAGCAGCAATTGTGTAGTTCTTTATACAGCTGGATTCTGGTGAGGGAATTATAACAACAACAACAACAACAATAATCTTCACTCTGTTTATGGCACTGAATTGTTTGAATTGAGTTTTTGGAACAAAGTGCCAAAGTGGCTTGTACACCAATTCCACCCCCCCTCCATGTCATTGCCATTATTTCTTTTCTTCAGCCAGCATGGACTTCCCCTTATGGAAGAGTGCCCTTAGGAAGCTTAAGTCACCCTTATAGTAATATAAAGAAAGTGCTGCATTTATGGGGCAAAAAAATTGCTTTAAACGTAATGCATTTTTCTCTAGGATTGAGGCTGCAGCTGCAGAGGGCAGCTGAATGATCTGGGAGAAGAAATACAGCTGCATTAAACAGCCTCAAAGAAGTTCTCTGTTCATATCTCCGGGCTCTAAAGCGATGTATTTCAAACTTGTCTACTTTAAGATGCATAGACTTCAACTCCCAGAATTCCCCAGCCAGCAATGCTGGGAGTTGAAGTCCACAACATCTTAAAATTGCCAAGGTTAAAAAAAAAACCACTGCCCTAAAGATCTGCATTGATTTATTGATTCCAATAAATTATATTAGACAGAAGAACTTATTAATTGTTCTGGGATTGCACCGTTTTCCTGGTAATGCTGTACCGCTATGTTACAACGAAAAATAAAATTAAAATGCTAGATTTTCAAGCAAAACATTTACCTGCAGCTATTGTCTGCAGCGGTGTAGCTCAAGAGATCTAACCAAAGAAATGTAATTTTAATGTTTGGGTTATCTGGTGGTTCAAACTGAAAAAAAAAATGCTAAAAAAACTCCCAAAACACAACAAAAACCTTTTAAAAAATGAAAAGGCTGGGTATGGTTGAGGTTCTGATTTTCACATCCAGACTAATGTGGATATAAATTCTTACGATTTATGTTGACTGTTTCCTAATATGATTTGATTGCTTATTTGTACCCCATGACTATCATTAAGTGTTGTACCTTATGATTCTTGATGAATATATCTTTTCTTTTATGTACATCGAGAGACTATGCACCAAGACAAATTCCTTATGTGTCCAATGACACTTGGTCAATAAAGAATTCTATTCTATTCTATTCTATTCTATTCTATTCTATTCTATTCTATTCTATTCTATTCTATTCTATTCTATTCTATTCTACTCTACTCTACTCTACTCTACTCTACTCCACTCCACTCCACTCCACTCCACTCCACTCCACTCCACTCCACTCCACTCTACTCTATTCTAATTTAGTGGCTTTTACAAAACCGGGTTATTATTTTTTTTAAGTTTTTGTATATATATTGTATTTCAGGCATACACAAAATTGCCTGAAAGAAGACAGCCAAGGTTAAGGTTAAACTACAAATACTTATACAATCTTGTAATTTGTACAATAATTAAGAACCTCTGAAATTCTCTTTTAACCTACTTCTATCAAGAATAGATCTAATCCTTCCATATTTTTTTTTTAAGTTTTCCATTTTGGATTTTTTTTCCTGCAATCACTGTAGGTCCATGCCTTCTCTGCAATCTGCACTACTGGGACTAAACTCACAAAGTTGGTGGAAATTCTGTAGGTAAAAAGAAAGGGAAGGACAAGCAGCAACAAGGGCAGTGGTGGGATTCGATTTTTTTTTTATTACTGGTTCTTGGTGGGTGTGACATGGCTTGGTGTGTGTGGCAGGGGAAGGATACTGTAAAATTTCCATTCTCACTCCACTCCAGTGGAAGGATACTGCAAAATCCCCATTTCCTCCCGATCAGCTGGGACTCGAGAGACAGAGAATAGATGGGGGTGGGGCCAGTCAGAGGTGGTCTTTACCGGTTCTCCGAACTACTCAAAATTTCTGCTACTGGTTCTCCAGAACTGGTCAGAACCTCCTGAAACCCAGCTCTGAACAAGGGAGATGAACTCAGTTACAGTAGTGATGAATGCACCATTGGGAGAGCTGAAGGTCTAGGTTAGGGATAGGTTTGGGAGAAATATATCTTTGCAGTCTCTATGGGTTGACAATGACTTCATGACTTATCATCATTGTCATCATCATCATCAAACAGAATAGAATAACAGAGTTGGAAGGAACCTTGGAGGTCTTCTCTTCCAACCGCCCGCTCAAGCAGAAATCCTCACACTACAGTAGTGGCCAAATTTGTGGAAACCTGTTGGGAAAATTGTATTTTTGAGGTTTGATGGCTTATAACACCACTTTTTGGGGGGAGTATTGCCATAAAATTATATATCAATGGAAAGATAATTTAATCAAGAATGTAATGCAATAACTTTTATGAAGGATTTGCTATTAGAATACAGTATACAGTTACAGTATAAAGACGAAATGTGAAACACGTAGAAAAAACAAAATAGTTAATACTTAGTTGGGTAACCTTTAGCATGAATGACAGCCTTACAATGTCTTCCCATGGAGTGAACCAAGTCTTTTAGTTCTGCAGCTGTTATAACGTGAAACCAAGATTGAAGGATTGCTTCTATTAACTGGGTTTTATTGATGGGTCGCTTCTGACTAACAAGTTTCTTTAGTCGGCTCCATAGATGTTCAATTGGGTTAGGGTCTGGGCTATTCCCAGGTCATTCCAGCAGTGGAATAGGATTATCTTGAAACTCAAAAAAAAAAAAAAAAGTGTTGTTATTAGCCATCAAACCTCAAAAATATACTTTCCCCAAAAGGTTTCCACAATTTTGGCCATTATTGTATTCTGGAGAAATGGCTGTTTAATCTCTTCTTAAAATCCTCCAGTGATGGAGCACCACAACTTCTGAAGACAACTGGTTCCACTAGATAATTGTTGTCATTGTCAGAAAATGTCTCCTTAGTTCTAGGTTGCTTGATTCGTTTCCATCCATTGCTTCTTCTGGTGCTTTGGAAAATAGCTTGACTCCCTCTTCTTTGTGGCAGCCCCTCAAATATTGGAACACTGCTATCCTGTCACTTCTAATCCTTCTTTTCATCAGACGGCACCCTGAGGAGCCCCTCTCTATGGGAGTGTACTGGTCGGTGAGAGGCTTCTTCTTCTTCTTCTTCTTCTTCTTCTTCTTCTTCTTCTTCTTCTTCTTCTTCTTCTTCTTCTTCTTCTTCTTCTTCTTCTTCTTCTTCTTCTTCTTCTTCTCCTCCTCCTCCTCCTCCTCCTCCTCCTCCTCCTCCTCCTCCTCCTCCTCCTCTTCCTCCTCCTCCTCTTCCCCCACACCTCTAGAGTTATAGTATTGACAAATGATGTAACAAAGAACACCAACAAGAGTGGACAATCTATGGAAAGCCATATCAATGTCCATCATTGGGACTGAAGAGTGAGGGCATTCTTGGAAACATATTCCAAAAACAAGGCATAAATAAAGACTGCAAGGCAATCAGTATTTCAGGCAGATTCAAGAAGAATCTCAAAATCATGACTAAGCTTCAGTCAAAACCCAACAGATACATTTCAGAATGCAACATCTATGGATATTTTCAGTCATCCAGGTCATGGTTGTCCCAAAGGTGCTTTTTCGGAAAGCAACTGGACTTCCTTTGTTTTTCTTTTCCTTGAAGATGTTTTGCTTCCATCTGAAAAAGCTTCCTTGTTGAGAAGCGAAACGTCTTCAAGGAAAAGAAATAAAGAAAGAAAAGCCAGTTGCCTTTTGAAGAAGCACCTTTGGTTCAGAACACAACCCAATTGCGTTCAAGAAGAATGAGGATTTTCTGAAGTCCTTCTGATCCCTTAACTCAGGGGTGGGCAACGGTGGCCCTTTTACAACCTGTAGACTTCAACTCCCAGATTTCCTGAGCCTGCTTGGCTGTCTCAGGAATTCTGGGAATTGAAGGCCACAGGTTGTAAAAGGGACACAGCTGCCCACCTCTGCCTTAACTCTAACTGAAGGAATCTGGTCCCTCTCAAACCTTTTCTGAGAAGCTGCTCCTTTAATTTCAGCTTAGCACTTCTTCAAAATGAAGGAAAATTGGCACTTTAAGGAAGCAGCCAAAGAGCATTAAAACAGTGAAGCTTTTTTGGGACACAAAATGCTTTACTTTGATCATTTGGGCCATTTGGCTGTGTCAAAGACACCACCGATTACACAATATTCATTAACCGTTCTAGCTGAATTGGCTGTAAAGCATTTGGGGCCATGGCTTTTCACAAGGAGCTTGGCAATTTTTTTTTAAAAAAAAATTATAATCTGATTGGGGTTTTGACCTAGGCTTTGTTCCTTATTTTGCTTGTAGAAGAAGTAGGAGGGGGAAATCGATACACTGGTTGGCAGTTTGCAATATATAAACTAATTATTAAAATTATTATCAAGCCTTTCGTTGACATAGGCAGATGTTGATGTTTGATGGTGTAAAGAGGGATTGTCACATGATGTAAGCTGTTCCAAGTAAAGCTGCCTTCTGCAATTGACGGATGGTGAATTTGTCAATGCCGACGGTATTCAAGTGGTCATCCAGATGTTTCAGGATTGCACCCAAGGCGCCTATTACTCTTGGTACTACCTTTGCTTTCTTTTGCCACAGTCGTTCTACTTCTATTTGCAGGTCTTTGTATTTTTGTGATCTGTTCCAGTTGCATCATTTACTATTTTATTAGTTCTTGCTCAATTATAACTCCAGTTAAATCACGGGTGGGTTTGTTTTAATTGGGGGCATCCTACAAAGATCTAGGGGCTCTAAATGCTGCAAATTTTGGCAATCTTGGATTCAGGAAAATAAAGGCAGTGGAAAAAAACAAGAGAAATTGGGGATTCATCTTTGACTTAGTAGATTTTGGAAAAAGGTAGAAAATTTCAAGGCCTTAAAGTTGTCTATCATCAAATCAGTGATAAAAGCTTGTATGTGCATGTAAGCAGTGTCTCCCAATTCTAGGAAATTGGATTTTCTTTGGGTAACAAGACATGAACCCATTACCCATCTCAAGAGGGAGATTTAAATTAGGTTAAAGATTGCCACGTGCACAAAAATATATATTTGAACATTTTCCAAAGTATTCCTACTAAGAAAAAAAAAGATGAAATGCTAATTTGCTGAAAGATCATAAAGATCATTCAGTAATATAAGGTTCATATAATAGAGTTATAAGGCTGCAACCATAAAAATCAACTGTAACAATTGCAAGCAACTGGGGCAAACATCACGTCAAAACTAGGATCCATGAATACCAGCTGGCAGTCAAATGCCATGATCCCAAATCCCTAACCTCTATCTACACTGATCCCGAACAGCACCAATATGATTGGAGCAATACAAGATTCATAGGCCACGCCAGTGGTGAAATCCAACTATTTTTACTATTGGTTCTGTGGGTGTGAGTTGGTGGGCGTGGCAGGGGAAGAATACTGCAAAATCCCCATTCCCACCCCACTCTGGGGCCAGCCAGAGGTGGTATTTGCCGGTTCTCCAAACTACTTAAAATTTCCGCTACCAGTTCTTCGAACTGCTCAAAATTTCCACTACCGATTCTGTCAGAACCTGCTGGATTTCACCCCTGGGCCATGCTACCACCCACCATGCTTGCCAATTTATCGAAGCTTGGCACTCCACAAACAATTCCATCAAAAGACACATTGACCTACCACCAGCTTTCAAACCCCTCAGAATTCAAATCAACCACACAGCCAACCAGCGATGGCACCGACCCTCAACCAATCCACGCAACTCCCACAACCATCAGGTGAGGGTCATCTCCCAATGACCCTCACCTGATGTGACCTCCCCATCACAAGACTCACCGCAAGACCCTCACCTGACATAACCCACACCTGACCCATCACAAGACTCTGATTTGACAAACCCACAACTGACCCATCACAAGACCTTGACCTGATGTAACCCTCACCTGATGTGACCTCCCCATCATAACACCTACTGACCACACAAAGCCCTTATAAGCAGAAGAACACCGACACTGACATCCCCTAAATTCCACTGAAGATGTTACCTAACCTGGTCATGAAACATTCAGAAACCAATAAACAAGCTCAGAGAACGAGCCTCCACCCTCAAAATAGAGTTAGTCCTTGGGTTATGACCATTTATTCAGATCACTGAATAAATCTGACGTTACACAGTGCTAAAGAAAGGGATTTACAATAGCTCCTCAAAGAATAATAAGACTTTTGATTAAGCAGTTTAGAGTAATGAAGGAAAACATTTGGGAAGCAATGACTCATTGTGTTTTATGCCACTCTTTCTACCAATACAATAACAAAACAGCACAATCTAGGGCTGTGTTGGCGAATCTATGGAACACGTGCCGGAAGCGGCACGCAGAACCATCCCACGCGGAATGTGCGGCCTCGCTAGCTCCTCTTCTGCATTCCTGTGCCCAAGCGCGCTCCAGTCAGCTGGCCTTCATGCACACGGGAGCACCAAAACCCGGAAGAGCAGTGTTCCATTGCACATGCATGCACTGGAATCCAAACTTTTGGGTTTCTGTCGGATGCATGCACGACGACCAGCTGTTTGTTGAGTATGCCTCTGTGCCAGAAACTGGAAGTTTGGGTGTCGATGAGCACATGCGCGATGGAACACTGCTCTTCCAGGTTTCGGCGCGCCTGTGTGCGTGAAGGCTAGCGAGGCCTCGTGGTCCAAGCGGGATGGTTTTGTGTGCCATTTCCAGCATGCAGGTTGGCATGTGGTGACGTAAAAGGTTAGCCAGGGGTGAAATCCATCAGGTTCTGACAGTTTCTTGAGAACCGGTAGCGGAAATTTTGAGTAGTTCGGAGAACCGGCAAATACTACCTCTGGCTGGCCCCAGAGTGGGGAGGGAATGGGGATTTTGCAGTATCCTTCCCCTGCCATGCCCACCAAGCCACACCACACCCACCAAGCCATGCCCACAGAACCAGTCAAAAAATTTGAATTTCACCACTGACGTTAGTCATCACTGATCTAGGGTATATCCCATGGACTCTTTTATTACTAAAACTTTCTCCTTGTTCTCAACCCATCCACAGTCCACAGCAAAGCATAACTCTGAGGAATTGCATGTGTAAATATATATATATATATATATATATATATATATATATATATATATATATATATATGTGTGTGTGTGTGTGTGTGTGTGTGTGTGTGTGTGTGTGTGTGTATGTGTGTATATATATATATATACACACATATATATATATATGTATATATGTATATATAATTTATTTATGTATAATTTATATTATATTATATTATATTATATAATTTATATATATATATATATATATATAAAATAACAATAAATTTGGGGCTGAAGGTCAAGCAGCTTGGATGGCACTTTAATTTTATTTCTGCCACTGCACAGATCTTCGGAGTCTAATATAAAAATATGAGAGAGACAAACTTCACCTTTGACATTTTTGATTTTCGACACAGAAGAATCCTGCAACATACAGATATACTTTATACTAGACTAAAATTGCAATCTCTGTTTCCCTCCACATGGTCTCAGGTCAGATAAGAGAGGAGCCTGTGCAATTCACCGTTTAAGAGATTATCTGTCTCTGGCATTCCTTTTCCGAACTCTGGCTGCAAAAGCTTAGGAATCATGGATCACTGAGCCAAAGAGCACAAGAAGGTCAACCGTTGGAATAATAGAATAATGAAGCATTTGATCGTGGGTGCCAACTCAGTGTGCAAAATGATAGGTGCCATTTATTTTAACAGATCAAACTTGTTCTGCTGGGATTTATACACAGCTCTCTTCAGAACCTAGGATGCTGGTATTGTAATTCTCTATTTCATTCAGCGTATCCTGTGTTTATATACCAACACTTCAAACTCTAAACACACTCCGGGGATGTTGTGACTTGAACATGTCAGAAATACAATTTTTTTTTGTCATGTAAATTAAGCTACAGAGCTTTGACCAAAGAGAGGAATTTGGCTGGATTTAGCTTGGGCCATCTCTTTACTTACAAGCAATTTGAAATAATCACTGATGGAAAGCTACACATTTACTGTTTTTTTTGAGTGCAGCTCCCTTGGACTACAAAACCCCTCATCTAATCTTTTATTTATTTGCTGGGCAAGACCCTTGTATATTGGTGCCTGTTAGGTATTTTAGAAATGTTTTATATCTTTAAGATAGAGATATTTAGAAGTAGAATTTGTGTAAAGAGGTTAAATAGGTTAGAGATACCGATGCAGAAAAGTTGTTCTTAGTATTGAAATTTTGAATTTCAATTTGTTTTTGGTTGTTTATATTTTTTGTTGTGTGTGTGTTTTTTTTTCTTGCTTTTTTTGTGTATTATGTTTCTTTTTGTACTGTGTATTTTAATCTTTGGAAATTTAATATTTTTTTAAAAAAAATAAATGTTCTGTATCACCACGATATAAAAAAAGACTCTAGAACAGGGCTGTCAAACTCAAGGACCATGAGCCAGATCTGGCCTGTGGGGTGTTTAGATCTAGCCCACGGGGCCACCCTGGAAACAGTGAAGGACCAGCCTGTGGCGCCTCTCTCAGCAAAAACGAAGCTCGGGAGGGCCGCCTTATCACCAACCTTTATCTACTTTGGCACCCTGCCAAAAGCTTTTCTTGGCAAAAGTTCAGAAGCAAAAGACCAACAAGAAACATATGTAGCAAGACAAGAAACAAATTTAGCAACGTTGATTTCCTACAAAGAACTCAAGAGCCCTTGCTGCTCTTTTAAACCTTCTGGGAGGGGCCAATCATCTCCAGGCCTTACTCCCGAGTCATCCTTTTTGCTTTAGCTGCTGTTGCCTTCTGGCAGCTCTTCGCATGCGTAAATTAGGAACAGGCTCCTCCTGTTCCTCTGCCTCTTTGCTATCCACCTCTTGAGGCTCCGGAGTCCGTGCATTGTTCCCAGATGGCCCTGCCCCCATCACTGCCTCTGACGCAGAGCCCTTGTCCGGGCCTTCCCCAGACTCCAGGACTGGCCCATTGTCCTCCCCAGCCTCCTCACTGTCTGACTCCGCTGTCAGCTCCGCAGACTGCTGGCGGACCACAATACCGTCCAGATAGAATATTGCAATGCAATGCATTTCACGTGGGGTTGCCTTTGACTTGGAAATCAAAACTACTACAGAATGCAGTCTCTCATGTATTCATAAAATCTGGGAATACATAACTCCGATACCCTAGTTGCTGATTCAGTTCTGTGTACAAATTCAAATACTGGGTTTATCCTGTATAATGTTTTTTCGCTTGGTCTCTGAGGGTCTGCTGAAGGCCTGCACATTCCAACCTGTAGCAGCCCAAACCGAAATAGACACTGAGATAAAAACTCATTGTAATTCCAAACTCTTGGGAAATTAGACTAGAAGGTCTTATTTTTCAATGGTAGTATCCAAGTTGTACAGTAGTGGCCAAAATTGTGGAAACAATTTTGGGGAAAGTGTATTTTTGAGGTTTGATGGCTAATAACACCACTTTTTTTTGGAGTTTCAAGATAATCCTATTCCACTGCTGGAAAGCCTTGGGAAGAGCCCAGACCTTAACCCAATTGAAAATTCTATGGAGCCGACTAAAGAAACTTGTTAATCAGAAGCAGAGGTGGGTTTCAGCAGGTTCTGACCAGTTCTGGAGAACCGGTAGTGGACATTTTGAGTAGTTTGGAGAATTGGTAAATACCACCTCTGGCTGGCCCCACCCCCATCTATTCTCTGCCTCCCAAGTCCCAGCCGATTGGGAGGAAATGGGGATTTTGCAGTAACCTTCCCCGGCCACACCCACCAAGCCACGCCCACCAAGCCACACCCACAGAACCAGTAGTAAAAATTTTTGAAACTCACTACTGGTCAGAAGCGACCCAGCAATAAAACCCAGTTAATAGAAACAAACATTCAATCTTAGTTTCACATTATAAAAACTGCAGAACTAAAAGACTTGGTTCACTCCATGGGAAGACATTGTAAGGCCGTCATTCATGCTAAAGGTTACCCAACTAAGTATTAACTGACATGGTGATAATTTTTGTATATCTCGTTTTTTCTACGTGTTTCACTTTGCTTCTTTATACTGCAACTGCTATTCTAATAGCAAATCCTTCATAAAAGCTATTGCATTACATTCTTGATTAAATTATCTTTCCATTGATATATCATTTTATGGTACTACTCCCAAAAAAAAAAAAGTGGTGTTATTAGCTAGTTTTAGAAAATACACTTTTCCCAAAAGGTTTCCACAATTTTGGCCACTACTGTAGAAAGATTTGTCTGCAGAGATTTGGCTCCCCCCTTTTTAATGGCTTTCAGAAGGCTATTTAATATTGGGCTCTTCTTGATTCTCATCTCCCATGCCATCTTTTACTTCTTTAATTTTTGCTGTTGTGATCAATATTATTAATGCATTTTGTTATTTCTGTCATCTGTGTTATAATCTCATGATGCATTTCTTTTCACATCTTCTACATCTCTGAGACTCGTGAGACCGTGGGAGGATATGAATTCAGGATCCAATCTGGGTCAATCACAGAAACCAGAGGTTTAGTCTTTTGAACTCTCTAACTCGTGCTGGAGCCCATCCTCAGGGAACTTCTCTCTAGCAAAATGTGCCACATTCTGTTAGAGAGACGTTCCCTGAAGATGGGTCCAGCAAGAGTGGAAAAACTGGGAAGACTAAACCTCTGGTGCCCGTTACCAACCCATCTTGGATCCTGTAACATTATCCTGAGACATGTATATTTGCCTGCATTCATGATATAAATTCAATAAATGAAATAAGTGAGGTTACCTCTGGGTAGAGTACAGTGGTGAAATCCAATTTTTTTTTACTACCGGTTCTATGGGCGTGGCTTGGTGGGCGTGGTGTGGCTTGGTGGGTGTGGCTGGGGAAGGATACTGTAAAATCTCCATTCCCACCCCATCCAGGGGGAAGGATACTGCAAAATCCTGCAAAATGAACTGCCCCCTGAGAAACGAAATATCCCTGATCTTCGTGCTTTCCTCCATGCCCTCAAAACCCTGATGTTCCAACAAGCGGGGCTAAACATATGAACATGTGAATGTTTTTAAAATGTTATCTAATTTTAGGTTCTATTTAATTGGGCCAAACTATGTTATAATAATAATTTTAATTAGCAATTTTATGATGTTTGTGTATCTATATTTTATTGACTACACTGCCTTGAGTCCTATGAGAGAAAGGCGGTATAGAAATATAATAAATAAATAAATAAATAAATAAATAAATAAATAAATAAATAAATAAATAAATAATAAAAAAAAAAAAATCTGCATTCCCTCCCCACTCCTGGGGGATGGATATTACAAAATCTCCATTCCCACCCCACTCTGGGGCCAGCCAGAGGTGGTATTTGCCAGTTCTCCGAACTACTCAAAATTTCCACTACCGGTTCTCCGAACTGCTCAAAATTTCTGCTACTAGTTCTCCAGAACCTGTCAGAGCCTGCTGGATTTCACCCCTAGTAGCGTAGGAATGTGGCAAAACAAATCCATTGAAGTGGAATGAGATTTAACACATAGGTTTACTGATGGGGAGGCCCTTTAATGAAACAGGAATTGGAGTGACAAATAGGAATCAGCAGCCTCCAATTATCTAAAGGTTGGGAAAGTGAATGGAGCAGGAGAAGGAATTGGGTAGTGTAATTATGGCTGGAAAGGTGTCAAACACCATTAGGGAATACTGTAGAGAATCAGAGATGACCTTGAGGGAGATAGGCAAGAACCATGATATAAGCAAAAAGGACTGAAACAACCCTTGAGCCTTAGGAAGCAAGTTAGTATTCAGAACAGAGCCAAATAGTCAATGGTCAAAGAAGCCATCTATTTTAAGATTGAATACCATCTCTCAACAGAGGGGGAGAGATAGGATATTATATATCTCTTGTTTACAACTTTCAGCAGTTCTAAGAAGGTTCCACGCCAGTGGTGGGATTCAAAATTTTTTATTACTGGTTCTGTGGCGTGGCTTGGTGGGCGTGGCATGGCATGGCTTGGTGGGCATGGCAGGGGAAGGATACTATAAAATCTCCATTCCCTCCCCACTCCAAGGGAAGATTACTGTATAATCCCCATTTCCTCCCAATCAGCTGGGATTTGGGAGGCAGAGAATAGATGGGGTGGAGCCAGCCAGAGATGGTATTTACCGGTTCTCTGAACTACTCAAAATTTCTGCTACTGGTTCTCCAGAACCGGTTAGAACCTGCTGAATATCACCTCTGTTCCACACCCATTTACACTATTCATGTGACTTGAGGGCACAGATAAACCTCCAAGTTACCTCAATGACTTTCAGAAAGAGCGCTAACGATCAAATGACTGCAAGGGATATAAATCCTTCCATTCTCCACCATTCAGTCAGAACTGAAGAAGTTTCTTGGATGAGAAGTGAAATGTCTTCAAGGAAAAACAGTAAGTCTGGTTGCCTTTTGAAAAAGCACCTATGGGACAACTGTGACCTGGATGACTGAGAATCTCCATAGACATTTAATATTCAGAAGATACTGAAGCAGACTCATCATAGTAGAAGAAGGAGGAGAGGAGATGCACCATCAAGATGCTATTATAGCTTCTTTTAATAAATCTCTAGTCCTGTGATGGAGAACCTATGGCACGTGTGCCACAGGTGGCACGCAGAGTCATATCTGTGGCCATGTGAGCGTTGCCCTAGCTCAGCTCCAGAGCTCATGTGCAGGGTGGGCCAACTGATTTTTGGGCCTTCCAGGCCCACCTGAAGTCGGGAAACAGGCTGTTTCCGGCCTCTGGAGGGGTGGGGAAGGCCGTTTTCAAGAGGTTCCAAGAAAGCCTCTGGAGCCTGGGAAGGGCAAAAAACAGACCTTCCGGGCCCACCAGAATTCGGGAAATGGGCCGCTTCCAGCCTCCGGAGGGCCTCCATGGGGATGGGGAAAGCCGTTTTCGCTCTGGAGCCTGGGGAGGGCGAAAAATGGGCTTTACCGGGCCCACTGGTAACTTTTTTGCCCTCTCATGCCAAAAGTGGGGGGGGGGTGTCGGGGGGCACACGTGCATGTGTGGGGAGCATGGCGTGGGGAGCATTGAATTATGGGTGTGGGCACGCATGCACATGACCCCCCCACACTCCCCCCGTTTTTGGCATGCGACGGCAAAAAGGTTAGCCATCACTGCTCTAGTCTTTCTTTTGGGTCCATTTCCTGATCTGATCTACCCCAAAGTGTTGACAGATACTAGGTTTTCTTACTGACAAATAATAGAAGTATAATTTGGCATGTTTAAATGTTCCTCTGGTAATAATATTCTGTGTCTTCTTTCTGTTTAATTTTCAATGTCAGTCTATCCATTTCTGCACAGTTATCAAGCATGGGATCTATTTTATCAGTGGTTGGAAAAAAGGGGTGGAGATCAGGGGTGGGTTCTACTTACCTGCACTACCGGTTCGCATCGTGCCCGGGCAGATCACTTCTGATGACATCCGGGTCAGTGGGCGGAGCCTCCCGCCGGTTTTACTACTGGTTCTTGCGAACCGGTCCAAACCAGGGGCAACCCACCACTGGTGGAGATTAAGAATGTAAAACTGTGTTGTTAAGCAAACTAAATACCCAGACAAAACAACGTTTATTAAGCACTAAGAAATGTAATTAATAGAAAATTAATAAAATTTAATAAAATGTATACAAAAAAAAAAAAAACATTCAGCTACACTGAATATAATAAAAATGTTCCTCTGGTCAGTCCCCAAACTCAACTGTACTTAAAAGCTACTTTTACATCAAAATCCCCATTGTTATCTCCCAGAAATCAGACAATGACTCTGCATGTGAAAAAGCTTCTGTAGGAGTACCTGAGGAATGTCAGCCCTAGGAGACACAAAATGAAGAATCACATGGGGCTGAAACACAGCATCACCTGAGCAGCTGGGGAAGTCAGGTGATGAGGTAAGAACTCCCAGCCCTTGCACCCATCAACTAGAGAGGAGAGAGGAGAGCTGAGCATAAACATTCTAAGAGGCTCCTTGCCAAGCAAGGGAATAAATTCTTTGATGAGTGACAACTGGCAGGTGGCCCTGACCTATGACCCCTCATTGGAAGCAAGTGTTTGATGTGAGGTTCTTGGGTGCCATTTGGACTCTGCTTGTGAAATTCTGACCTCTAGACTGCCTAGCTACCCTAACTCGGCTCTTGGAAACTTGGACTGGATTTTGACTATTCCTTTGCATGTTCCTATTAAAAGCAACCATTCAAGCAAGCTCTTTTCCGGGACTCTGTTTAGATTTGCATTTCTTGTCTCCTATTAGTTCCTTGACCTTGAGTAAACTACTACCATAGCAACTGAGTGTGTATGTTTTTGCGTGTGTGTATTTATGCACACATTCTGCATAAATCTGGTTTTGAATCCCTGCAAGAATAAAATTATTAATGTGTAGAAACTCCTATATTCCCGTGTGGGCAATGAGATGGAGCAGAATGCTGTAGAAAACAAAGGAGACAATAAAGTAAATAACCTCTATCATAAAGCTGATTAAATTTTAGGGAACTGTTGCTGAGTTGTCATTTTTAATTTTAATCTGAATACAAGCTTTGCATGCTGCTAAGAAATGTGTCTGCTTTATAATTTGTCTCCTAACTGCATCTTCATTCTCCTTTTTACACTTGTTTGGAAATAGCAAAAGTGAAAATTAAGTGGTAATTAGGAGAAACAATATCCACCACTCTGCAGCCGTTTCAAATCCTTCAAATTCAGGCCAACAGAAACAATGTCAGGATTTTTCTTTCTTCTAAGGCAAAAAAAGAAAAACACTGTAAACATTAGACATCTTTAATTTCAGAAATGTTATGTTTTCTCCAAACATCTAAAAAAAGTCTAGTATTCCAGTTATCTGCCAAGCTCTGTTGAAGATGGCATATTTGCCAATTTTACATTTCTGAGACGAAAGCCGAGAGCGCCAATAAATGACAAATAGTTTAATTTTCTTCCTTGCAGATAAAGAGTTTCCTACAGTAATATCGTAGATTAATTTAGCCAAGGAAGACTTAAAATATGAAAAGCTGTGGAACTCATGAAGCATAATTCTCTTTGATGGGGACCCTTGAAAAATAAATATCTCCTCTCCCCAAATATGCGTTTGATCCGTAAGAAAGTTTTCATCTCAGTTCCTAAAATGTACCCCATAAATCACTTGTAAAGATAAGCAAGGTTTTGTAGATAAAAACATAATAGGATACATCCTGTCTGGCAGCCAGGAGAGGAGGGGAGGGGGAAAAAAAAAGCCCTTTAGATATATAATCTAAAGAAATAACTCAATTTACCAAGATTTGCGCCAAGATCTCCCACATGCTCCAATGGAATGAGAGATCCAGAAAAACAAATTGTTGTATTTCTGCAGAATGAGATACGTTAATAGAAGGCAGAATTGACTTCCATGTCTCCTTGTTTTGGAGAGACACAAAGAGGGCTTCAGGAAGAAAAACTGAACATAATTATTTCTTTCCAACATGCATTCTCTCAGATGTTCTTTTGTCCCTCCTGTCAAAAGACGTTTTCCAGAATGTTAGATCTTTGGAAATATATTGCTAAAGATTAAATAAGACTACCTTTTTACACTTACAGTGTCCTTATCTGAACAGAAACCAAACGTTCTTAATCTCCGCCATAACTGAAATTCTTTGGTAGGGTTTTCAAAAGGAGGGGGAAAAAATTGTCAAGGAAATGTGGGAAATATCCGGTTTCATTTCCAGACTGGATAATATTATTTTTAATTTTGAGGTGTCTCCAAAAATAAAAGATACCGGTAAGTGATAAATATCTTGATCACTGATCACTGATATTGATCAGTGAAGCTGGAAATATAGTTGGAGGGATCAATTCAGAAAATGGTAAAAAGGAAGTTATTTTGCCTATAAATCTGAGGAGATTCTCACTCATCTAGGTCATGGTTGTCCCAAAAGTGCTTTTTCAGGAGGCAACTGGACTTTCTTATTTTTTTCTTTTGAAGACGTTTTGCTTCTCATCCAAGAAGCTTCTTCAGCTCTGACAGGATAGTGGGGAACGGAAGAATTAAATAATAGAAGGAAATTTTTTCTTTTGTCCTTTACAAAGGAAGGAAGGAATGGAGGGTGGGAGGGAATCCTTCCATTCCCCACTATCCTGTCAGAGCTGAAGAAGCTTCTTGGATGAGAAGCGAAACATCTTCAAAAGAAAAAAAAATAAGAAAGTCCAGTTGCCTCCTGAAAAAAAAACACCTTTGGGATTACTTTGCATACGTTCTTTATGTGTTGAATTATGACAGAATAATTGTATCTAGTTGATACTAGTTCATCTAGTAGATCATAGTAGGTTTTTAAGAAGAGATTGGACAGCCATTTATCTGGAATGGTAGAGGGTCTCTTGCTTGAGCTGGGGGTTGGACTAAAAGACCTTCAAAGTCCCTTCCAACTCTGTTATTTTGTTACTCTGACTTCCTTCCTTCTTTCCCCTTCCTTCCTTCCTTCCTTCCTTCCTTCTTTCTTCCCTCCCTCCCTCCCTTCCCTTACTCTCTCTCTCTCCCTTCCTTCCTTCCTTCCTTCTTCCCTCCCTTCCCTTCCCTCTCTCTCTTTCCCTTCCTTCCTTCCTTCCTTCCTTCCTTCCTTCCTTCCTTCCTTCCTTCTTCCCTCTCTTCCTCCCTCCCTCCCTTCCCTTATTCTCTCTCTCCCTTCCTTCTTCCCTCTCTTCCTCCCTCCCTCCCTTCCCTTACTCCCTCCCTCCCTTTCTTCTTCCCTCCTTTCCTTACTCTCTTCCTCCCTCCCTTCCTTCCTTCTTCCCTCCCTTTCCTTACTCTCTCTCTCTTTTCCTTCCTTCCTTCCTTCCTTCCTTCCTTCCTTCTTTCCCTCCCTCCCTCCCTCCCTTCCCTTTCTCTCTCTCTCCCTCCCTCCCTTCCTTCCTTCCTTCCTTCCTTCCTTCCTTCCTTCCTTCCTTCCTTCCTTCCTTCCTTCCATCCTTCCTTCCTTCCTTCCTTCCTTCCTTCCTTCCTTTGTAAAGGAGAGAAGAAAACTTTTCCTTCTATTACTTAAATATATTCCTTGGCACTAAGTTATTGAAGTAACTCCTCTTATTGAGTCAGAATCCAAGCATATAACAATAATTTTGCATGACTGAAACTGTCTGATACGATTGGTCTACTTTTCCTCTGTTTCTATTTTTTTTTTTTTACATCCAACCTCTACAAAAGTATTATTTTTTGTCTCTCTTGGGCACCTTATTACCATCCTAGGAAGGAATTACAAAGCTAATTTCGGAAGATGCAATGTTCAAAATGCAAATGCTGGTTTCCATTATGTGATCTTGGCTTATAAGGACTCTATTTTAATGAAAGGTTACTTCACAATACACATTTTGATTTGCAAGACTTAATTTTTTGTGGATGCTCCTGTTCTTTTAAACTATTTCCCATTGGGATAGAAATTAACAAGAGGACAAATAGATTGGATGCTTTTGCGATTAAATAGGTTGGTATTAGAAAAAAAAATAAAGAAATCCAACTGACTTCTCTTTCCATAGTTGGAAAAAAAAATTTTTTTTCAGCAGAAATCTTTCCTAGAAAATGATTTAGAACTGTGGACTGTGTGTATCCTGCTACTGTTAAATCATCCATATATATCCATTTCTTTTTAAAAGTTACAGTCGGTATCACACAATATAGGGGCACTCATAATAAGATTAACTGAATTATCTATGAGTGATGAATATTCATATAGATTCTCCTTCGTGCCTGCCTGCCCTCTGTCTTCAAAAATATTTTTACAAAAGTAATTTATTCCTATTTATAGGCTTGCATTTAAAAAAAAAACAAAACAAATCCCTTGTGAACACTCACACACATTTTTTGCTAGCACATTTTCCCAATATCCTCATTTTTCTGCACATATGTTTACATTGCCAACTCTATCCCAAGAGTTGTAAAAAATATTTTATCTTCTGACTTCTATATAAGTTCAGGGAACACAAATCTGGGGACTATTGCATTAAAATGCAAATGAAACGAGTTTCTCTCCTCCATCCCAGCTAACAAGAATAACATTTAGCTAACACAGTCAACTAACAACAACTGCAATTTTACAACTTCATGGTCAGTGAATGAATTATGACGATTCTCAAGCGGGTGAGAAAAATAGCCATAATTTTCCTTCCTTCTTATATTCTCCTGGTATCCTTCAAGATGCATGGCTGCATGACCCTGCAAAGTATAATATATCAATGTTCATTTCCTTGGGGTTGGCAACTATTGCATTTGGTTAATTGAAACAATTTTTATCCGGTTTGATGTTTTGCTGACTAAATTATAAAATCGAGGTCAGGGAAACCAAGTGGTTTTTTTTTTTTAAAAAAAAAATAGTACAAAACAACAATGCTACACAAATGTTGCATTCAGCTACAGTCATGGAGCCTGCTTCTTCCTCTGAAATCGGGCACATCCTTGGTGAGGGAGTCAAAGGGTGAAGATGGCTGGTGTGATGGAATATAGTCTGGATTACCAAGATAGAGGGAAGGAGTGCATTCCAGAGGAACAAGAGGCAACTCAGTTTAGATCAGGGGTGAAATCCAGCAGGTTCTGGAGAACCGGTAGCAGAAATTTTGAGCAGTTCGGAGAACCGGTAGCGGAAATTTTGAGTAGTTCGGAGAACCAGCAAATACCACCTCTGGTTGGCCCCAGAGTGGAGTGGGAATGGAGATTTTGCAATATCCTTCCCCCAGGAGTGGGGTGGGAATGGGGATTTTGCAGTATCCTCCCCCTGGAGTGGGGTGGGAATGGGGTTTTTGTAGTATCCTTCCCCTGCCATGCCCACCAAGCCACGCCCACCATGCCACACCACGCCCACCACGCCACATCACTCCCACCAAGCCACGCCCACAGAACCGGTAGTAAAGAAATTTGGATTTCACCACTGGTTTAGATAGCGTATGGGAGAGAAAGAGGGTGAAGACCAGAGGTGGTATTCAGCAGGTTCTGACCAGTTCTGGAGAACTGGTATCAGAAATTTTGAGTAGTTTGAGAACCGGTAAATACTGGCCCACCCTCATCTATTCTCTGCCTCCCGAGTCCCAGATGATCGGGAGGAAATGGGAATTTTGTAGTAACCTTCCCCTGGAGTGGGGAGGGAATGGAGATTTTACAGTATCTTTCCCTTGCCATGCCCACCAAGCCATGCCATGCCATGCCATGCCATGCCACACCCATCAAACCACGCCCACATTAGTTACATTTTTTTAATCCCACCACTGGTGAAGACAACTTCTTTCTAATAGTTCCCAGACATATGCTACATATGTTAATATATGCAGAGCATATGTATCTCTTAGTTTACCTCAGTTTGACAAGATTCTTTCTATAGGAGAAGAACAATAAAAAAAAATCTGCTTGGAAGAATCATAACGTGTCTTTCTTAGTTTCTGGACCCTGACAGCTGCCCTAACTAGGGGATAGAAGCTTGACTCTTTTTTATATATATCATGATACAAAGTAAAGCAGGGAGTTCCATTCAATCATCATGGCTGCCATTTTTTAAAAAAATTCCTTCCATTCAATCATCATGGCTGCCATTTTTTAAAAAAATTCCTGCAGAGTTACCTATCTGAAATGAAAGGGAACTAGCTGAGAACTAGTATTCTACTTCTAATATTTATAAGGCACCGAGGGGGTTGAGGGGACCCCATGATTATTTTTTCAACATACAGATATAGCAATAGCACAGCATATACTGCTTCACAGATGCTTTACAGACCTCTCTAAGCAGTTTACAGAATCAGTATATCGCCCCCAACAATCTGGGTCCTCATTTTACCCACCTCGGAAAGATGGAAGGCTGAGACAACCTTGAGCTGGTCAGAATCGAACTGCTGGCAATGGGCAGAGTTAGAATGCAGGACTGGGAAGGAAGGAAGGAAGGAAGGAAGGAAGGAAGGAAGGAAGGAAGGAAGGAAGGAAGGAAGGAAGGAAAATAGCAATAGCAGTTAGATTTATATACCGGTTCACAGTGCTTTTACAGCCCTCTCTAAGCAGTTTTGAGAGTCAGCCTCTTGCACCCAACAATCTGGGTCCTCATTTTACTGACCTCAGAAGGATGAAAGGCTGAGTCAACCTTGAGCCTGGTGAGATTTGAACTGCCAAATTGCAGGCAGCCGGCAGTCAGCAGAAGTAGCCTGCAATATTGCACTCTAACCACTGCGCCACCACAGCATTGGTGGGTTTCAATTTTTTTTACTACCGGTTCTGTGGGTGTGGCTTGGTGGGCATGGCAGGGGAAGGATACTGTAAAATCTCCTTTCCCACCCCACTCCAGGGGAAAGATACTGCAAAATCCCCATTTCCTGCCAATCAGCTGGGACTCGGGAGGCAGAGAATAGATGGGGATGGGGCCAGTCAGAGGTGGTATTTACCAG
Organism: Pituophis catenifer annectens; assembly: GCF_029215685.1. Taxonomy (NCBI): domain Eukaryota; kingdom Metazoa; phylum Chordata; class Lepidosauria; order Squamata; family Colubridae; genus Pituophis; species Pituophis catenifer. The sequence goes on from NW_027256884.1 coordinate 120,776,892, forward strand.
TTCTCCGAACTATTCAAAATTTCCGCTACTGGTTCTCCAAAACTGGTCAGAACCTGCTGAAACCCACCTCTGCACCACGGGTCTTGTTGGGAAGGACCCACCCGGCAGGGATGGGTTCTACTTACCTTTGCTTTGCTCACTCGCTTGCTCTTCTGCGCATGCGCAGAAGCATTTTCATGACATCAGGGTCAGTGGGCAGGGCCTCTCGCTGGTTTTACTACCGGTTCTATAGAACCGGTGCGAACCGGGGGCAACCCACACTGCCACCCGGGCAGGGAGGAGGGATCAAGCACTGAGCTAGCCTAGGGTCACTGCACAATTGCCAAAGGGCTAGGGTTGACTCCCCCTAAATTTTTTTTTAATTTCTTTTTTAATTTGATTTATATGCCGCCCTTCTCCAGAGACTCAGGGCGGCTTACAATGCGCTAAGCAATAGCCTTCATACTTTTGTATATTTATACAAAGTCAGCTTATTGCCCCCACAACTGGGTCATCAATTTACCTACCTTAGAAAGGATGGAAGGCTGAGTCAACCTTGAGCCTGGTGAGATTCGAACCTGCAGTAATTGCAGGCAGCTGGTGTTAATAACAGGGTGCTTTAGACCACTGTACTACCAAGGCTCCAAATTCCTTGGAGCCTTATCTAATTGTTCCCACAAAGAGGTTGCCAGACTTAGGAAGATTCTTGTATTATAGGCAGAACACAATGAAGTAGTTAGCTTGAACTTTGTATGTGTGGGTTTTGTTTGTGCCTAATAAGATAAAGTCATTGTTTTTTTTAAAAAAACTCTTGCAGTAGAGTAACTAAGGATCAAATGAGAAATCGGGATCCTCCAGTTCAGGATGCTTTCCTGTTGTGAAGCTCAGAAAGTGATCTGAGTGTACAGTTAGAAAACTGTTGCAGGCAACAAAACATTTTGTGCCATACATAGAGCAGTGCAAAAAGAGTTAAACAACAGTCAAGGAAGATGAGCTTGTAAAAGTACTGAATAAAATTATTTATTTGCAACTGCACTCTAGCTTTCTTATTATGCTAAACACATTCTGAAGAGAACATGCTGCTTGCTGGAGCCTGCAAAACATTTTGAAATTAATGCACCAAAAATGTATCATAAAATTTAGCACAACAAGATTAAGTACAACAAAAAAATTTTTTACTATATTTTTAGCTGCCTTTAACGCGTCTGTACATTTCTGATCTTTTCTGGAAAGGAACATCCACATGCAAAGCATCTACTTTGCTGCTGAGCTAAGGTATAGAGCACATTTTATTTATTTCATCTAATTGGGTGGCACATTAATTAATTAATGCTGAGTGATTGCCATCCGTGATGCCACTGTGCCTCCTTCACAGTAGCTGAACTCAGTGATTAGTGAACCTGATTAGTCAAATCTGTATTGGACTGAAGAATGGAAGTCAATACACTGGAGTCTTATTCAACAAAGTCAGAGGATTAAAAACTACCAGAAGACTGCACCATTCATTCATTCATTCATTCATTCATTCATTCATTCATTCATTCATTCATTCATTCTAAATTGGAGATCCCATTTGGCCTTCCCATCAGATAGAGAAGGAGTAGACTGGAGAATAGAAGGACAGAAAACCCTCCTTTAATCTGTTATTGAAGGACTAAAGTACCACCAGATGATGTTCAATCAAGCATCTCATTCTGATCAAAGGAAGATAAAAAAAATATCCATCAGGATATACAGTAGATTTCCCTGTCAAGCTTTTCCTTGTTCTAGCTAGCCTCAGACACCTGATTTTCTTCCTTTCTCCATTTTTGTTTCCATTTCCTATGCTTTGGGTGGAGGTCAGACTTCTCTCTCTCTCTCTCTCTTTTAAATTAATGAAGGACAACTTTGGACTTGTTGTGGATGAAGCACAATTCTGGGGAGGAAGATCACACTGCACTGATACAATGATTGTTGGGTTCCGTCTAACAAAGGAAGAGGAAAAGAGAACATAAGTAGTTGTCGACTTGGAAGGGACTTTGGAGGTCTTCTAGTCCAACCCCCTGCTCAAGCAGGAAACCCTACACCTTTTCAGAGAAGTGGTTGTCCAGTCTCTTCTTAAAAACTCCAGTGATGAAGCCCCCACAACATCTATAGGCAAGCAGTTCCACTGGATAATTTTATCACTGTTAGGAAGTTTCTCCTTAATTCCAGGTTGCTTCTCTCCTGATCTTAGGATTTTTTTTTTTTAATGTTGAGTTTTTAAGTCAACTTTTACAGTCTCCTCTTTCACTTTTATCAAGAGGCTCTATAGCTTCTCTTCACTTTCACCATTAAATCTGTTGTTACGCCCTACCAGTATCTTAATTAAGGACAGATCCAATAATTCATGTGGTGTCTGTTTCTTGGCCTTGTCCAATCTCTTCTTTAAAACGTCCACTGTTGTAGCACTCACAACTTCTGGAGGCAAGTTGTTCCACTGATTAATTGTTCGAACTGTCAGGAAAGAGGAAAAGAAGGAGAGAAAGGGGAAAAGAGGATGACAATTCTAATTCTTTGTCCAGCTGCAACACTAGATTGGCTCCATGCAATGATGTAGGGACGCGGTGGCTCAATGGCTAAGATGCTGAGTTTGTCGATCGAAACGTCAGCAGTTCAGCGGTTCGAATCCCTAGTGCCGCATAACGGGGTGAGCTCCCATTACTTGTCTCAGCTTCTGCCAACCTAGCAGTTCGAAAGCATGTAAAAAATGCGAGTAGGAAAATAGGGACCACCTTTGGTGGGAAGGGAACAGTGTTCTGTGCGCCTTTGCTGCTTAGTCATGCTGGCCACATGACCACGGAGATGTCTTTGGTCAGCGCTGGCTCTTCAGCTTTGAAACGGAGATGAGCACCGCCTCCTAGAGTTGGGAACAACTAGCACATATGTGCGAGGGGAACCTTTATCTTTACCTTAATGGTGACCCATCATAGGTGTGGTCCTATTTTATGCTTTAATCAGGCAGGACACTATGGTCCTTGTTAATGCATTGCAAATTGAATTTAAGTCCTCAATTCCTGTCACTGTCTCCTCCTTTCAACCTCTCTTTATGCCCTCTTTCTGTGAGTTGGACTCTTTCTCTACGCGCATGTTCGCCACTGACCCCCGTGAGAGCCTTTTAAGACAAACAAAGCTTGTTTTCTTCTTTTGGATGAAGCAGAACTGTTGAGTGATTGCTTTGCTATAATTGGCTGGCTTGTATTGAAGGTTGCCAAAACCAATGGATTAATTTGTTTCTTCTTTGTCCTGCAAAATGTGGAGTGTGTATATGGTAGGATTTGGGGGGTAGTGATTGGTGGCTCCATCCCTTCTTCCCCCACCCTATCTTTCAGCTCTTTCTTCCATAGACGCACAAGGACCATCGTGAAGTTCAAGCAATTATGGCATGGATTGTCTCCAACGGTGCACTTAAGTGGTTCTAAATTCAAAGCCATGGTGGCTCTTAGGGGAAAGATCACATGCTTAAACGCCAACATTTAAAAATATCCAGCAAAGCAAAGACTGCACTTGTGACATTGTGTTACCTCTGCTATTCTTCTCAGCTTGGGGAAGATGTACCCCAGCTTGTGACATATCCTTAGAGAAGGTGAATTAATGTTAAAGGAGGGCCAGAGACAAACTACTAGCAACCTCAGTTAGTTAGAAGAATTGCAAAGTGAAAAAGAACTCAAGAGTTTGGGGCAGACTTTGTCAGAAAGCTTTGAATATAACAGAGGAACTGATGAGAAGACTCTGTATGTATGAAGAATTTGAGATCTGCTACTTAGTATTTAGTATTAAGTACTTAGTACTTAGCTAATAGGGGTGCAATGGCTCAGAGGTTAATAATGCCGAGGTTATCAGCTAGAAAGTTGACAGCCTGGTTCAAGAACCAAACATGGCAGGACAGGGTGAGCTCCTGTTCCTTGCTCCAGCTCCTGCCCACCTAGCAGTTTGAAAGCATGCAAATGCAAGTAGATAAATAGGTACCACTTATTTTATTTTTTTTAATTTGATTTATATGCCGCCCTCCTCCGGAGACTCAGGGCGGCTTACAGTGCGTTAAGCAATAGCCTTCATACTTTTGTATATTTATACAAAGTCATTTAGGGAAAGTAACAGTGTTCCTTGCTCCTTTGGTGTATAGTCATGCTGGCCACATGACCCCGGAAATCTCTTCAGACAATGCTGGCTCCCTCAGCTAAGAAATAGAGATGAGTGAGCACCATACCTGAGAGTCGGACATGACTGGACAGGTAAACCTTTACCTTTTTACCTAGTACAGCTGTGGTAAACTCTACTCTGGCACGTCAACGAGCCAGTAGGAAAGGTAAGTACATTTTGCCCCTGTCTCTGGTTCTTTGGAGAATAATTTGACCCCCTCTTCTTTGTGGCAGCCCCTCAAATACTGGAATATTGCTATCATGTCACTGCTAGTCCTTCTTTTCTCTAGACTAGCCAGACCCAAAACCTGCAGCCGTTTTTCATATGGTTTACTCTCCAGACCTTCGATCATCTTAGTTGCTCTTCTCTGAACTTTTTCCAAAGTCTCAACATCTTTTTCGTAGTATGGGGACCAAAATTAGTTGCAATATTCCAGGTGTGGCTTTACTAGGGTTTTGCAAAGCGGGTCTAATATGGTATGATAGGATGGTCCCTGCCCTACAGATAGGACTAGTCCATGTCCTTTCAGAAATGGATGCAACTAATTGGTTAGCATGGTCTTTCTTAGTGAGGACCCTGGATGTCATTCCAACCTTTTGGGAAAAGAAGTTGTATCTCCTATAGCAGTGATGGCGAACCTATGGCATGCGTACCAGAAGTGGCACGTAGAACCATCTCTCCGGGCACGCCAGCCATCGCCCGTTGATCTTCCGGGTTCCGGTGCTCACATGCGTGCCAGCCAGCTGGTCTTCACACACACGGGAGTGCCGGAAGAGCAGCTCCCTGGTGTGCATGTTCCCTACCCAACAGCTCTTTGCGCAGAAACCGGAAGACCAGGTAACCGGCGCGCATGCGCACACCAGAAACTGGAAGCTCAGCTTCCCAGCATACGCATACTCACTGGGGAACTGCTCTTCCGGTTTCCGGTGCTCCCCCGTGCACGCTCCTATTTCGGTACTCGGTACTGAAAAGGTTTGCCAATACTGTCCTATAGTCTTGCACATCCATGCAGAAGAAATGAGGTGTTATGTGATTAGGAGCAGCTTCCACACTTCTTCATAAGTGAAGCAAGGCTTATTACCATCTCTTCTCCACAAAGATATTATGGCACGGTAAGGAGAGAGGCAGAACACATTGAATTTAATTAATGTAAATAGTTGGGTGATTTGCAGCCCAGAGGGGGACTCAGATTAAAAACAGAGTCAAATTGTGGAAGATAAACAAAAAGGCCAAGATCAGGGAGTAAATCAATCGATACATCCAAACCCAACCAGTTCACTAAAATAGCGTTTTCCTAAGAAGAAGAGCAACAACAAAAAAAATGGAGTAAGCAGTTGTGTGATATCATTGTTGTTATTTACTAATGGCATTTCACTTTCATGGCAACTGAAAGCAGCCAGTTAAAATGACACCATTCTATGCATAAGAAGCACACAATATAGTTTCAGCTAGGAAACTTTATGTTTTTAGAAGTGGTTGTTATTTCTTCTTCTTCTTCTTCTTCTTCTTCTTCTTCTTCTTCTTCTTCTTCTTCTTCTTCTTCTTCTTCTTCTTCTTCTTCTTTTTCTTCCTCCTCCTCTTCTTCCTCCTCTTCTTCTTCCTCCTCTTCTTCTTCCTCTTCTTTTCTCCTCCTCCTCCTCTTCCTCTTCTTCCTCTTTTTCTCCTCCTCCTCCTCCTCCTCCTCCTCTTCTTCTTCTTTTTCTCCTCCTCCTCTTCCTCTTTCTCTTCCTCTTCCTCTTCCTCTTCTTCCTCCTCTTCCTCTTTCTCTTCTTCCTCTTCCTCTTCCTCTTCCTCTTCCTCTTCCTCTTCCTCCACTTCTTCTTCCTCCTCTTTGCAATATCCTTCCCCCAGGAGTGGGGAGGGAATGGAGATTTTGCAATATCCTTCCCCCAGGAATGGGGAAGGAATGGGGATTTTGCAGTATCCTTTCCCTGCCACGCCCACCAAGCCATGCTCACCAAGCCACACCACACCCACCAAGCCACGTCCACACAACTGGTAGTAAAAAAAATTGAATTCCATCACTGCTTTGAACGGTCATTAAATGAACTGTTGAAGTCAAGGACTTCAGGGGGGAGGAAACAAATCTTTTAAATAGATACATCTTTCCCATAATAATTTCCCAGCTGCCATCATTCAGTGAAATGATGGCAGCTTATTGTTACCCAGTTCCTGGATGCACTTAGAATGGCCAAAGCTGACATATTAGCTTCATTTAGTTAGTTCAGACAGGTACTACCTGAAGGCTGGATTCAGGGCTGAAGGCCTTAAACGCAACCATTAGAGACCTCCAAAAACCAAGTTGTAATTTATAATATGATGCAAGGGGAAAACTATTCAATGCATGACTAGAGAATAATATTAATTTTAAAATGAAACACAGTTGTGTAATGAATTGTAAACATGTACGGAATAAAACTATATTTAACTACTAAGTTAAACACAGTCGTGTAATCAAATGGAAATAGAAATGAAATGAAACCGAATGTTTCTGTTCTGGATTCACTGACTAGTTTTAGGAGTTTGTGTCTCTCTTGAAACATCTTTCAATGATGTCTCATTTCAACAAATATAGTCCTTACTTGGTACATCGTTCCAAGCCCAAAAGACACTCTGGATTCAGGAAAAATTACCCATCTCATCTTCTCCTTTTTTTTCTCACCCACACTATTCCGTAGTTGTACTTGTTTTTGAGCACAATTCTCCAGTTCTGACTCTAAGCAACCTCTCAATACCAGAGCAGAAATAGCAATAGCAATAGCACTTAGATTTATATTCCGCTTCATAGTGCTTTACAGCCCTTTCTAAGCGGGGTCCTCCTTTTACCCACCTCAGAAGGATGGAAGGCTGAGTCAACCTTGAGCCGGTCAGGATCAAACTCTTCCTTCCTTCCTTCCTTCCTTCCTTCCTTCCTTCCTTCCTTCCTTCCTTCCTTCCTTCCTTCCTTCCTCCCTCCCTCCCTCCCTCCCTCCCTCCCTCCTTTCCCCCAAGAGACTTATGACTGTTTTTCACACCTAAAACCATTGCAGCATCCTCATGGTCTTGGTCTCCTATTCAAAATAGCAATAGCAATAGAGATAGCACTAGACTTATATACTGCTTTACAGTGCTTTACACCCTCTCTAAGCAATAGCAATAGCAATAGCAATAGCACTTAGACTTATATACTGCTTTACAGTGCTTTACACCCTCTCTAAGCAATAGCAATAGCACTTAGACTCATATACTGCTTTACAGTGCTTTTACAGCCCTCTCTAAGCAGTTTACAGAGTCGGCTTATTGCCCTGACAATTTGGGTTCTCATTTTACCCACCTCGGAAGGATGGAAGGCTGAGTCAACCTTGAGCCTGGTGACATTCAAACTGCCAAATTGCAGTCAGCTGGCGGTCAGCAGAAGTAAGCTGCAATACTGCACTCTAGCGACTACGCCACCTCGGCTCAACAGGATATACAGGATAGGTCAACCTTGGCAATTCTAAGATATATGGACTTCAGCTCCCAATATTCCTCAGCCAACCACGCTGGGCTCGGCTACGTTAGAGCTTTTCTCCATATGGCCGGCTATTCATAAACCCTACTGTGATGCCTTCCAGCCATCAACTGCTTCCTCTGAAGAAGAGTGGAATAAGTGTTCCGTAACCAAGAACATTGCTGTTGTAAAATAGCAATGGGAAAAAGAAGGCATTGATAAAACATTTTTTTAGCAGCAGCACCTGGGGGCAAGAGGATCAGCTTGGAGGTAGATACATCATGCCCTTCAGCTAGAAGATGTCCATCTCTGATCCAGAGACATGGAGCATGTGCGCTTCTCCATGCATAGTTTTCAGTTATGATGAGTTGCCAAAACATGTCATCAAATGAACGCGTCTTGTTTCCACTCCGTAGGTCCCCGATTGTCAAACCATCAACTTCTATTAGTTAAATTGGATCAGAGCACTGATGTCTGTTAAGCTTTCCTGGGAACCTTATTTTTAACTGCCAATTGCTGCAGCTCGCATTTTTCTAGGGCAGTGTTGGGCGAGTGTTGGAGAGCCGAGACTCACAATAATTTGAAGCGAAATTAGAAGCACACAATGAAGATGATTTCCAGAGCGTGTAAGTGCCAAGCTAAGAGGCATTGTCGAAGGTTAAAGTTGTGTCAAGTTTAATTTTATGATTAGAATGCTCACGCGACTTTACAGTATCTTTTTTGACATGTGGCAAGCAAAATTATACACAGGACAGGTAGATGCTATTAGTTGCTGGGTGAAGCTTCGTACAGAACCAAGATGTCAAAATCACAGATAATGAGACATTCAGTCTGTACAAATTAAGAAGTTATGTTTGGAGCTCCGGAATATGACTGCTACCCCTCAAAGAAAAGCTTACCATCCTCCACTATACAAAAGAAATAATAAAACAAGATAAAATTTGATATATAGAACCAAAATAAGAAATCCTCCTCCACCACCACCTCCTCCTCCTCCTCCTCCTCCTCCTCCTGACAGTTAGAACAATTAATCAGTGGAACAACTTGCCTCCAGAAGTTGTGAATTCTCCAACACTGGACGTTTTTAAGAAGATGTTGGATAACCATTTGTCTGAAGTGGTTTAGGGTTTCCTGCCTAAGCAAAGGATTGGACTAGAAGACCTCCAAGGTCCCTTCCAACTCTGTTATTCTATTCTATTCTATTCTATTCTATTCTATTCTATTCTATTCTATTCTATTCTATTCTATTCTATTCTATTCTACTCTACTCTACTCTACTCTACTCTACTCTACTCTACTCTACTCTACTCTACTCTACTCTACTCTATTCTATTCTATTCTATTCTATTCTATTCTATTCTATTCTATTCTATGAGAAGACCCTATACCTTTCAGGACAAATGCTTCTTGGAAGCCTCCAGTGATGGAGAGCCCACAACTTCTGGAAGTAAGCCATTTCATTATTAATATTTTCTCATAGTCAGGATATTTCTCCTTGGTTCTAGGTTGGATCTCTCTTGAATCATCTTCCACCTGTTACTTCTTGTCCTCCCCTCAGATGCTTTGGATAATAGGTTGATTCCCTCTCCCTTCTCTGAAAGGCCTTCAAGCATTGGAAGACTGCTGTCATATCACCTCTGATCCTTCTCTTCTTTAGACTAGACATACCTAGTTCCCTCAATCGTTCATTGTATATCTACGGAGATTCTCATTCATTCAGATCATGGTTGTCCCAAAGGTACTTTTTCAAAAGGCAACTGGACTTTGTTTTTCCTTAAAGATGTTTCGCTTCTCATCCAAGAAGCTTGGACACATCAAGACACACTAGAACTATCATATCAACCCTAGTCCTTCTCTTCTTTAGGCTAGACATAACTATCAATCATTTGTCATTTACTTTAGCCTCCAGACTCCCTTATCAGTTCAACTTGTAATTCAACCTGGAAAGAAGGCAGTCAAATCTCGGCTTGTGGATTGCCCAGTTCTGAAGGTTCTCAGTTCCATTCCCTTGCCCCACAGCCTGACTTCCCATTTGCCTGCTGAGCATCCCCCATCAACAGTGAATCTCCACAGAGGGCCCTTTGTGAAAATAAGCACCATAATAGCAGTAATAATACCACTTAGACTTATATACTGCCTCATCTGATATCTAGGATGCAAGGACTCTATATATAGTCTAATACATATAGTATTAGAAAATTGGAGTTGCTCGGATACCAAATAAGGGAAATATTGCACAACAAAGGAGAAAGAAAGGATAGAGGAGGAGAGGGACAGAGAGGAATGGAAGAAAGGGGAAAGAGAGGAAGAAAGGATAGGGAGCAAGAGCAGGAGAGAAGGTGAGAAAGGGGGAAAAGAGGGGAAGAGTGGGGGAGAGGAAAGGGAAGTAGGGGGGAGGGAGAGGAAGAAAGTAGAAGGAGGGAGGGAGGGAGGAGAAAGAAAGAAGGAGAAGAAGGTTTGTTGTGAAAAGAGGGGAAATTGGGTAGAAGAGCAACCCCAAATGTAATTAAAATCTTACTTTTATGTTTTCATTAGGAAACAATATGTATGTATATGTATATGTATATGTGTGTGTATATATATATGTGTGTGTGTGTGTGTGTGTGTGTGTGTGTGTGTGTATACAGTTAATATCTCGGGTTTCTTCCCGTGTAATTGTAAACATATCCTTAAAAGGGTAGTAGCGACGTTTGGACGAAATCATATTCGTCATCTTCTGGCTGAAATTCTCGGTTTGGTTCTTATGGGCAAATTGATATATATATATATGATCAATTATGGATAAGAGAATGTACATTTACAATATGTGTATAAGAAATAAAAATAAAAAAACTTAAAAAAAAAAGACTTGTGGACTTCAACTCCCAGGATTCCAGATGTGATATTAAGTTGGTTTGGACCGGTTCGGGCGAATCAGTAGTGGCAACCTGCCTACCCACCCGCCCTGGTCCTATTTAGCCACGCTTTCTAAGCTGCATGCTTGCATGCAAGCTGCGTACGCTCACATTTTCGGTGTGCGGCGAACCGGTGGTAAAATTATGTGAAACCCCAGAATTCTCTGCAGAATTCCCCAACCAATCTACCTTCCGATACACACAAACCCTTGCAGAGTGGACCGCAGATCCGCAGAACGACATGAGGACCAAGGCAAGATGGACAATAATTTTTTTGACACCCAACATGTCTCTTGTCTTTATTGCCCTCCAACCTTGGAACTCAGGGGGAAAAAAAGGGGTTAGTTTGTTTTAGCCATTCACTTTTGCAAAGGACTTTGGAAATTTGCTGGAGGGCTGTTAAAAAAAAGAAAACAAACCACAGTTGAGTTGCATGTGATTATGGAGTGGAAATTTGCTCAGTTCTCTCTATCCCTTTAGGCATCGTGGAATCACGGAGCATATTTTACTGGAATTACACTATCTGAAGACTCTTCCCTGGATGTTATCATATTATGTATATGTTGGACTATGCAGTCCTTCATCCGGACTGAGTTCCCCAATCCTTCTTAGCTCTAGATTTCAAATTTAGCTAAAAGAAAACAAAGCATAAATACTAAGCCAAAAGAACTGCAGTAGTAACTGAGTTTATCAAGCTAAATCAATAGGATAGAATAGAATAGAATAGAATAGAATAGAATAGAATAGAATAGAATAGAATAGAATAGAATAGAATAGAATAGAATAGAATGGAATGGAATGGAATGGAATGGAATGGAATGGAATGGAATGCAGAAAAACTACAGAATAGAATAGAATGCAGAAAAAATGCAGAATAGAATAGAATAGAATAGAATAGAATAGAATAGAATAGAATAGAATAGAATAGAATAGAATAGAATAGAATAGAATTCTTTATTGGCCAAGTGTGATTGGACACACAAGGAATTTGTCTTTGGTGCATATGCTCTCAGTGTACATAAAATATATATATATATATATATATTCGTCAAGAATCATAAGATACAACACTTAGTGATAGTCATAAGATACTAATAAGCAATCAAATCATACCAGGAAACAATAAAAACAATATAAATTGTAAAGATATAAGCAACATGGATATAGCCAGTGGTGAGATCCAAGTAATTTAACAACCGGTTCTCTGCCCTAATGATTTCTTCCAACAACCAGTTTGCCAAACTGCTCAGAAAGTTAACAACCGGTTCTCCCGAAGTGGTGCGAACTGGCTGAATCCCACCACTGGATATAGCCATAAGTGGGAAGAGATAGGTACTAGTAAGGATGAGAAGAAGAATAGTAATACAGTCTTAGTAGTTAATTTGACAGTATTGTGGGAATTAGTTGTTTAGGAGAGTGATGGCATTCGGGGGAAAAAACTCTTTGTCTCTTGTTCCCCAATCTTTCTTAACTCTAGATTTCAAATGTAGCTAAAAGAAAACAAAGCATAAATACAAAGCTAAAAGAACTGCAGTAGTAACTAAGTTTATCAAGCTAAATCAAGCTTCATTATCGTTGTTGGATAGGTTGCGGGTAAATCTGTTGGGTAACAGATTAGGTAAATCTGGAGTTTGACAGCCAGAGTAGGTAGGGTGTGTGTGTTAAACTTAATCTGACAGCTCCTACACAGGTGAGAACTGAGTTTAAGAGGGGTTGGTAAGAAGTAAGTACTTGCCTTGAATCCAGAGGAGTAGGAGGAAAACAGGGAGTCAAAATTACCAAACTTTGCCTGGCTTATTTCAAAGTAACACATACTGAAGAGGAAGAGACTGGTCCAAAGGGGGTCTTAGGCTGCTCGATAAAACCCCAAACAAGATAATTTTTTTTTCTTCTGATCCAAAAAGCAAAGGAACATTTCCAACAGCTGACTGTCTGGTTTTTTTCTTTGCTACTTTAAATTTGATACCCCCGAATGTTTTATTAAGTGACTTGCAATATCCTTTTACCTAGAAAGTAAAACATCAGGTGGTGATGTAATGGGAAGCTGGGCATTTTATATTCCTCCATCTCCCTTTCTTGGCCTTTATTCCTTTAAATGCATCAACAGGTGTTTTGAATAAGACAGGCACACTGGAGCTTTTTATGCATTTTGAATCTCTCATTCCTTGTTGCAAAGTTTATCCAAGATGTATATTAATGGAGTTGGCATGTCTACAAAGACAAGAAACAATGGATGGAAACTAACCAAGGAGAGAAGCAACCTGGAATTAAGGAGAAACTTTCTGACAGTAAGGACAATCAACCAGTGGAATGGCTTGCCTTCAGAAGTTGTGGGTACTCCATCATTGGAGTGTTTCAAAAGAAACTGGATAACTATCTACCTGAAATGGTATAGGGCTGTGATGGCGAACCTATGGCACGCGTAACCATATCAGTGCGCACACAAGCTCAGCTTCCGGTGAGACTGGAAGTTGTCAAAAGGGCCATTTTTGGCCTCCGAAGGGTCTCTGAAGGGGTGGGGAAGGCTGTTTTTGCCCTCCCCAGATGCCTAGAAAAGTCCTGGAGCCAGATGAGAAACAAAAACGGGCCTACCGGGCCATTGTGTGCCAGGAGTGGGGTGAGCAGGGGATGGGTGGGTCACATAGAATTATGGGTATGAGCACGCACACGCGTGACCCCCCCCCTTCCTGGCACGTGATGGCAAAAAGGTTAGCCATCACTGGTACAGGGTGTCCTGCTTGATCAGGGGGGTTGGATTAGAAGACCTCCAAGACCCCTTCCAACTCTATTATTCTATGTCCTATGTTCTATATAACTCTAAGTGATCTATATAAGTCTAAGTGATCTAATCTGATCTTAGATCAAATGATCTAAGTGCCAGAGCTCACTGTAACAGCATTGCCAAAAAGGCATTAAGAGTTGTTAACCTAATCTTGCATAGCTTCTTCTCCCGTAATATTGAACTGCAAACTAGGGAATACAAAACTTTTGCTAGACCAATTCTTGAATACAGCTCATCTGTCTAGAACCCGCACTGCATATTGGACATTAATACAATTGAATGAGTCCAGAGGTATTTCACGAGAAGAGCCCTCTACTCCTCTGCTCTCAACAGAATACCTTATGCCACCAGACTTGAAATTTTGGGCTTGGACAACTTAGAACTTCGCCGTCTTCGGTCCGACCTAAGCATAGTTCATAAAATTATCTGCTACAATGTCCTACCTGTCAATGAATACTTCAGCTTCAACCACAACAATACAAGAGCACACAATAGATACAAACTCAAGGTAAACTGCGCCAAACTTGACTGTAGAAAATACGACTTCAGTAACAGAGTGGTCAATGCCTGGAATGCACTACCTGACTCTGTGGTTTCTTTCCCAACCCCCCAAAACTTTAACCTTAGATTCTCTACCATGGACCTCACCCCATTTCTAAGAAGTCTGTAAGGGGCATGCATAAGCACACCAATGTGCCTACCATCCCTGTCCTAATGTCCCCATTTATTCGTATCCATTTCCTGTATTCATAATCATGTTTATACAGTACTTATATCTGTTATTTATTTTTATTTTATTTATTTTATTATTCACATTTCTATGCCGCCCACTCTCCGAGGACTCTGGGCGGCTTACACCAAAGACAGTATACTAAATAGCATATTGCCCCCTAACTATCTGGATCTTCATTTTACCCACCTCGGAAGGATGGAAGGCTGAGTCAACCTTGAGTCGGTGATATTTGATCCACTCATCTGCTGAACTAGCAGTCAGCTGAAGTAGCTGCAGTACTGCACCCTAACCACTGCACCACCTCAGCTCTGGTTATCTAATACATGCTTGATGAAACAAACAAACAAACAAACAAACAAACAAACAAACAAACAAACAAACCATTAGTGACAAAAAAAGTGCTATTGCTAATGGTATTTTAGCAAATTCTTCCATCTCTTTCTGTGTAGTGGCAAAGACTGCACGGCAGAAGGCATATTCAGCTTCTCTTCTGGGCGGCCCAGTGCTCAAAATCAGCCACTGTGTTGGTTCATTGACTTGTCTTCTGCCTGATGGTGCCAGTTTCATATATTGTTGAATTAGACCAGGGAATTGGGCAGCGGCATTCATCGTTCTGTGTCAGCAAATCCAAACACATTTCTGCTAACGCATAGCCTTATTTTCACCTTTCTTTTAAGGGTGGCATTTAGCCAGACCACCCTGCTAAGAAATGAACCAACTTTTGAGTCCCTCTAGACAAACCTCTGAAGGGTGGCTATTAACCCACACATTTAAGACTCAATTTCAGGGGTGTTAACTTCCAGATTTTTATATCCTCAGTTTGTTCGGAAAACGCTGCAGCTTGGAACTGCTCAACTGTCTATTTTTTAAATAGACATTTTAATCTGACAAGCCAGACTGTGGCTATTTTGGATAGGCGCTTCGCAGGATCTCTAATTCGGGCACCAACAATTATGTTAAAGTAATGCTGGCTGAAATTCTCCATTTCACTGGCTTTCATTACAACCAAAGTTTCAAATCCATCGGTTGTGAGTTTTGGCTGATGATTTGCTAACCTACCGATGGCATGCCGAAAAGTAAGCAACCCTCGCAATTAATATAAATAATTGAGATGGGGGCTATTTTGCTTTTTCAACTGGGTTCTGTACAGTGGTGAGATGTAAAATTTGTTACTACCATTCTGTGGGCATGGCTTGGTGGGGGGGGGGTAATGTGACTGGGTGGGCGTGGCCAACTTTTTTTCTCTTTTTTACTTTTAAAAGCATTTTTTCTACAACCTCTTCGGCCAAAGAGGTTGTTAAAAAAATGCTTTTAAAAGCCTCTGACGATCAGGCAACTCAGCTGGGATCATCAGAGCCTTTTTAAAAGCATTTTTTCTACAACCTCTTAAAATGCTTTTAAAAGGCTCTGACGATCCCAGCTGAGCCGCGCGATCATCAGAGGCTTTTTTTTTTTACTTTTAAAAACATTTTTTTAAGCTGAAGAGGTTGTAAAAAAAAATGCTTTTAAAACCTCTGATGATCGCGCAGCTCAGCTGGGATCGTCAGAGCCTTTTAAAAGAATTTTAAAAGCATTTTCTCTTCGGCTGAAGAGGTTGTAGAAAAAATGCTTTTAAAAGGCTCTGACGATCCCAGCTGAGCCGCGCGATCATCAGAGGCTTTTTTTTTTACTTTTAAAAACATTTTTTCAGCCGAAGAGTTTGTAGAAAAAATGCTTTTAAAAGTAAAAAAAAAAAAAAAAGCCTCTGATGATTGTGCGGCTCAGCTGGGCATGGGCAGAGATTTTTGCTACTGGTTCTCTGAACCACCCGCTGCCATCGCTACAGGATCGGGCGATCCAGTCCAAACCGGGAGCATTTAGTGAATAGAAGCAAACTAATTGAGACTACCTAGAGGTAGGTAGTCCAAAGGTTGTGAAAATTATGAATTTAGGCATTTTGACAGAAACTCTGTATCTATAGCTGTGATGGTGAACCTATGGCACACGTGTCAGAGGTGGCACACAGCGCCTTCTCTGTAGGCACATGAGCCGTCACCCCAGCTCAGCTTCATCACGCATCTGTGCGCACCTCCTGCTGGCCAGCTGTTCTTTGGGTCTCTATTGCACATGTGTGGGTGGCAAATATAGGGGCACATGTGCATGCACGGGGGAAGGGCGCATGCAGGGGGTGAAGCGCATGCGGAGGTGTGTGCATGCAGGGGGCGGGGCACATATGGGGTGCATGTGCATGCATGGGGGCAGAGCGCATGCAGGGGGTGAAGTGCATGTGGAGGTGTGTGTATGCTGGGGGGTGGGGCACATGCAGGGGGCATGTGTGCATGTGGGGGGGTGGAGTGCATGCATGGGGCCTGTGCGCATTGCATTTTGGGGGTTTGGATGTGCGCGTGCTTTGGGTACTCGGTCCAGAAAAGGTTCGCCATCACTGATCTATAGCTTTCCTATCCTCAGAGAGGAAGAATAGAAAAGGAAGTACCAATCGAAGAGAATATTTATAGTTCACAGTTGAACTGTGGGGTCTTTGATGCTCTCTGAGCTTGGTTGTTTTCTTGCAGATTTATTTATTTATTTATTGGTTTGATTTATATGCCGCCCTTCTCCGGAGACTCAGGGCGGCTTACAATGCGTTAAGCAATAGCCTTCATACTTTTTGTATATACCTGCTTAGTAGGGCTTTCGGCCCCCCCAAGCGGTGTTCTTTCTTTATACAAAGTCTCCTTATTGCCCTCACAATCCAGGTCATCATTTTACCTACCTTGAAAGGATGGAAGGCTGAGTTAACCTTGAGCCTGGTGAGATTTGAACTTGCAGTAATTGCAGGCAGCTGCAGGTAAGTGCTACTTAACAGCACTTTAGTCCACTGCGCCACCAAGGCTCCTTTTCAGATGCGCTGAAGATATTACCTAGTTTGGTAAGGAAATGTTTTCAAGAAAATAACCAAGCTCAGAGAGCACCAAGGACCCCATAGAAAATAAAGTATTTCGAGCTTCCCTAAGAAGTAGACTAAGAGGAAGCTGCTAATATTATCCATTATCCAACGAAGGAAAGGCAGAGCAGAAACTGTTGCAAAATCCCAGTGAGTAATTTTCAATTTAAGCATACCTGTTATTCAGTTCAGCTCAGCAAAAAAATAGAGCTTCATATTTCTATGTTAAACATCAGCAAACATCAAAACAGTTAAGCAAGAATTTAGGAAAGATGTGGAGACTCTAGAAAGAGTGCCAAAAAGAGCAACAAAGATGATGAGGGGACTGGAGGCTAAAACATATGAAGAACGGTTGCTGGAACTGGGTATGTCTAGTCTGATGAAAAGAAGGACTTGGGGAGTCATGATAGCAGTCTTCCAATATCTCAGGGGTTGCCACAAAGAAGAGGGAGTCAAACTATTCTCCAAAGCACCTGAGGGCAGGACAAGAAGCAATGGGTGGAAACTAATCAAGGAGAGAAGCAACTTAGAACTAAGGAGAAATTTCCTGACAGTGGAACAACTTGCCTCCAGAAGTTGGGAATGCTCCAACACTGGAAGTTTATCCAAGATGTTGGATAACCATTTGTCTGAAGTGGTGTAGGGCTTCCTGCCTTAGCAGGGGGTTGGAGTAGAAGACCTCCAAGGTCCCTTCCAACTCTGTTATTCTATTCTATTTTATCTGGATCTTTATATCTCTATCAAAAAGGGAGAAATTCTCAGAGCCCCTGGAAACATTACTGTAGCTAGTTAGCATGGAAAATCCCAAAGGGAGTGGCCTTTGGTTATTCCAGTCTTAACTATTTACATACGACTGCACAATAGAGATGAAAAGGAGGACACCAGGTGATCCCTCTTTTATTCTTGTAAGAGTCATGGTGGCGCAGTGGTTAAAGTGCAGTACTGCAGGCTACTTCTGCTGACTGCTGGCTGCCTGCAATTTGGCAGTTCAAATGTCACCAGGCTCAAGGTTGACTCAGCTTTACATCCTTCCGAGGTGGGTAAAATGAGGACCCAGACTGTTGGGAGTGTTAAGGATATTGTTGTTGTGTTACCAACCAGCAGAGTGTAGAGCACAGAGAAACTGTTGCTGAGAGCGATGAATAAGAGATGTGCAAACTGGTTTATCAAAAGTTTACTTTATAGTGAAAAAACATTTTTTTAAAAAAATTGATTTATATGCCACCCTTCTCCGGAGACTCAGGGCGGCTTACAATGCACTAAGCAATAGCCTTCATTCTTTTGTATATTTATACAAAGTCAGCTTATTGCCCCCACAACTGGGTCCTCAATTTACCTACCTTAGAAAGGATGGAAGGCTGAGTCAACCTTGAGCCTTGGCGAGATTCAAACCTGCAGTAATTGCAGGCGGCTGTTCTTAATAACAGGGTGCTTTAGACCACTGTACTACCAAGGCTCTCAAAACAATCTCATAGTCTTTAAATCAATCCAAGTCTTTGCCAGTTAAATCAGTCCAGTGATACAAAAATCTTCTTACCACACAAACAGTAGTTGGTTAGAATAACAAACTCACTCTGGTTCACAAACCACGATGATAGCAGATCCATCCAACGATGATAGCACAATGGTAGCAACTCCACACACTATGGTAGCTTATCATCAACTGAATACTTTACACTACCTTTTTTAAAATACGTTTACAACCAGTGATTATCTAATTACAGCATGACTCAGCATTACAATGAATCAGCAGGAAAACTTTAAAGTCACACAATACATATTCATATTAAAGTTACAGAACACATATATTGCCTGGACAACTTGTTAGGCTCAAACCATATCCTAACAGGGAGCAATATGCTGACTCTGTAAACAATATAGAGAGGGTTGTAAACAGAGGTGGCATTCAGCCAGTTTGGACCAGTTTGGATGAACTAGTAGCAGAATTTTTGAGTAGTTTGGAGAACCGGCAAATACCACCTCTTGTTGGCCCTGGCCCCACCTGCCCGCTTGCCACTTGCCCCACCCTGCCCACCCTGTCCTTCCCAACCCCACCCCACCCTATATATCTTGCCTTCGCCATGCAGCCCAACTAATCTCTCACCTCTGTGCCTTGCCCTCTCTGCTCACCGAAGGTAAGGATGCCGCCCGCTTGCCCTTCATCTTGGGTTGAGGCCCAGGGACACACCATTCCCCAGCTCCAGCCTTGCCCCGGAGCCTCCTCTGCCTGCTCACCGTTTGCCTCGGGCAGGTCAGGGAACGCGACATTTCCCCCAGTTAGAACGCAGTGGTTAGAATGCAGTATTGAAAGCTAACTCTGACCACAACCTGGAGTTTGATACTGACGGGCTCAAGGTTGACTCAGCCTTCCATCCTTCCGAGGTGGGTAAAATGAGGACCCAGATTGTTGGGGGCAATAGGCTGACTCTGTAAAACCGCTTAGAGAGGGCTGTAAGGCGGAATATAAGTCTAAGTGCTATTGCTATTGCTATTCTGCATAATGAAAGACACAGTATGGTAGATGGGAGTGAAGTACTGTAGGAAGTTAGGACCCACCCCTTTCCTGGAAGAGTGAAATATTTTAGGAAATATGAAAAAGGCAGAATATTATATTTCCCTGGATGAGAAATGGAGAAGCATATTTTACAGACAAAGCAGCTCCCACCTTCCTGCCCCCCACCCTTTGTCAATGGGCCATTAAGGCCTGGGCCAGTCTATTCTACATAACAAAGATCTGCCTCCTTCAGGCAGAGCCATAGTAGGAATTGCCAAAGATCCAACAAAGATAGGATTAGCCCTCTATACAATAGCAGCAGAAACTCACCACATGTGACCTGGGAAGCACATGTGACCATCAGCCAGCAAGGCCCCCACCCCCTGGGAGTCTGACAACCAATCAGGATACTCTTTCGGGGCCCCAAGAAATGCAGAGCCAGAGAGAGCATAAAAACCCAAGGATTTACTGTATCTGCCCCTTTGCTGTTCAGGAACTCAAGCCATGTGATCCTGTCCACCATTAAACCATCTTTCCAAGCAGTCTCCATGTTTCCAGTGTCTTTTTCCCCACTTGGAGCAGAACCTAGAAGGATGTTTCTTCCAACAGTACCCAATAGGACAAAATGGGAAGGTCCCTTGTTTGTTAATGCTGTTCCTAATCTTCCTAGTGATGAATAAGTTGAACGTTGTTATAAAGCCAATCTTCTGGAGCTGCCACCTGCAGCGTTCATTTGAACTCTAATAAGGCTATTCGAGAAAACCCAGATCTCTCCAAGAAGTTCATTACAGCCCTCATCTGATTGTGTGGAGTTTTTTTTTTTTATTATTTATTTTAAATTCAGGCTAATATCTTGCCCTTTTAGCTAAGCCTTACAGGGAATGAGTACAATACAAGAATGACATTCTACTGCAGAGCAGTTTATTAAAACTAGTCAAACGCCGATCATAGGCCAAAATAAAATCCAGCTTTTAGTTGCAAAACCATTTTTTTCCCCTGTTCCGCAGGCAAAATGGAGGGTGAATAAAAATACACGAGAACGCAAGAGGAATGTGAAGTTTAAAATAAAAGTGGTTAAAATATAGCTTGTAACAGTCTAGTCTGTTTCGTGTGATTCATAAGCCTTCCTCTTTCTTTTTATAATCTTATTACTTTCCGTCTGTTTAAGAGTGTGACTTTATTCTGTAGGAACATCCCATTTCTGGACTCAGCCGTACATAATTGGAAAAAGATATACTGCAAAACAAGAAATGACAATACAACGTTTGCTGGCGCAAAACCAGCCTAAGCCAATAATTTATCCCCAAAGCTTATTTCCCTATAAGGCTTAACCACAAGGACATGTTCTCACATGTTTAAATATACATTGTGAAACTGCACAATAGTATTTCCATTCCAATTGAGGTCTGAAGGTAATGGCCACCAACCAGACTGATGATTTGCTGTACACCTATTATCATTCAGCCAAGCAATCTTTCCCTGCTTAAATATAAATAATTGGGAATGGAGGTTATTTCATTTGCATCTCAATGCAGTTTGAGACCTTGTGGAAGGAAATTTGAATCGTCCTTTTCTCTTTTTTTTGCGCAAATAAGGGCATAGCAGCAAATATTTTTATTTAATATTATACCATCCTGGAGACATTTCCTAGCAACCCCAAAGGTTCTTTTTCAAAAGGCAATTGGACTTTCTTTGTTTTTGCTTGAAGACGTTTCGCTTCTCATCCAAGAAAAAGCTTCTTCGGTACTTGAATGGATAGTGGAGAAATGGAAGGATTTATATTCCTTGAAATCATCTGGTTGTTAGCGCTCTTTCTGAGAATCATGGAGGTCAGTTGGAAGTTTAACTGTGCCTCGGGGTCACCTCAGTGGTGAAATCCAATTTTTTTAAATTACCGGTTCTGTGGGCATGGCTTGGTGGGCATGGCTTAGTGGGCATGGCAGGGGAAGGATACTGCAAAATCTCCATTCCCACCCCACTTCAGGGGAAGGATACTGCAAAATATCCATTCCCACCCCACTCCAGGGGAAGGATACTGCAAAATCCCCATTCCCTCCCCACTCCTGGGGCCAGCCAGAGGTGGTATTTGCCGGTTCTCCGAACTGCTCAAAACTTCCACTACCGGTTCTCCAGAACCGGTTAGAACCTGTTGGATTTCACCCCTGTCACAAAGCACATGTTTTCTGAGAGTCATGGAGGTCAGTTGGAAGTTTAACTGTGCCCTCGGGGTCACTTCAGTGGGCATGGCAGGGGAAGGATACTGCAAAATCTCCATTCCTACCCCACTCCAGGGGAAGGATACTGCAAAATCTCCGTTCCCACCCCACTCCAGGGGAAGGATACTGCAAAATCCCCATTCTCTCCCCACTCCTGGGGGAAGGATATTGCAAAATCTCCATTCCCACCCCACTCTGGGACCAACCAGAGGTGGCATTTGCTGGTTCTCCAAACTGCTCAAAATTTCCACTACCGGTTCTCCAGAACCTGTCAGAACCTGCTGGATTTCTCCCCTGGGTCACCTGTATAGTGCAAATGGCTGTGAAACCTTGAAACTGCTGAAAGGACTGTGTTGTAAACAGGAGATAGGTGACGTTGTATCCCTCCCCCTCTGTTGAGATTGGCTGTTCAGTCTTAATCGTAGATGGCCTCTTTGGCCCTTCTTTCAAACCAGCAGTCCTCTCTGTCCAGACTTTGCTGTTTTTAAAAGAGCACTCAGACAGAGTGCTAATGATCAGATGACTGCAAGGAATATAAATCCTTCTATTCTCCACCATCCATTCAGAACTGAAGAAGCTTCTTGGATGAGAAGAGAAATGTCTTCAAGGAAAAAAACAAAGAAAGTCCAGTTGCCTTTTCAAAAAGCATCTTGAGCCATGGTGGCGCAGCGGTTAGAGTGCAGTACTGCAGGCTACTTCTGCTGCCTGCCGGCTGCCTGCAATTTGGCAGTTCAGATCTCACCAGGCTCAAGGTTGACTCAGCCTTCCGGTCTTCCGAGGTGGGTAAAATGAGGACCCAAATTGTTGGGGGCCATAGGCTGACTCTGTAAACCACTTAGAGAGGGCTAAGCAGTATATAAGTCTAAGCAGTATGCAAATCTAAGTGCTGTAGCTATCTTTGGGACAACTATGACCTGAATGACTGAGAATCGCCATAGACATTTCCTAAGAATCATGCTGCTAAGAAAAATTCTTTCTTTTTTTCCCCCCATTTTTTATTAAGTTACATAATGTTACAATTCAACTGATATTGGTTAAGCAGTGTTCATACATATTTACAGATTGCATACATGGTGTCTCTTAAATTACTTATTCCTTTTAGTAGTTGCACCATCCCTTATTCCTTCTTTTATTTTATCTTCCATCCACTTATACCACCCTTCCCACACCGTATAGTACTCCGAATTTTCATCATCCTTTAACTCATATGTTAGTTTACTCATCTCAGCACATTCAAATACTTTTCTGGTTATATGCTCTTCCGGTGGTAGGCCCTTTTCTTTCCAATATTGTGCATATATTAATCTGGTAGCCATAACAATATGTAAAATTTATAAATTTCTAGTGATAATAGCATTCAACAGTGACAAGTTTGTAAAACATGGACCTAACTCAGCAGGCATTTATTTATTTTATTTTATATCAAATTTATATACCGCCCTTCTCCCTGAGGACTCAGGGCGGTGTACAGCCAAAGTAAAAACATAAACTACAAACATTAAAATACAATTAAAAAGATATATATATATTTATATATATATATATATATATATATATATATATATATATATATATATATATATATATATATATTTGGCCCCATAATTAAAAGCAATGACAAAACAATTAAAAACATTTAAAAAAAGTGTTAGGCCAGCCCGGCTTGCTGAAAAAAGAAAGTTTTAAGGGCACGGCGGAAGGCACTGAGGTCTTAGATTCTCCTTATCTCTGGGGGCAGCTGGTTCCAGAGGGTAGGTGCCCCCACAGAGAAGGCCCTCCCCCTGGGGGGTCACCAGCCTACATTGTTTGGCTGATGGCACCCCGAGGAGGCCCTCTCTGTGGGAGCGCACAGGTCGATGGGAGGCCATCGGTAGCAGCAGGTGGTCTCGAAGATATCTAGGTCCTATGCCATGGAGTGCTTTAAAGGTGATAACCAACACCTTGAAGCGCATTCCCTTTCCCACTCTATTATTCTGTTCTGTTATTCTATTATTCTTTCTAGGCTCATGTGTATCCATCCCACCAAGTCCAAAGAACATCCAGAAGGGTATAGCCATGGAGAAAAACTCCAGGATCCTTTTCAACCCTGTTGTTCTATGTTCTAAGATTACTTTCTTGCTCCTTTTAAAGTGTGATCAGGAATCCTCTTTGTCTTAATAACAGCTTTGTATCTGGACCTTTGATCAACAGTAAGCCCTAAAGGACAACTTTTTCAAAAAGGGATTTAAACTTTTGATAAGAAAGATGTTAGTTAAATTATCTGACATTGCTCCGGGCTGTTTTTCGAGAGATGAAAGAGCTCTGAGTAAATAAAGGATTCCTTTTTAATCGAAATGAAAGAAACAGGAATTCATCGCATATGATATATTGATTAGACGATGGCAATTCCATACAATTCTCTGAATCGTACCTCAAATAAGTCAAATAAGGAATGAATACATGATCCCCTTCATAGAAAGATGGTTCTCTGAATTCAAAGGATTTATTTTTTAAGTAGCAACATATTATTATTATTATTATTATTATTATTATTATTATTATTATTATTATTATTATTATTATTATTTGAATTTGTATACTGCCCTATATAAAAAGAAGATGCAGAATTGTCCTCAGCTCTAATTCTAACTCCTCATCTTTATCGTAGCAATTTAATAGATGGTTTAAGAAAGTATTTTTTTTTGAAAGTTAAATTAGGCTTTCTGCATTTTCTTGGGGGCGGGGGGGGAGAGAAAAAATTATAGCATTTGCAAAAATTTGTGTTTCTTCTCTGCTCCTTAAATACTAATGATCAATTTCAGATACTGTGAACGATGTCACATGAGCTCCTGCCCCCCCCCCTTTTTTAAAGAATTGCTGGGATGAATGAACGTTTCGGAAAAGGGTAAAGATAAAACGTTGTTTCTAAGAAACATACATGGCTATGTCCAGTGGTGAAATCTAAAATTTGTTACTACCGGTTCTGTGGGTGTGGCTTGGTGTGTGGGGGGTAATGTGACTGGGTGGGCGTGGCTAATTTTCTTTTTAACTTTTAAAACCATTTTTTCTACAACCTCTTTGGCGAAGAGGTTGTAAAAAAATGCTTTCAAAAGGCTCTGACGATCCCAGCTGAGTTGCCTTATCGGCAGAGGCTTTTTTTCTTTTAAATGCCTCTGACGATCAGGCAATTCAGCTTGGATCGTCAGAGGCTTTTAAAACCATTTGACAATCCCAGCTGAGCTGTGTGATCATCAGAGGCTTTTTTTTTTTTTTTTACTTTTAAGAGCATTTTTTCGGCCAAAGAGATTGTAGAAAAAATGCTTTTAAAAATTAAAAAAAAAAAAGCCTCTGATGATGTGCGGCTCAGCTGGGCATGGGGGTGAGGGGCAGGATTTTTGCTATTAGTTCTCCAAACCACCCGCCTCCATTGCTACCAGATCGGGCGATCTGGTCTGAACCGGGAGCATTTCACCCCTGACTATGTCCTTACACTCACGATTAGTTGAACTCAATTATTATTATTTTTTTTTGTATTACCAATGAAAGGCAACCCTTAGCCTGAAAGAAACTATCTGGAGTGTAAGTGTAAGCGGGATATACTGTATGTGTGTGAAGTATATATTTGTTCGTGTGTGTATGTATGTATGTAGTGGTGCCAAAGGACAACAAATCAAGAAGAAAGATTGGAAGATGCTGGAGAAGTACCAGAACCTGAAGGAGGAACTAGACAGGTTGGGGAAAGTCAAGGCCAAAATGGTCACGGTGATGGGAGGAACACTTAGGATTGTGATTCCTAAATTGGGAGAAAGGTTCCAACAGATCCCGGGAACAGCTTCAGAGCTCTGAGGCCAGAACAGTGCAGAGCCAGGAACAGTAAGATACTATGCAGAACCCTCAAACTCCCTGGTTTCTGGTAGAGGACTAAGACTGAGAAGACACAAACCACCCATATGGGTGAGAAGGGAAATCTCTCTCTCTCTCATCTCCTACCTATCCAGCTGTCTGTCTGTCTGTCTGTCTGTCTGTCTGTCTGTCTGTCTGTCTGTAGGAGGAGCCGAGGTGGCGCAGTGGTTAGGGTGCAGTACTGCAGCTACTTCAGCTGACTGCTAGTTCAGCAGATCAACGGATCAAATCTCACTGGCTCAGGGTTGACTCAGCCTTCCATCCTTCCGAGGTGGGTAAAATGAGAACCCAGATTGTTGGGGGCAATATGCTATTTAGTATACTGTCTTTGGTGTAAGCCGCCCAGAGTCCTCGGAGAGTGGGCGGCATAAAAATATGAATAATAAAATAAATAAATAAATAATAATAATAATTATCTATCTATCTATCTATCTATCTATCTATCTATCTATCATCTGTCCATCCATCCATCCATCCATCCATCCATCCATCCATCCATCGTCTGTCTATCTATCTATCTATCTATCTATCTATCTATCTATCTATCTATCATCTGTCTATCCATCCATCCATCCAACTATCATCCGTCTGTCTGTCTGTCTGTCTATCTATCTATCTATCTATCTATCTATCTATCTATCTATCCATAATCTTCTGCCTGTCTGTCTGTCTGTCTGTCTGTCCGTCTATCCATCCATCCATCCATCCATCCATCCATCCATCCATCCATCCATCAATCTACCGTCTGTCTGTCTGTCTGTCTATCTATCTATCTATCTATCTATCTATCTATCTATCTATCTATCTATCTTTCTATCACCTATCTATCACGTATCATCTACCTATCATCCATCCATCCATCCATCCATCCACAATACGATTTATTGACACTAGATACATCACAAAAATGAGTATTTGGAACCATATGTAATTTAAAAATAGCTGTCATCTTTCTTTAGTTTTAACTCTGTACTCTTTGAAAATGATTTGGAAGAAATGTCTTGGACTTCATATGAACATGGTACCTCTCAGCTATTGCTTAAAGCAGCCTTGTCTTTTTCAGTTCAAAGTAGAACTGCTTTGAGGAAAAACAGAAAAGTTACTTTGAAGAATTTGTACAAGATCCCAAAGTACCCCTTTCTGACTATCTTCAAAGAGCACATGTCCTGAAAACAGGACTGCTGAGAGTAAGGGAAAGCTTCCCCAGATTTGTTTTAAAATTGTAGATAGGCTTATCTATTCATTCTCTTCTTTTTGACACATCCCTTATCTCTATTTTTCTCCCTCTTGCTCTTTCTGACACTCTTGGGTTGTATTCTTTGTATCCACCAGCAGCAAAAAGATAAGCTGTGTTTCCTGAATATATGAACTGACTGATTGCAAAGAGCTTTTGAAAGTGGGATGAGGGCCACAGGTTTCCGATATCTGATTAGCAATGCTCTCCCAAATACTTGGATATCTCATGCATGGCTAGATCCAGTGGTAGGATTCAGCTGGTTTGCACCGGTTCACTAGAACTGGTAGCTAACTTGTTTTCAGTTCGGCAAACTGGTTTTTATTATTTTTTTTATTATTTATTATATTTCTATACCGCCCTTCTCCTGCGGGACTCAGGGTGGTGCACAGCCGAGATAAAACATAACATATAAAATTTTAAAAAAATTTAAAACACAGGTTAAAAACAATTAAATAATTTCAGCCCAGTGATTAAAATAACCCAATTAAAACCAAATTCAATTAAAACTGAGAGGATGGGATCAAGCCAGCCCAGCTAGATGGAACAAGTGTGTCTTCAGGGCCCGACGAAAAGTCAGGAGGTCGGAGATCACTTGTATCTCTGGGGGTAGATTGTTCCATAGGGTAGGTGCCACCACAGAGAAGGCTCTCCTCCTGGGGGTCGCCAGCCGGCATTGTCTGGCCGACGGCACCCTGAGGAGGCCCTCTCTGTGTGAGCGAACCGGTCGGTGGGAGGCTATCGGCGGCAGAAGGCGGTCTCGCAAATACTCCGGCCCTAAGCCATGGAGCGCTTTAAAGGTGGTCACCAACACCTTGAAGCGCACCCGGAAGACCACAGGAAGCCAGTGCAGCTCGCGCAGGAGAGGTGTTATATGTGAGCGCCCCGTTGCTCCCATAATCCCCCGCGTGGCCGCGTTCTGGACCAACTGCAGCCTCCGGGTGCACCCCAAGGGGAGCCCCATGTAGAGAGCATTGCAGTAGTCCAGGTGGGAAGTGACGAGTGCTTGAGTGACCGTGCGTAGGGAGTCCCGATCCAGAAAGGGACGCAACTGGCGTATCAGGCGAACCTGATAAAAAGCCTTGAAGCCTCGCCCCTCCCCTCCCCCAGCCACTCCTCTCCTCGCCTGGGCTCTCCTTGATGGGCGGTTCGCCCGAGCTTACTAGAGCCGCTTCACACCATGATGAGGGGAGGGAGTGGGAGCAGGCAGGCTCACTCACTCCCTTTCTTTATGCCTGTGCCATTCGGCCTTTCCTTTTCCTTTTCAGCATCTGAGCCATGAGACTACCACCACGGGCCACCAGCAACTACATTGGACTACCCCAGGAAGTTTGGGCAGGGCTAATGCTCCTGGTAGGACTCCAACCCCTCCCCGACTCCCTCTTTTCTGTGAGTGATGTCAAGTTGGCCACGCCCACCAGGGGTGAAATCCAGCAGGTTCTGACAGATTCTGTGTAACCGGTAGCAGAAATTTTGAGCAGTTTGGAGAACCGGCAAATACCACCTCTGGCTGGCCCCAGATGGGGTGGAAATGGAGATTTTGCAATATCCTTCCCCCAGGAGTGGGGAGGGAATGGGGATTTTGCAATATCTTTCCCCTGGAGTGTGGAGGGAATGGGGATTTTGCACTATCCTTCCCCTAGAGTGGGGTGGGAATGGAGATTTTGCAGTATCCTTTCCCTGGAGTGGGGTGGGAATGGGGATTTTGCAGTATCCTTTCCCTGGAGTGGGGTGGGAATGGGGATTTTGCAGTATCCTTTCCCTGGAGTGGGGTGGGAATGGGGATTTTGCAGTATCCTTTCCCTGGAGTGGGGTGGGAATGGAGATTTTGCAGTATCCTTCCCCTGCCACACCCACCAAGCCACGTCCACAGAACCGGTAGTAAAAAAAAAATTGGATTTCGCCACTGACGCCCACCCAGTCACATGACCAGCAGCCATGCCTACCCAGCTGGTCATTAGGGCAGAGAACCGGTTGTTAAATCATTTGAATCCCACCACTGGCTAGATCTCCGTGTAAGTGGCTCTCTTGCATGGAGAAAGCCTGGTCTGTTCTAGGAAATGGTTGTGGTTATTTTAACAATTTCAGAGGCATTGTTCGGTGGTTTGCTTCCTCCTGAGAAAACAGGCTCCAAAAGACATCTCAATTAAAATAGCAGGCAGGTTGAAAACTCAGGGGATCCAGATTCATGTCGCTAGATTGTACCTTGTAAATAAGGATCCATTTAGTGGCCTAGCTTGATTTTCCCTGGCTGTTCTTTTGCATTCCTGTCCTAATCCAATTAAATTAGCCAAACCAGATGGTCAGCTGCTGTGAATAGCAAAGCTGATTGAAATCAGTGGATTTGCATGATTTCCACCATTTATGAGGGGGGGGGATCTAATTCCATTGAGTGTTGACAGTAAGTCATATTTAGAAAAAAAGGCACTGTTTTCAAACTCAAATATATCTTGGTGTTATATCTGTGGCCTCATTTCCTCCCTCCCCGCAAAGAAAACCATTTTACATTTCAGAAATATGATTATGGCTGTTAAGCTCATTTGTTCTAAAAATGAAAGAAAATGAGGTTTGTTGCCCTAAGTATGAGTTAGACTATATTATCCATAATGTCCAAATTATATTATCCATAATTATCCAAATCAGTTGTAGTTTATGCATCAGAACACATGAGATTTCCCATTGTAATCAAATAATATCTTATTAGTTTTATGATAGCTATTAATTTTGCATCGAAATCTGTCCCTGACTTTTCAAAGATTTTCTTTCCCCTTGAGAAAAAGGCTTTCAATTTTATTTTCCCCCTTTGCCAGATTCTCAGCCATGTTTAAATTTCTGTTTAGGATCAGGTCCGATTGAATTTAATGTGGGGCCCTGTGCAAAAATCATCCCTGTCAAAATATTACATGGTCATTGTTCGAAGAAAAAAAAAAGTTGTCTTAATGAAGAAGAAAAAGAAAGCTGGATGAAAGCTGTACAATAAAAGAATAAAAGAAAACAATGACTGGTAGCCTGGTAAAGGTAAAAGTTCCCCTCACACATATGTGCTAGTCATTCCAGAGTCTAGGGGGCAGTGCTCATCTCCGTTTCAAAGCCGAAGAACCAGCGCTGTCCGAAGACGTCTCCGTGGTCATGTGGTCAGCATGACTAAATGCCAAAGGCGCACGGAACGCTGTTATCTTCCCGCCAAAGGTGGTCCCTATTTTTCTACTTGCATTTTTTACGTGCTTTCGAACTGCTACGCGGCAATTACGCGACACTAGGGATTAGAACCACTGAACTGCAGACCTTTTGATTGACAAGCTCAGCATCTTAGCCACTGAGCCACCATGTCCCTCCTGGTCCCTCCCTCCTGGAATGCCCGGCAGACATTCCAACGTATTATGATAGAAAACAGGGGCAGGAATGATCAGTTTTGATACGGTAAACCAGAGGTGTCAAACTCAAGGCCCGGGGACTGGATCTGGCAAGCGGAGTGCTTAGATTTGGCCCATGGGGCCACCCTGGAAATAGTGAAGGACTGGCCCATGGTGCTTCTGCCAGCAAAAATTTAGTTGGGGAGGGCCGCACAGAGCCCTCCCGAGGTCCGTTTTCACTGGCAGAGGGTTGCAGGATGTTGTCCCAGCCGAAAACGGAACTCAGGAGCCTGTTCTCACTGGCAGAGCTCTTGGGCTACCACAGGCAACCCCCTGACATGAGTGACATCATGCTGGCCACATCCACCCTGGCCACGCCTACCCTGGTCCCACAAGGTCAAACACAACCCTGATGCGGCCCTCAATGAAATCGAGTTTGACACCCCTGAGGTAAACCATAGAATCAGGTAAATCATCTGGTTCAAGTCAAGAATTTAGGTGGCCATGCAACTCCTGTTTGAATGTAATTCATTTTAATGGAAGATGAATGAAGGGGCCAAATGTTTGGCTACAACAGAAGACATTATTATTATTTTTCTCCTTTTCCTCCATCATCATTCCATCACTGCTACCCATGGTGTGACTGAATGGCTTTTTGCCAAAAATCCATTGAATCCATGGACTTCTCCTAACATAAACTATAAGAGAGAGATTGCTGAGAGTCAGTTTGGGCTAGTGATGAAAGCATCAGGCTAGAAACTGGGAGACTGTGAGATCTAGTTTGGTATGAAAACCAGCTGGGTGACCTTGGATCAATCATCAGGAGACTGTGAGTTGTATTCCCACTTTAGGCATGAAAGTTGGCTTGGTGACTTTGGGTCAGTCACCAGGAGACTATGAGTTCTAGTCCCATTCTAGATAAGAAAGCCAGCTGGGTGACTTTGGGTCAGTCATCAGGAGACAGTGAGTTCTAGTCCCACTTTAGGCATGAAAGTTGGCTTGGTGACTTTGGGTCAGTCACCAGGAGACTATGAGTTCTAGTCCCACTCTAGATAAGAAAGCCAGCTGGGTGACTTTGGGTCAGTCATCAGGAGACAGTGAGTTCTAGTCCCACTTTAGGCATGAAAGTTGGCTTGGTGACTTTGGGTCAGTCACCAGGAGACTATGAGTTCTAGTCCCACTCTAGATAAGAAAGCCAGCTGGGTGACTTTGGGTCAGTCATCAGGAGACAGTGAGTTCTAGTCCCACTTTAGGCATGAAAGTTGGCTGGCTGATTTTGGGCCAGTCACCTCACAAGTATGGGAAAAATAGGAGGAAGAAGGCACATTAAATATGTTTTCAATCTTGAGTTGTATTATAAAAATAATAAAGGCGATATGGGGAAAAAAAGAATTAATTGCTGTTTTTGAAAGTTTCAAGATGATTGTGTCTTGGTCTGCCGCTGAAGTGATTACCTTCGTTTCTCAAATTATTCCAAAGGCAGCCTTGTGTTTGCAGTATGTAGTCACACCCGAATGGTGTTGAGTTGGTGTGTTGTTGTTTTTTTTAGCAGTTTTGCTGGGATCAAAAAAGAGAGAATTAAAATAGGTGTGTTAAATCTGATTTTTCTACCAAAGGCGATGGGAGCTAAACTCGCTCTCCTCTCATTTAACCATCTACCAACATTCCAACACTTTTATGCTGCAGGAGCTAAAAAAAAAAAAAACAGGAAAAAATCTCAAGCAAAAATATATCTTCTTGCTTTGATAGAATCCAGGTAACTGCAGCATGGCAGTGAGAAAAATGTGCTAACTCTCAACTATAGATCACTGTTTTTCAAGCATAGCAACTTTAAGATGTGTGGACTCAGGGGTGAAATGCTCCCGGTTCGGACTGGATCGCCCAATCCGGTAGCGATGGCGACAGGTGGTTCAGAGAACTGGTAGCAAAAATCCCTGGACCCCCCACCCCCTCACCATGCCCAGCTGAGCGGCATGATCATCAGAGGCTTTTTTTTTTTTTTACTTTTAAAAGCATTTTTTCTACAACCTCTTCCGATGAAAAAATGCTTTTAAAAGTTAAAAAAAAAGCCTCTGATGATCACGCGGCTCAGCTGGGATCGTCAGAGGCTTTTCAAAGCATTTTTTTCTGCAACCTCTTGGCCGAAGAGGTGGTAAAAAAAATGCTTTGAAAAGTCTCTGACGATCCCAGTTGAGTTGCCTGATCGTCAGAGGCTTTTCAAAGCATTTTTAAAAAATGCTTTTAAAAGTACAAAAAAAAAAAGTTGGCCGCACCCATCCAGTCACATTACCCCCTCTCAAGCCACGCCCACAGAACTGGTAGTAACAAATTTTATATTTCACCCCTGTATGGACTTCAACTCCAGTGTTCCAATATCTTTTTTTTTTTTTGAACAAGTTTTATTAAATATTTCTTATACATACTTATTTTATCAACAGAGTATTGACTAGGTCACATCTTATAAAACTTATAACATAGTTATATATTGATTTTTATACTCTATTCCAATCTTCTTTTTTGTTTTTTCCAATTACAATTTACATATTTCCATTTCTGCCATCATATTCTTTTCCCCTACTTTTTTTATCTTATCTTAATCTCTTCTTGATACACAATATATAAACAATATCACCATCTGCCCTTCAAATCCTAATTTCTTAACATTACTTCAGTTAATTATCTTATATCTCCATTTATGAAATATATTTCTCAAAATCCCCATCACATTTTTTAGGTATAAACAATGTACAGTGTTCCAGTATCTAAGGGGATGCCCCTTATATAGAGGAAGTCAATCTATTTTCCAAAGCACCAGAAGGCAGGACAAGAAGCAATGTGTGGAAAATAATTAAGGAAAGAACCATCTTAGAATTAAAGAGAAATTTCCTGACAGTGTGAACAAATTAATCAGTGAAATGACTTGCCTCCAGAAGTCGTGAGCGCTCCAACACGGAAGTTTTTAAGAAGAGTTTGGATAACCATTTGCCTGAAATGGTATAGGGCCGTGATGGCGAACCTATGCTAGGCATGCCAGAAGTGGCCCACAGAGCCCTCCCTCTCTGCTGGCACGCGCGCCATCGCCCTAGATCAGATCTCTGTGGTGTTTCTTTTGTGAGCTTCTGTTTCCCTGCAAACAAAGAAACAGAAGCTCCCGAAAGAAAAAGTTCTTACCTCTTGCTGCGCTGCCGATATTGGGATGCCCCACCTCCCGCTGGCCAGCTGGTCTCTGCTGCACATGCTTGCATTTCCGTGCATGCTCACGTTCGTGTGCACCAGTGGTGGGTTCCTCCCGGTTCGGTCCGGTTCGGCCGAGCCGGTAGCGGTGATGATATGACATCACCGAACCGGTTCTCCCCCCCCTGCCCTCCCACCCCCCACCCTCCCCATGTTATTCTTACCTTTTATTTGGTCCCACCCCCAATCTATTGCTGCCTCCTGAGTCCCAGCTGATGACTAGAGGGAAAAAAACTGTTTAAACTCTTGCCGCGGGGCTTCAAAGGGCCGTCCTACAGCTGATCAGTGTTAAAAGCAAACAAATGAGTTGGGTCGTAAGTGAGAGGACCTTCCAGAAATGACTCTGACCAGCTAGTCGCGCCCACCTAGTCACATGACCTCCAAGCCACACCCACAAAATAAGTCACGCCCACAGTACCGGTAGTAAAAAATTTAGAACCCACCCCTGGTGCGCACCTTTCAGTTTGGGCATGTGCACACATGCAGTTTGGCCACTCGGTGTCTAAAATGTTCGCCATCACTGGTATAGGGTGTCTTGCTTGAGAAGGAGGTTGGACTACAAGAAGACCAAGGTCCCTTCCAACTCTGTTATTTTGTTATTCTGTTATTAAGAATCCCCCATCTAGCAACCATTTGTGTAGATGAAGCCCAGGTAGAATATCTTCTTTAGTCGGTTATGTCACCTACGAGCTGGGTCCCTTTTGTCCCTTTCTTAGTCGCCATCCATTCTGTTACATAATTTAGCTTGTGTTACCATCAATAATAACATATGATATTCTCCTTCATTGGCTCAATTGTCTGTTCCTCACAAAGCAGTGGTGAAATCCAACTTTTTTTTTTACTACCAGTTCTGTGGGCATGGCTTGGTGGGCGTGGTGTGGCTTGGTGGGCGTGGCAGGGGAAGGATACTGCAAACTCTCCATTCCCTCCCCAAATCAAGGGATAGGATGTTGCAAAATCCCCATTCTCTCCCCACTCCAGGGGAAGGATACTGCAAACTCTCCATTCCCACCCAACTCCAGGGGAAGGATGTTGCAAAATCTCCATTCCCACCCCACTCCAGGGGAAGGATATCGCAAAATCCCCATTCCCTCCTCACTCCAGGGGAAGGATGCTGCAAAATCCCCATTCCCACCCCATTTAGGGGCCAGCCAGAGGTGGTACTTGCCGGTTCTCCAAACTGCTCAAAATTTCCGCTACTGGTTCTCCAGAACCTGTCAGAACCTGCTGGATTTCACCCCTGTCACAAAGCACATGTTTTCAGGAACCTCCTCATGATTAATTGTTTACCCTGAACTGTCCTTCCACTGAGAACAAGAAAGAAAAAGAAAGGAAGGAAGGAAGGAAGGGAGGGAGGGAGGGAGGGAGGGAGGGAGGAAGGGGAGAGAAGGATGAAAGAAGAAATTGCTTTGTAGTATTTGTTGTCAGGAGACACCTTCTGCATTCTGTTAGGAATTTATGTACCATATTTTCCGGCGTATAAGACGACTGGGCGTATAAGACGACCCTCAACTTTTCCTGTTAAAATATAGGGTTTGGGCTATACTCGCCATATAAGACTACCCCTCTTCCAATGCACACCAAATAAAAATTAAAAAACATCAACTGGCTCACCTACAATGTAAAAGCAGCTGTGCTAGTCCCAAAATGGCCTCTGCAACAAGCAGGAACCTCACACAGCCACAAAAAGCCCCCCCAAAAACTTTCACACTCTACACATACACAACACAACTGGCTCACCCACAATGTAAAAGCAGCTGTGCTAGACCCAAAATGGCCCCTGCAACAAGCAGGAACCTCACATAGCCACAAAAAGTCCAAAAACCCAACTTTCACACTTTACACACACAAAATTCCACATACAGCTTTGTGAGATTTGTGTGTTTGTGTAGTTAGAGTGAAACACTACAAAAACACACTAAATCTCAGAAAGCTGCACAAATATTATTTTATTTTATTTTATTTTTATTTTTATATGAAAGCTAAATTTAAAACTTCCTAAACTTTAAATGGCTAGGTCTAAAAAAGAACAACTAAAAAACACCCCAATTATAACCCCAATTGACTATTTTTTTTAAAGCTCCCAAAGGGGAAAAAAACTTACCCAATAGAACAGAGATCTTCAAACTTGGCAACTTTAAGACTTGTAGACTTCAACTCCCAGAATTCCTCAGCCAGCTTTGCTTTGCTGGCTGAGGAATTCTGGGAGTTGAAGTCCACAACTCCCTGCTTGCTTGATTGCAGGCAGGGAGTTGCTTGCTGATGGAATAGATTCAGGCAAGGAAGTAAGGCAAGCATTGCGACTAGCAGCTGAGGTAAGCAAGCTGGAGGGGGAAAACTTTTTTCCTTTTACATGGTTTCTGGCGATCCCAGCTGAGGTGCAGGGAACTCAGCTGGGATCGTCAGAGCTGGGATCACCAGAGCCATTTAAGGCTCGTCAGAGCCTTTCGGGCTGGTCTGCCTGGTTACAGGAGAACGACACCTGACGTATAAGACGACCCCCGACTTTTGAGAAGATTTTCATGTGTTAAAAAGTCGTCTTATACGCCGGAAAATACGGTATCTGATACAATGCTGCTTTCTCCATAGCCTAATGCAGGAATGTCAAACTCAATTTCATTGAATGCCGCATCAGGGTTGTGTCAGATCTCGGAGGGCCGGGGTGGGGGTGCATGGCCAGGGGTGGGCATGACATGGGACTCATGTTGGGGGCATCTGTGGTGGCCAAGCTCTAAGGCAGGATTTTCCTGAGACCCTTCCTCACTCTCATTATAATCTCCTTCCTTCCTTCCTTCCCTCCCTTCCTCCCTCCCTCTCCTCCTCCCTCCCTCCCTTCCTTTTCTTCTTTTCCCTTCCCTCTTAATTCTCCTTTCTCCTTTCCTTCTTTTTCCTTCGTTGCTCTCTTCTCATCTTTCCTTTTTTTCCTTTTTCTTTCCTCTTTGTCTTTCCCTTTCTCCTTCCCTGTCCCTTCTTGCATGCTCAGATGCAAAAGGGGAATCATTTCTCCTTTTGTTTTGTTTTTAGTTTGTTTTGATAGTCCTCTGCCAGTGAAAACGGAGCACAATTTTCACTAGCAGAGGCGCAGAGCAGACCTTTGCTGTTTCCAGGCTGGCCCCACAGGCCAGATCTTAGCACCCCATGGGCTGGATCCAACTCGTGGGCATTGAGTTTGACACCCCTGGCCTAATGTATAGTTGCAAATGCAGACTTTTTGGTTATTATATAGGCATAGCATTGACTACTTGGGTTGGTCAATAAGAATTATTCTTACATCAAGCTATCCAGAAAGGGAAGTGGTGGCTCAGTGGCTAAGATGCTGAGCTTGTCGATCGAAAGGTCGGCAGTTCAGCGGTTCGAATC
The DNA here is from genome assembly GCF_029215685.1 of Pituophis catenifer annectens. NCBI lineage: Eukaryota > Metazoa > Chordata > Lepidosauria > Squamata > Colubridae > Pituophis > Pituophis catenifer. The sequence continues at coordinate 120,813,606 of NW_027256884.1, forward strand.
CCCTGTGCTGCATAATGGGGTGAGCTCCCGTTACTTGTCCCAGCTTCTGCCAACCTAGCAGTTCGAAAGCACATAAAATATGCAAGTAGAAAAATAGGGACCACCTTTGGTGGGAAGGTAACAGCATTCCGTGCTCCTTTGGCATTTAGTCATGCTGGCCAGATGACCACGGAGACGTCTTCGGACAGCGCTGGCTCTTTGGCTTGGAAATGGAGATGAGCACCGCCCCCTAGAGTCGGGAACGACTAGCCCATATGTGCGAGGGGAACCTTTACCTTTACAAGGTATCCAAACTCCTTCTGACCTACCCAAGAAACTCTACTTATTTTCCCAAGCTCTGGAACACACTTCCTTGGGAGTTGCATGGGGCAAATTCTTCGTCACTGTGTAGGAAATCTGTAAGTACGATTTAAAAAAAAACAACCAAAAACAGATGTTTAATTGTTGGGTGATTTGAGTGATTTTATTGTTATTTTAATCTGTATTTTTAATTTTCATATTCTCTCCTGTTGTTGTGAATCTTGAATGCTCACTGGAGATGAAAAACGGAATGTCAATAACTAAAAACACAAGGCTGGCTGAAGGCTTATTCTGTTTGGTATGTATGAGCTACAGATCAATTCTTAGTAATAGGATCCAGGAAATAAGACAATACTTAGCTTGACACTTGTTGTGGATAAACTGGCAAAAAGTATTGTTAAAATTATCAAGTATAAAGAAAAAAGGACATATCCGAACTGACCACAAATTCTCATTGTCTTGACTGAACATGATTTGAATTCAAATATTGCAAAGTAGTTTTATGGATACAGGGAGCCCTTGGCTTATGGACACAACTGAGTCCAAAATTTGTGTTGCTAAGCGAGACAAAATGCACGACCGAAGAGGCGATTGCGCGCAAAGCGCACACACAAAAAGAACCGGTAGTAAAGCCGGTTAGAACCCACCACTGGAAGCAACCTAGAACTAAGGAGGAATTTCCTGACAGTTAGAACAATTAATCGGTGGAACTGCTTGCCTCCAGAAGTTGTGAATGCTCCAACACTGGAAGTTTTTAAGAAGATATTGGATAACCATTTGTCTGAAATAGTATAGGGTTTCCTGCCTAAGCAGGGGGTTGGACTAGAAGATCTCCAAGGTCCCTTCCAACTCTGTTATTCTATTCTATTCTATTCTATTCTATTCTATTCTATTCTATTCTATTCTATTCTATTCTATTCTATTCTATTCTACTCTACTCTACTCTACTCTACTCTACTCTACTCTACTCTACTCTACTCTACTCTAGCATTGCTTTCTTCTCATATGGTCTTTCAACTTGCTAGTCCTGGTTTTAGTATTAGAATTTTCTTGGTTGTTCACACACCAGGCCATACCAAGTTCACACCAGGGTCAACCCAGGGGTGAAATGCTACCGGTTAGAACCGGTTCGGTCGAACTGGTAGCGATGGTAGCGGGTGGTTCGGAGAACCGGTAGCGATGCAGCACGATGCTCCACCCACACACCCGGTCATCGTTACTTCTTGGTTTTAACCAGGAAGTAACCTTTTTTTTACCCTCTGCGCATGCGCAGAAGGGTTTGCGTATGCACAGAGGGTCCACGCACACACGGTGCGTGCGCTTCCGAACCAGTAGGGAAGGTGAGTAGATTTCTTCCCCGGTCAATCCCACTTAGCTTTGGGAAACCAGCCTAGCTAAATATGGCCACTTTTTAATCATTATTTAGATTTCTTCTGATCATCAGGGCAAAATCCACGTGATGGTTGCAATTCACTTTAGTTTTTTCCTAACTTTCTTGAAATTTAACACGGGCAATAAAGTTAGTTCTGAAAATAGAATCAGAGAAGGCTTCTCACAGTGAAATCTTTCAGCCCCAATAAAGAGAAGAATTCCCACCCACACAGACACTAACCTTGACATCAAAGCTATGTCAAAATGAGCATTCATTTTAATAGGAAGTTTGAGATCATTTTTTTCTCCCATGATTGCCAGGGGGGAGAAAGGTTGAGAGGAAACAATTGTTCCTCCAACATTTCTTAGCAGAAATCTGTGCTGCGTTTTTTTCCCCTCACAACACAAAACAAGGCTAACAAATGGCAGCATTTTAACATCTCTATAGAAATCAAAAGAAGTTATAACAGGATCTATTAAGAAGGTAGGGATGTCAGGGTAAAACTGGAGCAGCTATTCATTATTTCAGAAGGAAAAAAAAAAGGAGAGATGTTTCATAACACCATTGATTTGCCTTTATAGCTATTGAATTCAGTGGGCATATCAAAGCTGCCTTCTTCCTCAGAAGGTACAGGAGATGTTCCAGATCGAGCTTCATAATAATGGCTCTCCTTTTGACAATGGGAATGTGAATAGATCAAACTATTTCCACATCTTTAAAAAAGCATATTATCAGCGTCATCTGCTACTATGCCCTATGGGAGAGTGGAGAACATGCCAGAGGTCGCATTGTCTGGATGATCAAATAACAAAATAACAGAATAACAGAGTTGGAAGGTCTTCTAGTCCAATCCCCTTCTCAAGCAGGAAACCTTCTACCATTTCAGACAAATGGTTGTCCAATCTCTTCTTAAAAACTTCCAGTGTTGGAGCACTCACAACCTCTGGAGCAGGGGTGAAATCCAGCAGGTTTTGACAGGTTCTGGAGAACTGGTAGTGGAAATTTTGAGCAGTTTGGAGAACCGGCAAATACCACCTCTGGATGGCCCCAGAGTGGGCTGGGAATGGATATTTTGCAATATCCTTCCTCCAGAAATGAGAGGGAATGGGGATTTTGCAGTATCCTTCCTCTGGAGTGGGGTAGGAATGGAGATTTTGCAGTATCCTTCCCCTGGAGTGGGGTGGGAATGGAGATTTTGCAGTATCCTTCCCCTGCCACGCCCACCAAGCCATTCCACCAAGCCACACCACGCCTACCAAGCCACACCCACAGAACCAGAAGTAAAAAAAAATTGGATTTCACCACTGCTCTGGAGGCATATCGTTCCACTAATAAATTGTTCTAACTGTCAGGAAATTTCTCCTTAGTTCTAGGTTGGTTCTCTCCTTGATTAGTTTCCATCCGTTGCTTCTTGTCCTGCCTTCAGGTGCTTTGGAGAATAGGGTGACTCGCTCTTCTTTGTGGCAGCCCCCCAAATATTGGAACGCTGCTATCATGTCTCCCCTAGTCCTTCTTTTCATCAGACTAGACATACCCAGTTCCTGCAACTGTTCTTCATATGTTTTAGCCGCCAGTCCCTTAATCATCTTTGTTGCTCTTCTCTGCACTCTTTCCACAGTCTCAACATCTTTTTTTTTCTATTGTGGCAATGAAAACCGGATACAGTATTCCAAGTGTGGTCTTAAAAAGGTAAAGGTAGAGGTTTCCCTCGCACATATGTGCTAGTCGTTCCCGACTCTAGGGGGTGGTGCTCATCTCCGTTTCAAAGCCGAAGAGCCAGCGCTGTCTGAAGACGTCTCTGTGGTCATGTGGCCGACATGACTAAATGCCAAAGGCGCACGGAACGCTGTTACCTTCCCACCAAAGGTGGTCCCTATTTTTTTACTTGCATTTTTTTACGTGCTTTCGAATTGCTAGGTTGGCAGAAGCTGGGACAAGTAACAGGAGCTCACCCCATTGCGCGGCACTAGGGATTCGAACGGCTGAACTGCTGACCTTTCGATCGACAAGCTTAGCGTCTTAGCCACTGAGCCAGCACATCCATCTAATGTGGTCTTACCGAGGCATTATAAAGTGATATTAAGACTTCACGTGATGATATATCAAGCAATGATAACCATGGTGGCATCTTACCAACCTTTGTTGTAGCCTCAGATCTTTTCTTTTTTTAAAAAAAAAACATTTATATATTTTCTCTTTATATACAATAAGTGCTTAGTTAAAAGCGTACTGTCTGAGTCAGTTTGTTTACATAACAATATTAAACTCCTAGTTTCTACCTCTTTATCCAACCATTGATAAAACAAGTCCCAAGTTCGAAAATAGTTCTGTGTCTTCTTTTTCTTTTATCTTCAGTGTTAGTCTATCCATTTCTGCACAATCTAGTATTTTTTTAATTATTTCTTCTTCTGTGAGTGTTTCCTCATTTTTCCAGTGTTGCACAAATACAATTCTTGCTGTTGTCAAAACATGTAATATTAAATATACATCCCCTTTATCATATTTCTCTGGTGGTATGACTAACAAAAATAATTCTGGCTTATAGTCTATATGCTGCCTTAACATTTTTTCTAACCACATATGTGTTTTTGTCCTATTTATTTATTTATTTATTTATTTATTTATTTATTTATTTATTTATTTATTTATTTATTTATTTATTTATTTTGCTTTTGGACATGTTCACCACATGTGATAATATGGAGTTTGATTACATTTCCAGCATTTAGCAGACATGTTTTTAAATATTTTGGCTAATCTTGCCAGTGGTAAGTGCCACCTATAAAACATCCTGTACAAATTTAGCCTCAGCTCTCTTCTTGATGGGACTTCTTATTCTACCTTCTTTATTTGTCTCAATAATATCAGAATGCTTCAGCTGTTATAATCAGATCTGGGATTAATGGAAATTTATCTAAACAAAACGAATGCATTTCATTACCACTATCATTTTAAGGAGCCCGAATAGGAGGGGTTATTTTTCAGGTCGAAAATAGGAAATTAATTCTGGTTCCCATTCTGTTTGTATGCCTATTTACCTGAGAGTAAACGTAAAGCACAGAGAGCCTTACTTCTAAATAAACAACCTTAGGCTTGGATCATAATCATAATGCCAAGTGGAAATCACAAGTTTTGGATATTTGCTTTTCCTTGTATGGTATGTAAGTGATTACAACCACTCTTATCTCAATGAGACACTTAATTAAGGAATAAAAGAGACGGATGGCAAGTAAATTGCAGCACACTCTAAAATGTGTCTGTGCCAAAGGAGATAATGGCCACAAAATGTTACAGGAGTTAAAGAAGGTAAACAGCTCAGGGACCTGAAGCTTGTGACAAACTTTACTTTTCTGCCTCTTTGGCATATCTGTTCAGTCAATAAATTAAGGAAGTCAATGAGATAACCCATAAAAAATGCCAGCGACTATGTGACTTAGACAGCATTCGGACATCACCTATCATTAATTATTTCTGGGTTGTTGTTTTTTTTCTTTTTTTTTTTTTAATAAAAAAGTTTTTATTTTCTGATCAAACAAGTATACAATATAAACAATCATTCATACTATCATCAGAAAAAAAGAGAAAAAAAAATCAATTTGGTAAACTCAATCTTCAACCCCTCCTCACCACCCCCCACCCCCGACTTCCCAGAACAAAAACAGGGCATAGATTTCACCAAACATTCGCTAAAATAAACTAGCTAACTGCAAGATTTAATAACTCCCAAGACCCCTTAACTCCCCTTTTACAATTTCATCAACCTCCCTTTATATAAACACAAAGTAACATGTAATCCAATAACTCTAAGAATTTTAAAACCATTAACAAATCTTAAACATTCAAACCTAAAAACATTTTTCCCCCTCCTACTTTTCTCAAAGTTCAGATATTTTGAAATCTCATAACAAAAAATAAACCTTAGATATTCACTAATTAAATTTCTACATTTTTATAATTAACCATTAGTACATTAACTAGAAAACCAAAAAAGATTAATCAACCATTAATACATCATATTTAAAAATCAATATTCAGCTTTATACTTTTTCCCCCTCAGTAGTTGTAACACCTAAAACATAATCAATTTAAACCATGAATAGAACAACTGCAAAGCCAAAAAAAAAAAAAAAATAATCTTCCATTCTTGGTTTCTTATTTTGAAATCTCATAACAAAAAATAAACCTTAGATATTCACTAATTAAATTTCTACATTTTTTAAGTTTCTAAATTTCCCCCCTTCATTATTCCTCCCTCCAATTTTTAAAATTTAAAAGATAATCAACAACATAATTAACCATTAATACATAAACTAAAAAACCAAAAAAGATTAATCAACCATTAGTACATCATATTTAAAAATCAATATTTAACTTTATACTTTTTCCCCCCTCAGTAGTTATAATACCTACAACATAATCATTTTTAATCATGAGTAGAACAACTACAAAGCAAAAAGAAAAGGTTAATCTTCCATTCTTGCTTTCTTTTTATATTTTTTCCAATCTTTCTGCATCCCTCCTACTTCTATTTTGAGGAGGTTTTTCATTTTAATTTGAGGTTGATATAACTGCAAAAATTGTCCCCTTTTTAAAAAAGTTTCCTCTGATTTAGAGCCCCCAAATCGCCTCTTCATGCTTATATAAATCAGTTCATTCCTTCGTCTGTAAAACCAAAGTTTGTCAAGAGTTTGTGAAGAAAAGTTCAATTGTTTCTTTTCTATTAAATGTATAGATGCCACTGACAAGTCTCCTTCATCTTCTGAAACTTCGAAAGTCTGGTCATTTACTACTTTTTTCCAAACCAAGTCATAATTTTGAAGGATTCTATCAATTTTTCCGAAAAGAGCAATATCTCCTGAGTTGTCATCATGCTCCGTAGTTGTTTTGATTTCCTCAGTCATTTCTGTTGTTATCCCTTTAAGAATTGCTATTTGGTTACTTATAGCTGCAGTATGATTATTCATGGCTTCTTTTATAAATTCTGTAAGTTCTGCATCAAAATCCTTACAACTCTGTAAATCAGACAACTGTTTCGTTTCTGACACCTCCAAATAGCATCCAACACTTTCAAAATCTCCTTTCTTAGAAGCCATTTTATTTTAAAGAAATTTTCTTTCTTCCCACAGCCATAAAATCATAAAGTCAGAGCCATCCTTTTGAGCAGCATTCAGCAATTTCTTTATAAACAATCTTTTCCCAAACAGCTCTTCAAAATCTATTCCAGCAACTTAAAGCCAGTCTCTGAGCACGAGTCTATTAGCAAAAACTTTTTCTAACTTTCCCTTTTAAAATCGCAACAAAGAAACGCCATCTTAACTTCCAGCTCAGAAAATCCAATTAGAAACATTGTATCCCCGGAGTTAAGTGTTATACTTGCAAAAAGCTTGTCCTCCTGCTTCTGTTCCGCCTGCTTTTTTGAAATCATTTAATCTTCTGTTTGACAGCAGAAATTGGACGCAACACCTAGCTCTGTAAAAAGAAACAGAGTCCCCCCGGATCCGGAGCTTCAGTGGGCTGAACGGGGAGCTCTCACCCTCCTAACCCCTGGAATTAATCCAGGGGTTTTCAGGGAGCTCTACCCTCACCCACCTGCTCTCCTCCCCTTCTTTTCCCGAAGGGGAGATTTTCAAGCCGTTTGACAGCTGATTAACGCTGTCAGAACGGCTCAACGAAATCACGGGGGCGGCGGTCTAAAAAGACCGTCAATGGTGCTGCGGAGCCAACCCGGAAGTTCTGGGTTGTTGTTATCTACTCCCTTCTGCCAAGCCGCAGAAAAAAATAATCTCTCACTCTTTTGTCTCCATTCCTCCGGTATCTTGAGTGATTTAAGCACAACAACTGTACATATATATATATATATATATATATATATATATATATATATATATATATATATGCAAAAAATTAAAATCTCGGGTGTTTTCCCGCGTCATTGTAACAATGATGCGGGAAAACACCCGAGATTTTAATTTTTTGCATATGCACACCCGCGAAAACTTAAGAAGACAAATATACACACACACACACACACACACACACACACACGATGAAAAAGTTGGGATTCAGTTTGAAAGCTCTTGTTCTGTGGAATGCTGATTTATTACTGAGAGTTTTTGAAGGTAGAATTCGTATGAGCAGAGGTTGAAGAGGAACAGGGACTGAATTGGAAAGGTGGGATAAAAAAGATAGATGAAATGAAATTTGGGAAACATGTGGCTTTTTGAAAAAAAACAGTAACAGAGTTGGAACGGACCTTGGAGGTCATCTAGTCCAACCCCCTGCTCACTCAAGAGACCTGTACTAGGGATTCGAACCGCCAAACTGCCAACCTTTCTGATCGTCAAGCTCAGTGTCTTAGCCACTGAGCCACCTAGATAGATAGATGATAGATAAGATGGATAGATAGATAAGATCAGTGGTGGGTTTCACATATTCTTACCACCAGTCCACCCCGCATGCGCACGCTCGGTTCACACATGCTTTTCGTGCATGCTCCCAGCCTTCCGCACATGCGCTTTGCTTGCGCACGTGCCTTCCGCACAAGTGCCCAGCCTCAAAAATGTGGCTAAATAGGATGGCATAACACTGTGGCAAGTGGTGGGCCCACCCGTAGTCGCCGCTACCGGTTCGCCTGAACTGGTATGAACCAGCTGAATACCACCTCTGGATAAGATGGATAGATAGATGAGATGGATAGATAGAGATGATGGATAGATGAGATGGATGGATGGATGGATGGATGGATGGATGGACAGACAGACAGACAGACAGACAGACAGACAGACAGAAAGGAGACAGGCAGACAGAAGACATACATACATACATACATACATACATACATACATACATACATACAGTATGTACAGTATATAACCTTTTTTGGTTGAGTTAGATCAGACTTGTGGTACCTAGAGATGCCGTGTGATGAACAAAAGTAAGAGAAAGAGAAGGCTTGGAGAAAGTTTGCAATAGCAGAGAAACCACCAGCTCTCTATTGATGCCTCTTATGGAGACACCGAAGGTCTAAGAGTTCCTCTCCATTAAGAAGTTGGCAATCTGACACAAAATGCATTTTCGAGAATTTCTGGGTTGCAATCCATTCCCTGATTTCCCACAAGTTGCCTTCTTCCCCTGTGAAAACAGTTTCTCTTCTGCTTCATTTTCAGGCAAATTGAAAATTACTTGGTGATGTTTTTGAGACAACTTCGTTGTGGTAATGTACTGGGATGCTGGGATTTTCCTTTCTTCCACGTTACTCCGTCAGTCAGAAGATTTGTGGCTGCAATGTTTCCATCTGAAGCGGCCTTGGGTCTCCTCTTGAGTTTTGAAACAAATCAGGGAATCCAGGGAAGCTGCAAACTATCATAGATGGGACACTGGTTTTTTTTGGTGGCTATTTGATAAGTGCCAAGACCATACACTCCAATAAAGAAGAATATTTGTAGCTCAGGGTTGAAATGAAGGGTCCTTGGTGCTCTCTGAGCTTGGTTGTTTTGTTGCAGAAATTTAATTACCCAAACCAGGGGTGAAATTCAACTGGTTCGGACCGGTTTGAGCGAACCGGTAAAGATGGTTTGAATCAGTTCGCTGAACTGGTAAAAACCACCCCTGGTTGGCTCTGCTGATGTCGGCTCGCTCACCTGCTCGCCCGGTCGTTGCTCACCCCTTCCAGCCACTCGCTTGCCCCTTCCGGCCAACCCATTCAACATTAAATGCTGCAGCAGAGAGAATCCAAACTTTTCTCCCTCCATTCACAGCAGAGCTGCTGCAGCCTGTCCCTTTAAGGAAGTCCCTGGGAGGGAGGGGGCCAGGGTGGGACCATAAATGAGCCAAAGTGGCACAGTGGTTAGAGTGCACTACTGCAGCTACTTCATCTGACTGCTAGTTCAGCAGGTCAGCGGATCAAATCTCACCGGCTCAAGGTTGACTCAGCCTTCCATCCTTCCGAGGTGGGTAAAATGAGGACCCAGATTGTTGGGGGCAATATGCTATTTAGTATACTGTCTTTGGTGTAAGCTGCCCAGAGTCCTCGGAGAATGGGCGGCATAGAAATATGAATAATAAAATAAATAAAATAAATAAAGGGAGCAGCAGCTCCACTGTGAATGGAGGGAGAAAAGTTCGACTTCTCTCTGCCACAGTATTCACTATGAGCCCTTCTGGTGCTCATACACACATTTTTTCCTACCAGGTTCTGTGGGCGTGACTTGGTGGGAGGGGGTGGTCATGTGACTGAGTGGGCATGGCCATGAGTGATATTGAGTTGGCTGCACCCACTCAGTCACTGGACCCACCCACCCCCACCAAGCCACGCCCACAGAACCAGTAGGGAAAAAATTTGAATGTCACCACTGACCCAAACCAATAACATCATTAGTGCTAGTCCACTGTGCACTCCATTTTTAAAATGTTCACCCCAATCTTTTCCTCCCTGGAAAAAAGAAAAAAGTGATTCCCATTCCAGCGATTTCGAGGAGAACATCTTCAGAGAAATTGCAGAAAAAATGTTTATCCAGCCTAGAGTTCAGAGAATGCTTGGAAATTCAGTTCAATGCCCCTTCCATGGGCAAAATTTGGATAAATAAATCCAAGTATTCTGAGAAAAGCACCAGGATTCTATGCCAATAAGAAAAACAGCAGATTCCCTGAATCAAGTTTTTTTTTCTTCTTGCTATCCAAGAACTTTTCAATTATGGAAGACGATAATCGCGACTTTACCGATCTTGTAGCAAGTTACAGAATATTGCCTCATTACATCCTTCCTCCAAGGACATAGCCAAATGGGGAAGCTAAGATGAAGAAGCAGTAATGTGGAATGTACATTAGTCCACTCCTGGCATTTGAGTGGTCAAAGAGCAGAGAATGGACCGCATTAAAGGCATTTAAGAGCAATAGAAATAGCAATAGCACTTAGATTTAATTACCACCTCAGAAGGTTTTATAGCACTCTCTGGGTGGTTTTCAAATTTCTCCTTGGTTCTAGGGTGACCTCTCTTGTCCTGACAACACTCTTGACCTTTGGAGTATAGGTTGATCCCCTCTTCTCTGTAACAGCCCTTCAAGAATTGGTGATCTTAAGTTAAAACAAGATTTAGAGGATCAGGGATTTAAGATGGATTGGTTTTCATATGTGCAAATATTTTCTAGATATCGAGAAGATCTCAAACAAGAAGGTATTTGTAATGTTTTGACTATTTTAGATAAGATATTAATGGGTTCTGACGACCATGTAATTAAAAAGTTATACCGATATTTGTTAGAGGTAAAATTGGAAGAAGAACAAGTTAAAGAATCAATGATAGCATGGGGGAAAAATTTTGGTTATGGTATTGATTTGGAGAAATGGCAAAAATTGTGGTCACATAACTATAAAATGACAATGTCAACAGCATATAAGGAGAATTTGTATAAGATGTTTTACAGGTGGCATTTACCCCCGACGATTGGAGAAGTGTTGGAAGTGTCATCAGACCCCAGGATCTTATTACCATATGTGGTGGACATGCATAGAAGCAAGGAGATTTTGGACTAAGATACACACGTGGTTGGAAAAAATGACAAAGAGACATATTGACTTTAAACCAGAGACATTTTTATTAGGGATCTTACCAGAGACATTTAATAAAGAATTGCAATATTTAATTGTGAATATTTTAACAGCGGCTAGAATTGTATTTGCAAAAAACTAGAAAGAAGAGAAGATAATTGCTGATGAAGAAATGATTAAAAAAATATTGGACTGCGCTGAAAGGAGTAGATTGACATTTGAAATAAGAGAACAGGAAGATAAACAATATTATTTGATATGGGAGCTATTTCATCAATGGGTAGATAATAAAGAATGGAGATAAAATATTACACTTGAAATGAAATTTGGATATAATGTGTAAACATTTGTTTTTAGTTAGATGAAAGAACATTTGTCACAACTGAAATTTTGAAAATGTTGAGAGCACGAAATGACTTTAACCGATCGAATCACTGTCTGTAAGTATATGGAAGGATGATGTTTTTTATGTTGTTTTTGTTTAAAAATAAAAAACTTTAAAATAAAAAAAAAGGAGCTGAGGCGCTCGTGACTATGCCAGCTCACCAGTCAGTCAACAAAGTGCCGGCGGCTAACAGAAACGCGGATCCGCCCAGCCGGGACAGAATCCAGATGGCTGCCAGATAAACGAGGGAGCGGAACGGTCTGGCGCCCCAGACACGCAACCGCCCCTCAGCAGCGATTCAACTCCCTCGTAGCAGCTCCTCACACACAATGATTTTAAAATAATAAACTAAAATAAAAGATCTTTGCAAGTAAATCAAGTATATCTTTCTAACTACAGAGCTAAAGGAAAACAGGAGTTCCCCAGAAACTGAGTGAAAAAGACTGGAGTGTGAGCAGCAGAGTGGGTGTGGTCAGGAAAAACGTTGGAAAAGATCTGCACTCAGTTCCCTAGTAACAAGAAGAAAGTGAATCCCGCATTATGGATTGGAGGAGCAGCGTTATGGAAAAGACTGCTATCATATCACCTCTGGTTCTTCTTTTCTTTAGACGAGACATGCCTAGTTCCCTCAATCGTTCATTGTATATCTATGGAGATTCTCATTCATCCGGATCATGGTCGTCCCAAAGGTGCTTTTTCACAAGGCAACCGAATTTTGTTTTTCCTTGAAGACGTTTTGCTTCTCATCCGAGAAGCTTGGACACACCAAGACACACCAGAACTGAAGAAGCTTCTCGGATGAAGCTTCAAGGAAAAACAAAAGGCCAGCTGACCTTTGAAAAAGTACCTTTTGGATATTCATTGTAGGGTTTAGCTTCCAGACCCCTTATCAGTTCAATCCTGTAATTCAACCTGGAAAGAAGGAAGTCAAATCTGGTGATGTATTGAATGTATATAGTTGCGTTTAAATGAAACTAACCCTTAGTTAGTTAACTGTGCAAAAGTGAAATTAACCTTTAGATGACCCTAGCAGGGGTGGGTTCTAAATTTTTTTACTACCGGTTCTGTGGGCATGGCTTATTTTGTGGGTGTGGCTTGGAGGTCATGTGGCTAGGTGGGCGTGGCTAGCTGGTCAGAGTCATTTCTGGAAGGTCCTCGCACTTACGACCAGTCCTCGCACTTACGACCCGACTCATTTGTTTGCTTTTAACACTGATCAGCTGTAGGACGGCCCTTTGAAGCCCCGCGGCAAGAGTTTAAATAGTTTTTTTCCCTCTAGTCATCAGCTGGGACTCAGGAGGCAGCAATAGATTGGGGGTGGGACCAAATAAAAGGTAAGAATAACGTGGGGGGGGGGGGAGGGCGGGGGGGAGAACTGGTTCGGTGATGTCATATCATCACCCCTACCAGCTCGGCTGAACCGGACCAAACCGGGAGGAACCCACCACTGGACCCTAGATGTTTTGGAGGAAAAGTTAAAACATTTATATTTGGGCGGGCTTTTTCTAGTTCTATGATTGGTTAAGACCCTGTGGGCCTAGAGCAGGGATGGCTAACCTTTTCTGGACTGAGTGCCCAAACCGCACAATGGTGTGCATGAATGCACGTGTGTGCGCTCGAACCCCCCCAATGCAATGTGCGTGAGCCCCTGCACTCGCCCCCGTCGATGCGCGTGCAGCCCCGCACACACTTCATTTCACCGTGCATGCGCACATGACCCCCCGTGCATGAGCGTGTGACCCCCCTCCCGCGCATGTGTGGCAGAGACCCTAAAACCAGCTGGCTGGCGGGAGCTGCATGCACGGCGGAGCTGAATTGGGGCGACGATTTGCGTGCCATCAGAGAGGGTGTTGTGTGCCACCTTTGGCACACGTGAAGGGGTGAAATGTTCCCAGTTTGGACCGGATCGCCCGATCCGGTAGCGATGGCGGCAGGTGGTTTGGAGAACCGGTAGCAAAAATCCCTGTGCCGCCCCCCCCCCCCCACCCAGCTGAGCTGTGCGATCATCAGAGCCTTTTTTTTTACGTTTAAAAGCATTTTTTCTACAACCTCTTCCGACGAAAAAATGCTTTTAAAAGTAAAAAAAAAAAAAGCCTCTAATGATCGCGTGGCTCAGCTGCGATCATCAGAGGCTTTTCAAAGCATTTTTTTCTGCAACCTCTTGGCCGAAGAGATGGTAAAAAAAATGCTTTGAAAAGTCTCTGACGATCCCAGCTGAGTTGCCTGATCGTTAGAGGCTTTTCAAAGCATTAGAAAAAATGCTTTGAAAAGTTAAAAAAAAAAAATTTGGCCACGTTAACTTTACATTATCCCCCCCAAGCCACGCCCACAGAACCGGTAGTAACAAATTTTACATTTCACCCCTGCATGTGTGCCATAGGTTTTCCATCACGGGCCTAGAGTATAAATAACCGGCATTTGCCTGCAATTCCTCAGTTCCCTTTTTGAGTCAATAAATACTATTGCAGCTATGCTGGTCTGGTTCTTGTCTACTGAAGCCCACTATACAATATCTAGGTATTTAGATTGCCCAGTTCTGAAGATTCTCATTTCCATCCTCTCTGCCCAACAGCTTGACTTCCTGCTTGCCTGCTGAGCATCCCCCATCAACAGTGAATCTCCCCAGAGGGCCCTTAGTGAAAGTAAGCACCACAGTAGCAATAAGAATAGCACTTAGACTTACATACTATTCTGCAGTGCTTCTTCTTCATTCTCTTGGGCAGTTTACAATATCAGCATATTTTCCCCAACAATCTGGATCCTCATTTTAAAGACTTAGGAAGGATTGGAAGGCTGATTCATCCTCAGGCCCCACCAGGATCGAACTCCAGACTGTGGGCAGAGTTTGCCTACAATACTGTATTTCAAAGAGCTTTTGTCTTCTTTTTCTCGAAACACACAATCTTAGCAATCTACTTCACAACGGATGGCTCCCCACTGCCTTATTTCAGCCCCATTAAAAGAGAGGGAAAAAAAGACAGCATTATTACTCAGATGGGAAGGACAGACACTGAATTTTCTCTTGATTTTTCTGCTTCAAGACGTAGACATGTGCGCAAGTCTTCAGGGAGATCATTTTGACAATAACACTTTGGAGTCCTGGTGCTGTCTCATCTTCAGAATTTTCTATTATGCTGATGCTGTTTTTAGTAACCTGTGGGTTTAAATGGATGTTACCGTTATTAACGAAAGACGTTTAGAAGCTACAGGAGTGCTAGGAAAGCAAGAGATGAAGTTACTGTCTTACTGTGGATACTTTTTTTTTTTTTATGGATTTCTTACTTTCTGGGATCCTAACACATTTAATTTAGGAGGACAATGCAAGATGAGGAGATTGGATGCTTGGGAAAGATAGATGAAAATATGGGAAATGTATCTTCCATGAACTTCCTTAATGGTGCCAAGCATTTATACTTAAGCCTGTATTAATGGTCTTTAATTCGAGAGAAAATGTTATTAGGTTTCAACCTAAGCATACTGCCCCACTGTTCTTTGAGCAACCCTGAGGGCCATTGAACTGGATCTTCCTTACTCATTCCCTATTATGTCCTTTGGATCTCCGCATGTGAGTAACATTACAGCAATAGCACTTAGACTTATATACTGCTTCATAGAGATTTACAGGACTCTCTAAGTGGTTTACAGAGTCAGCATATTATACCCCCCCCTCCAAAAAAAAATCTGGGTCCTCATTTTACCGACCTCAGAAGGATGGAAGGCTGAATCAACCTTGAGCCAGTTAGAATCGAACTCCTGGCAGGGAGCAGGGAGTTAGCCTGCAATACTGCATTCTAACCACTGTGCCACATCGGAGACAAAGATTTAATTTTAGTGGCAGAGATTCAGAATTCTACAGATGGTCATATCAGAATAGACCCAATCAAACCACGATAAACTCAATTCATATAACCTGGTTTTATTTTATTTTATTTTATTTTATTTTATTTTATTTTATTTTATTTTATTTTATTTTATTTTATTTTATTTTATTTTATCCCGCCTTTATTACTTTGTAAGTAACTCAAGGCAGTGGACATTGTAAGATATATTGGACTGGCTCCAAATCACCCAGCTGGCTTTTATAGCTAAAGCGAGACTAGAAATCTCAAGTCTCTTGGTTTCTAGCCTTAACCTCCCATGAATAAAATAAATTTATTTAGTTAGTTACTCACAAGACATTCCATTCCAACAATTTTCTGTCAAGGAGGCAGCAAACCTCCGCCAAATTCTACAGCTATTCTTCTATAGATCAGAGGTCCCCAGCTCCTGGGCCGTGGCCCACTACCGGGCAACTTCTGTGAATGGCATGCCCACTGCTTGTGCAAATGTTTACTGTTAGCTTGTTTGGCAATTCCTGGATTGTTTGCACCTTGATTGTTGGTCTAATGTTAATCACCCAGATCAGAGGTGGTATTCAGCAGGTTCTGACCAGTTCTGGAGAACCGGTAGTGGAAATTTTGAGTAGTTCAGAGAACTGGTAAATACCACCTCTGACTGGCCCCGCCCCCATCTATTCTCTGCCTCCCGAGTCCCAGCTGATTGGGAGGAAATGGGGATTGTGCACTAACCTTCCCCTGGAGTGGGGAGGGAATGGAGATTTTACAGTATCCTTCCCCTGCCACGCCCACCATGCCATGCCCACCAAGCCACGCCCACAGAACCAGTAGTAAAAATTTTTTGAATCCCACCACTGAGTCCCAGACCAATGTCATCAACACTTACAGGGCAAGTCACTAGAATATATCCTCATATTTACCATTTCCTCAGAAAAGGGAAGATTCCTTACAAACGTTTCTCAACAGATGGATATCTTATTTAGGAATTATTACGTTTATCAATGAATTATTGAGTTAAAGCAATCTTCCCTAGCTTTTGCAAGCTCCAAATCTGAAGTTTTATGAAAAAGTTGTTCCTACTTAAATATATTTTATTACTGCCACAATGACAAATGATTTAACAGTAATAACCTAGTCAGACCAATGCATTTTAATCTAGTTTATAAGTAATAACCAAAAAGCAAGAATTTCTAGAGACATAAATAAAGCATAAAAGATTATTAGGATTTTGGCAAAAATGCCACCAAAGGAAGTTTCTGAAATGTTGCCAGTTATTAAATGTTGGCATCCAAGATAAATAGATAGAATATATGAAATCAATCATTAATTATACAATGACTTCAAAATAAAACAGTGATTAACAATTTCTCAGCATTTTTTCCCATTGGGATATAGAGCTCAGCTTCTGTAACATATGCACACATAGCCAAAGAACATAAAATACAATCGTTGAAGTTTTAAGATTTTAATTAAAGTAATAGAAAGGGGGAAAAACATATTTTCTATTAGCTTGATTCATATCTGTATTTTATAGGTTACAAATGTACAGTTATTGATCAAGTCTCATGATTTGTCTTGGAGATGAAGAAAATTCTTGCTGTTTTCTGTGGATATTCTTGTACTTCATTTTACCAATAAAGGAGAGAATATTTGTATCTGGGGGTTGAAATGAGGGATCCGTGGTGTTTTCTGAATTTGCTTGTGTTCTTGAAGCCGACCTGAGTCTTCGGAGAGGGGCGGCATATAAATTTAATTAATTAAATTAAATTTCATTACCCAAACTAGGTAACATCATCAGTGCTAGTAAAGAGTGGGGTTTTCTCTCAGTTTATACTGTAGTGACTTACACTTGAGTGGTCTTAATGGTTCTTTGGTTATGCTGTTTACTATTGGCTTATTTGATTGGGATATTGCTTACTTGATTGTTGGTCTGATGCAGTGGTGGGTTTCAAAAATTTTTACTACCAGTTCTGTGGGTGTGGCTTGGTGGGCGTAACATGGCTTGGTGGGCATGGCTTGGTGGGCGTGGCAGGGGAAGGATACTGTAAAATCTCCATTCCCTCCCCACTCCAGGGGAAGATTACTGCAAAATCCCCATTTCCTTCTGATCTACTGGGAGTTGGGAGGCAGAAAATAGATGGGGGTGGGACCAGTCAGAATTTTTACTACCGGTTCTCCAAACTACTCAAAAATTCTACTACCAGTTCTCCAGAACTGGTCAGAATCTGCTGAAACTCACCTCTGGTCTGATGGTAAACAATACTCCAATCAAGAAACTGCCAAACAAGTTAATAATAAACAACCCAACCAAAGAGCCATCCCAGTGTAAACCACTAGAATATAATCTGAAAGAGAGCAAACCTCACTCCTTAATAGCACTAATTGCAAAAAAAACATCCAAGCTCAGAGAGCACCAAGGACCCATCACATCATTTTAGTTTCATAGTTTGTAGGCAACAATTCTTTGAGAATTTTTCACAATGCAGGTCCTCCCTCCCTCCCTCCCTCCCTCCCTTCCTTTGTAGTGACATTGTGGAAGATTGGTGAGAAGACAATGGAATTGATTCCCATACCCCATTGCACATAGCAATAGCACTTATATACCGCTTCATACTGCTTTACACTATGCTTTATAGAGACTCAATGGCTCAGTGACTAAGATGCTGAGCTTGTCGATCAAAAGTTTGGCAGTTCAGCAGTTCGAATCCCTAGTGCCGCGTAATGGGGTGAGCTCCTGTTACTTGTCCCAGCTTCTGCCAACCCAGAAGTTCGAAAGCACATTAAAAATGCAAGTAGGAAAATAGGGACCACCTTGGTGGGAAGGTAACAGCGTTCCGTGCGCCTTTAACATTTAGTCATGCCGGCCACATGACCAAGGAGACGTCTTTGGACAGTGCTGGCTCTTCGGCTTTGAAACAGAGATGAGCACCGCCCCCTAGAGTCGGGAACGACTAGCACATATGTGCGAGGAGAACCTTTATCTTTACCTTACTGCTTTACAGCCCTCTCTAAGCGGTTTACAGAGTCAGTATACTGCCCCCAACAATCTAGATCCACGTTTTACCAACTTCAGAAGGATGGAAGGCTGAGTCATCCTTGAGCCAGTGAAAATCAAATCAAATTTGCATTCTAATCTCTGTGCCACCACAAATATGTATGACCTATTGGTGTAGGAAGTAGGACATACTTAACTACCTGAGACAACTTGTGTGTATCTGAGCAAACTTCGTCTTGTCAATTCCTCCATGCACGCTCAGAAAAAATGTCTTAGCAAGCTTTTATGGACTGCATTACTGTCTTGTAAATTGCTCTTGCTTTTGAGTCTTTTATCTGTAATCCAGTTTGTAACAACAATTAAGATAAGGAGGACATGATGAGTTGTCTAATCTGGTACCTGCTGGGAAGGCGAGTCATAAATGCATCCTAGAATAAACGTTTCCCACCATAATATTCTTAGCAAAGGGCAAATAATGTGACTTCTCACGTTATTGACAAGAATGACATCAGACGACCCCGCAGTGTGGCCTGTTAGACACAAAACCTTATTTAAAATATCTTTGGCAGAAGATCAATTAACTGAGTTTCCCCGTTACTGACAATACATTTGACCACCCCCAGGTGTGGTTTGCTGGAGATGACACCTTAAAATAAGATGGAGGTCAATGGCCTGAAGTGATGGCAAGTGACTGATAAGAAATGACATCAATCCATTTACAGGTGTTAATTGTTTAGACTCTCAGTCTCTTAAGAAAAGTATAAAAGAGTGGCAAAAAAACCCTCTCCAGACACTTTAAATCTTAGTGTAGATCTAAAGTCCAGGACAGAAAAGGTCTCCTTAGTTGACCTGCTGACTACACTGCTATTATTAGTCTGCATTACTATTACTATTCCTCTTCTCATTGTTCCTGTCGCCCATCTCCTCCCACTTATCACTGTATGACTGTAATTTACGATTTATATTGATTGTTTCCTAGTATGATTTGATTGCTTACTTGTACCCTATGACTATCATTAAGTGTTGTACCTTATGATTTTTGATAAATCTATCTTGTCTTTTTATGTATACTGAGAACATATGCACCAAAGACAAATTCCTTGTGTATCTAATCACACTTGGCCAATAAAGAATTCTATTCTATTCTATTCTATTCTATTCTATTCTATTCTATTCTATTCTATTCTATTCTATTCTATTCTATTCTATTCTATTCTAATTCTATTCTATTCTATCCCATCCCATCCCATCCCATCCCATCCCATCCCATCCCACTCCACTCCACTCCACTCCACTCCACTCCACTCCACTCCACTCCACTCCACTCCACTCCACTCCACTCCACTCCACTCTATTCTATTCTGTTCTATTCTTCTCTACTCTACTCTGCTCTGCTCTGCTCTGCTCTGCTCTGCTCTGCTCTACTCTATTCTACTCTACTCTATTCCACTCTACTCTACTCTTTATGCTCTACTCTACTCTACTCTACTCTACTCTACTCTACTCTACTCTACTCTATTGATGTTTCTGATGAGAAGAGGTACATAGATGGATAAGTTTTACTCCAATTTTTCCAACATTCATTCAGGATTTTTTCCCTTTTTTTGCCATTTTACCCTAGTTGGAATCTACTGTCACCATCTCCTAGTTTAACATTGTATTGAGTTATAAAATATTGTAAAATGCATAATACAAAAGTAAATAGAAAAGTAGCAGGGAGGAAAAGGGGGAAGAGAAGTCAGGAAGGATAAGCACACGTCAGTTCTTGTGATGGACGGATGGTTGCAGAAATTGATGGAGTTGGTGGAAATGGCAAAATTGACTAGTTCGATGAAAGAAAAGAACATAAGTACTTTTGTTTCCAGTTGGAAACCGCTTCTGAACTTCATGCCTGAAGAGGAAAAAAATGAAACTCTGACTTTGGGTTTTACTGAGTAGATTGATTGATCTTTACAGAAATGGCTTGTTCATATTATTATGAAAAAAGCAAAAAGTTGTGATTTGATGTTAATGCCTTATTTTATGCAACAGAGAGAGTCGGAAGTCAATGCTTCTTTTTCTTTTTTCTTTCCTTATCCTTCCTCACCAACTCCTAAAGAACCTATTGACTTTTGGCGGGCTCCATGGGAGGAAAACGGTGACCCTTTATGGAAAATCTTGTTTAATTTGTATTTGACCTCGGGGGCTGGGGTGGGCATGGCCAGCTTGACATCACTCGTGTTGGGCGTCTGTGGTGGCCCGAGAGCTCTGGCAGTGAAAACGTGCTCCTGAGCTCTGTTTTCAGCCGCAAGAACCTCTTGCCACCCTCTGCCAGTGAAAATGGAACTGGGGGGGGGGGCATGCGTGGCCCCCTGAGCTCTCTTTTTACTGGCAGAGGGAGGTAGGAGGCAGTTGCAGCCAAAAACGGAGCCTGAGAGGGCCATGCACAGTCCACCTGAGCTCCATTTTGGTGGCAGAGGGACCATGGCCGATCCTTTGCTGTTTCTAGGGCGACCCCGCGGGCCAGGTCTAAGCACCCTGTGGGCCAGACAGGGCCGGATTTAGATGAAAAGAGGCCCTAGGCTATTCCACTTATGAGGCCCTTTCACCTATAGTGAAAGTGTAATTTTAATTTTGCTAACAATTTGAATGTAGGCCCCTCTTGATCTTGAGGCCCCCTCTTGATCTTGAGGCCCTAGGCTGAAGCCTAGTTAGCCTATAGGGAAATCTGGCCCTGGGGCCAGATCTGGGCCTGGGCCTTGAGTTTGACATCCTTGCTGTATAGGCTATGGACATTGTAAATGAAACAGGTCTAATATTTTTTATTGTAGTGGCTCTCTAACTTTCCCTTTATGAATATAAAATCTCTTTGACATAAGCTCAGCATATAAAGACTACATCAAAATGTCCATGCAATTTGCTTGGTAACAGTATGGGAGCTGTTTAGCATTGACTTCTTCTGATAAGTATCTCAGAAGCTTTTGAAAGCTGTCACACAAGCAAGCTATTTTAAACATATTCCACAATCTAAGACTGACAGGAGCTATCTTCATTTTTTATATTGGTAAAAAAAAGGAATCACTCACAAGCAAACTGAATTGCAGATAAGAACGATGTTGTGTGGAATATATTACACAAAAAATAAAGGCTCTTTTGAGTTGAACTCAACACTTCATGCTTACCTAGACAAACCCATGCGATTTTCTCGCAACACTGTCTTTTCCCAAGTTATTTTGACAATGTCTTAGTTTTATATGTCTCCGAGACAGTGGTGAAATGCTACCAGTTTGCACTGGTTCGGGCAAACTGGTAGTCCTTAAAGCTATCGGTTCGCCCGAACCGGTGTTTCCGATGATCAACTGTGCCGCACTTTTTATATTTGCTAGAAAGCAGAAAATCCTGCTGTCTAGAGAATCTAAATTGTGCGGCACAGCTATTGCCCCTGCTGTTCTCCTTACTTGTTAAGTTTCCTTTTTCTGCGTGAAGTGCGCATTTGGTGCACACTGCATTTGGCACACACTGCACATGTGCATTTATGCAGCATGCTTTTGGCGCACACCGCACATATGCTGGCACCGCACATATGCTGGGGGCAATCTGCAGAGGATTTCACCACTGCTCTGAGATTTCCTGGGTGGTCTCTTATTCCACAAATAATCAAGACTGACTCTCTTTGGCTTTTGAGATAAATTAAGGTCAGTCGGTCATGGACATAAAAGGTACATAGATGCATATTATTAGCATCTTTCCCTCCCCAATTACATATCCCTTGTTGTGAGTCACTGAAAGCATCCATCTCATCATTACTGCCACCTTCCACAAAATAATCTGCAACCATCTTCTGTATTTACAACTACACTAGCATGAAAAATTACGGAATATTATCATAGTCAATCAATGCTCATCATCTTTTTTTCTACCTGGTCAATAGGAGAATTTTTTTAAAAAAGCTTTACCATCAAGCTTTATTCCTTTAGCTCCATCAAGTAATCCCTGTGTAAGAGTATCTGACTTATGGACAACTCATGTTTACAAATGCTCTGCCTATTAGTAAACATAGTGGATAGCATTCTCCTTCCTCGATCTGATGAAATACTGAAGCCTCACAGTTTTAATATATAGCCTGTTTTCAGTGGTTCCTGAAAACCCTGCACAGTTTCAGCAATTTGTCGGTGTGAGGAAGGCGAATCGCATCCACCATTTTTAATAGCAGGCAGCCCATTCATAAGTACGAGTTCCATCAACCCGTAAATTTGAGTTAAAGATAGAGTTAGGGATGGAGTCTGCCTGTAGCAAACATGTCCTCATTGCTATTCCACACAAAAGATAAATAAATGGGCCAGTGCCCAATTCATGTTTTCACTACATATATTTTCTTTGATCACTTGCAAAACAAGTTTGATCCTCTGCCGACAATCTTTGCTAGGAGGGAAAACTGTAAGGGAAGGATGGGTGGCCCATACAATATAACCAAGCGTTTTTAAGTGCAGGTAGTCTTCGACTTACAACAGTTCATTTAGTGACCATTCAAAGTTCCTGTCAAGCCTGAATTTGATTGGGGCATGGGATTGTTTATATCCTTGGTGACTCTAACCTGAATTCAGTTTGACACAGTTTGGAGCTGAAGCGGGGAGAGCTGAGGAGGATGGCGTCTTCAGTCAAAACAACATACGTTACATACAAGGTATGTTATATAGGCAACCCTTGACTTAGAAGGTTCAAAGTTACAACGCCACTGGGAAACTGGTATTCGCACTTAAAACCAACATGGCATCCCGACAGTCATGTCATCAAAATTTGAGCATTTGGCCATTGGAATGTTTTTATGATGGTTGCAGTGTTCTGCGCTCATGTGATTGCCTGGGACACATGTAAGTGACCCCTGCCAGGTTTTGAACTACCCTATCAGCAATGGACAATCCTGAATAGGATTCACACCAGTGGTGAAATGTAAAATTTGTTACTACCAGTTCTGTGGGCGTGGCTTGGTGGGGGGGGGGGTGTAATGTGACAGGGTGGGTGTGGCCAACTTTTTTTTTTTTTTACTTTTAAAAGCATTTTTCTACAACCTCTTTGGCCAAAGAGGTTGTAAAAAAAATGCTTTTAAAAGCCTCTGACGATCCCAGCTGAGTTGCCTGATCATCAGAGGCTTTTTTTTCTTTTAAAAACATTTTTTCTACAACCTCAGTCAAAGAGGTTGTAGAAAAAATGCTTTTAAAAGCCTCTGACGATCAGGCAACTCAGCGGGGATCGTCAGAGGCTTTTAAAAGCATTTTTTTCTATAACTTCAGTTGAAGAGGTTGTAGAAAAAATGCTTTTAAAAACCTCTGACGATCCCAGCTGAGCCGTGGGATCATCAGAGGCTTTTTTTTAACTTTTAAAAACATTTTTTCGGCTGAAGAAGTTGTAGAAAAAATGCTTTTAAAAATAATAAAAAAAAACCTCTGATGATTGTGCGGCTCAGCTGGGCATTGGGGGAGGCAGGGATTTTTACTACTGGTTCTCCGAACCACCTGCCGCCATTGCTACCAGATCGGGTGATTCGGTCCGAACCGGGAGCATTTCACCCCTGATTCACACCTCACATGGCATCTCTCTGTATAAATGGGGCATCATATCCTTGCCTCAGTATGACTGCAGGGGTCCCACATCAAACTGTAGATCACATGGTGACCAGGGGTGTTATTCACTTACTTTCCCTATTGGTTCGCAAAAATGAGCATGTGCATCCATGCATTCACCCGGCCATCTGTACATGCACTTTTCTGGCACGTGCACCTTCTACACATGTGCCTGGCCTAAAAAAATGTGCCTAAATAGGATGGAATAGAGCTGGGGCGGGGGTGGGTGGGTGGGTAGGTCTACCTGCGATTTCCGCTACCAGTTCAGGCGTAAATGGGGGGAGCCAGTTTCGCTATACAACTATGGAAAAAAGGTGGTAAAAATTGTCTGTGATTCATGTAACAACTGCCTTGCTTTACAACAGAACTTCTGGGTTTCAGTTGTAGTCACAAATCGAGGACTACCTGTAATTCACTCTATGTCTGCCTGGAGAAAAGGTCTGTTTAAACATATATAGATGATGGTAAACAAAATTTCCAAAGTTCCCCGAACAATGAGAGAGCTGAGCAAAAACCTAAAATTGCTTTGCAGGTGTAATTCGATTGGTCCTTCTTCAGTTTTAATGATTCCTTCTGATTTCCAGGGATGTGAACTATGAACTTTGAGATCCATTTAATTCCACGAATTTAGAGAACCCAACAGTTGGACTCATGGGTATCTTCATCCATTTCTGCAAATAGCTTTTTAAACCATAACAGATGGCGCCTGAGATTACTCAGGTGAGAGTGTTGACATCAGTGCCTCATTTCTATTCTCTTTCCTTACCATCTCCCAAAACTTTCTCACCTGGGGCCACCGTTTTATTTCTGTAATTTATGGATTGCATTTAGAGGCACTTTTACAATGGGCAGTCATCCATTTTGCAATTCTGAAGTGACTCCGGGTGAGTTAACCATCCAGAACTCTGTCTTGTTCATTGTTTAGCACCTACCCGTGTCTGCTTCATTTTTTTCTTTGTTTTTTAAAATGGATTTCTGCTAATTCCTTCATCTTCATCAGTGAATCAGCCTGACTTAGTATTCAGTAATAGAGATCAGGGGTGGGTTCTACTTACCTTTACTACCAGTTCGCAATGGGGCTGCACACGCTCTCTCTTTTGCACATGCTGTTTTGTCCCCGTCTCACACACGCACACAAACAGTCAGCCAGGAGTTAATAAAACCAGCAGTCAGGAATTCCTTTGAGATAACAGAATTGGCAGCAACCCAGTAGCTGCCTGCCAAAGACTTTACTCACAAAGGGAGATTTTTCTCCTCCATCCAATACACCAAAACAAGTCCACAAAGCCAAAGAATTGTCAAGTCCAGTCCATAATAAATCCAAGAAGGGCAAATAACTAAGTTCCAGAAACGCAGTATGACTTGCTAGCTTTTCAGTTTTGTTCGTCACAAGACCTGAATGGCCACCACACCCCCTTTTATCCCCTGTGGGGTGTGGTCCAGTGACTCAGCTTAATCTCTGGCATGCCTCCTTCTCTGCTGCGCGCGCTTGTCTTTCTGACGCTGTCGGGGATCCAGCCAAGACTCATCTCCGTCGCTGTCTAACTGTGGCTGCTCAGAAGTGCCTGGCTCCTGGCCTATTTCTTGGCCTTCGGAGGACACCTGAGGCATTGCCAGAGAGGAGGGTCCTGGAGGGGGAGGCCTTGCCAACTCCTCTCCTTCGCTTTCAGAGTCTTCTCCCTCTGATAAGACGGGCTCGGGGGTCGGAGTCACAACACATGCGCAGAAGCGTTCTGATGACGTTGGGGGTGATGGATGGAGCCTCCCACTGGTTTTATTACCGGTTCTATAGAACCGGTGCGAATCGGGGGCAACCCACCATTGCTAGAGATGTTCTTCAAACCAAGAGATCTTGGATATTTGGAAATATACCGGAAGGCACTGCCACACCATACAGTTTCCTATGTCTTATCTCTCATGAACAGCCTGAAACTTTCTCATAAATATTCTCAGTTAACTAACCGTAACCCTAATCCTTCTTTCACAATGAGACAGGGGTCCTTTTTTGAACTGGAGCTGTATTGTTATTTGGGCTGTTGGTTAAGGCATTGTTGTGGCCCGCCAGCTGCCAGCAAAGCTGGTGGCGGAAATGGACGATGAGGAGGTTGGGGAGAAACTTGGGCCAGTCCTGGAGTCTGGGGAAGGCTCTGATGAATACTCTGTGTCAGAAACAGAGATAGAGCCAGGGCCGTCTGACATTTCCCAGCCAACTGAGAGGCTGGAGATAAGTGGGGAGGAAGAACAGCTGGGGCCTGTTCTAGATGCACGCATGTACAGAGCTGCTAGGAGAGGAGAACAACTGAGGACAAGGAGTTGACTCAGGAAGAAAGGCACATATGGATGCTGAATGGCCTCTCCCTGGCTGGGGAATAAGTAGAAGGAAAGAAGAGTGGTGGTTGTAGGAGACAACCATTCGGATTTCAGAAGATTTGGCTCATCGTGTTTCGTGCCTCAGAGACTGCTTGCCAGAACTTAATTTACAGCTTTGCAGTTGGAAGCTCCCGGCCTGGCAATTATCTCCAGGAACTGATAAGGTCTGTTACTGCAGTTAACTCTTTGAAGGACTATTGCCTGGACTTTTTGGTGTGTGCACGCCATTAATTCACAGGAGATAAATAAAGAGGGGTTTTCGTGACAAGGAGTCTGTTCTTTGTTTCTGCTAAGGCTGGGTCAGAACAGGCATGAGGCTAATCCTGAATTTGCTTGTCAAATCTTTTCTCATTTCTGCTTTTTTAAAAGTAAATAAATAAGCAAAAACCTTGTTCAATTCATTAACTTCAGGTCTTCAATTAGGAACAGATTTCCAAAGAAGAACACTGGTTAGCGGCCTCACATAGTTCTTTATGTTCATATCAGAAGCACAGTTGTA
Source organism: Pituophis catenifer annectens (assembly GCF_029215685.1). Taxonomy (NCBI): domain Eukaryota; kingdom Metazoa; phylum Chordata; class Lepidosauria; order Squamata; family Colubridae; genus Pituophis; species Pituophis catenifer. The sequence continues at coordinate 120,840,510 of NW_027256884.1, forward strand.
AAAACTTCAAAGGCAGCCTTTGATATCCAAGTGACAAAAAGATGTTTACTTCAGAACTTTGGATCCACCAGATGCTATCTAAGGCAATCAAATTGCAAGATGGGGAAAAAAATATGACTCTACAGTTTTATTTCTCTTTGGAGGGCTTTAATAATTAATTGCTACCAAACACCCCACCCCACACCAAACTGTGTAAAATTAAGGCAATCAGACTCATTTTTCACAAGTAAAATATCGGGATAGTTGGAAATTTTCTGGTATGTGCCAACCAGGGGTGAAATCTACTTACCTTCCTTACCGGTTTGGATCGCCGAACCATTGGGCGATCCGGTCTGATCCCGGAGCATTTCACCCCTGGTGCCAACGTGGTACATGGGCTGGGAATTGGAGTACGAGGCAATCTATGAGCTTCTAGATACTGAATTGCAATTCTTGCTTCTTGATCATGAGTTTTACTGGTGAAGTTAGAAGACTCTGGTCCAAATGCTTTTTTTTTTTTTTTACTTTAGGCTAGTCAAATTCAAGAATGAGGAGGAGGAGAAGGAGGAGAGGAACAGGAGGAGGAGGAGAAGATAGAAAAGGAGGAGGAGAAAGAGGAGAAGGAGAAGGAGAAGAAGGAGGAGGAGGAGGAGGAGGAGGAGGAGGAGGAGGAGGAGGAGGAGGAGGAGGAGAAGGAGAAGAAGACATCCACTAACTCCTTCAAGAACCTTGAATGTAATTGCTCTTATTTAAATTTACTTTTGTTGTTGTTGTTAGTTGCAAAGTTGTGTCCAACCCATCGCAACCCCATGGACAACGTTCCTCCAGGCCTTCCTGTCCTCTACCATCCCCCGGAGACCATTTAAGCTCACGCCGACTGCTTTAGTGACTCCATCCAGCCACCTCATTCTCTGTTGTCCCGTTCTTCTTTTGCCCTCAATCTTTCCCAGCATTAGGCTCTTCTCCAGCGAGTCCTTCCTTCTCATTAGGTGTCTAAAGTATTTGAATTTCGCCTTCAGGATATGGCCTTCTAAAGAGCTGATCTCCTCTAGGACTGACCGGTTTGATTGCCTTGCAGTCCAAGGGACTCGCAGGAGTCTTCTCCAACATCATAGTTCAAAGGCCTCAATTCTTTCAATTTAGTAAATCAGATTTACTAGATGCTCCCTATGTACCTCTATACCAGAGTTTCTCAACCTATGTACCAATGCTTTTCAACCTTATCAGCTTTAAGATGTGTAGACTTCAAGTCACAGAATACCTACGGTAACTGGAGAATTCTGGGAGTTGAAGTCCCTAGGTCTGGCTGAGGTTGGGAAAGATTGTCCTACGTTCATGCAGATTGCCATTCCTTCTGTCCTTCATTTCACTTAAGTCTGAATGTAATTTTTTTTTATAAGAAGACCAAAGAAAAGAAGAAGTTGAAATGCTTTTTCCCCATCAACTGTTATCCTTCTTATCGTCTTTTCCAAGCTGTACGTTCCTCCTTTCCTTTCCTTTTTTCTTACTGCTGTGTTTTCACCATATCTTACTGTACTGACTATATTTCCAGTATTTTGTCCCTTGCAAGCTTAAATTCCTTTGTGTGTTTTGGCCGTTGTGACCTTTTTTTTTTAACATACATATGTACACACACATACACAAGTGCTCAAATTGGCATTGTGTATGCATCCAGACACACTTTAAGTATCAGTAGGGCTCACTCAATCAACTTCTGTAGCAACTGTAAAGAATATGCATCCAGAATGAGAGGAGGCCTCTGATGCATGAAATTTGAGACCCTTCTCTTGAAATTCATTCATACCCCACTGCCTAAAACAACGCAGGAATTGTAATGATAAGTTGTTATAAAGCCAGTAGCTTCTCATTATTTCCACCTATACAAATCCAAGGTCTTATCTGCAATCGAGGCAGCCAGTTATTAATGAGAAATATTTGACTATATAATCCAACCTGGACTTTAGGTTCATTGAACTGACAACTAAATTTGACAGCCCCATGGAAGAAACAAAGGAGGGAAGGAGGGGGGATAAGGAAGCAACGGATATTGTGTTACATTATTCATTCCGGCCTGCTACCAGAATCAGGAATTTTATTAACTTCCATGGCTGTATGGGAGCCCAGATGTGCCTGCGTAAGATTTAGGAGAAAGATACAGCCATTAATAGTATGGGTATAATTACATCAGCACAATGCAAAAGCATTTTTCCCATTGTTATATATGGGACGGAGTGATGAAGGACGTCTGTTGGGATGAAACAAACATGAATATATAATGCGGGTCCAATGCCATCAAGAATGAGCCACATAGGAAGCAAGACCTAAAAAAAGAGACCGAGAGAATTAAGCATTCTGAGAGGTCAGGATATCCCTCTTTCTCTTGATGCAGAGATATTTTGTTTCCCTGAAATTAGAAAACAGGGTCTCGATGTAGTTAAGCTTCTCAACTTCCGCGACAGACTGATGATGAGCAAAGGCAAGCATTTCATCTTAATAAGCTTTCCAGTGACAAAGGAATAGATCACTTCCAGCACATTAATATTCAGAATGATAGTTGTGGAATGGGGAAAGGATGCCACAAGGCATTTGGGGCGATGTGCAGAACCTTCTATATAGTCTATATCAAGAGTGTCAAACTCATGTCATCATGTTGGTGTCATGTGTCATACTGGGACTTTCCCCCCTTTCACTAAACTGGGCATGGGTGTAGCCAGCGTGTAATGCATCCGGCCCACGGGCCGGGAGTTTGACAGCCCTGGTTTATATGGTGAGCCATGGTGGCGCAGTGGTTAGAATGCAGCACTGCAGGCTACTTCTGCTGCCTGCTGGCTGCCTGCAATTTGGCTGTTCGAATCTCACCAGGCTCAAGGTTGATTCAGCCTTCCATCCTTCCGAGGTGGGTAAAATGAGGACCCAAATTGTTGGGGGCAACAGGCTGACTCTGTAAACTGCTTAGAGAGGACTGTAAAGTACTGTAAAACAGTGTATAAGTCTAAGTGCTATTGCTATTGCCAAGCCTCTTCTTCCCTCTCAGAGCCACTAATGCAAGGCATTCAAATCATTGTACTACAGAGAATCATGAGATACAGAAACAGCTGCAAGAAGATCCACCGGTCCAGACTTAACCTCCAAAGCGATTAGCTACAAGTAAGCTCCTAAATCCTTAGAAGAAGAGACTAAATAAGAGTGGAAGAAATGGGAATAATTCTTTAAAGATCCACACAGGCAGTCCTTAAGACTTACCTTATCTTATGGCCACCCTCCCAAGCTCTGTTTTCTCTGGCAGAGGGTTGCAGAAGGCCGTCCCAGCTGAAAACGGAGATTGGGAGCCCGCTTTCACTGGCAGAGGCACCACAGCCTGGTACTTTGTTGTTTCCAGGGCAGCCCTGTGGGCCAGATTTAAGCACTCCATGGGCCAGATCCGGCCCCCGGGCCTTGACTTTGACAGGTCAAAGAAAGACCTTACTAAGGTCAAGAAAATACAGTATCAACCAGAGAGTTCCATTTCCTCTCATTACTTCACAGGACTGATTTGGTAGATAATTTTTCCCACCCAGAATTCTTAAAGGAAATACAGGCTATAAATATGATAAACACTTGCACAACTTGCAATGGAAAAAAAATGTTCATGTTTGTGAAATTGGATGACATTATTCTTTTTTAAAAGCTTGTTGAAGCAGACACCGGACATCTAAAGCTGAATACATTTTAATATTCCCAATAAAGCATTCTGAGCAGTGGTGGGATTCAGCCGGTTCGGGCCAGTTCGGGCGAACTGGTTGTTAAACTGCTGGATGGCTCCTCCTCTCCCTGCCTCACCCCTTCCAGGAGATCCCATGTGCCCCATTTTGGCTCCCAGGTAACTGCAGAGAAGCCTACTAGGCCCAAAACGGGGTGCAGGGGGTGTAGCCCCTCTGCGGCCCATTTTTGCTCCCAGGAGGCTGCAGAGAGGCCTACTAGGCCCAAATTGGCGTGCGGAGAGGGTGCGGTGCAGCCTCCCCCATGGCCTGTTTTTGCTCCCGGGAAGGTGCAGGAGGCCAAGTGCTGCCTGTCACACCCCCTGGCCACGCCCACTATGGCCACGCCCACCCAGCTGGTCATTAGGGCAGAGAACCAGTTGTTAAATTATTTAAATCCCACCACTGATTCTGAGTTAGTAAAAACAATACTGTACGTACCTGAAAGCTAAGTGTAAAGACTGTTGCAATTTATTTATTTATCATATTTATATCCTGAATCATCAGCAAACCCTTGGCGGCCTTTATGCAGGTCCTCGTTTTTTTCCACATTTGGGCTTGAACTTCTAACTCTTCGTCCATCTTTTTTAGCCGTTTATATTTGGATAGGAGAGAAAATGGATGTAGAATAGAATAATTGAAATTTATCCATTCGTCGCTATGCGGTCAAGACATTTTAAAGAGATGTCCAACTGTTCAGCCCAGCATTTGAAAGTTCCCTTCTATCTTTAGCACCGTAATTTCATTTGTAACACTTCTTGTTGAGTTGGCAGGAAATGACCTGTTTCGTAGCTCTGAGCTGTTTTTCTCTAGCGCTGAACTGATGACACGGTTTGGTGAGATTTTAATTCTTCTTCCTTGAGTTGGTAGGTTCGCAGTGATTTGCTGAATTTACCTCCCCCTCAATCTTCACAAAAAAACACACTACAATGCCCTTTTTGTTCATTTATGCTCTACGTAACCAAGACCCTTCTGTGATTTATAATCTGTTTTATCCTCCAAAGACAGATCAAAGGAAGGTGCTAAATTTTAATTTAAACAAAACTATTTCTCCCTCTCCCTCTGTATTTCGCTTCATTTTCATGATGGGAATAAATCTGCTTCTCGTCTGAACCAAGCCACCGATCAAAAAAGATGGGACTTACATAATGAAGTTTATTTTTTTTAATTCAATGCATTCTAAATACAGGTAGTCCTCAACTTACAAAAAAGTTCATTTAGTGACCATTCGAAGTTACAACGGTATTGAAAAAAGAGACTTATGACCGTTTTTCACACCTACAACCATTGTAGCATCTCCATGGTCTCGGTCTCCTATTCAAAATAGCAATAGCAATAGAGATAGCACTTAGATTTATATACCGCTTTACAGTCTTTTACAGCCCTCTCTAAGCAATAGCGATAGCTCTTAGACTTATATACCGCTTTACAGTGATTTACAGTCCCCTTTAAGCAATAGACTTATATACCGTTTTATAGTGCTTCACAGCCCCCTCTAAGCAATAGCAATAGCACTTAGACTTATATACCGCTTTATAGTGCTTTACAGCCCCCTCTAAGCAGTTTACCGAGTCAGCATATTGCCTCCAACAATTTGGGTCCTCATTTTACCCACCTCGGAAGGATGGAAGGCTGAGTCAACCTTGAGCCTGGTAAGATTCAAACTGCCAAATTGCAAGCAGCCGGCAGTCAGCAGAAGTAGCCTGCAGTTCTGCATTCTAAAGCACTGCACCAGATGTTTGGCTCATATTTATGACCGTTGCAGTGTCCCAGGTCATGTGATCGCCTTTTGCGTCCACCTGACAAGCAAAGTCAATGGAGAAGCCAGATTCAGTTAACAACCGGGTTACTAACTAAACACCTGCAGGGATTCACTTAACAACAGTGGCAAGAAAAGTCATAACAAGGGGCCAAACTTGCTTAACAACTGTCTCTCTTAGCCACAGAAATTTTGGGTTCTGTGGTTGTAAGTTGAGGACCACCTGTGCACTATGGAAAATATACATGCAGAGAAGGTCAAGATAGGAGGGGCTTTTTTTGTGTGTGTCAGGCAATTTCCTGTCTAGAATAGAAAATAGAATAAAATAGAGAATAGAATAGAATAGAATAGAATAGAATAGAATAGAATAGAATAGAATAGAATAGAATAGAATAGAATAGAGAACAGAGAACAGAACAGAACAGAACAGAACAGAACAGAACAGAATAGAATTCTTTATTGGCCAAGTGTGATTGGACACACAAGGATTTTTTTTTTTATTATTATTTTAATTTGATTTATATGCCACCCTTCTCCAGAGACTCAGGGCGGCTTACAGTGTGTTAAGCAATAGCCTTCATACTTTTGTATATTTTATACAAAGTCAGCTTATTGCCCCCACAAACTGGGTCCTCAATTTACCTACCTTAGAAAGGATGGAAGGCTGAGTCAACCTTGAGCCTGGCAAGATTTGAACTTACTTTAATTGCAGACAGCTGGTGTTAAATTACAGTGCTTTTAGTCTGTAGAGCTATCCAGGCTCTTTTTGGATAGCTCAATTTGTCTTGGTGCATATGCTCTCAGTGTACATAAAAGAAAAGATACATCCATCAAGAATCATAAGGTATAACACTTAATGATAGTCATAGGGAAACAGTCAATATAAATCTTAAGGATACCAGCAACAAGGTTACAGTCATACAGTCATAAGTGGTAGGAGATGGGTGATAGGAACGATGAGAAAATTAATAGTAATGCAAACTTAGTAACTAGTTTGGCAGTGTTGAGGGAATTATTTGTTTAGCAGAGTGATGGCATTTGGGGAAAAAACTGTCCTTGTGTCTAGTTGTTCTGGTGTGCAATGCTCTATAAGATCTACATGATCCATTAATCAAATGAAAACATGACTGAAAAATAATCCTTGCTGACCTTCTGGAAGAAAAGAAGTGCGATGGCTCTCAGTCCTTTCCTTTCATGCGCCATCAGGTAAGACTTGTGTCTCTTAGCCAACTGTGACATATCTTGTTCACAAGGATGATAACAGAAATGGGCTTTGCTCACTCAAATGTGTAGAATGGTTTTATTCTGTTGCACCTGTAACCAGGTGGGGAGATAGCTATCCATCATCTTCAGATACTGTTTAAGATCAGTGTTGCCACATTTCGTGCTCCTCTAGGTTGCTCAGCACCTGTGAAGTGATGATATTAATCAGACAGTCTTCAGACAGGGAAAAAAAATATATATCCATGCATTGTGCTACTGCAATAAAGATATTTCCTGTGATCAGACCATTCCTCTAAAGGTCGGAGGCTATAGAGATGGATATTCTGGGTGATAACTGCCTCCGTTATAATAATACTGCAAGAAGATGGCACTGAATGACTACAATCCGTGGCATGACAAGCTAGCAATGAACTGGAAGATCTACAAGAAATACCACTTGTCTTCAAGCAAGTAATGGTGGGGCCAGAAACAGACCAAGTAATAGAATGAAGGGAAATATAGGTGTCTCAGTATAATGTTGCAGGATCCAATCTGGGTTGGTCAAATTGCAGGCAGCCGGCAATCAGCAGAATTAGCCTGCAGTACTGCATTCTAACTACTGCACCATCAGAGCTCATAATAGCTCATAATAGAGTAGAGTAGAGTAGAGTAGAGTAGAGTAGAGTAGAGTAGAGTAGAGTAGAGTAGAGTAGAGTAGAGTAGAGTAGAGTAAAATAAAATAAAATAAAATAAAATAAAATAAAATAAAATAAAATAAAATAAAATAAAATAAAATAAAATAAAATCATAAGATACAAAGACCTATAAATATAAGTACATTACCATGTGGCATATTACCAACAGTAATAGGCTCCTTGGTGCAATCCCAAAACATCTAGAACCCAACTAGAACACCATCAGCATTGACAAAATCATCATTAGTCAATTGTAAAAGGCAGCTTTACTTGAAACAGCTTACATCTTGTGATGATACCTTTAACACCATCAGACAACAACTTCTGTCTATCTCAGGTCCTTGGGGAGGACTCGACAGATGGATAAAAGTGACAAATCCAGTCTAAACATCTGGCTGACTATGTGACGAATCATAATAATTTATTAAACGCATATGCCACCTGACTCCCAGTGACTATTAAAAATGGTATAATTTTTCTGAAGGGGTCCTATTGCGATAGCATGATAATTGGATGTTGCTTCTATTTTTAAACCCCTACCTCATATCCTCCTTGCTACTGCCTAGAGCAGAAGATAATAACAAAAATCCCTATTGGATGAGCACTAAAGGCAAACTGAATTTGTGAAATATAGATTATGTACGATGCTATTAAAAAAGTATACTAGTAACAAAATGAGGTTAACAGGCTCTGACTAGAATGGGGGGACTAACAATCAAATAATCTGAGAATTAGAAAAGAAAATAGCTCTTAATGTAGTGCTTAGGGACTAGAATATATCAGGTAGTTGTATAACAGTATAATAACCCTCTCTTAAAAAGTAAGCCGGTAGCAGTAAGTCCTAATTGGTTAAGATTCTCTTTGTGGTGGAGAGTAGAGAAAGCAATTTAGTTTCTCATTATGATTCATTCCTGTAATTGTCACATAACCAAAAATGACAGTAGACACATAAGACATGCAACTGGGAATTTTAGGATAACTTTAAAAAAATACACTGCTCAAAAAAATAAAGGGAACACAAGCAGAAGACATGCGAGATCTGAATGAATGAAATAGCCTTATTAAATACTTTGTTCTTTACATACAGTAGTTTATACACTGTTTAAACAACTAAAGGGAACACAAAACTACTGTATGTAACGAACAAAGTATTTAATAAGGCTATTTCATTCATTCAGATCTCGCATGTCTTCTGCTTGTGTTCCCTTTATTTTTTTGAGCAGTGTAATAAAATACAAAGAGTGAGAGAGGGAAAAGCAATCTGAGGGAGCAAAGTTCCATTAAACACCCAAATGTTGACTAAATAAATATTTACAGGCTATTACCAGCTACAGTATCTAGGGTGAGGAAGCAACCCCTTTTAAATATTAGATAATATGGTAAGATAAATTTAATAGCTGGAGCAGTGGGTGTCAAGGTTCCAAGTAATATACCCATAGCAAACAAAACTTTGAAGCAGGTAGATTCCTCAAAGAATAATTTTATTGGATATGTCATATTGGCACAGGCTGGTGAAAACCGACTCTGACTATTCCCGCGGTTTTCACCTAATTAAAAGTATTTTTTTTTCACTTTCTCAAAACAATAAGTCACAGGTCCAATCAGGATACTGTCCAGTTGCTAGGTGACTCCAGTCCCCTCCTTCCGAGCACCTGCAGGAATGTCCTTGGTTCCCAAGAGAAAGTATTTTGTTTTGACCACGACACCCCAACTATCTCTGTTTCCCCCTCCCTGTCCCTCTTCTCCAGTGTGTCAGTGCTGAAGTCTCAAAATGGCCTCAGTCAGGCCAGTTTCAGGGTTGTCAGTGGGGTTGTGCAGTGAACCATAATGCACAGTTGTGGTTGAGTGGTATCGAAGTGCTGGCTCCTGTGTGAAGCAATCAGCGTTGTGATTGGTTACTATGCATGTGGAGGGAGAGTTCCCCTCCCCGCCTTTTTCTTCTGTGATTACTGGATGATGTTCCCGTTGTGTTGATTTACTTGACGATGCTTCTGTTTGCCTATCTTATTTACTGTAATTATATTTATTTATATCAGGGACCTGGTGGCTCAGTGGCTAAGACACTGAGCTTGTCGATCGAAAGGTTGGCAGTTCAGTGGTTCGAATCCTTAGTGCTGCGTAATAGGGTGAGCTCCCATTACTTGTCCCAGCTTCTGCCAACCTAGCAGTTCAAAAGCACGTAAAAAATGCAAGTAGAAAAATAGGGACCACCTTTGATGGGCTAGGTAACAGCGTTCTGTGCGCCTTTGGCATTTAGTCATGCTGGTCACATGAGATGAGCACTGCCGCCAAGAGTCGGGAACGACTAGCACATATGTGCGAGGGGAACCTTTACCTTTATATTTATTTAT